>NC_090988.1:86835000-87460000 GCF_041146395.1 Eulemur rufifrons | reverse complement strand
GCTAGATGTCTTCTCGGACACTGTCTTGTTTAATCGTCCTTGTCCCCATTTGACAGATGGGGAAACTGAGGTGTCTTCTGCTGACGATTTTCCCCAGGTGCAAACGTTTCTCAGTGGAGGTGGGTGGGGCTGGTTGTGGGCTCTCTGGATACCCCCTTGGCCACCCCGAGGGGTCCGGGGCCCTTTGCTGCGTGGCGTGTGCTCCTCACCCGCCAGCTGCTCCCGGTTGTGCTGACCCAGCACTTCGCCCGCCTCTGCCGCCCTCCTCTATCGTCCCCATTCCTTCCTTCAAAAGTGCTGACTGTGGCTGATAATAGGAACTTTACTCTGGAGGAAACTGACGGGCCCGTGGCCTACGCAGTCATGAGGGGAGCACATTTGACTTTAAAAAAAGAGAAAACTGGAGATACTTCGGCTTTAGAGTCATTTATGAGACATCTTGGTTCAAATTCCAGCTCTGCCACGTATGGACTGTGTGGCCCTCAGCAAGTCACTTCTCAAAACGTGGCTTCCTTTTCTGTTCAGTGGGAATATTAGGAAACATATCTACATCCGAGTATTTAAGGGAGAATTAAGTGAGAATCGGTCAGTGCTCAGGACATGCTGGCTGCAACGATGAAGAAGAGAAAGGATGGAGAGGAGGAGGAGGAGGAAGTTGTTAAGGCTTTTGATACCTGTTGCAAATTGCAGTCAACTACGCTAAGTCAGTTCAAATTGCCTCCCGCCAGTGTCAGGAATGAGAGAGAGGTAGCCAAGTGAGATGGTTTACAGTTGCGCCGTCCAAGAAAGTAGCCACTAGCCACACATGGCTATTTACATGAAACTTAAATAAAATTTACAATTCAGTTTCTCGGTTGTACTGGCCATAAGCACTCAGCAGCCACGCGTGGCTAGGGGCGCCGAGATCGGACCGCCCAGCGAAGTCCTAAAGTCCTGAGCAAGAGCGTAAGCCCCCAAGACAGGCTGCCTGGATTCAGATCTTGGCTTTCCCACTTTGTAGCCATGTGACTCTAGGCAAGTTACTTCATTTCCATGTGCCTCAGTTTCTCCACTTGCAACACAGGGATGATAATAGTACACATCTCCTATAGTTGTTATGAAGATTATGTGAATCAGTACTTGTAAAGCCCTTGGCACTTGGCACATCATAAGGGCTGTTAACTAAATGATAACCATTTAGAAATTACGAAATTCTACATCCCTATGTACAAATGTCAGTAAGGGTTGCTCCTCCCTGAACACACAAACAACTCTGTACTTACCAGATTCCATACCAAGTGAGTAATCATGTTAGAATTAAAGCATCTTTAATTCTAATGCTTATACATAATTTGAGTGACAAATTGGCTCAAAGGAAGAGAGAAATGTGTCAGAAGCCAGAGATCTGAAAGATACAGCAACTCAACACTGGATTTTACCCAGAGCTTCCTGGCGGCCAAGGTAAAAAGGAAAACATGGCAGATGGTTTCATTCTTACCTGATGATCAGATGAGCTCATGTGTTTTCTCCTACCCAAGATCTGCTCAAAAAAGTAATTTTGATATGTATGTGTGTGGACAATATAGTTGGTTTTAGGTCTATGATTAGCCCTCTTTTCAGGCAAATTCCTGAATTTCAAAGCTCCTATACACAACTAAGAGATGTAAATCCCACCAGTGTCTGTTTTTTTTTTCCCCAAAGCCTCTGCCCTAAAGAGTGTTGGTCAGTTCTCATGTCCTAGAGTGTTCTAATAACCTCTGAAGTGTTTCCACTGGACCCAGCTCCTGACCCCCAACCCCTCTTTCATGAAACAAGTACTGTGTGCTTCAGCTAAATCACAACCTGGCACACATCTGTTCTGAGCACAGAAATCACCATGGAGGCTCATAGCCCTTCTTTGTCATGGGATCCTATAGTATTGCCCATTTCACAGCCAGAGAAAACCGGATCACAGACACCCAAGTTTCTTGACCTTAGCGGAGCAAGTCAGTTGCTGGACCAGTGAGAGGTGGCAGGGATGCCCAGGGCAGGTCTCTGAGGTCCAGAGATCGGAGCTAACCCTGGGCCTCACTCCTACCTGGTCTGTCTCTGCCTAGGAATGGGCATCAGGCTGCGGGCAAAGCGGGTGGAGAGGAGCCTCGGGAGACACGGGTTGTGGCTGCTAACGAGATCAGCCTCCAGCTAATGCCATCCCGCCTGGCTCCACGGGGACGTCTGCCAGTCTGCCTGTCTCACCAAAACAGCGTCTTCTCCCTGATGTCCCACACCCTAGCCTGGCAGCCTAGCGAGCTGGGAACATCGGTGGCATCTAGAAGCCTGCAACGTGGCCAAGGCAGGGTTGAAGAGATCCTGCAGGAAGTGACTGGGCCCAGGACCGGCCACAGTGCCATTGGAACACAGGAGGCGTGTGTAGCCTCTGCCATGGCTGGACATCGGCCCACGTTAGCGAGCTTCACCTGGATCTGTTTACTCCCCGGAGCCCGGCCCAGGGACTCCGCTAATCTCTGTTTTCACGTGTGAGCCGGCCGACAGGGAGAGGCTCTACCCTAGAGATGGGCCTCTTTGGAAAGAGAAGTCCTGAAGCTCAAAATACCTTCAAGGCCCAAGCGAGGGAACTATGATTACGAGTGGTGGGCACAGGAGTTGATCTGGTTCAATGCCCCTGTTATAAGCTGAAGTGCATCCCCCTAAGCCCCGAAGTCACATGGTGACATCCTAATACCCAGTTCACAGAGTGTGACTGTATTTGGAGAGAGGGTCTTTAAAGAGGTAATTAAGGTAAAATGAGGTCACATGGGTGTCCCTAATCCAGTATGACTGGTGTCCTTATACGAAGAGATTAGGAGACATACATACAGGAAAGGCCGTGTGAGGGGACAGTGAGAAGGTGGCCATCCACAAAGGGACAGGCCTCAGTAGAAGCCAACCCTGCCAACGCCTTGATCTCAGACTTCAGGCCTCCAGAACTGTGAGAAAATAAACTTCTATGGCTTAAGCCACCCAGTCTGTGGACGTTTGTCATGGCAGCCCTAGAAAACTAGCACAGGCCCTGGTTAGTCTCCCAGTACCTTGAACTGCACACCCCAAACAAGGCTGCCAAGTCATTCTCATCGCTCAGGTAGGAGAGAGAGAGAAAGAGCGTGCATCGAAGGCCACCGTGTGCCAGGGACAGCACGGGATCCTCTCAACCCTGCCAGGCACAGCACGGGCCATATCCTCCAACTGAGGACACTAAGAGTCCCCAGAACTGGAGCTGCTCTGAGCTGCGTTTAAACTCAGGTGTCCAATTTCAAAGCCTGGGCCTGTTTCACCAATTATACTAACAGGTAAAGGGCTTCCTTAGCCAGAACACAAAGAGAGGCTGGGTGGCCATCGGGCCACAGGGTAACAGAGGGATTCCTGGGGGTGTCTAACCACAGGCATTCATGAGCTCTAGGCACCACGCTGGGGGCAGCCGCCCTCAGTCTCCCAGAAAACAGCCCAGAGCATTCCGTTGCTGGTTGCTTGCAAGGGAAAGAGGGAATAAAAGGAGAGAACGCCAGACGAAAGGCATTCAAGATGAGGACACGGAGGTGGGTCCAAAAACCAGAGGAATGCTCTGTCCACGGTGGGAAATGTTTGCTAAAGCTCCTCCCGCACCCCCAAAGCCTGACAGTCCCCCCACTACAGTAACGACCCACACAGACGAGGTTACTCCGTGCCAGGCTCCCTGCGCCATGCAGACCCCAGCTCGCTGCATCCTATCTCCTGCTCGGGCTTCTCCCAAACGCAGAGGAGAAAGCCAGGCCCTGAGGGGTAAATAATTTGCCCAAGGACCCACAGTTAGTCGGGAAAAGGTAGGACTTCATTCCCTGATATCTGGAGCCGGAGCCCCACTCTCAACCATTCCCCTGCACCTGGAGAGAGACTATTTTAGAAGTTCCCTTGTTTTCACTATAAGAAAAAAAAACGTGCGCCTCACTGCAGGAAGAGCGCTATAGGCTACCAGTCAGCCATTGATGACTTCGCATGAGAATGCATTCGCTTTCGTAGGGTGTATGCTGGGAGGGGCAGAGCAAGAGAGACCTGAAATCCTACTTAGAGAAACAGGTCTAGAGCCTGGCCCAGGACAGTTTGCACAAGGCATGAGGTCCTTGACCACGCAGGCATCAACCCCACTGGTCACTGTGGGGGCCATTCCCCAGCATGCTTCTGGGGTGCCTCTCCCTGCATGGCGCATTGGGGAGACACAGCTCACTTGCCTAATTAAAGCATACGTCCCAAATTCATCTATGCCACAAAGCAGTGGTAATCACGGAAAAATGCCTGAGGTTTATAAACCAACAAAATATTACATGAGAGGGTGCATCGTGATGGCCACATTATGTTAAAATTGTGTATGTATTATAAATATACACATATATGACTACATCACAGTGAACAATCACTCACCTTTCTTTTGGTAACAGCATCTCAATTTTTCCCTGGGCACACTCCTTCCCCACTCTTGGGCAAGGTGCTTTTTGAGTCGGTATCAATTACGTACAGCTAAGTGAATACATCTTCAGTGTCAAGTCGATACATTTTTACACACATATATTTGCCTGTGTAGCCACCCCCAGATCAATGTCCCCCTGGGGACATGGTTTGAGCCCCTAGATCAAGCTATAGCCACATGAGTCAATGAAATCTCTTTTGCTTAATCCATTCTGCTAAAGAATATGCACTTGCAAAAATCGGAAAGAATAGATATCAAGTGTACATTTAATCATACCCACCTTATTTAAAAGTTTATGGCTTCCTTTGCTCTTAAGATAAAGACCCCAAAATCTTACCATGGTCTTTACAGCCCTGACCCAAATGCCTCCTGCAGCCTCGCTATGAACTAACTCCTCCTGCCACACAGATCTGCTCCCTTCTGCCACAGGACATTTGCACAGGCTGTTCTCGTCCTTGAACACTCTTGCCTCCCATCTTCACATATTTAATAGATCCCAGCTCCATTTTAACCCCCTCAACAAAGCTTTCCCTGAGCTCCTTGACAAGTTCTCTCTCCCTAGTTTTATATCTCCATATCTCTCTTTTTTAATGTAAAACACAGTTGAATTTTTGCAATTGTGTGATTTTATATCTCTTCCAACTATGAGTCCCATGAGGATACAAACAACATCTGTGTCTGTTCACTGTTGCCCCCCAGTGTCTAAAACAGAACCTGGCCCTAAGTAGGTTTGAAAACAAATTAGTATTAACCATGGTTGAAAACAGGTGTGGTGGCTCACACCTGTAATCCCAGCTACTTGGGAGGCTGAGGCAGCAGGATCACATAAGCCCGGGAGTTCAAGACCAGACTGGGCAACATAGACCTCATCTTTAAAAAAATAAAAGTTTTAACTGTGGTTATTGAAACATTTTCTAAGTTATGTGTATTTCCGTAAAGTTCTACTTTTTCAGAAGTATCTATTTCTTTTGTAATCAGAAAACAAATTAAAGATTTACTTTTGTATTTTTGTTTGTTTTTTAATTTCCAAATTTTATGGGGGTACAAATGTTTAGTTTACATAGATTGCATTTGCATCAAAATTATGCAAAATTCTTTCCCCACAGAGATCCCATTGGCCAGAGGTATTTATTCCATCATCGAAACATATGAGAAATGGTCCTTCTTATTTTTTTTATATTCACACACACACACACCATTATGCTAATGGACAGAATTATTTCTCTGTTTAAGTTTTGCTCCCATAAATTTTCCTAAAAACTTTGGGGCCTTCTACTATGTATCTTCTAAGGAGCTCCTCTGGGCAATAATATACATGCACAAGTAGCCAACGAGCGTGCACTGAAAGACTCAAAGGGCGGTTAGTTTCCGTGTTGGGATTGCGCCCTTGGGTACACGCATGGGGCATTTGCTGCACCCATCCAGGAAGTCGTGTCTCCTGCTGGTAAAATGATTCCTGATTCTCATAATGGGATTAAAGCATGGTGATCCCTGGAGCTTCTCCGTGAGCTCCAGGACATCCAGGTGCTCAGCCACCTGGTCCCAGCTGAGAATATGGCACCATTCTCTGCCAAGGCCAGAAAGAGCGGGCTGGGAGCCAAGAGGCCAGTGTGTGGGTCTCAGAGCAACGGAGTGTTGCTCTCTCCGTCTGTGACCTTGGGCAAGTACCTCTGCTCTCTGGGCCTCAGTTTCCCCAAATGGGGAGGAGGAGTTTGACCAGACCAGCAGTTTCCCAAACTGATTTTGGCTGGAGGTCTTATTTCTTTTCAAACAAAATCAGAAGCATAAACTCAGTATATAAACAGATAAAAGCAGAACTGCTCTGTTTGGAGGGAGAATGGGATTTGTCCCTTTGCCATTCTTTCGCCTGCCTGGCCCCCACCCCCAGCGCCTGCGTGTGTGCACACACGTGTGTACCTACACACGCGCACACACACGTGCACACACGCAGCAGCAGCCTTCAGGACTCCTCTGCAGAGGCTCAAGGGAGCACGTTCTGCAAGTTAAGGACGAGACCATCTCTGACCCTCTCCCGGCTCTGGCATGTCATAGATTCTGTGACTGTGTTTACTGTGATATTAACTGTGCCTGGGGCCTGGCTTCCCCCAACTGCTTTTTATTTCACTCGTTTCCTCAGCAGACACTTACTCGTCCGCCGAA
The DNA here is from genome assembly GCF_041146395.1 of Eulemur rufifrons. Classification (NCBI taxonomy): domain Eukaryota; kingdom Metazoa; phylum Chordata; class Mammalia; order Primates; family Lemuridae; genus Eulemur; species Eulemur rufifrons. Next base: position 87,453,384 of record NC_090988.1, on the reverse strand, counting down.
GGCAGTGAGCGGCCAGTGAAAAGGACGATGCACCAGGCGTTATGCTGGGGACACGCGGCACCCAAGGTGAGCACAGCCCTGCCCTCGCAGAGCTCTCGGTCCTTGGGGGGAAATTAATCCTAAACCAGCAACAGCGCAGGCTGTGCGTGACGGTGGGGGCAGGCACCGTGCGGAGAAACTCCAAGTTCTAGAGAGCACGTCACCCCAGGGCCGGGCTGAGCCGAGCAGGAGAGTGACATTCAAGCGGAGACCTAAAGGATGAGGAGGCTAAGAGGAAAGGAAGGACATGCAGGGATAGGAACGTCACGTGCAAGGGCCCTGAGTCCAGAGCGCAGCACATCTGGGTGCAGAAAGAGGGCAGGGTTGCTAGAGCCTGGTGCAGGGGACAATGGGCAGAGTTCACAGGGAGGGGTCCAGGAGGCTGGCTGCATCCTAGGATAAAAGCAAAGCCCTGAAAGAAGTAGGGACCTGGCACTGACATACCTTCAGCAACATGTATTGAGCTCCCACTGTGTGTAGCCGCTGTTCTGGACCCTGGGGATATACAGTTGAAAAAAAAAAAAAGACAAAAATCTCTGCCCTTATGGAGTTTACATTTTAACGGTAGATGGAGAGACACAATAAATAAAATAAAAACAGGTAAGTTGCCAGACGCAGAGGCAGGCAGATCCAGGCTTTAGCAGAGCCTGAAGCTCACTCGTACGATTTGGGGGTGAGGGAAGATGAACCCATTAAGATAAAAAAGAATAGAAAAGTATAAATATCAGTTTAGGTATAGAGCCTTGGAACCTACCAGCGAGGGGCCCTGAAGCTTAGGAATTATTAGCTTCACGGAGAACCCACCTCTGGTCAGACAGCGATCCATGCAATTGAGAAAGCTCGAGCACTGGGGGCCATGGGGGACGCTGGGAGTGTTGGGGGAGGGGCTGCAACTTGAAATGGGGTTGACAGATATTGAGAAGGTGACCTGGGGAAAGCCTGGAGGAGGTGAAAGAGCCACGTGGGTATTTAGGGGAAGAGCGTTCCAAGCAGAGGGAACAGCATATGCAGAGGCTTGGAGCCCTCCTGGAGGAGGTCAGTGTGGACGGAACAGAAGGGCGAGGTGGGAGAAGGAAGAAGATGGTCCGAGAGGTAGCCTGGGCCACTGGGCCCAGAATGGCATTGTTACAAGGTACTCCTGAGCACCCTGAGGACCCAGGGGACAGGAGTGGGAGCCCGGAGACCAGGTACCAGCCAGGCTCATTTCAGTGAGAGATGCTGCCCCAGAGCCTGGGACATAGGTTGGCCACAGAAACAGAGAGGCACAGGCAGATTTCAAGAGCTATTGGAGGCCAGGCAGGGTGGCTCACTCAAATCATAGCATTTTGGGAGGCTGAGGCGGGAGGATCACTTGAGCTCAGGAGTTTGAGACCAGCCTGAGTAAAAGTGAGACCCCGTCTCTACAAAAAATAGAAAAATTAGCTGGGTGTGGTGGCACGCACCTGTGGTCCTAGCTACTTGGGAGGCTGAGGCAGGAGGATCGCTATAGCCCAGGAGTTTGAGGTTGCAGTGAGCTGGGATGATGCCACTGCACTCCAGCCTGGGTGACAGAGCCAGACTCTGTCTCAAAAAAAACAAAAACAAAACAAAACAAAAAAAGAGCCATTGGAGGGTTGATTGAGTGGGACACATCGGCACAGCTAAGGGGTGGCTGGCTGGAGGATGGAAACCAGGGAGGAGGGAAGTAGGAGCAGAAATCTATTAGTGCATGGAGGAGGGGACAGGAACCTTCCTGCATTATTTTACTCCTACCCAAAGGAAAACAAACAAATCGTGAAAGGAAACAAAAATGCTTTTTGACACGTTAAATTGTGATCTTCTCTATGCAAGTGTGACTCTCTCTGGAAAGGTTGTTTATCATCTTTGAAGATGGCAGGGCCTTTGGGCAGCGGCCACAAAGAACCCATCTGTGTCCCCCCAGGCCTGTAAAGCCCCCAAGCGGGCAGCAGAGGGGAGATGCGGCAGATCCTTTTTGAAGAGAGCAAAGTAAGCCTGACGCTGGCGACACCAGGGAACACTGGGGCATTGACCGACCTGGGGCCTGCATTTGTCCTCTGCCAGGGAAGGAGGAAGGTGGGGGGGGGGGGGGTTGGCCAGGAGGGGAGCGTGTGGCTGTCGTCCTGAGGCTCGTGCGGTTTGGGTGTCAGAACAGACCTGGGGATTGAGCAGCCAGCGTTGGACAGGCGCCTCCAACACGGCCCCAGGCCACTCTGCTCCTAACAGTTCACCTTTCATGGCACCTCCTGAGCGGCTGTGATGACCAGCCCGGTGGAGCCGCCAGCCATTCATGTCTTCCAAGGCTGGGACGGGTTGTTGGCTGGGGAGTTCCTCACCCTCCCTGTTCCAGATGGGAAGCAGCTCCAGAGAGATTTTGGGGTCACCAAGCAAGTTAGAGGCCAAGGGAACACGAGTTCTCCCTTGTCCTAATCTCTGCACCTATTTGGAAGCAGAATGGATGGTTCACCTGGCTCTGTGTCCCAGCTCTGCAACTATTAGCTGTTGTGAACTTGGGCATGGTACTTAACTTCTCTGAGCCTCAGTTACCTCATCTGTAAAATGGGCATGGTACTAATAATGCCACCTCCCAGGGCAGCTGTGAGGATTAGGTAAGTGCCCAGAATACGAAAGTGCTCAGTCGGTTGAGGCCAGTATTATTATTTGCAGACCAAAATTTAAGGCTACTAGGCTGACACACACAGAGGGACAATGGCACTGAGGGTTTAAAATCCAGGACATGTGGACACTCTACCAAGGGGTCCCAAGTTCTAGCACACTGATGCCAAAATTGAAAACCCAAAGACTGCGGGAACTCCCTGTGACTGGGAAGATCAGGCCTCGCCAGCCCTGGAAAGATGGAAATGGATCTAGTCAGTTCAGAAGCAGGAGGCGACCGGCCTTGGCAGGCATGGGGAGCACTCTTGGGAGGTGACCAGATGCTAGTGTCCATTGCAGGAAGACCTCTGTGCACAGACAGAAGGGCTCCTTCCAGAGCAAGCTGGGGCAGTTCAGGACTCCGGCTCAGAGCTCCAATGGGAGGACAGAGACTTGACATTAAAACTGGCAGGAGTAACCGTGAAGCCACGTCCCATGTGGCATCTGAGAAGGCCTCATTGGACCAGAGCCAAGCATTGTGCTAACTTGGGAAGAACACGAGTAACAAGGCATAGCCCTGTCTTTGTAGAGCTCAAGAAAACTAATATATTCTGACCTCCTCTGCAAGTTTCTACAAACATTATCCCCTTTAATCCTCAGAACCGCCTTAGGAAGAGGCATGAGGATACCGGAGCTCAGAGAGGTTAAGGAGCTGCCCCACGTCACCCAGCAGGTGCGTGGTGGACGCAGCCTCCAAGCAGGCTCACTCACCCCGCAGTGTCTTCCAGGCCCGGCTCTGCCACCGTGCATCCCCCCAAAATCACCTCTTGGGCTGTCCGTGAAAATTGCATCCAGACGTGCGCTGTGATAAGAAGTTTGAGGGGAGAGCGAATTCCCCACCTCCAAGTCCCCCAAACAGCCTCAGGCCCCTCCCTTGGACCTTGGCCCAGGACCAGGCGTGCCAGAGGGGCAAACCTGGTGTCTCTCACTCAGACTCCCGGGACCGAGGAGAGGCCTCGCTCGGAGCCACCCAGCCGCCACTGCCATCAAGCACGCAAATCAAACCCAACTGTGACCCAAAACCACTGTGATTTTCTGAACCTTGAAATGAACACAAACCTTCCTGCGCTACAGAACCTCAAACCCAGTCGGAGGTTCACACCTCCTGAAGGCAAAGCCAGCCAACAAACGAAAAACATCCCAGGATCCAAGCCCAAACAGTTGCTCCCAGAACAGTGTCAGGCCAAACCCAGTGCCTCCAAACTTCTGGTCATGGTTTTGAGCCTTTGAACGTGAGGAGGAGGGTGCTGGGGAGTCAGACCATACGGGGACTGGGGCTGAGGGCTTGGCAGGCGGTGGGGAGCCCTGACGTGGAAAGGTACCAGGTGCATGAAGGACCCAGGACAAGGCCTTTCTCAGCCTCAGGGGTCTGTGATGGAGATTCCCCAGGTGGAAACAGGTAAGGGTGGCTCCTCCCCCAAGGAGGCTGCCGGTTACCCCAGGAGCCCCTGGGAGGGGAGAGAGATGCCGCGAGGCGGGCTGTGGCTGACCACCTTCCTGGCCAGCATGGGGTCACCTCCCCACGAGGCTTGGTGTATGGTGTGGGGTGGGGCCTGGGCCACCATCTTGCAACCCCTCTTCTCTGTCCCCCCAGACAGCAAAAGGCCCTGCCCTGGGGCTGGGGGCAGAGGTGCAGGGGTCGGAGGCCTTCGCCCCAGGTAGCACTGAGGCCCAGCCTCGAGGACTCTGGCCGGGTCTGGTCCAGCTTTGACACCTGGTGAAACAGAACCCGGAGCAGCCATGGACTCCGGAAAGGGGGAGGTGGCCGGTCAGCACTGCAGCCCCTGGAGTCTCCTGAGGGTGAATTTAAAGTGAGACCAGTCAGCGGGGTGGCAGGGTGGCGGGGTGTACTTTCCAGCCATGTTAGCCAAGCAGGACAGGTGCAGAGGGGACAGGAGCAGGGAGACCAGCAATTGAAGTCACTGCAGCTGGATGGGCCCTTACAGCCCAGAGGCTGGGGGTGGAGGGATGGGGCCTGGGGCATGCAGAAGTTGCCAGGTGCAGAAGTCACCAAGCACTTCCCCAAAATGAGGTGCCTGACCCACTCAGCCAGACCCTGGGTTGGTGGCTGAAAGCTGTGAAACTCTGCCCTGAGTGGGGGCTTTCCCGGGGCTGTCCCCTCCCACAGGGAACCAGGCTGCTTCCCAGCTGGGGCCTGGTGGGAGGCTGGGGCTGGGGGGTGTGGGCAGACACTGGGAGCTCGGTGGGCCATGGAAGGGGAGTGGGGGATGAAACCCACTTCATATGTTCTCACGGTGGCAAGAGGGTAATGGGGTGGTGGTAAATCCACAAGGATCCCAGAAACTGATGGAGCTGGCAGTCTCTGCTACCAAGTGCTCTGCCAACTTAGGTCACCTCAGTCCAGGCTCTGAGACAATGAGCCATTCTCTGGGTGAGAAAACCTTCCAGAAAGTTCCTGACAAAAAGTAGGTAGTGTGGGGCAAGCCATGGGGATGCAGAAAGAACTCAGTTTAAGTCCTCGCTTTGATCCTGGGCTGGCCCATTATTTAACCTCTCAGTTCCTCAGTGTCCCAGTCTGTGAAATGGGGACAAGTACACATGGTTTGTAGCACTGTGTGAGGACTATAGCACGGACAAGGTGCCAGGCACATAGTAGGTGCTCTAAGCAGTTTAGGTCTGGGGGGCTTGGTGCCCCCCCGGAGGGCCTTGGTGTCCTGAAACACCCAGCCTCTCAAAGAGCACAGCCGGCCTCCGCTGGGGCAGGCTCCAGCCCTGCCGGGTGCCCAGTGCTGGCTTAAGGAGGACATTCACCCAGTCGCCAGTTTCTGATCGTGGAGCCCCTCCACGGAAAAACTTGGATGGGCTGGAAAATCCCAACTACAGTTACATTTTCAAACCTTCTCACAATCCAAATGTCAACACCAATCGAAACAATATGTTTATTTTCAGACCTCCTGCCAGACCGGATTAATTTCTACAGGCTCAAAGCCCATTTTGGAACTGTAATGTCTCAATTTTACAGATGAGAGAAGGGAGGGGAAAAAAGCCAAGCCCTTCTCTGCCTTCTTGACGTGGGAAGTACTAGGGGAAGGCTAGCACTGGAGCAGGTTTTGTGGTTGGCCTTGTCACCCAGAAACAGCACCTGGAGGCCCCCTCTCTCCCGCCACGCTCATCTGCAAACACATCTCTTCTCCCTGCCTCCGCCACATGTCCCTTCACCCCAGCTCGCCAATTCCTCTGCCTGTTGGGGTCTGGGGGGGTGGCACGTGGGGGCAGGGTGCACTCATCCAGGGGTGGGAGGACAAAAGCCAAGCGCAGGGATGAAATTCCTCCCGAGCCCCAGGGTTCACGTGGGTCCCAGATGGCCCAGAACCTGGCTGTGTGGCTTAGAATAAGGAGAATGATGTCTTGAGTCCAGACAGTGGGCCCCGCTGGCAGAGGACCCAGCCCTGCCTCAGACATCCTAGCATGTGCTAGGCATTAAGCGGGCTCTTTGCACCATCTGGAATCCTCATAGCAGCTCAGCAAGGTGGGCATTGCCGTGATACCCATTTTGCCGACAGAGAAACTGAGGCTTGCCCAAGATCACCAGCATGCACGTGACAGAGGCAGGGTTGGAAGCCTGTCTTTTCAAAGATCGTGTTCTTTTCAGCTGCAGGGCCCCTAGCAGTGGAAAAGTGGGGTCTTCTGGGGAAGTTCTCTTGGGGTGACCTTCATGCTCCCCCTCCCTGAAGCTGAAGGGGCAACCAGTTCTTGGAAGGGAGGGTGCAGCGCTAACATGGGGGAAAAACTTTCTTCTCATTTCTTATATTCTTACTTAAGAATCATTCCGAGGGTGTTATGTGCCGGGCAGTGTTCTTCTAAGCATTGTACAAATATTAACTCATTTCATTTATTTTAAAAATACTTCTATGGAGTTTCAGTTTCTTACCAGGTGTATGTACTACTTTTGTGCTTAGAAGTGAGTTTATCTGCATCCATTGAAGAACAGAAAAAAAATAAAGTCCAAAAAAAGATGAAAGTGAATTTAAATTCACACATGTAATGAACGTCTCTCCATGTCAAATAATGTCTACTTATGTATCACTTTTACAAGCTGCCTGGAGTTTTCCATTGCTCGGGGTCATGGGCCAGGCGTATTTAAAGGACCAGTCCAGGAAGGATAAGGCCAGAAGCACCCGCTGCCTTGAAGAGGAGCAGAGGCAGAGAGAGACGACACACCACGTCCGGGCAGCCGGGTCTGTCCACGTTCCACAAGCAGAAACTCTTCTCTGCCCTTGAACCAAACCAGGCGGCAGACAAAAGGCCAGACAAGCCACGTCGACTTGTTAAACCTCAACCCAAAATAACCCTAATCGTAATTCTTTTTAAAAAACCAAAATATCAATGGAACCAGAGCTATTTCCCTAAAAGCCCTGGTGGGCTGGCTCAAAGTGGGACCAGTCCTCTGTCTTTTCTTAAGCAGTTTAATTAGACCACTCCTCAAATCTTTGTCTGGGAAGATCTAGTTCAGCCTTTCAGGGCCCTGCGTCTTAATCAGCTTAAGGACACCCTAGAGCATCTTTCATAGAGGTAGGGCTCAAAGTTCAGGATCCAGAAGGCCGGGGTTCTTGGTGACCTTGAAGGAGTTATAAACTGCTCTCGGTCTCCGAGTCCCACTGCCTAGGGCTGCCATGGAATTAAACAGCCCCAGGAAGCAGGCTCAGGAAGCTGAGGCCATGAAGTGGACTCCAGCCCTTTGGTGAAGTCCCAGGGCATTCTGGGGCTAAGCCACAGACCTGCTGGAGTCGCTGAAGGCCTCAGACAGAGCATCCCCAAGCCCTGTCCCACAGGGCCTCCTCCAAGCCACTCAGAAGCCTCAGCTCGGAGCCTGGGTGCTGCTGCCTTGTTCCGGGCCCTGAAGGGCATGGGGTGGGGGGACAGTGGCAATGCCCCCAGCCGCCCTCCCTCTGAGGCCACACCTGCCTCAAGCTGCCCATTCCAGAGTCCAGGCTCAGTCTAGCTGACAGCAGCACCAGGGTCACTTGCCCACTGGGAGAGAGGACCTCATGGGACAGAAACAGAGCCTGAGGCTTGGCCTACGGGGTACGGGCAGCCCCCCACGCCCACACATGCGCACTCACACACTGCGCCGTCCACGTGCACTGAATCCTGTTGTTGGCAGCTGCCGCCAGGCTCAGCTCTCTGACAGCCTGCAGATCGCTGCTTCTGCACCGACTGTGCGCACCCCCTCCTCCCACCAGAAGGCTTAGCAGAGCCACGGGAAGAGGGGCTGAAAGTCTGTGCTCTGGTGCCCCTGAACCCTACCAAGGGGAAGCGGCCCAGACCTTCCTGGAGGGAACAGAGACTCCCGAGGGAGGAGATCTCCCAAAACGTGCCCCGAGCCCACACCAGAGCCCCCAGCACCCCAGCAGCGAGCTCACCCAGCAGCCCACGGCTCTCCCTCTCTCCCCGCCACTGGAGAAGGGGGGCCTGGAGCAGCATCTTCTAAAAAGGTGTTTATTTTTACCAGGCTTCCTGATAGCACGGGTCACCCTTGGGAGGGGCAGAGCAGTCGTAATCCTGGCCCAGCTGTCCTCGTGGAGGGAAAAAATAGTTCTGCTGAACAAACCAGCACCGTAGCCTCTCCTCACTGCCCAGAACCAGCCTCTTTCGGTGTTGCTGACAGTTAAACATCAGAGTGAGAGCTGACCCCGAGTCAGACCTGTCTCCACAGCTTAGCCGGGAGAGAGGGGTCAGGGCAGGGGCCCCCCTGTCCTGGGCACCAGGCCTCATCACCTGGAACTGTTGTGACAGCTCAGGAAAGGGCTTTTACCTGAAACACGGTCCCGGTCCTCAGCAAAGACTTTGATCACTGGCAACGCCCAATGAAAACCAGGAGACGCCGTGTCCCCATCAACTGACAGGAGACAGGCCCTCCAAAGAAAGTTCCGGAACTCAGAATGTTCCCCCGGAGTCCCAACTGGTAAATGAGTCCCAGGGAAGTGCAGGCCACTGTTGCCGAAGCAGAAGCAACGGTAACACCAACACCGTCGCAGCCCCCACCCCCTCCATCCCAGCTCAGGCTGCAAATACTTCGCATTCTTCCAAATTAGAATGGCCAGTCCCTATTTCCACCAAGATGCAATTTAAGACTAAAATCCCCCCAGTCAAAAGGAGGCACCCACCCCCAGCCCAGGCCTCTGGGAAGCCAGGACTGAGCTGTCTGCCAGCTTTGTTTAGCGTCTCTCTCACCAGCTTCGGTTGGCTGGGGGTGCTTGTGGGGGCCCGTAAGTACCAATAATATCGTAATTATTCAGAGAAATGAATGCTACCTGGATCTTGCTCACCAACCCTCAGTTTGGGGTTGTTGATTTCTGGGCTGGGCAAATACAAAGAATGTCAGCCTTGCCATCAATCTGTCTACACAGCAGATGTGAGTTTTGTTGCTGAACACGAATGCCACTGTGGAGCCGGGGCTTGGGTCTACTCTAAAATGCATACACAATTCATAATGATGCATTTGATTAATGGTAAATGAGCATGGAATTCTGAGGGCCAACCCCATGTGACGGCCACATTAACACCAGATGAAACTGTCATGTAGGGTGATGTGACAAAAAAACCAAGAGCAAGTGACTGTGATTGCGGGACCCTGGCTGCACGGAAGGTGAAGACCAAATTTTCTACAATTTCTGTTTTTTTTTTTTTTTTTTTCTTTGTAAGAGGGGAAGGCAGAAGAGTCATCCACAAATGAACGTAAAGGAAAAAATGAATCCAACTTTGCCTTTCAAAATGGAAAAGTGAGATTCCAGTGTCAAAGGTTGATTTCTTTTTCTCTGCTATCAACAGTTCAGCTCATAAAATGCAAAGCGATCATACTGGGAAAATGGTCTCTTGTGGTTCTCTGATAAGCTCAGCTCTGACTGATGGTCAGGAAGCTCTGTGGAAAAAAAGAACAGGGCTCTTAAAACCAGTTTGGCGATTAAAACAGTGCTGGAAAATGGAGCCACGGTGAGCACAGAGCCACGGGCAGCTGCCGGGCCTGTGGCTGTCACAGCACAGCACCGTGGCCAGGGGGTCGGCGCTGCTTTCAAACGCCTGCACTTTGCCGGGTGTGGAATGTCTCGAACTTCAGCCTCTGAGAGTCTTATTGAAAACATTATCTTTTCCATCAATAATACCTCGAAGTTCTTTATTAGCAAACTCACTGGCAAAAGCTGACATATTTACAGCATGCAGTAAACTTTACGTATCTGCGACAATATTAAAGGAGAGGGGGTGAAAGCCCTCACTCAGTGACCACGACAAATCATTCCGTCTTAAAATGATCAAGTACGAGGCTAATTGTCCTGAAGACAAGGGCTCCTGACGACTCCCATCCCATCCACCGGCCAGAAGGAGCATTAACAGATGAAAAAAGCATGTTTGAGGATTGGAAACATAAGAATACATATTTAAAAAAAAAAAAAAGAAAAAGAAAGAAAGAAAGTAAAGAAAAGAAAACCCAACTGATATCACCGTCTAGGCTGAAGGAGAAACCTGATCTTGAGATGGAATGGTTAACATTTGGAGTTGTTTGCAGAGAATTGCTCCAAGCTGTTTTTGTTCCAAATGTATAGATTTAAGGTAAGAAGTGCTGTGTAGGCTGTGCAGGTCATAACCACTTTGGAAACAAGTTCCCCATTACTTTTCAACTGACAAAGGTAGGGACGAATTTTGTTTTTCCTTCCTCTAACTGGGTAGCTTCCTGGATTTTCGCTTGGAAGAGCGCTAGAAAAACGTTTACTTGTCTTGTTCTATTTTATCACTCTGCCAACGTTTCCTCCTTTGGGATTGTGTCTTTCTTGAAGCTTCTTTCTCCCTCTTCCTTCTTGCCTTCAGGCCAATAAAGTGTTGACCCAGGGCCCAACTTTCTCTCTCCCAGCCCAGCGCTCCCTAGAGAAAGAACGCCAGCTTGGTGGGCATCGTTCTGTTTTCTCCTTCATTGGACAGGACAATTTTATACATATGTGTACCTAATGCGATTGCAAGATTCCCAATGGAGAGCACTTAAGAAGTGAGGGCCCTCCTCAGCCTTCCAAACTTGCAGCCACAGAGAAAATTATTTGTTTTGATGAAAATGGACCTAGATGCATGTTTTGGGGAAGGAATCACGTCAATGGTCTTATGGGAAGTATTCGATTTTTAGTTGTTATTTGGCAAATCCAAACAGAGAATTGGGTACCCATTCAAAGCTTCTGTTTTCCAACCATGTTGCTAAATGAGTTTCTCTTCCCCTTAAACTCTACATTAAACCGTTTTCCTCAAGGTAAAAAAAAAAAAAAAAAAAAAAGAATATTTTCAACTCTAAAAGCATAAATACTTCTTCAGAAGAAAATATCAAAGGTATCTGAGGGAGGAAATGAAAATAATTGTGTTATAGAAGGATAGTTTTTAGAAGGGTTTTGGGCTCTGCATTTGAACAGAAAGACTTTGGAAACTTGTATTAATAACCGGCTTCCCTGGGGCTGTTCATTTGCAGGGACGGGCTCCTACAGTCAGCGTTTTTAAACCCCTCTTCGAAATATCTGCATTCTTTTCCAGCTTCACAAATGGATCGTCACATGCCTTCACCATTTACCGAAAAAAAAAAAAAATAGGATAATGGGGTATATTTAAGCCAGAAAATTTATCTTCAGGTGAAAACTTTTAGGAAAGAAATCTATATTAAGAGTTCTGTTTTTAAAGGCAGTGGTTGGGGCAGATTAAAACACAAATTGGTGACAATAAAATGTCATCAGATTCTTATGCTTTTGCTGTACAGAACACCATCAAAGTTGCCCCATATGTTAACATGCTTTTTATATATCTTTTGGATGTGGCATCAATTTAATTTTTATCAACAATGACAGTCCCAATCTCCAAATATTTGTGTCAGGGGCAGGAAAGGGATACACACCCAAAAATACCCTCAAAATTATATACTGATGTCAACACTGCTCTCTAGAGCTGTTATGTTTTTGTGGTTTTTCTTTTGTAAAAACATCTTCTCCACGGGCTTTTTGTCCATACCGTATCTATATGATTTTTTTTTTTTCTTGCAATAATGGGGACCACGGCTTTAGGCTGCTCCAATACCAATATCTTTTAATTTGTTCTTTCAACCTCGGTGAAGCCACGCTATGTCTTTTTCGGTTGATCTGTGCTGGAGATGAATTCCACAATCTGCAGTCCCAGGCATCCCTGATCCCGTAACAATACAAGATGTGGAAAATGTGCTTAAGATTGAAAATCGCATTTTGAAAATCCAAGTGTTTCTCTTTCTGGACTTTTTGCTAAGCAGCTTATTGTACAAATCCAGGTATTGATTAACTATCTCTAGGGGTAAAAATAAAATAAAATAAAATACAGCACGATGTACTATTTATTATATTTCATTAGATAAACCTCAAAAAAGTAAACATTTTTTTCCCCTCGATTCACCCACTGCCTGTTTCAGATTTTAATGCAATGATACGTTTTTTTCAGGATCTCGAATATTTATATTTCAGAACTTAAATATCTTTATTTAAACCATACAGTCTCGATCTGCAAAACCCCGGATTTTTTAATATTTTGGCGACTGAAACCTGGCATGCTGGAAGGCTCGCCTCCCTGCAGAAGTCTCTTGTTATCCAAAGTAGAAAAACAAACTAGGGGCAGATTATAAACTGCCCAACGCTGGCTGCTAGCGCAGCAAAAACACTGCCTCCGACCCCCGTTATGCCCTGCCCTGGGGACAACTGCTTGCTTAATAACAAATAGGGAAAACGTAAAATGTTTTCTTTAAATTAAAAATCGAAACGAATTGTTTTAATGAATATCTCTGGTTATGAGGGGAAAGCATGCCTTCGTGTGTACACTTTCTGAAGAAAAATTTCCTGTGTGGTTTTCCCTGTGAGATCAAAAGGAACTAATTAACTTTTCTATAAGGTAAACAAAACTTTAACTTGAAATATCCCCATGAAGTATGTGGGAAGTAAGCTTTTGTGTGAGTGAAAGAGGGAGGGAGGGAGGAAGGGAGTGGGTTTAATTTTATATTCGACATCATCGCATGCTCAGAAGGTATTGGAAACTCTTCCCCGAGTCAGCCTTCTTTTTTCTACCCCATTACCAAAATGATATTTAAATCAAAGGCTGAAATGTTGCCAAGTTCAAATCCCTCCTAAGATTAATAGGGCATTGTTCTGCTCATAGAAAATGCGTCCTTCTTAGAGCCCGTTTAAGAAGAACTGGGTGTGTGAAGGAGCATTTGGGAAAGAGTGTGGGAAAGGGAAAAATTTGGAAAACGGGCCCTGGGAGGGTGGGAGGGGGAGAGAATCTTCAAGGGGACAGACAACCGCCGCGCCACCCCCAGGCAGAAGCGATTGGGGTCGAGGGACCAGGCCCCCGGCTGGAACCCCGTCTCCCCAGGACAGGGCTCCTTTTCTCAGGTTTCTGGAATGAAGGAATGAACAGGAGGAGGAAGCAGCTCCGAGAGGTCTGGAGGTCTCTGGGGTTGTGCTCCCTCTGGGTGCGGACCCCTGGGAGGCCAGGGCTGTGTTAAGAGGCTGTGAGAAGCTCCTGCCTGCCCCTCCCAGGAGCAGCAGCTGTAGCCAGGGCTGGTCCCCTCCCAGGACAGCGAGTCCTGGGCCTGTTTTGGGCGAGCTGCCTGGGGTCAGGGGCCCCCTGGCTGGGCCTCTTCTTTGCCCTTGCCAGGGTGGAGACGGGCAGCCAGCCCAAAGGACAGAGATTGGAGGAGGCAGCGTGTGTGGGAGGGAAAGGCTTCACTGGACGGCTCGGCAAGGCAGCACGCTGTGTCTGTACCTTCCCTCGGCCTGGCATCCCCAGACCAGAGGCACCGGGCACACACACCACCCCGACACACACTGCTCATGGGCAGCCCCCACCCAGGAAGGCTGCTCTGTTGATGACCGCGATTGTTACAACAGCTCACAGGGAGTCGACGCTTCCCAGGTGCCAGGCTCAGTGCTGTACCTGCTTTATCTAAAACCTTCCAGCAAATACATCAGGTACTGCTGTGACCTTCGTCTAACCAAAGAAGAAACCGAGGCAAGAGAGCTGAAGTAATGTGCCCAAGGACAGCTAGGCACTTACACTCAAAGTCACTAAGCTACTTTCTCCAGGCTACCTGCCAAGACTCTTGGCCACTAAGCTGGGATGGGGGGCAGGGGCCACACCAGCGTGAGGTTCCTGGGGGCAGCCTCACCCCACCTTGTGGGCACAGGTTCAGTTCCCCTATAGGCCTATCTGGGTCAGTCCTCAGCTGTGTGTCAATTATGCTATTAGTGATAAGATAGTCACTTTGTTTATTTATTCATTACCCAGCACCTAAGTTTGCAAATAATCTGCTTTCATGTCGACTGGCAGGGACTAGAGGTCACCCCTGCAAACCAGCCCTCTTGCTCACAACAGCATCCAGGGAGCTCTCTCTGAGAGGACAAGGAAGGGTGGGCACCTAGGGATGCTCCCCCTTTGGGGAGCATCACCCGAAGCCCATGTCGTCTCTGATGTAGTCGTCAGAAAAGGCTAGAACCAACTCCATTCTTCCTAGATGGCATGCCAGAGGGGAAAAAAAAATCCAGATATTTGAATGCCCCAAATTTATTCTTTTTGCTTTGGAGAATAATTAAATCCTTACATTAAAAAAAGTCGAGGGGGAGGAGGACAAGCAATAGCTATAACACTAGATTCGGTAGCAAGACCAAAGGGATTTTCTCTAAGGTCCTGTAAGGGAGTTGAGTCGGACGCGTGTTGCACATCCTGGCTGTGTGACATTGAGCAAGTTGCTTTACCTCTCTGAACCTCAGATTTCTTCATCTGTTAAATAGAGATAATTCCAGCCATCTATAAGGGGGTAAAGTGTGTCCAGTCCCTAATGGTCAGTCTTCATGGCGGCTTAAAGAGAGATTGTTCCCCATCCCCATCCCCAGCCCTTAACTGCTTTCCGGTATCTAAAACCAGTTTCTGTGTTTAAGCTTTCACCCTTTTAAAATTGTTTCATTATTATAGAAGGCGTCCTTGAGTGGAGCCCCTTTGTCACAGCCAAATCCCACTCATTTTTAGTTTACCCCGCAGGTAACTCCTGCTCCTTGCTGATTTGGGACTCTCCCTTCTCCCCCAAGCCCCTGCTTTGGCTTTGACGACTTCTCAGACGAATTCTCTGTCTATGCCCAGAGCTCTGTCCTCAGGCCCCTAAGTCATCCATTCTGGCCCCAAACACTTGCTGAGCGCCTACTGTGTGCAAGTCACCGCACTGACTGCTGGGACTTCAGGTGTGAACCCACAAGAGCTCAGGGCAGACAAAGACCCCGCAAACGTGCACACGTGGTGCGAGGCAGGGTGGGGGAGGAGCTGCGTTATTTCTTCAGCAGGGAATCCAGTCTGAATGGGGGATGTGCGCGCACAAACCCCACCCCACTGCCTGCTGACCGCAGACAAGCCCCTTCACCTGGCTAAGCCTCCGTGTTCCAGGGCCTCCCATGGGGCGGGCTCTGTGCTGGAGTCTAGCCGTAGGGCAGCCAGCAAGACCAGCAGCCCCTCCTGGAGCCTGGCAGGGAAGGCAGGGAGTGAGCACATCACTTCGGTTGTAAGGAGAGGAATCTGTCCTCCCCCTCACAGAGCCAGGCCCCCAGGGTGCCCTGGCTCTCACCTGGCCTGGCCCAATTGGGGACAGAAGTGCCATTGAGGAGGAAGTGGGAGCTCACAGGACAGCGGGAGCATCTGGTTCACCTATTTCCAGGAGGAGGGTGGGAGTCAGGGACAGGTGGCAAAGGACCCCAGATGCTCTTGTTCTCAGACACTGTTTCATTCAATGTCTCCACCAAGACAGGGACAGTGACGGTCTGGCTGCAACTGACCTGAAGTGCTGGTGGCCCCACGCTTGACCCCATTTGCATTGGAGAGGACCCAAGGCCTTCCTCCCACACCCCAAAGTCTGCCCTGTGCCCCTCCCCATTTCCCACCTCTCTCACTTGGGTGCTGGGGTTTACGTCCAGGCTGTGGCCTGCCTCCTGGCCAGGGGACTTGGAGCGCGCTCCACAGCAGTGTTTACACTCTCGCCATCTACAACCTGGTCAGCTTCTGGTGTAATCAGCTACGTGTATATATTTATTTATGGACAAACACATTATCCTCTGTATCTGTACACACACATATATGCACACATGCCCAGATAGAGCGAACACTGAATAAATATTTGCTGGATGGAACTGTTGAAGAGAGATATATGTATGCATCTGTTACGAATCTATAGGTATCCACTGTGCATAGAGAGACACATATGGTTTTATATACAAGGACAGAGATCGGTTTATGAGAGTGTATATACATGCATAACTGTATTTCCAGTTGGCATCAGGCAGCGAGCTGGCGTCTGGTATGAACTAACTGTTCATTCATGCAGCATGTAATCTGTGTGTGCCCAGCGTGAAAAATATGACTGGTCTTTTCTTTGTCTTTAAAATGTTGAATATACGACTTGTGATATTTTTAATAAAGATGACATAAATGTGATCAACTTTTAACCTAATTGTTAACTTGAATTTCTAAAATTAACCATAGAAAAATAACACGGGGCTGTCTTTCTCTCCGTAAACTACTGGGGAGCCCAACTCTGAAGAATTACGTATTTAAACATAGTGGAGTCAAATTCCGCTGCCATTCACTGAGTCGCTTCTTGTTTGTAGACATCATTTCATTGAATCCTCACAACACCCTGTGAACGGGGCATTATTATCCTCCCTATAGGACAGGCAAAGGGAGACTCGGAGAAGCCAGTGACCCTCCCAAGGGAATCCAGCCCGCAAATGATGCCATCACAGAGCCCCACAAACGAGATGGCTTAAACCAAAGAAACTCACTCTCTCACAGTTCTGGAGGCCAGGAGTCCAACATCAAGGTGTCAACATTCTCTGTCTCTAGGGAAAGAATCCTCCTAGCTCCTGGTGTTTGCCGGCCATCCTTGGCATGCCTTGGCATATAACACCATCACTCCAGGCTCTGCCTCTGTCTTCACATGGCATTCTTCCTTGTGTGTCTGTGTCCAAATGTCCCCCTTTTTTTTTTTTTGAGATGGAGTCTTGCTCTTTTGCCCCAAGTAGAGTGCAGTGGCATCATCCCAGCTCACTGCAACCTCAAACTCCTAGGCTCAAAGGGATCTTCCTGCCTCAGCCTCCCAAGTAGCTGGGACTACAGGTGTGCACCACCACACCCAGCTAATTTTTCCCTTTTTTTTTTTTTTTTTTTTTCAGTAGAAACAGGGCCTCCCTCTTGCTCAGGCTTGTCTTGACTCCTGAGCTCAAGTGATCCTCCTGCCTCAACCTCCCAGAGTGCTAGAATTACAGGCGTGAGCCACCATGCCGGCCCAAATGTCCCCCTTCTAATAAGGATGCCGGTAGGTGGATGAGAGCACACTCTCATCCTGTGTGACCTCATCTTAACTAATTGTACCTGCAAAGGCTACATCCAAATAAGGTCACACTCGCAAGTTCCAGGTAGACATGGGTTTGGGGTACACTATTCAACCCGGTGCAGCTGGGATTTGAACAGGTCTGTACGATTCCAGTGCTCCTGCTCTTCCAGTACAGCCCGGGCCCAAGTCCTCCATCTGCAAGGTGGGGGCAGCAGCTGCGCCCTCTAGCTGTCCCTGCCTCTGGGCGGGTTATACACAACCACAGGCTACTCTTCCCTTGGAGCTGTGTCCAAGTTGCATGAGAGGACGTTTGCATGTGCCAAAGTCTGGCGGGGGAACAGGGAAGAGGCATAGGACCCTTGGTGGCAGCTGACCTGGAGGCATCCTCTCAGACTTCTGCCGCTGTGCCAGCCTCAGTCTGCTGTCCCTGCAGGTCCCAGGGAGCCAGCTCCCTCTCCTCCTTCTAGCTGCTCCCTGACATCTCAGACACTCGGCTGGACCACACCCAGGAAGCTGCAGTAGAGGCCCCATAGCTTCAGGAATTGGAGCGACAGCTGGACAGACACCCCAAGTGGGCCTGGCTCCTCTAGGGAAAGCTCATGACCTCAGCCACGCTGTCATCTAGGAACAGAAGAGTGAAAACTAGGCAGGCCCCATCCCTGGGTAGCCCACAGAGGACTTTCCTAGGGGTCCCCCACAGTTAGACGACAGCCATTGGCCCCTGGGGGTGCCTGTTCTCCTCTAATTATCTGTGGCCTCATCACATTTGCTGTTAGTGTCACTGCTCTGTGTTCTGGAGCTGACTGCTGGGGTCTGATGCTGGCACTTTTTGGCTGGGTGACCTTTGACCTCTCTTAGCCTCAGTTTCCTCTTCTACAAAATGGTCTTACCAACAGTATCTACCTCACAGGGCGGTGAGGGTTAGGCAAGTTTCTGCACATACAACACCTGACACGGTAACAGGTTTGTGGTGACAGCCCTTACGTGTACATGTGAGCCGCCACCATCATCACCGTCACTGTCGTGTGACAGGGCTCTTTACAGTGACCCAACCAGCAGCCGGACTGGGGGATGAGACACATATTCTGGTTCCCACAGTTATCACAGTTTCCAATGCAGATTTGTTTTTGCAGAATTAGATTTTTATAGTTAGGGTACAATTAGGCCAGTAACGCTCATCATCAGCGGTTCCCAGCTCTGCCCCGTGTGAGCTGTGTGACTTGGGCGAGTCAGAGGACCCCCAGAGCCTCAGTTTTCTTATCTGTACAGTGGGTCCCCACCTTCTCGGACTGTAGTCTGGAAGAAAGGAGACTGTAGCTATTGTTGCCCTCTGTCACTGTTAGCATGGGGGCTTCAGCCAAGTCGCGTCACCCGCCTGGCCCTCCATCTCCTCCCGCGCCACACGGGTGCCAGTAGAGTCAGAGACGGGAGCCTCTGAGTGTCCGGCACGCGGTGGGAATACAGGACATGGTGGTGCGTGCTGTTCGGACCTGCTCACCTTCTGAGGTCAACGTGTGGGAGCTCCAGGGAACGGCCTCTGGGGCAGGGAATCCTGGCTGGCGGAGTTCAGGGGAGGCCAGAGTGTCACCCACACCCTGCCCCTGCCCCAAGGGCTTCTGTCAGTGTCTCTAACGGGGTGGTGCCAGAGTGGAACCAGGACCAGGCACCAGGGCCCTGAAGGAAGTGGGAGGCGGCGAGGAAGCAGGCCGCTAAGGGTGAGTGCTCATAAATTCATTGGCGAGTAATTTATGGCAGCCGAGTATAACACCTAATGCCTGCCAGTGCGAGAGGTTAATAGGGAAGGTTAAGGAGCACAGGCCGGCTGATTTATGGGCCTGGCCAGCCACTTTCATCCCGGCCAGGGCTCTGGCTCTGGGGCAGGCCAGGCTGCAGGGGCGGGAGGCAGGGTCCAGACGGGGCAGGGAACAGCATAGCAAAAAGACAGGAAGGAGAAGGAACTCAGTGACAGTAATGTCGTCCACTCCCCTGCAAGGCGGTGGTGATGGGAACGGCCCCCTTGGAGGTCCCAGAGGCTTGTCTTGTCTGTGACCTTTGGTGGGTTTCCAAAGGGTCTGCATCCATCAGCATGGCCAGAAAAACAAAGTTTAACAAGTGCATTCAGTGATGTAAACGAGGGCTGATTTATGCTCGCAAAGAATGAGGCAAGTGACAAATAATTTCATCATCATCATAGTACGGTCTGGGGCTGAGACCGGAAAGGAGATAGAAGGCATTGGGACCAGTGTCCTGGTGCTGCCACTTACTAGCTGAGTGTTTTGAATGTCAGTTTCCTCACCTACAAATGGCGATGTGATGCCTACCGCCACCAGCGCTTCTGTGTGTTCAAAGAGGTCTCATGAGTGAGGACACCTGCCATGGTGTCTGTCCTGGAGAGGGCAAGATGCAAAAGTCGGGTCTGAGGGGACACCAAGGGCAGCCTTTTTAAGTTGACACTGAAAAGAGCAACGAGCAGCTGGCATAGCCACTCGTCACTCCCTGGCACGGGAGAAGCGGTCCCAGGGTGTTTGGACAGGCGGCCAGGCTGGCCTCCTAAATTAAGAGTTAGGCTGACTTTGTCAAATTCAGAAAGATTAAGTACAAGGAAATTCATGTTGAGAGGATTGTTTAGATGATCTTACAGATAACTGGCACCCCCCTGTCCTGCACACGGACCCAGACTTCCCTGAGAGCCCAGGACAGGGTCATAAGGACCGTGGTTACCGGAAGAAACCCACAGAGCACTCACAGAGCACTTTCCCACCTGCCAGCCCTCCCGGTCCCCCCAGCTTCCCTCTGCCTGAGTGAAACTCTGAGAAAGCTGGGCTCAGAGGGGCCAAGTGACTTGCCCAAGGTTGCACAGCTAGTGACTGTGTGCAGAGCCAGGAAGAGACGGAGGTTTCTCGGCTCCGGGCTTGGGGCTTTCACCTCGTGCCCAGCACCTTAGCTGCATAGCTCCATGTGCTTTGCTGTGTTTTCCCAGAGGGCCTCACACTGCCACCAGGAGTCCTGGGAGGTCAGTGGGGAGAGGAAGACAAGGA
Source organism: Eulemur rufifrons (assembly GCF_041146395.1). Classification (NCBI taxonomy): domain Eukaryota; kingdom Metazoa; phylum Chordata; class Mammalia; order Primates; family Lemuridae; genus Eulemur; species Eulemur rufifrons. The sequence continues at coordinate 87,433,281 of NC_090988.1, read as the reverse complement.
CAGATTCACTGGACACACCTCCGGAGTCTTCCATTCTCACCCCAAGAATTATCACCCCCTTGCCTGGCTCCTTCCCTCTCTGCTCTCTCTGTCTCTCCTAAATGGCCACTAGGGGCCAGTTTGTGTTTTCTGCCCCTGCCAGTGTCTTCTCCACATCCTGTCCCATCCCATACAAACAGCAATGCCCCAAAGGTGGAGGTGGGGGAGCTTTTCCTGATTCAAACCTTCCGGATCCCCTGAGATCATCCCACTCAACTCCTGAGGGAGGGGCCGGGCTCACAGTGTTGGGCTGGGCTGTTGGTGCCCCCCGCCCCCAAACACACACACACACACACACACACCCCTTCAGCGAGAGCAACCTCCTACGTGCACGTGAACACACACATGTGCAGACAGGTAGAAGACACACATGCACACAACTTAATCCTTAAAAGTCAAGCAGTGTGTAGCCCTCCAGACACAAGCCGCAGTCCAAGAAACAGCATCCAGAAGTCACTTGAAATTCCATTAAAATGTTCACTGCAGACTCACAAGAAAAGGGAGATTATATTCATGAGTTCATTACATATTGCAATTCATATATTCACACGTAAATAACACGGAGAAACACCTTAGAGACACTCCCCTCTGCCCCCAGCCCCTACGGTGGCGGCCCCTCCTGAGCCTCGCTCTCTCTGACTCCGGACCCTCAGAACGCCACTGTCCCTTGTTTTCCCACTTCCCATGAGCTCTGCAGCCCCTGCCCCATAGGTGCGGGCAGTTTTTCCGGCTTCTCTGCCCTCACCCTTGCTCCACAATTACTCTAACCCACGGTTGGGGTGGCGGTAGCTTGAGAGGATATGAATGCTCAGGCCTGAGTATTTTACACACACGCATGAGCACGAGCACACACCCAGGGTCTCAGAGGACCCCTTCAGGGCAACCAACCCCCTCTTCAGTCAGGGCCCTCACGCCTTCCTCCTGCCCACCAGGCTCCCACGTGCCTGTGAGGCCCGATGTGCACAGCCTTTCCAGCCAGATCCAGACCGGAATGCGGGCTCTGCCATTGACTTCCTGGCTGTGTGTCTTTAGGCAAGTGCTCAACCTCTCTGAGCTTTAATTTCTTTATTATATTTAATAAAAGGATATATAATGATATCAACCAGACTGTTAGCTATAAGAATTAAAAAAATACAATATTGTAGGATTGTGGATACACATATTTGGGAAATGTTTCTTCAAACACAAGAAAGGCTGGAAGTTTCCATTTTTGAAGAGATCTTCTGTTTCCAGCAGAGTATTCACCTTAAGGGAAGCCAGGTAGGTGAGATGAGGTGGTGTCGGGTAGGAGAACATCACAGATGTCAGTCAAATGTTCAGAGTTACAATTCCAGCTCTGCCCCTTTGTCGAGGCTCCTGGCCCCTTCTCTGCCTCAGTTGCCTTATCTGTAAAATGGGGATGATTGTAGTATGCCTGTAAGATCACTCTGAAGATTTCCCTTTATTCAGGCAAAAAATAACATATTCACTGAGCACCTGCTCTGTGCCAAGCACTTCTCCAGGCCCTGGAGACAGAGCACGAACAAACACACAAGGTTCCTCGCATCGTAATGGGGGAGACAGACAGCAGACGAGGAAAGAAATAAGCAAACCAGATAGTTGCAGCTGGCGCTAAGTGCTCTGAAGAATTAAAGCAAGATGTGTGACAGCCAGTCCCCGTGGAGGGAGCTAACTCGGACTGGGTAGCCAAGGAGAGGGAATCTATAGAACAAGCCCAGAATTGGGTCCGTCTCATAGTAGGTGCTCAGTAAATGGTACAAAGTGTTGACCGTTATTACTGAGGATCAGACACACAGCTTGAACAAGAAGTTCAAGTTTGCCTTACAGAGCAGGCCTTGCTGCCCTCTGTTTGAGGAGGGAGAGATGTCCGAGGGGTGGCATGGCCAGGGTGAAGGCCTGGCTTGCTGCAGCTGCCATAGTGTTTCTGGAAGCTCCTGCGCCGCCTCCTCCAGCCTCCATCCGGCTTTCATTTCCTAGGGCGGAGGCCGAGTGCCAGCCCCTGCTGCTGGCCTGGACCGCACATCAGAGACCAGGACCATTTGCCGCGGGTTTCACGGGGTGTAAAGTGCTCAGCACCCATTAAAGCTAGTGGGGTTGCAGGGTGGGGGCTGGGATCCTGCCTAAAAGGCTCAGAAACACTTTAGAAAGAGCCAAGATCAGCCCTGATCCCCGGCTTTGCCCTGGAACTGTTTATCTCGGCTTTAAAATGTCATGGGCCTGGCTGAGAGCTTGTAAAAGGGAAAAATGCATATTGTCCTCACGGAGCTGGGGTGAGAGAAGTGGTCTCCCTCTGAGAGCTCCCCAGTACTGACAATGCAGCTTCTCACCAGTCCATCCATCCAGAGCAGCTATTAGGCACCATCTGTGTGTAGGCCCCAAAAGAGATACTAGAGCATCAGATCAGACATAGTACCTGCTTGTCAGATACTTGGGAAAAGGGGGTAAGGAAAAAACATTCATAGGTGCCTACTATGTACCAGGCTTTCCCTCATCTCCTTCAGTCCTCACAACAATGCATCAGGGCCAGTATTACCATCTCCATTTATCAAATAAGAAAACAGAGGCCCAGAGAGGTTAAGTAACTCCCCTGAGGCTTCACAGCTAGTAAGTGGCAGTGGCAAAATTCAAACCCTTGACAGAAGAACTGTTTTCCTCCACAGAGAAGGTGGAGTAAAGCAGCTTGAAAGAAGTTATTCCTCCCTTCTAAGGAAGGGCATGGGGTTTGCCCATCCCCTTGCCCAGGGATCAGGGAGTGACAGGTGTACAGCCAGGTCCCGGCCCATGCTGGGTAGTGAGAGTGGAGCATTTACCTTTGTGAAGCACTTCCCACGAACTTTCTCAAATGACCCTTCCTCCCCCCACCCTTCTACCCCTCCACCCAATTACTAAAGTTATTCCCAGTGTACAGATGGGAAAACTGAGGTCCTGTCCAATCAGGGGCAGAGCCCAAACCATTCTGACTCCAGTGTCCGAGCCACTCACTACCCATGTGACGCACAGTCATTGTGTTAAGTGCCACCCTCCACATCCAAGGCACTTTGCAGTTTTCAAGTCTTTTTTCCAGTCATTTTCTCCACTTCCGATTTGAGCAAGCCTTGGTGTCGTCCCCCGGAACCCAGGCTTTTAGCAGTGGCCCCGCGGAAAGACAAGCAGAAGGGACTGTGAGTCCCTAAACAGGAGAGGCCAGTGGCAGGAGGGTATGTCCCACAGCCAGGGGACACGAGGAGATTGAGCCCCAACCAGCCATCAGTCATAGAAACCCTTACCCTTAACTCTCCAGGAAGCAGCCCTCACATCTGTGACAGTTTGGAGTGGCCTCCCCACCCTTCCTTTCTACCTGGAGGCAAAGGGATCGACTAGATGGCCTAAATGACCTCCCTTCTGGCTTGTGTCCTTGGTGTAAGAAGACTGGAATATGGCGCCTGAGAGTGAGAAGTGGCTTGTGAACTGGTTTCCATCTGATTTCAAACTATTCAGATCCTTTTGCAAAAGGGGAAACAATTAACCATTCCCGAAACAGCTGCTTTCATGGCAGTAACTCTGATTTAGTGGAAGAGAATTCTCCAAACAGTTCTGTTTAGTTCATTTTTTCATTCATTCATTCAACATCTCCTGCCCGAGCCCGTTCCAGCCACGGACGGTGATGACGGGCCGGCATGAATACTGTTCTGGGGAGGGGCACATAGCTGCAGCAGAGGAGGGTATGGGAAAACTTCCAGAAGATGAGGCTTGAGCTATGCCTCAGAAGCTGCTGGGGAGAAGGGAGAAGGACATTGCAGAAAGAACACACAGCATGGGTGAAGGAGAAATTCCAGAAACCCTCTGGGGACCCATACCCAGCCAGAGCCTCACCCCAGCTACTTCCTAGAGCTGAGGCCACTACCCCTTCCTGATAAGGTGTCATGATTTCCCTCCTTCCTTTCCAAGTGTTGGCTCCCTAATTTGTGGGGACTTTATTAAAAACACACAGTTAATGGTTAGGAAAGAGGAGTCATTTTTGCCTTCTCTTTCCCTACCCCTCCCTACCCTAGCCCCCACTCCAGCTGGAATGTAGCCATCAAAACAAACATTAAATGCAAAATGCCAGAGCTGAGTTATTACTTGTGAGGGTGCTGGGAGAAAAATTTATAGCAACATTACAGTGTTTTGTTAAAAATCTCTTAATGCACCAAAATGGGAAGGTGTGTGTGTTTTTTATTAAAATGTTACACTCTATAAATCCGATCTCCAGGAAGGACACAGGTGGTGACCCAGGGACGCAGCTGAGGAAGCTGTCACTTCTATCTTTGGAGCCGTCCTGTTCCTTGGCTCTGGAAGTCGCCTCTTCCCAGCCCCAGTCTCTCTCCTCCTCCACACCAGCTCCCCTTCCCTGGAAAAGAGCTTGCTCCCGCCTCCCCACCACGGGAGGACAAGCCAGGAAAGGGTGTGACGATCTCTGTGCGACTTCCCGATACCCTCAGGGTCTGGCTGAAAGTTGCAATTTTCTTAAAAAGCCTCTCCGAGTGGTGGAGCCCCCACAGAGCCCTTATGAAGTTTGTCTGAAGTGGGGTGAAATTTCCTGTTGGTCCATTTTCACAAATTTAGATTCCGGCTGATGCTGCATTTTTCAAGGGCTTCTTTATAAAAAGGCAACCAGTTTCTGTCTCTAGTCTTCTGTTCTGGAATGTCCTTCCTCAAAATGGTGGATGATATCACCGGGTAGGAGGACGGGATCGTTTTCTCCTCTTAACCACACATAGGGGCATCCTTCTTTAAAAGAAGAGAACTACGGGAATTTGGATTGACATACAGGGGCGGTTGTTTTTCTCTCCACCTTACCAACAGTGATATCAAAGGATTCCTTAGTGACATTAAAACAGAGACTCCTAGATCAGACAGGAGCCTGAGAGCCCCTCATGTTGCATGTGAAATTGGGAGTATACACCTGTAGTGAGTCGAATGCTCTCCCCAAAAAGATATTTCCAAGTCCTAACCCCCAGTACCTTCAGAGTCCAGAGTGCTAACCATTACACCATGGAACCCCCCTACCCAGTACTTTCAAATGTGACCTGATTTGGAAAAAGGGTACTTACAGTTTAATTAAATTTAAGGGTCTCAAGATGAGATGATGCAAGATTATCCAGGTGGGCTCTGAATTCAGTGACAAGTATCCTCATAGGAGCCAGAAGAGGAGGAAACAGAGGAAGGCTATGTGAAGATGAAGGCAAACACCGGAGTGATGAAGCCACAGGGAAAGCCTGGAGCCACCAAAGGCTGGACAAGGCGCGGAGAGATGCTCCCCTAGAGCCCCTGGAGTGAGAACGGCCTGCTGACACTTCCACTCCACGCTTCTTGCCTCCAGAGCTGTGAGAGAACCCATTTCGGTCCTTGTAAACCACCAAGATTGTGGTAGTTTGTTAAGGAAGCTCTAGGAAACTAATACAGCAACTATTACTATCTGCATCTGATGTAAAATGTTTGCGTGAAATTATACACACACTATTTGTAGAGTTGTCACTTCTGCTGGATCAGAACTGTACCTATAATTTGGAGGGCAGGGACACCAAAGACCCTTAACCTGGTCCTGGTGTTGGAAGTCTCTGTCCTATACTTTCCACGCCCCTCCCTACTGTCTCTCCCAGCGATTCTGTGGGTTCCGAACAAGCATCCCACCCCACTTGCTCAGCTCCCAAGTCCTCTGAGACCCACGCTGCAGGTCATCTGGGAAACAGCCCTTTCTAAAGGCACTGAAAGGCCAGTTGACTGGGGGTCGGGTGGAGCCCTGGTGTCTCTCTTGTCTGCCTGCCCAGCAACCCAGCTCTGAGGGTCAGCAGCCCTTAAAAAGGAAAATAGATCCTTTGAGGGTGATGCAAATGTTTTGGAACCTCTCTTAGAGTTGGTGGTTGCAGCCCATTACAAATGTACCAAATGCCACTGAATTGTTTACTTTAAAATGGCTCATCTCATGTGATGTGAATTTCACCTAAAACAGAGGAGTGAGGGGAATAGGCTTCAATTGCTTTTCTAGGTGCAAAAATTATAACAGCAAATCTCCTCCCCCCAAGAGATTGAAACCAGCCGGTTAGCTTGGCAAACAAAAGGGCACGGCCAGTGACTTATTTTAAAGGAGACCAATCCTGAAAGGACTCAGCTGGGAGCAGAGGGGCCATCAAAGAGCAGGTCAGTGGTCCCAGGGACAAGGTGGGGGGAGGAACTGGGGAAAGCTGAACTTGACTGGACAGGATGTCAGGGTGGCTTCAAGAATTGCGACTTCCTCCAAGCCCCGCAAAACCTACAACCGTCACTAACAAGAATAAGAACTGGAGTTCAGGGAGCGCCTACCCACATGGTGGCTGATCCTAACAGCTTTCCTGGGAGATAGAAATAATCACCTCCATTTCACAGGTGAGGAAACTGAGGCACAGAGAAAAGTGACTTGCCCAAGATCACTCAATGGCCACAGATAAGCAACCAGCTCTGCCTGGCTCTAGAGCCTGCAGGGTTTTCAACTGTCCCTTGAAAAACCGGACCTGGACCTGGAAATGAATGCAATTGACAGAAAGCAGCGAGGAGTTTCTGGCTCCCGGGCATGGCAGAGCAGCTGCAGAAAATAGGTTGAGAGAGAGGAAGTTCGGTGCCCCAGGCCCCGCAGCAGCACCTCACTACGCAGATGTAGCCAGGATACCAGAGGCTGGCGCTCCAGCCAGAGCCCGTTCCACCGCCAGCTCTGGAGGGGTTGCGTTTTCTTGGGTGTTTCAGTGAGCGGCTCCTCCTCGTGGACTGGCCCTGCCTCTTCCAGACTCCAGGACCCTGGGTGAGGACGGAGGGAGAGTGCGGAGGGAGAGTGCATTATGCAGATCAGCTGGGTGCTCGGGGCTCCAAACTAGCACCCAAGAAACAGCGAAGATGCCACCTCACAGCGACCTCTGCAGCTCTGCTCTTCCAGGCCTCACCTCTGTCCCCTGGGAGTGGCCCAGGCAGGACTCGAGGACATGGATTTGGCAATTTCTTTTTATCCCACCAGCTGCCTATTTTGGTTTTGCAAGTCAGTCGATTTGCTCTGGTCCCTGAAGACCCAGGAGAGTGCGCCATGGGTTCCCCCAAGGGCTAGGGGTGGGAACCACACTGCTGCACTGGCTTCCACCCTTAGATGGGCAGTCAGGGCCCCTGGACCACCCCTCTGGAAGGAGCAGTCAACACGAGAAGAGATGTCCTAAGTCTTTCCACAGCTGCGTGCTCTGGGCCCGCTCCTGGGGTGCTGGGGCAGCCTGGAGAGGCCAGCTGTGCGCCCACAGGTCCTGGGCAAGGAAGGACTTCAGGCAGGATGGGAGAGAAGGTTGAGGTCGACCGCTGGGGTTGGAGAGGCTGGGGGACAGCTAATGAGTGCAGAAGGCAATAGAAATATAATAACTGCCACCATTTACTAAGCACCTACTATGCGCCAGGCGCTGTGCCCAGCGCTGTTTGTGGTAGTCTCTCTCCTTCTGTCTGTTTCCGTCAGTGGCTAAAGTTATCCAAGTACTCCTGAGCACTCTCCCGGCTCGGCCCTCCTCCTCCTTCCAGCCCTCCTCCCTGCCAGTCTCAAGCCTCAGGATTATGCGATCAGAATGTGTGCTCCGGCTGCCTCCTGCGACAGGTGCTAGGGCCAGGACCCCGCCTTCCGGAGGCAGGCAGCAGCCAGCGGAGGGCAGGCCAGGCGGGGAGGTTGCAGGGAGGGGGTGCTAATGCCAGATGCCCGCCACCATCTGTGAGGCCCCAGGGCACAGTGGCTGCCAGGACAAAGATACCAGGCCTGGGAGCCGAGAGCCCTGAGCTCCAGGGTCAACCTGCCCTCCTGCTGGTAGAGTACTTCCCGCAAGGGGCACTGCCTCTCTGGGCTTCCGTTTCCCTGGCTGGAAAACAGGGACAAAGCAGTGGTGAGCTTACACAGTGAATCAACAATGGAGGTGAAGGCTCTACGTAAAGTGCAAGGTGGGGTGGAGCCGGAGCAGGGGGACAGCAGCGACCCTCCTCTCCTAAGACCTCCTCCCCTCCAACACACACCCTCCACCTCCGGTGTGCACCAACTGACAGCAAGGGCAGGACCGTGGGAGCTACGAATTCCTTTGGCCTTTTCACTTCTGGTGCTCTGAAAGGACCCTGACCCGGGGCAGAGCTGTGGGCAGAAGAGGAGGATGCCTATGACCCACTTTCCCAGCTGTTGTAGTGCAGGAACCCCTAATGATCACTTCAGGGGCTTTAATTTCGGGCTACGGGTCCAAAACAGCAGAGTCTCCGATATGTAAAGGGCGAGCCTGATGCCGTTACTAGAAAGTATCTGAAGTGAACGTGATTTCACGTAATCCTTGCAGCTATCGCATGCAGTAAGTACCGTACTATTAGTCCCATTTTACGGAAGAGGAAACGGAGGCTCGTGAAGGCAGTCACTTGGCAGACATGACACAGCCAGCAAGCAGCACGACTGGGATTCCAACCCGGATGTAGCTGCCATTCAGGGTGCTGAGCTGCCTCCTTCCTTCCCACCTTCAGCAGTCCCAGAGGCCTTCCACTGTCACAGCGCGCTCAGCCCAGCTCTGTCCCAGAGAGAAGCCTCCCCGCCATCCAAGAGGACCACACCGGGGGTGGAGGGAGGGTTGGAACCGGAGTCAACACAGCTGCAGCTGGCTGCCCACCAACTCCTAGGGCAGGGGGCAAGGGCAAGTGGACAGATAATGGAACCTTGCAGGAGAAGGACTTTTGGGGGCCAGGGTTGTGGGGCAGGAGAAAAGGGAATTAAGGGCCATGCTCCCTCCTGTAAGTGAGGCAGGGGTGCTAAGTTTGCACAGTGGGTTCTGAGGACTGGAGGAGAGGAGGAGGAGTGGGGGGAGGAGAGGAAGGAGGGCGGACCCAGGCGGAGCTCAAGGATGCCGAGACAGGCAGGAAGCCAGTCCTCTCCTTATACCTGGGAAGCGGAGGCCTGCCCCTTCGTCCCTCCCCAGCTCCAGCTTGATTTTTCTGGGTGGTGAGATGGAAAGACCACCCCTTACCAGACAGAAGTGCCAGAGACCTTGGAAGAGACCCCCCAGGCTGTCAGATGCGCAGTCTCAGGCTGGGACGTAGGCCTCTATTGCTGAGTGACATGGAGGAGGGGGCTGGGGGTGGGGGTCCCAGTCTGAGGGAACAGAGGACTCTGGGGAAAGGCTGCTTTGTCCCAAGGAGTCAGCTCTGCCCAGACCAGTGGAGCTTAACCTTCTGGGGGTGGTGGGCTCCTTGGAGACTCTAATGATTTGAACACCCCCTCCCCCCAAGGCACATGCAGACACACAGTTTGAGGGGGTCTTCAGATCCCTCTGGCTGTGGACACTCTTTTCCTTCCATTACTGAAGCCTCCACCTCCCCAGCTGAGAAATGGGTAGAAAGTTCCTACCTGCTTCCCTGGAACTAAGGCCCAACAAAGGCAGATCCACCCCTCCCGCCAAGCACCTCAAGAAACTGAGACCTCCCTTCGGCCCACGAGGTGCCTGGGGACCCTGTGGTATGAGGTGATGTGTTTGGCCTGCATCTCCCACCCCCAATCTTTTGAAGCCACTTTTTGAAACCTTAGAGGACCAGCTTCCAGAAGAAGAGGACATAGGAGAAGACAAGAAGACACAAGAGACTTGAGGCCAAACACCTGGCCGGGGATTTGGCTGACGACATTTGGGAATTATTTGTGGATTTCAATTATCCGCGTTCTCCTCTGCTGTAAACGATATGCAAAGGGTGGACGGCCTGAGACCCCAGGGGCGGACTTCCGGTTCCAATAACTTCTCTGGGTCGAGAAGAATTAAGGTGGTCGCCGGGGCTGGGCGGAGACTTCGTCTTTCGCGCTTGGGAGCCAGGTTTTCCGCGGGGTCCTGGGGGCCCTCTCCCGCTCCCTGCGCTCTTTGCCCTGCCCCAGCCTCCGTCGCGGAAAAGCTCGGGCGCCCCGCGCCCCAGGAGCAGGGATGCAGAGCCCCGAAGCAAATACGAGTGGGAAAGGTGTGCGCCTCCAGGGCGCGGGGATGGCGGAGTTGGTCATTTTTGTTTTTTAAATCTCGGTGGCTTCCGCTTTGTACTTCTTAAACGCTGGAGATCGAACGGCGTGTGAGCGCTGGAACTCTCTGGAACGCCTTGCTAATCCGGCACCTCGGGAATTGTGCAGGCTTCCGTTACGACCCCCGCCCTCCCCTGCCTTGTCCCACACAATACTTGCGGACCCAGGGAAGCGGAGGATGCTAAGGCCTCTCCCAGCGCCTAGTCCCTGAATGTTCGCTAGCACGAGTTCCGGAGATGGCTAAGCACCTAGGCCCCCCGGGTGCAGGGCCCAGGGTGAGGTGGATGAGGAGGAGGGGTGGGCATTGCGGGGCTCCTGATCCCCCGCCTCCTCCCCAGAGGTCGGGCTCAAAGCGCCCAGGCCACCCGCACCTCTTAGGCAGGGGAGCGGGCGCGCACTAGCCGCGGCCTCGGGGCGCAGGGAGCACACCGGTGGGGCGCAGAGCTTCCCTCCCCATCCGACTGGGGGGCGCGGGACGGTGCGGCGATTCTGGGGAGATCCGGCCGGGGCTGGGGCGGCTGGGGCCCGGGTGGCGGGCGCCCCACGGAGGGCACAGTGGGTCGCGCGGGCTGCGGGGGCTGGCGAGCGCGCCGAGTACCCGCGCGGACTCGCTGCTCTTGGGCCCGCCCCGGCAGCACTGGGGAAGTGGGAGCTTTTCTGCGCGCCCTGCAGGCCCAGGAGGGTTAGAGACCTTTCCATCTGCTGGTCCCCAGCCGGGTTTGGCTCCAGGGATCTCTGAGAACGCGCAGTGGTTAAGAGCTTGAGTTCCCACGTCAGATCCCTTAAGTTCGAACCCCACGGCCTCTGCTTTGCCGTGTGAGACCCTGAGCAATTACTTCACTTCTCTGTGCTTCGATTTTGTAATCATTGTAAAATGAGAATAATAGTACCACCCTAAGGCTATGGCGAGGATTGCAAAGATCTCAATGTGCAGGAGCTCACATGTAACGTAGCAGTTGTCCAACACACGGTTGCTATTGTGTTATTTCTAGAGTGTGAGATTTGTGCACGGGGGTCCCCGGGACAAGAGGGGAACGCAAGATTTTCAAGCTTCTGGGCTTAATGTCTTGACTCTTCCCATCTCTTCTGCGAGTGTCCAAGATGTCCTTTCAGCTGCCCCGAACTTCTGAGCAGTCTTCATACCCTTCTGCCATCTGCAGAGAGGCAACTTTGGGTATAGTCCCATTTTACTCACACGGAAGTTGAGGCTTGAGGCAGTCAGGCAAGGTTTCATAGAGGGTAAGTGCCAGTCAGGCTCTGAAGCTGGGGGACCTCTTTCCTTAGCTCCACTGTCCGTCTGCCCAGTCAGGGTGGGAGTGCCCTGGAGGACTGGGGAGTGGGGACAGCTCGGACTAAAGGAGGTGGCTCCAAATCTGTCCTGCCCTTTGAAAGAAAGTGTCTGCTGTGCCTTCTCCCCATCAGGGACCCTCTAACCAACTCAACCCTCCACTCCTGGGCTCTACCTCCACGGCTCAGCCTTCAGCCACAGGGACCGGGCAGCTACCCCCCAGCCTGGGGCAATGTTCTGTGCTGTTCATTCTTTCATTCATTCAATCATCCATTTGACAGATATTTTCTGAGCAGTGCTGTGTGCCAAATACTGTACTCAGCACCGAGGAGACAGTGGCTATGGACTCCCATTCTAGCAGGAAGACAGACAATAAACCAACTAAATTCACAAATGTGGGAGATAATGCCAGATCACAATAGCTGTTATGGAGGAACAGGCAGATGTGACAGGGGTTAGCTAGGGTGGTGAGGGAAGCCCCCCTCTCCCCCCAGGTGACATCTAGCACTAAGGTTAAGGAAGAAAGACATTTCTTCACCACTTCCCCACCCCCGCTGTCCTGTGCAGAGCCCCCAGAAGGGAGAAGCTGCTTCCTGGAGGGCTGCCTGGGAGAAGCAAAAGGAAGGGAGGAGAGGGTAGCCAGGGCTGCTCCTGCCAGGGGGTGGTGGGAGTGCAGGACCTGAAGCAGAGGACCCTACAGATCCCTAGGGCTCCCAGGACATAGCCAAGTAACCAGGTGTGCAGAGACACTGCCCGGAGTGTTAGGGACCTGGTGGGAGGCAGACAGCAAGCCAGGGCGAACCTTAGCTTCGGGAGGAATAGCACACCTGCAGAGCAGAGGCCAGGCCGGAACTGCACTTCCGCACTCTCCCTGCGGCCACAAGGCTGGACGGGTGCCCTGCCGGTGGGAGAGGCTCAGCTTTCAGCTATGGATAGAGGGATGGCTGGACGGACCAACAGATGAACAAATGGCTGAACACACGCAGAATGACCAGCTACACTTATTAGCGTGGTGTTTTGGAAGGGAACCAGGAGAGGGGATTGATGGAGGTTTGTGTGAGGGCTTCAGGTCACACACTCATCCAGAATGTTGTCACACAGACTTGGCCAAATCCCCAGGCACTTTCTGACTCCAGTGCACACACTCATTCTTCCTGAGTCCATCTAGAGGGTAGAGGGCCCTCGTTCTAAGGATGCAGGGTCTGGGGAGACAGGAGGGGTACTGGCTGAGAGCATTAAATGCTGTGTCAGCCCTGAGTGCTCAGGTTTGAATCCCTGGGTGGCCGGGAAGAGATTGAATAATGAGGCAGTAATTAAACAGGTAAAAAAAAAGCTCAGGGTGGGCAGGTGGTGAGAGGTGGTGCTCAAGAAAGCGTCCTAGAATATGGCAGATTTTTGTGTTGCGTGTGTGTGGCTTGGAGGTTACTAGGAATATTGTGAAATTGCCACTGTGCTTGGCCTGGGGTCGTTCCCCCACCCTACCTCATCCACTCCACCACAACTCACCTCCCATACCACCCCCCTCTTTCTAGGCCAGGAATGGAGGTGGGGGAAGAAGGGGAGGGTTACTGCCGCCATCTGGGTGCCTGCAGGCAGCTGGTGGGCGGAGGGCGCTGGAGCAGCCTGCTCATTTCGAACTCCGTGACAAACATGGATCTCTAAGCCCCTGGGAACCACACCACATTTTCATTCATTCCTTCAACACACGTTTTATGAGCACCAAGTCCTGCAGGAACAAGACAGACCTGGCCCCTGCTCTGAGAGGACTGACTATTCTCCAGACACTGGCCCAGAAGGGGCCAACACACTGTTAATTTTGTGACTTTAGTCTCAAAGAGGGAATGGGTGGACGACCTGTTGTCCTCAACTAGGGGAAACCAAAGACTCTCGGAACTTGGTGCTCTGCTGGGCAGTTGGAAGAAATCGTGGGCTAGAGTCTTACAGCCCTGGCTTTAATCTTTTATTTTAAAATTTGTAAATATTTGTGGGGCACCAGGCATGTAGGACCTGGGGGAGCCACTGACTAGTGGGGTTGTGATGCACAAGTAGCCAGGCAACCCGACAACCAGGAAACCTGGGATAGAGACAAGGCAAATGGGAGCATCAGCCTGGACTGGGAGAGATGGGAAGGCTCCCAAGAGGGAGGTACTCTAGACTGAGCTCTGAATCATTGACCACTCACGAGCATGGGGTGAGGTTGGGGACTTCCAGGTAGAGGGAGCCAGCTATGCTATGGTGCAGTGATCCCCAACCCTTTGGGGACCAGGGACTGGTTTCATGGAAGACAATTTTTCCACAGACGGGCAGGCAGAGCTCAGGCAGTGATGCAAGCGATGGGGAGCAGCTGTAAATACAGATGAAGCTTCCCTGGCTCAGCCGCTTACCTGCTGCTGTGCACATTCCCCTTTCCTAAGTTTCATAGAAAATGATTTTTCCATGGAGAGGAGTGTGGGTACAGCAGAGCTCTGCTGCCCAGTCCCTATCAGGCCACAGACCAGCTGGGTTGGGGACTGCAGTTATGGTGTACAAGCCAGAGAACTTGGCAGAGTTCTAGGAACTGAAAGAAACTTCTGCTGGAAGGGAGCATTTAGGATGATGGCAGGCTCACCCACCTTTTTACTGTCTGACGTTGAAAAAATATTTTACTGCTTTGAGTCTCACTCTACCCATATGCAAAATGGGTACTATTAGGCATGAGTGGCCAGATTGTTGGCACAACAGGCACTCAGTAAATATAGGACCTTCACGTGGCTCAGGTCCGCGGGCCAGGGAGGTGCCCTTCCCAAGGGGCGGTGGGGGAGGGGTTCGGGCGCACGCTCCTGGCGGGGTTTGCGGAATATCTTTATTAAGGAGCACTTCAAGGTAAGCCCGCGATGGAAACCATATGTGGGATCGCGCAGTCGGCCACGGAGCAAAGACCACAGATACCAAGGAGTGGGGTGGGGGCAAGGATTAGCCCAAATGAGATTGGGGGTAGAGGCACTACCACCTCCCAGATATTTTTTTCTTTGGGGGACGTTAGGTGCAGAAAGTTGACATCTGATCCACATTCCTGGGTTCAGGGTGCTCAGGCCCCGTTCGTTTTACTTTGCCCTTTCACCTCTGGCCCCACTCCCAGACTCCCTGGACGTCCGTGCTGGATCCACGGATTTTCCATGCGGTTCCAGGAGGGCTGCTCCAATTGGGTTCCTTCGATATGAGCCGTTCTGCAGCCCAAGGCCCGTTTTCTCTTTGCGCCTCCCTGTCGGCATCACTTGGCCAGGTCGGTGGAGGGACTAGCCTAAGCATAAGTTACGAGGCCGACGCTGCTACTTCCCAGCTGTGTGACCTCGGCCAGGTGACCACACCTCTCTGAGCCTCAGTTTGCTCATCGGAAAATTGGGGACCGCAATCGCTATCATTCGCGGTTGTTGTGAAGCGAAATGTACGATTGGCCATGTGGAAGGGGCTGGACGCACAAAGTTCTTTTCCCTTGCTATGGCAGGTCAGGGGGGGCCCTGGGGCGCACGTCGGTGGGGAAAGCGTAACACATCAAATCTAAGCCCTTCGTTTCGGTCGGGGCAGTGAGGCCAGAGAGGGAAGAGACTGCCTCACCACCCTCCTCCCACAAACAATGAGCAAGTAACAGCGCGACAGTCTGGCGAAGCCAGCGGGTCTCCGGACTCCTCACTCTAGACTTTGCCTGCCAGAAAGTCCCCTCGGCTGGGCGCAGACATGGAGCGTGAGCGTCTCGGCCTCGGGAACCGAGCGGAGCGGGCAGCGCTCGCGGCTTCTGAAGCCCGACCCAGCCGAGGGCTTCTCGGGGGGTTGAGTGAACACAGACCCCACCGCATCCCAGCCCAGCGCCCTTCCAGGGAAGGCAAATAGTTAACAAGACGTGAAAGTGACCGTGCACAGGACGACTAAGCTTGTGTGTGTTAATCTCCCGGAGTGGGAAGGAGAGGTCAGAAACCGAAGAAAAGGTACCAGCGGGAAGGCCCGCAGCTGCACCTCCAAGTTCACGCGGACACGTCCAAACCACTTGCCTACACTCGCAGGCCAGCCGTCCCTCTGACTCCGAACGTCAAAACCTGTTAAGTTTGTTTTTTGGTGTCTTTTTTTTTTTAACCTGTCATTAAAATTTGCATTCCCCCATCCTAAGCTCGGACACCCCGCCAATTCGCAGCCTAGCCTCGGGAACCCTGGGGGTCCTGGCAGCTCTCCAGCCCCACCTCGAATCCGAAAGGCCCTCGGGCGCCTCCGGGTTGAATCCCCCGCTAGCGCGTTAGTAGCATCTCCCGAAGAGAGGAAAGGAGGAAGGGAGGGGAGGGGCTGGTGGAAGGAGAATAGGGAGCGAGGAGGAGGGGAAGAAGGAGGGGAGAAGGAAGGAGCAAGTCAAGGAAAAAAAAAAATCAATCTTTTTTTTTTTTTTTTTTTTTTTCCGCTTCAAAAACCTTAAGAGGGTTTGGGAGATCTGGTCAACTTTCCGAAACATCTGAATCTTTTTACAGCCCTCCGTTCTTTCCCTGGGCCAGCTGTGGGGAGAAGACGGGGGAGGGGGGAGAGAGGAGAGAGAGAGAGAGAGAGAGAGAGAGAGAGAGAAGCGGGTGTGGAGAGGGAGGAGGAGAGCGAGCGGGCCGGGCGCGGAGTGCACGGCCACCGCCTCCTCGCCGCTCCAAACTCCCAGCCAAGGCGCGCGGTGGCGTCCTCGCGCCCTCGCTCGCGCCCCCGCCCGTCGCCCGCGCAAGCCAGGCATGAATGTTGAGACTTGCGTCTCTTACTGCGAGTCGCCGGCCACTGCCATGGACGCCTACTACAGCCCGGTGTCGCAGAGCCGGGAGGGCTCGTCGCCTTTTAGGGCATTCCCCAGCGGCGACAAGTTCGGCACAACTTTCCTGTCGGCCGCCGCCAAAGGACAGGGATTCGGGGACGCCAAAAGCCGGGCCCGCTACGGCGCGGGGCAGCAGGACCTGGCGGCACCTCTGGAGAGTGGCGCCGGGGCGCGGGGCTCCTTTAACAAGTTCCAGCCGCAGCCGCCGACCCCGCAGCCCCAGCCACCGCCGCAGCCGCCGCAGCCGCAGCCGCCCGCGCAACAACCGCATCTTTATTTGCAGCGAGGCGCCTGCAAGACGCCCCCGGACGGCAGCCTCAAACTCCAGGAAGGCAGCAGCGGCCACAACGCGGCCTTGCAGGTTCCCTGCTACGGTGAGTGCACGTGCGGGCCACCGAGGGCTGGGGACCTCGGGATCCGTGGCTTCGGCGCCCCCAGAAACCTGCTCAGCTCATGGAAGGTAGGAATTGGGGGGCAGGGGAGGCGCGGGACAAACGGTGGGTGAATCCGAGTTGGAAAATGAAGATCGACTGCGCCGAGGGGCCAAGGGATCCGTTCTGCCTCCTTCCGGCCCAGGCGCGGAGCGTTTTGGCTATTAAATTAAATCTGGAGTTTGTTTCTCATGGTCTCTTCGGCGTTTCCCCAAACCGCTCTCTTTGCTCTGCCCGCGGGGCCGGATTTGAAGCGGATGCTTCGTACCAGCTCCGGACGTGGGGCGGGAAGGAGTCGCGGCGCAGCGCCCCGGCGCCCGGCCCGGGGCTGCGGAGGCCTCGCTCCTCGCCGGCCTGGAGGCTCCTCGGGGCGGCGCCGCAGGTGAGAGCGTCGCAGGTGCGGAGCCGGGCTGGGAGCCCGGAGCGCAGTTGGTGGAGCGCGTGTGGGAAGCCAAGGCACAGCGGCGTGACACAAGTGTGGGTCTGGAGACCCTGGGATCCCAGAAGATCCCGGGACCCAGGGCGCTGCTTGCGGCGGGGATTCGGGCAGGCCTGACTTTCCCGGGCGCTTCTCCCTGGGCGATCCTTGGAGGCGGCCGGCCTGGGAACAATGGTTTAGGGCCGACCGGGAGGAGAGGTAGGAAGCCGCAGAGCCCCAGGTGGCCCAGGGCTGTGGGGAGAGAGAAGGGTCTAGGTCCTGATTTGGGCCCACAGGTAACCCGAGGGATATGGCCTAAACGACCTCCAAGCCCTCTTGAACGCGGCTGCAGAACGCAGGCCTGGGTCTCCCGAACGCCGCAGTCGCTGCGCGGGGAGAGATCCTCAAGGGCATTCTGAAGCCAGAACAGTTTAGGAGCCTAGGCCTTCTTTTCCTCCACAAAATCGGGGTTGGCGATCCCCAAACTAGAAGAAAGAGCAACTGAGAAGGGAGGGAAAAGCCCTTTCTGGACCAGGAGCCCTTGGTCCACACTCTTCCCCTGAGGCCTTGGCCTTCAGGCAGGGCCCTGGTGAGATGACGGTGGTGACAGGGCAATGAATTCCACTGCCCCAATACAGGCAAGATGGAGAGGCACTAGGCCTGGGGACAGAGAAGGGACGCGATGGAGGCCTTGGTGGCTAAATAACGCTAGGAAAACATCCCATGGCAAATGCTTTCTCATATTCAAACTCTCTCATGGGCTCGGACCGGAACTAGTTCATAGAAGTACATACATGTACACATTCATACACTTGCCTACACTTGCATTTTACACACACACACAACCTCTTCTTTAGGAGCAAACATGGTCACACCCCCAAAACACACTCATGTGGCCCCGAATAAGGCACACACTCCTAAGCCCACAGGACAGGACCATGAGCAGGTTTAGAAAGATCCAGTGGCCTTTCCCCACTTCTTCCACCTTTCCTCTCCACCTCCAGTTGGAATGAGGTCAGGCACTCAGATCACAGACACCACACAGGTGCTCCTTCCGTGCTCAGGCAGGTGGAGACTCAGCCCTTTCCACACACACTGGCCTTCCCAGCCCTGGCTCAGGCCCCTCCTCATCCCTGTCATTCAGGACTGTTAGATCAGGTCACAGCCTGGGGGACCCATGGAGGTTCATTGTGCACAGCCATGGGACTCACATGTTTTCTCTCCCACTGCTCTGGTTTTCGTATTTTATGGAAATTCACCAATGAGTCCTCTGCGGAAGCCAAGATATTAGGCAAGAGGAGAGCCCACGCAGCTCCCAACCTCTTGGGTAGAAGACGCAGTCAGATCCAGAGAGAAGGGGACAGGGCTGGCCCCCTCTGAGCACCGTCTTTGTGCCCTGCTGGGCCCCCACAGCCAGCCTGGCCCTTCCTCTACATAGGGAAGGGGCCAGCCACTTGACCTGGGACTGCCCCTAACCCACGGTGTGACCTGAGAGCAAGTACCTTCTCTAAGCCCATTTCCTCATATGCATCATGGGCAAGAGGGCAATAGCCTCCCTCCTCCTCATTTTGATCCCCGTCTCTGTGCTGTTTGGAACCCAAGAGCACTCAATTCTGAGGACAGGGCAAGCCTTTGCCACTGCTTGGGCAAAGTCATAGGCTGCAGGTTGGGACCAAAGACAGCCCTCTATCCAGGGACAGAACCCCACTCCCACGCAGCCTAAGATGGAGGCACTGCTCAGGGCAAAGCCACCAACAACCAACAGCAGGTCACTTTGTACTTGGCCCTGCCTCAGCAGCTGAGTTTCCTTGGTTGGGAGATTTCTGGTCCTTGTAAGAAAGAGATTAGGCACAGTAGGTCTAAGATGGGAAAACTGAAGACCCCAGAGGCAAGGCTCTGCCCTTTACAGAGGTAGCCAGGAGCAGGGCCTGTGGATTGGGCTCTCTAAACTGCCAGCAAGCAGGGAAACTGAGGCACACATTGACAATTGTTTTTCCCCGTGGCTGTGAGACTGTGCACTCAAGAGCAGAGAAATGGGTTCAAGAAAAAATCCTCTGAGGTTTCCAGGAACTTGGGGAAAGTCGAAGGCAGAGAGGGCCTTGGTGCCAGGCCTGGCCTTGGCTGATCCTAGACCTTGAGACCTTTTCTGGCTCTGGGGGTCCCTGGCAGAAACCACCCGGAACAGGAGGAAAGTCTTGCGGGCTCGGTCTTGTCCGAGTTGCCCAAAGAGGAGATGAGAGAAGTCCTCCCTGGCTGCAAGCGTCCCTTCCCCGTTTTGGCCCTTCGTTTCTCCATTCAGTACTAAAAGGACGATGATTAGGGTGACTCGGAAGTCTCCTCGGAATGCAGAGACATCCGCGTTTTTATAAAAGAGCCCCGCCGAGTCCTCCTGCAATCCCGACCTGGTCAGACTCCTGGTCCACACTTCGGCCTCCCTTAGTCCCTGCCGGAGCCCAGGGCAGGCCGCGTGGGCCCCAGGAGAGGCTTCAGGTTGGAGACCTGACATTTCTCAGCGACGCGAAGAGCCCCTTCGTCGCCAGGACAGGGGCTCCGGCGCCGCCTCGACGCCGCTGCAAACCTCCAGGCGGACTCCTAGAGCCGCAGTCGGCGGGAAGCCGGGACGCGGGGCTGCTGCGGGAACTGCCCTGCTATCTCCTTCCCTTTCGCTTTCGATTCGGTGTACGAAGGTTTTTGTGGAGAGCAGACCGCTACCCTCCCCACGGACCCGCTCCCAAAGACAGCGCTCTCTGCGCCAGGGGCTGGGAGACGGGGGCCTGGATGCAGTCCCCGGGATGCCTCCGAAGGGCCCATGCCGATTTTTCGAATTGGATGCAGTGTCTAAATGCTATTTCCCCTGCGCTGACACAATGCACACGCCGTGTAAATTCCTCTGGGGTCCTATTTGAATTTAGTCGAAGAACTGGGGTGTGTTTTTGCATTTGAGAGGAGACCTCAAAAAGACAGGGAGAAACGGAGACGCGGGCAGGAGCGGCGAGAGCCCGTGGGTGATTGCGAGGTGATCAAGGGAGAACTGGAGCCTGGGAGCTGACGCCTAGTCGAGAAGGGAGGCGATCCCCGGTCAGTTTTGGAGAAATGGGGAAGGAAGATGCTTTTAATTTTTCACTTTGTTAATTTCCATAGCCGCCAGCCCGTTTCTTAAATAGGAAAACAGAAGGTCTAGATTAAGGTCTAGCATTATTTTTAAATCATAGACTTGCATAAATTATCCTTTATTATAATTTACGTACATTGAAGTACACAGCTCTTTCGTGAAAATTGAGAATTGTTCTGTATGTGTACCCTGGCAGAACTACCGTCTGGGTCAAGAAACAGACCATTTACATGTTGTATATGCGCACGAAAACTTTTGAGGAAAAAAACTCTTTGTAAGTTGTTTTAAGAAAATTTCAAAAGAGACTTCAGAGCGCCAGGGACCCTGTCTAGTTCCCGACGGTGATGTTTCTTGAGTAGGGTGACCTTGTACTTCCTGGCATTTGCGCGGTCCCTCTTGTAATGCGAGGTTAGAACCCGCTGCGCCGGGAACTTCGCCTGGGCCGCCGGCTATCCACCGGTCACCGACGCCCCGAGCCGTGCGCGCTGCGCTGCCCGGTCGCGGCAGGAAAACAAGTTAAAACACCGTACATGAAATTTCGCTGAGGTCCCCAAGGACTTCCGTTTCGAAGAGCAGCTGGGCTCACTTTCCCCGGGACGTACCTTTATCTCGGCCTCAGCCCCTTTCTTTCTTCCCGCAGCTGCGCGCGGCTTCGTTTCGGTGGCAAATTGAAATATGAAATGGAAACATACCGGCCTTCGCAGCTGCCGGGGGCGAGGGGAGGTCGGCGTTCCGGCGGGTTCGTCCGGGGTTCCGGCTTCTCCGCTGACCTCCTGGACCCAGGTGCCCGAGGCAGTAGGCCGGGGGAGGAGGGGACGGTCGCCCAGAGCCCCCGGGGCTCCGCAGATTTGGAGCGCGTAGTGGGGAGCCGCGCTCCGGCGGTGCGCTCCGGCGCCGGGATAGGCGAGGTGGGTGGGTAGGGGAGCGTGCGCTCCCGGGAGGAGACAACGCTGGACCCGGAGCCTCGGCGTCCTCAGCCCGGAAGACCCCTGCTCAGGAAGCCGAAGGACCCAAGCCCTGGCAGTGTTTTGGGTGGGGCGGCGAGAGCGGCCGTCAGGCATCCAGACGGCTGTCGCCTGCTGCGCACCACCTGGCCACAGGCTCCGGCAGCTGCGGGCTTCTCCAGTCGCAGCTACACGTCCTCACTGAGGTAACAAGGAAGGTCATCGGACTGGGAAACCAAAACTGAGAGGACCTGGCTACGTGATAATATCGTGCAGCGTATCCAGAGTAGAGGCCAACGGTTCCGCCGTGTCACTAGGCAAGTGAAACGAGGCCCTTCTTCCAAACAGGGTCCTTGGGGGAAGGAGGAGACACCTCTCTCCACCCAGCAAGCGCTCCCAGCTGCAGCGGGTATCGGCATCAGCTTTTTTTCCCCCTCAGAGACCAGAGTTCCCGGTGGCCTCCGGGACCGCCCCTCCAGAGGTGCAGCCCTGCACACCTCTCCTCTACAAACGGACAAATGGGAGACACCCCCATCTCCATTAAAGACGCTCCTTCCTCACCCAGTACAGGAGTGCTGCCCGGAAGCCGGTCCCATCAGGAAGGCTGACAAAAATTCATTGGTGCGACAGAAACCTTCAGCCTTTCCAGAAAAGTACAGTCACACCAGAGCCATTCTCTCCATTAACCAGCACATCCTGTCACCTTAACAAAGACTCTCCTCTCCACCCATCTCCCCTCGCACCTGCCAGCACCAAAGGCGAGAGGGAGGAGTGGAAAGGAGCCGACGCTCAGCGGAGAGAAGACACGTGCAAAGGGACGGTTCAGCGGAGTGCGGCAAGGCGACGTGCAGCTGCGGGCAGGATCGGATTCGGATTCCAGAGGCAGCTGGAAGGGTCACCGCTGCGCTCCGTGGCTCCCAGAGTGCCCTTTTGGAGAGGAGAGGGTAACTAGGAGTTACCGGCGGGGGTGAGAGGGGCCACCGCCTGCCAAGTACCTGTCTTCCCTGGTGACCTCGCCGCAGGTACTTGGGACTCCAGGGTCGTCGCTGCCCGGCGAGGCAGCCCCTGACGCCTTCAAGAGCGAGAGGGAGCCCGTGCGCTCTTCCTCAGATTCTTAAAGCGGATTCTTTTAGGGTGAATTCTCATTCTGAACTGGGGGCTGCAGGGTGTGGGCATTGGCCCTGCACCACTTAGACGGACAGGACCCGGCGACCCCGGTTGGAACGGAGCAGCTGGCTCTCCGTGCGCTCCGAAGGCCGAAACCGGGAAGGTGGGGAGGCTGTGGAAGGTCTGGGCCCGACGCTAATGTCTGGCTTGGCGCACAGCCCGGGTGTAAATCGCGACAGGTCTCCGCCATGTGTTCTCTACTCCCTGCGCGGCCTTGGAGAAGTCCTCTCTGTTTCTGGGTCTGTATTTTAGCTCTGAAATGGGGGAATTTGGACAGTTTCCAAAGACCTTCTCAGGGTTTCTGCGTTTGTGCCAGTCTGGGCCCCCCTCTGCCGTCTTTCCCTCCCCTCCACGCACATTTTTGTCTAGGAGAAATCAGGGTAGCCTGAGTGGAAAAGGATTCCCTAAAAGCCCAAAGGGTCCTGAGTGGGCAGCAGTCCCAGGACACAAAGTGGGCTGGGTCTGGAGGGTACACTGAATGCAGGTTCTAGGCTAACGTCTGGTGTGTAAATGTGGAGAGAAATGAGCCGGCCACGTCCTCGTGCCCACATGTGACCAGGCTCAAGCTGAGGCCCTGGGATCCCTGGCTCCTCTGGGCTGCTCATGTCCTTGTCTCCCCTCACCTCTCCATCTCTGCGTTGTTGGAGCACCTAGTATGGGCCAGACCTTCTAGAACAAACCCAGCACCTACCTCACATGCTGGAGCTTTCATCCTTCCAAGCGTCTTATACAGTTGGGCTTCATGCAGGAACGTTCACCAGCTGGAAGGATGCATGAAGGGCTGGTGTCTCTTGCAGCGTTGCTCCCAGCATGTGTAAGTGCATCCGGGAGCCTATCCCAGCACCCTGGGCTGTGTGAGTGTAGACCTGGGGGTTTGTGTGAGTGTGTGCACGGCGTGGATGTGGACAGCTGTGTGCCCCACTCATCCTCACTGGGTCCACATCCTGCTGAGCGTGTGCTGGGGTGTGGCCGAGAGTACTAATTTGTGTGCACGCTTGTGTGAAAGATGTACAAGTCCCCCAGCACTTGTGCCTGTGTACCTTACTGTGTGTCACACACGTGCAAGGGCGAGCACCTGCACACAGCTCCAGAGGCCCCTCCAGGCCTGCATGTGGCGTAGCCTCTGCCTCCAGAGTTGTGTCCCCAGGGAGACAGTGACTAAGCGCCCTTGCATCACAGCCTGTGGCCTTCCTGCTGCTGGTCTCGACTCCAAGGGGAGGCTGACTCATTGAATGGCAGGCAGAATCTCCCTGTGGCCAGTCCCCGGTCCCCAGCATCATCCTGGGGCCGTCAGACAGGGACCATCCGGCCCACCACAGCACAGCGAGGCCTTCCCCCAACCCACCCGCTTGGAATGTACCCTCAGTCCTGCATGGCTCACTGTGGAAGAGAGGCCATCCTCAGCAACATCTTTATGCACGTTGCAGAACCCGTTTATCACATGGGCAAACTGAGGCCCAAGGAAAAATGGGTTAGGGGGAGGATAGAACCCACTGAGGTTCTCCCCCTTCCACTGCTGGGGGTGGGAAGCAGAAGTGGTTAGGGAAGATCTGACGAGGCTCACCCACTCCAGCTTCCATCCAAGTCACACACTCTGTGCATCCAATAGGACAGATGCTTGTAGTCCACCTCTGTCTCCTTAGAAGTAAAGCAGACTCCACCATGAGTTCCTGGGGGTTAGAGGGACAACAGGAGAGCACCCGTGGAGTTCCCGGTGGGATTGCAGGGACCTGGCTTGCACGTAGCCCTGCTGGTCTGGGATTCCTGCTCTCTGCCAAGCTGGCTTTTCTTTTCTAAGTTCATGAAAACCACACGCCAAGGTTAGCTGAGGCCAGATGACCAGCTTACTCCATTGCACATGACTCTCCGCCAGGCCCCGAGGGCCTCTGGTTGCATCCAGGAACCTGGTACCCACCCCCTGCTCTGCAACACGCACGACGGGTCGTGGTATGACGGTGGGGGTCCCGCCCAGTGCTGGAAGAGATGGCAGTCGTCTGCTGGCCCAAGTGTCCTATTTCACAGATGAGGGGACCGAGATGTCTGATTCCACTTACTCATCACCCACCAAACTCTGCCTGTCGCTGTGCCAAGCCTTGTGGGGGATTCTGAGAAGCTCTGGACACAGCCCCTGCCTTCAGGTCCAGAGGCAGTGACAGATGAGTGACCTTGAAATTCTAGTTCAGTGGGATCAGTGCCTGGATGGGGAAAGCCCTAACTCAGGCCCTGAAGGGAAGGTCGTGGTGGCTTGCCCTGGGGTGTGCGAGTGACAGGAAGGACACCCCCAGGGTTTTGTAGCTCACTGGAAGCTGCCTAAGGGGAGGGCTCAGGGAAGTCGGGAGTTGCCCAGACTGATGACTCTTCTCTTCTTAGCTCTCTCCATTTGTCCCTCCATGCTTTCTCTGCAGGTCAGGAGATCTGGGTTCAGGTCTTGACTGTTCCATGGAAACAGCCATGTGTCTTTGGCAAGACAGTCCCCTCACCTCTCTAGTGCCACCCAGTTTCTTCATTTGCATAACAGAGCCATTTGGGCCTGTCCTGCTGGGGAGGGGAGTGTGAGGAGGGGTGAGGACCAGAGAGGCAGTGTGCCCGCCCTCAGCTGCGTCCGCACTGCCAAGTCCTCTGCCCCGCCCCTCTCACTCTACCCTGCGAGGGCGCTGGGACGTTGCAGATGGTGGTGGTGGGGTTCGGATCAGGTGTCAGAGTGGGGATGGAGACTTTGGGGTCCTCCAGGGTATGTGAGCCTCCTCGATGTCCAGGGGTCTGCCTGGACACGTGGGTTCATTCCCATCTGGTTCACATCCCAGCACTGAGCTGGGACAAGTCCAAGTCCGTAGCCTCTGCTTTCGAGGAAGGAGCTCACCCTCATGCAGGGTGGGACACAGGGAAGACAACATGTATGCGGCTTAGCTGCACGGGTCCCCTTTGGGGCCTCAGTCTCCCTATCTGTGAAACCCCTGCATGGGATGGTTTCAGAGGCCTGGGGGTCTTGTGATATTCGCCACCTGGGATCGAGGCACCCAGAGAGGTGGATGGGTCCTTGGGGTCCTTCGGGAGGCCCTGGGGCCCCACCCTTCTGCCTGATTCATTGTACCGAGGGAGGGAGAAGGTTGGTCCAACGTGCTAAAGGGTAAGAATCCTGTGGGCCTCGCCCGGCTCCTTGCCTCGGCTTTCCCGTCTGCAGGACAGAGACGATAATGGGGTGTGAGGCGAAGGAGGATTGGAGCTGGCAGGGCCAGACCTCTGCTGCTGCTGAACCCTGAGATCACCCAGACGTCCTGGGCACTCCTGCCTGGGTGCCAGGCAGTGCACCAAGGACTTGCTGTGTATCATTTCATGTAATCCCCATCACAGCCCTATGAGATGGATACTGAGAGCAGCCCTATTTAGTGGATAAAAACAGACTCATAGAAGATACGTAGCTTGTCCAAAGGTGGGCAGCTAGGAAGGAAAAAGGCAAATATTTGATGGCTGAAGGCTCCACAAACCTCAAAGGCATCCTTTTTTAGGATGATGCTAATTAGACTTGAGGTCACCCCCATCCTATCCTAGATGACATGGAGATGAAGGATGGGGTCTTACAAACAGGGCCCCACAGAGCTCTTCTCCACTTCACATCTGGGCATGCAGTGGGGTGAAGGTGTGCTGAGGGCCGCTTTGACACCTGGCAGGTTGACGTTCTAGACCTGAATCTGTGACCTTGGGCAGTGCCCTGCCCTGCACTCAGGAACTGCATGACGCTGGCCACATTTCATGCCATCTCGGTGCTTCAGTGGCCTCCTCTGCACGTGGAGGATGACGACACCCCTGGTGGCCACAGCGCCGTTGTGGGAATGAAGCTAGATGATTCATGTGAAGCATCTGGAGCTGAGCCTGGGGTGTAGTCAGCACTCAGAGGGTGATGGCCACTATTACAGTGAACCAGGCACTTTGGGGGACACAGGGACAGACAGGCAGAAGAGACCCTTCTGGAAGGGCTCCTTCTTCCCTCTTTAGATAGGAAACTAGGCACAGATGAAGTGGTAAGAAATGCCCTGGCAAGAGCTTCTCCTCCCACCCAAAAGACCCTTCAGCGTTGCACCCCTGCATCAAGCAGGGGCCGAGCGTTTGGCAGTGAATGAGCTGCTCGTGCCCTCAGAGAGCCAACAGCCTTGTTAGAATGTGCTGCATGCGGTGGGAATCCCTAGGGAAGTGCAAATGGACTGGGGCTTCCTGAGCACGGATATTTGAAGTGGACCTCGGAGGTTGAATAGGAGCTCGTCAGCTGAGGGAGCTGGGCACAGCCCTCTGGACTCAGGCAGCAGCACAGACTGAGACTTCGGGCCCGGGAAGAACGTGGGGCAAACGTGTGGCTGCAGGCACATGGTGGACGCCGGGGAGGTGGGCTGAGGAACGGGAGGGCTGTTCGTTTTCTGCCAAGGGGTTCAGACTTTGGGGAAGCTGCTGCAGGACTCTGAGCAGTGAGGGGGGGAGACAAGACCCCCAGTTGAGTGTTCTTTGCTCTGCTCAGCGTGGCCTTTATTTTTTTTTAAGTAGGAATGAACTTTATATTGTGGTAAAATATATATAACATAAAATTTACCATTTCCACGTTTATACATGTACAATTTAGTGTCATTAAATACATCCACAATGTTGTGTAACCATCACCACGATTTCCAGAACTTGTTCATCATCCCAAACGGAACTTCTGTCCCCATTACGCAGTAACTCCCCATCCCCTGCTCCCCACGGCCCCTGGGAACCTCTGTTCTACCCTCTGTCCCTGTGAATTTTCTTACTCTAGGTGCCTCATGTAGGAGGAATAGCACAGTATTTGTCCTTTGGGATCTGGCCATTTGTGTATATCTTTGAAGAAATGTCTATTCAAGCCCTTTGCCCATTTTTGAATTTGGTTGTTTATTTTTTTGTTGTTGTTGAGTTGTAGGAATTTTATATCTTCTGGATATTAATCCCATATCAAATGTATATTAATAATTTGCAAATATTTTCTCTCATCCTGTGCATTGTCTTTCTGCTGTCTGGACAGTGTCCTTTGATGCACAAAAGTTTTTAATTTTGATGACATCCAATTTATCAATTTTTTCTTTTATTGCGTGTGCTTTTGGTGTCATATCCAAGAAATTGATAACTCCAATGCCATGAGGATTCCCCCTATGTTTTCTTCTAAGAGCTTTATAGTTTTAGCTCTTAAGTTTAGGTCTTTGACCCATTTTGAATCGATTTTTGGATATGGCATAAGAGAAGGCTCTAACTTTATTCTTTTGCACGCAGATATCCACTTTTCCCTGCACCACGTGTAGGATGCAGGCAGGTGACTGACCCGCCACAGAGATTCAGCTCAGGGACACATTTTTCTTTCACGGGAGCTGGTGAGAACTGGTAGAAGACAGAGCCACAGGTGAGGGTTCGGAGCCACAGCCTTGGCCTCTGGCTGTTTGCAGGCCCCTCTGTCCCCGCAGCTGACCATCCTATGAGGACATGGCCTTTGGGGAGATTCTCATGTGCTCTTAGGGTCCACACACCCGTCCCCCAAGATGCCTAAATCTGGGACCACTCCCTTCATTAGGATGATTCCAGAATCCTCTCTCGGTGGAGCTAGGAGGAGCTCCAGGAGGGAAACCCGCTGCCCATTTCTGTTTGGTTCCCACAAGAGGCACTTGCAGCTCCCTATTTCCACCCGGGGCCAGCCAGTGAGCAGCACAGCCAGGGGCTAGGGCTCTGGGGGCGCGGGAAGGGGTGGCTACAGAGAAGCAGCTGTCCCCTGCTCCCAACCTTGAGGCCCCCCAGCCTAGGTGCCTAAACAGAGGCCTGCTTGAGCCTGGCCTCCCAGCTGGGTGCCCCAAGGCAAGTAACAGGCACAGTTTCTAGAGTTCCTGGAAAGTCACAGAAACTGTGCTCACCCCACAGTTGGGCTGCACAGGCTGCCTGAAGCGACAGATGCCCGTGGTCTGGGGCTCAGGACCTGCAAACAGATTTCAGCCTGAACAGCTGAGTGACCTTGGGCGAACTACTTGACCTCTTTGACTCAGTTTCCTTATCTGTAAAGTGGATATAATAATAATATTTACCTTTTAGGAATATGGTGAGGCTTTGATAGGGTAAAATAGGTAAAGAGCTTAGAACTTCCCTGGAACAGAGTAAATGCTCAGGGAATGTTAGCTGTTATTGTTGGTAAGATTTTGCTAGAACCCTATGTTGGACTAGCCAGAAACCTTTAGAGGCAGTTACAGTTGATTTGGATGCATAAAATCGGAAAATCTGCCAGGTGCGGTGGCTCATGCCTGTAATTCTAGCACTCTGGGAGGCTGAGGCAGGAGGATCGCTTGAGCTCAGGAGTTGGAGACCAGCCTGAGCAAGAGCGAGACCCCGTCTCTACTAAAAAAAATAGAAAAAATCAGCCAGGTGGCATGTACCTATAGTCCCAGCTACTTGGGAGGCTGAAGCAGGAGGATCACTTCAGCCCAGGAGTTTGAGGTTGCAGTGAGCTATGATGACACCACTGTACTCTATGATGACAGAGTGAGACATTGTCTCAAAAAATAAATAGTTAAAATAAGATAAAATAAAATTGGAAAATGAACAAGTTATTACTGAGTCTATTACCATGTGGTTGACAATGTCTTTTAAAATATGGATTAGTGATGGAAGGGATGGGGGCTGGCCGTCCGCATGGCAGGAGGGACCGTGGAGGGAGGAAGGGCCCCCACGCCCCTCACACCCTCCAGCCCATGTCACCCCAGGCTGCTGTACCTTACACCCAGGCGTCATGAGCTGGGGCATAACTTGCCCCCCTCCCCTGCTGAGTGACCGTTCTCTGCATTTACCTGACCCAAAGCTTCAGGCCAGGAGGTCCCCAAGGGTGGGGCTTGTGCCGTGTGCACGTGTGGTGGGCACAGGGCTGGGCGCAGAGAATCAGGCTCAGGGAGTGTCAGAGGGGCTGTGCGCCTCCTCTGGGCCCGGGGGGCTTGTCTGCAATTGAGGAAGCACCTGGCCAGCGGCGCCCTGGGCCAGCCCTGGACTGGGATCTTTCATTCAAACCTGCTGGGAGATATTAGTATCCTCAACTAAGGTGAGGAAGGTGAGGCTCAGAGAGGGGCAGGGACTTGCCTGAGTGTCGCGCTGAGAATGGAACCTAGAGCTCCTGAAGCCAAAGGGCCTTTTTCCTCTCCACTGCTCTGCCCCTGGGGCTACTGCCCGCACTTG
The DNA here is from genome assembly GCF_041146395.1 of Eulemur rufifrons. NCBI lineage: Eukaryota > Metazoa > Chordata > Mammalia > Primates > Lemuridae > Eulemur > Eulemur rufifrons. The sequence continues at coordinate 87,403,836 of NC_090988.1, read as the reverse complement.
TGCGCCTACCAGACAGCGCCGGCACGTGCAAGCGCTCTGTGCATCGTGGAGGCAGGTGCACCTGGGAGGGATGCTCACTACACGGCATGCCATACACGGGCCACACCGTCTTCCCCCCACCCACAGAAATGCTGAACACCTGCCCCGACCGCCCAACACTCTCCTCCCTCCAGAGCCATCCTCAGAGCCGGCCCAGGACCCCCACTGTGGGGGCGGCTCCCAGGGGTGAGGAAGGAGGCCCTGACAAACCCCTTCTCTAAGCCATGTGGCAGGGGGACAGTGAGGGTCCTGCTTCCTTCGCCAGCACACGTGCCTGACCCTTGTTTACCTAATGAGTCTGCAGGATTCGGCCTCTCGAGAGAAGATTCCACAGAACTCAGCCTTGTGCTACACAAAGTACATTCTCTCAGTTTCAGGAGGTTCCCACCCCTCCTGCCCCGAGAAGTAGTAACAGGTTGAAAAGAGATGTATTTGTTTCACATCACTGTGGATTAAAGTTTTTGTGGTAGAAGGTACACCATGCATTTTAGAGCAGAGACTTATTTGAATTTTTTTTTTTTTTTTTTTTTTTTGAGACAGAGTCTCACTCTGTTGCCCGGGCTAGAGTGAGTGCCGTGGCGTCAGCCTAGCTCACAGCAACCTCAAACTCCTGGACTTAAGTGATCCTACTGCCTCAGCCTCCCGGGTAGCTGGGACTACAGGCATGTGCCACCATGCCCGGCTAATTTTTTCTATATATATTTTAGTTGGCCAGATAATTTCTTTCTATTTTTAGTAGAGACGGGGTCTCGCTCTTGCTCAGGCTGGTCTCGAACTCCTGACCTCGAGCTATCCACCCGCCTCGGCCTCCCAGAGTGCTAGGATTACAGGTGTGAGCCACCATGCCCGGCCTTATTTGAATTTTTTTTCAGTCAGATGAGCAGAAGTCAATGAAAGAACCGTTTTCAACCAACACATTGAGAATACTGAAATACTGAATATTGTTTATGTATATAGGCTGACCATATGTGGTGGGCAAAATGCTTGGAACCCAAATCCCAGCCATTCACACAGACACTCTAACAAAAGCTTACATATAACTATCCTTTAGAAATTTTGAATTTTAAACCATTTTATAGCTATAAATGTGAGATTTTTAAAAAGCAAATACTGATCTTTCCCATCCTGATCAATCTCGCAAAACTTCAACTAGTAAGTAGCCGCCTTATAATTAATCCAACCATGACTTTTCCCTCCTTGTTCTAGGGGGGAAAAGTCTTCTTGCTTTTTCAGTTTGTAAATGATCCTTTAGGTTAGAAAAAACACATCTGAGAGAGAAAACACTCGATGTTGGTGAAGAAGCAGAGTCTTGCCAGGCTGATGAGCTACTTCAGTTGGTCAAGATGAGTTGGATGCGGCAGGTATCTGGGGGGTGTCAGCAGACCCTGGGCAGGCTGAGGGTTGCGTTGCCTGGTAACGCATCTTCCCTGCCCTTGGTGAGGGTACTGAGGGCACAGGCTGTCGCAAACTCACTCTTTAAGTGTTTTAAAAGTATATATAACACAATAAATTTACACGTCACATCTGATTTTTACAGCGGTCTCATATCTTTCCCCCCATTTACAGCCTTTGTTATATATATGTGGAATGGGCCCTTAATTGAAAGGGACCCTGGGAGCTCCTTTGGACAGAGGTTTATGGTTCGTAAATGCCATTCTAGGCAGCTGGAGCTGGGCAGCTTGAATGCACCTGGGGAAGGAAGGGGGGATGACACATTTGCAGGCTGAGTGACTTTGCCTTTGCTTTGCCGCCGCCCTGGCCCAACCTATCCCCAAATAATGACTGCATTGACATATGACGGAGCCGTGCTGTGGATAGCTGCGTGCGTGGCGGGCAGGGCATGTGCATCCAGGCACTCTGCCTCATTCGGACCTCGCAGCCATTCTGGGCTGTGGATATTCTCAGTCTCCCTTTACAGATGAGGAAACTGAGGCACACAAAGGCCACGTCACTTTTCCAAGGACACCCTTCTGGAGCAGAGCCATGGACCGGCTTGGGAGCCTCCTTCAGAATCTCCTTTATTCTCCCCCTATATCTTTGATGGGGAAAACCAGCATTTCCTAGTCTTGGGTGAAGTGCTGGCTAAACACGGCTTCAACAGACCTCTCCAACCCCCTCACTGCCTCCAAGCTCCTCCTAGAGGGAGGCTGGAGGTGCCCCTGGAAACACACGCCCCTGCTCTGCCCACCACCCTGCACCGTAAGCGCTGCCTCCCTCGCCAAGGGGAACGTTTGGAGGGGAGGGGCCGTGTTTTATTGGGCTTCATGTTTTCACCACCTGGAGCTCTGCCCAGCACATAGCTGGTGCTCCAGAAAGGTTGCTGAATGAATGAATGAGTGAATGAATGATGCAAATAAGTGGCCAAATCAGGGCTCAAGCCCAGGCCTGTCCTACTCCAGACTCCTCATTCATTGCATTTCATGGCTTCGAGGTCCGAATGAAGCAGAGCGCACATGCCCTGCCCGACTATCCACAGCACGGCTCCGTCATATGGAGCAAAGGCAAAGTCACTCAGCCTGCAAATGTGAAGCTCGTGCGGGATTTAAGCTTCTCTGTCCCCCTGGCTTGGGCGGGAAAGGATACCACAGCGTCTCCGCGGGGGTGGAGGGGTGCAGGGTTTCCTCCTGTTGCAGAGGAAAGGTGGGAGCTGGGGGAATTAAGTGAGAGATGTTTGGGAGCACATCAAGGGTCACACGGTGTGGTGGAGTCGAGAGGGGCAGACAGACCAGACAGTGGGACGTGGGAAGTGCCGGGTTCAAGTCCCCGTCCCTCCACTATCAGGCCGTGTGACCCCTCTCTGGGTCTCCCTGCAAGGGGAGGTGCTGGCCTGGTGTGGTCTTGTGCCCCAGAGGCCCATTGCTGGATGAGGGGAGAGTGCGGGAGGCTCTTTCTGCTTCTCGCAGAAGAAATCGTGGGCAGCCACCCAAGCCATGAGATGGCGCTTGGGGACAAGACCTGGGCTGGGCCCTGCAGCTGGGGAGCTGGGAAACTTCCAGTCTCCTTGAAGAGAGCAGCGAACAGGGGTGCTTTGAGTCCTGACTGAGTCAAAATCCCATCCCACCCAGAAGCATCGGGGCTGAGCTCCAAGTGCTAGATTGTCAACGGGGCTGCTCTTGGGGACTCGGTTTACATTAGTCCTCTGAGATAGAAACGACTCCTGTGGCTCAACGGTGCTTCCCTAAGAGGACAAGATGAAGCCTGCCCGTGCTCCTCCTGGAGCTCGTCTATAACTTCGTCACCGTCTTGAGAGGCAATGGGGCTGGAGCAGGACCATCCGGGTTCAAACCCCAGCTTTGCCCTCCTAGCTACATCATCTTGAGCAAGCTATTAAACTTCTCTGGACCTCAGCTTTCTCATCTGTAAAATGGGCATAGTAATACTGACCTCACGGGGATCTGGAGAGGATCAAATGAAAAGTGGATGGGATCACATTACTGTCATTGTCCTTATTGTCACCAGCCCTGGTTGGAGACCCCCTGTCTCAGGCTTCTCACTAGGTAATTTAGGATTTGCACAATTTGGGGTGGGGGAGACGTGGGGGTGGTGTCTTGTGACCATAGAATGGAACATGCCTTGCTAAGACCCTCCTTGGCCTTCAACGCTCAGTTCAGGAGCCTTCTCTAACCTTTTCAGCTGAAGCCACTGCCCCTTTCTGCAGGCCCCACCGTGTCTGGGACACAGCGCTCTTGCCCCGTCCATCCTGTGCCACTTGACCGTGCTTGTTCCTTGTCCTTCCCTTCCATGGGCCGAGACTCCGGCAGGGAAGCTCTGAGGAGGTGCCCAGTGAATGAATAAATGAGACGAGACCCAGGGTAGGGGGAGAGCAAGCAAGACAGGCACGAGCTGGGGGCCGGAGGGGGACCCAGGGCTGCACAGAGGGGCCGTGGGGCTGAAGGCAGGACATAGTTCCCGAAGATGGTCCTTCCTTCCACCCATGTTTTCAGATACAAGGAAACCTTACCCAGTTGGACTAATTGTTGGACGTTTGAAATTATAGTAGATTCAAAAAAAAAAAAAAAACTAAGTACTTTTTAAACTTTTAAGTTCCAACAGTAGCTTGACCTTGGCCTCCTGCGGGTCTCTGAAGAGCTGTTTAAAGCAACCACATGTTCTGATTGGGGCACAATCGCTTCCACAGAAGTGAGGGCTGCCGGAGGCAGGGCTGCTCCCTGAGCTGGCGCTGGCCTGGGGACGCTGACTCCAGCGTGCAGGCCACTTGCAGAGGCCGTGGTGGGTGGCGCTGAGGGGGGAAGGCAGGGAGGTTGCCAACTAAACTCCAGCCAGGGTCCCCTGCACATGGCTGCAAACGCCAGCTTCACAAGAGGGGTTCCTGGAGAAGGTGGTTACTTCCCACGAGTCCACATACTTTTTCTCTTTAAAAACTTTTTATTTTGATGTAACATCAGATTGAGAGGAAAGTTCCTAATACAAGCAATTCCCAGATCCTCTTTATGACGATTCCCCAGATTGTGACGTTTGACTGTATTTGCATTGTCATTCCCAGTCTCTCTCTGTCTCTCTCCCCGGGTACGCGCTGCATGCAGGTATTGCTACGTTGCACACAGACATAGACATGTAGTTTTTTCTGAACTGCTTAGGAGTAAGCTGCAGACATATGCCTCTGTACCTCTAAGTACTTCAATGTGTAGGTCCTAAAACAAGGCACTGGTCCACATTTGTGGTCCCAGATGTTCAAGGAACGTTGTCTTAGGTCGGGCGGTTTTATCAGGGCCAGTCCTGCAGGTGGGTACCATGGGGCTGATCTTAGAGGCAGCTGAGAGGAGCCATTCTCCTGTGACTGCCTCTTCTTCCCTTCCTCCTTGACCTTGTCTCCTGTCTTCCTGTCCCTGTCCCATCCAAGGCACCCACGCCAGGAGGGCCCAGTGGAAGTGCCCCAGGCCTGGGGTTCAAATCTTAGCTCTACCTCTTAATCCACTGTTTATTCTTAGACAAGACATTTACCCCTCTGGCCACAGTTTCAGGGTCTGTAAAATGGGGATATTTTACATGGTGGTTGTAAAGAGGCAATAACCCTAGTGGTGGCACAATATGTGCCCTAGAACTTCGTAAAGTACAAAGCACAGTTCCCTGTTTTTCGTGAAAGCTCAGTGTCAATCCTTTTCCTTCCTTGTTCTGGGAAGCCCACTCCATCTCTGGACCTGGAGGAAGACCTTCCCCTCCCCTCCACTGTGGGAAGAAGTGAGAGAACTTGTCTGAGGGTGGAGCCGAGGAGAAGCGGGTGTCAGCCCCTGCCTCTGCCAGGGCCACCCTCACAACCCCCCGGGAGCCGCTACCAAGTCTGCCAGGCACACAGAGAGCCACTGGGCGGGACAGCAGGGCTGTCTGGGGAGTTTTGCCAGCCTCGGTCCTCTGCACGTTAGTCACGCTTCCCGAACGCCTACTGTGCGCCAGCGTAGCTGGAGGGCCGAGGAATCCCTAGGGGTCTCCACCAAGAGAGGCAACTCTGGGGAACGCAACTGGGCTCCGGTCTCAGGCCTGTCACTCAGTTGCTGGCAACATGGGATGGGTCCCTCCTCTCGGAGCCTCGGTTTGTTTTGCCCGTCTGTAAACTGAGGATGCCAATAAGGCCCACCTGGAGAGAATTCAGAGGGGCCTGGGATGAGCCAAGAACGTGAAAATACTCCCAATGAGGGGAGGAAAGAGCTCTGCAAGGAAGGGCAGGGACCCACCTCATTCATCTGTGTCCCTTGTCGTGCTGGGACAGTGGTGGACACATAGTAGGGCTGAATAGCCCTGGTTGGCAGATCCTTCCAGGTGGGGCCTGGGTCTTCAACCAAACTTCCGGAAACCTCACTGGGCACTGGGCTCCCCCCAGGGCGCCACCTTCAGCCCAGACTTTATTGGAACTGCAGTGCCTCCTGGTGGCCAGTGTGAGCAACTGCAGCCTTGGTCTTGGCCCGCGGGGAGTTGGGCCCTAGAACCTAAAAGCAGGGGCCCAGGAACCAGCCCTCTGAGCCAGCAGCCAGGGCTGGTGACATCTCCTCAGTCTTGGCTTCCCACAGGGCTGTGCCCCTCCATAACCTCTGCTCACCCTTTCCCTGGCAGGAATTCACTTAATGTTGCCGAACTGAGGAAACAGAAGCCAAGAGGTTCGTCCAGGGCCACAGAGCTGCAGGGTCACCTTCAGTCCTTCATGCCCTGCCCTGTGGCTGGTTTCCCGGAGCCCCCTCATCCTGCAAGGCCCATCCTCCTGCCTGTCCCAGCCACACCAAAGGCAGGAGGAGCCCGGGGATGGCTCCGCCCACCCAGGTGCACCTGCTCCCCCGAGTCCCAGGCCCACCCTGACCTGCTCAATAGGGGACAGGCCGGGAAGCCAGTGCTTTAAAGCGAGACATTCAGTGTCTTAGAGGTGAGCCCAGCCTGGGGTCGAGGAGAAAGAAGGGTGACCCTTGGCTGAGTCTTGGAAGCCCAGGAGACGCCATTCACAGCAGAAGAAATGCAAACAATAAAAGGTTTCACTGTATTAGAAACAGAAAAATGTAAGCTAAGACAAGGTCTCGCTTTCATCCATCACACTGGCGGAGATTTTAAAAACACTATCATGGCCGGTGTTGGTCCGGAGATGGGAGGTAGCTGAGGAAGCTGGCGCGACTCTGGAAGACAGTTTGGCCATGTTTATCAGAGGCCTTAAGCTGTGTGTGTGATTTAACTGTCATTCTAGTTCTTGGAGCTTCTCTGAGGGAATCACCATGAATGTATCAAGGGATTTAACTACAAGGATGTTCATCGCAGACCCGCTATGGTTTCAATAATCAGAAACCTACGTACCTAACAGGGGAGAATTGACGAAACAAAACAGAGCTTGTCCATGCACTGGAATACGATGTAGCCATTACAAATGGTGCGGCAGAAGAATACAGAGCAGCATGGAAAGATGGGCGGGACATAGCACTGGATTGGGAAGAAAAACTTTGCAAAAAAATATGTTTTGTGTGTGTGTGTGTGTGTGTCTGATAGTTTTCTTCTTGTCTTGATTTTTAAAAATTTTCTATAGGGAACATAGATTACTACTTGTAATGATTTTAAAAAGCCACAAAATTTGCAGAGAAAAAGAAAGCTATCGTAGTAGCCGGCCACAGGTGGGAGAGGTGAAGGCCGTGTCGGGTAGAGGGAAGGGTGCCCCCAGGAGGGTGCATGCAGGTCTGTGGGACTCGGGCGAGCGGGGCGGGGGGGGGGGGGGGGGGCCTGGGCGTCAGGGAGGCAGGTGAGACTCCGAATGCCACGTAAGCCTGATTTGTAAGGGTGGCAGATTTAGCAAAAAGCAAGCAAACAAACAACAAAACCAGGATGCTCAGTCAAATCTGAATTTCAAATAGACAGTGGACACTTTTTAGTATAAGTATTTCCCATGGTGTATTTGGGATATACTTATGTTTAAAAAGTATTGACTGCTTATCTGAAATGCCAATTTAATGAGCCTCCTGTATATCACCTGGCCATGCTAATGAGGGCTGGGAGAGCCAGCGAGAGCCTTGAGAGAGGTCCTGACTGCGCACAGGTGTGTGTTACACCCTCTCTGGTTGTGCTGGAGGGTGGTGAGCCTGAAGGTGGAGGCACCAGTCGGTTCCTGGACTGCAGCCTGAGCTCTGGGAGTCACCAGGATCCCACAGGCCTGAGTCACAGGGGTCTCGTTTGTAGGGACAGTGGCCAATCCCCACCACAAAAGGGGCCTTTCTTTCTCTGCAGCCTCCCTAGCCTTCCTCCACCCCACTCCGCGTGGTGCTGGTCTCACACTCCCCGCAGTGCCCCAGCACACAGCCCCGCACCCCATCGGGGCCTGCACCATCCCGGACTCTAATCAGCGCTTTCAGATGACACTTCAGATAACGTTTCAGCCTGTCACGGGAGAACAAACAGAAAATTAATTCAGACCAGCAAAAAAAAAAAAAAAAAAAAAAGAGAGAGAGAGAACAAAATTAATCCATATACCCATGTTCCCACTTCTGGAAACTAGAAACTTCCAGTATCTTCTAAGGATAGAAATTCCACACCCTCTCCCCTTTTTTGTCAAAATAAGATTTACTTAACATAAGTCAAACATCTTTCCATGTGCTAAAATGCTATTCTTTCATAACATCAATTTCGTTCATTTGTTCATCAAATATTTATTGAGTACATACTGTGCGCCAGCTACAATACCAGGCATTAGCAGAAGGGTAAATGAAGTAAATATATTCAGATATCTTCCCTGCTATATGGGGGGAGAGAGAAACAATAAACAAAGGGAAAACAAAAAAGCCAAATAAATACATAATAACATATGTTAACTGCCAAGAAAGAAACAGTGTGCGGAATACAGAACGAGAGGAAGGCTCCCCCGTTTATGGAAATATCACCCTTTAAGCAATCCCCTATTGCCGGATATTTTGGTTGTTTTTAGTTTTTCTATATATGAAACAATGCCATGATGAACTTTCCCTCTAGTTAACTCTTTGATGTATCATTCATTATTTCTTTAGGATAAATTCCTAGAAGTGAGCTTACTGGGTGAAGTCTTATAAACTTTTTATTTAGTTTTTTTTTCCTATATTTGAACACAACTTTGTATTTTCTCTTTAGGGAAAAACTTTATTTTTAAATTTTAAATTAACATGCTATAAATTTAAGTTTTTTGGTCTATAGTTTTATGAGTTTTAACACATTCATGCTTCACCATCAGGACACAGACTGGTTCCATCACACCCGTGTAAACCCTTTGCTGACGAACCTTCCCCCTCCCCCTAACCCCTGGCAACCACTGATCTGTTCTCTGTCCCCATAGTTTTGCCTTTCCCAGAATGTTCTATGATAACTAAGTGGGGTCATACTTTATGTAAATGTTGAGGCTGGCTTGTTTTACAGATCACAGTGTCGCCGTGGAGACTCACCCACGTCACCGTGTCACTAGTTCACCCCTTTCATGGCTGAGTCAATTCTAGCGCGTGGCTGTCCCCACCGGCTCAGCCACGCACCCGTCAAAGGACACTCGGGTTGTTTCCAGTTTGGGGTGATCATAAACAAAGCTGCTGTAAACATTTGCATACAGGTTTGGGTTCCCCCCTCCTGAAAATAAGTCTTTATTTCCTTAGGGCAAATGCCTAGGAGTGGGATTGCCGGGTATGAGGTACATGTGCTTGAATTACGTAAGACACTGCCCAGCTGTCACCCGAGATGCGCGAGGGTTTCAGCTGCCACACACGCCCACACTGGGCATCCACAGGTGTCTCATGTCCACTGATAAGTGCGTAGCTATGTCGCTATAGTTTTCATTTGCGTTTCCATGGCGGGTCATGATGCTGAGCACGTTTTCACGCTGATTTGCTGCCTGTGTGTCTTCTTTGGTGAAATGTCTGTTCAAACATTTTGCCCACTGTTTTTTTTAACATTAACTAAACTCCACACTTAATTCAGATTTCACTAGTTTCCCCTGATGTCCCTACTGTCCCAGCATCACCTCCAGGATGGGACAGTCCACACGTCTCCTTGGCCTTCTCTGGTCTGTGGCAGCTTCTCACGCTTTCCTTGCTTTGAGAGCATTTTAGGGCCTTGGTCAGTGGGTCTGGGGGGGTGGGAGCCCCTGTGTCGCCTTCCCGGTGGCGGCCTGAGGACCGGCGCTGCCCCCTCTACCCCGCGCTCTGCGGATTGGCAGCCCCTCGAGGGCGGGAACACGGTCCATCTCTGTCCGGTGCACCCGGCTATGCTCCACGCACGTGTGCTGAAATGTCCCCCGGTCACGGCTGACCCTTCCGCATTATTTATTGGGCCTGGAGCTAAATTAGGGACATCCAAGTTGAGCTCTGCACAGAGCCCAGTGGCAGACGAGGTGGGGTGGGGACGTGATCAATGGCTAACCTTTCACCCCCGCCCCCACCCCCACACGACTGTTTGGACAGCAGTGGGTTTAGTCAGGGCCCTTTAAATAGCACGAAAGGGCCCCGGGCTGGCCTGTTTTGTTTAAGGAGATTACATCGGTGCTGTGCACTGCGCCGCGGGCGTGTGGGGCCAGCTCACCCGAGAACAGAGGAGCGGCATGTCCCCCACAAGGCAGATGTTTGCAGGAAAAATAGATGTAATCAAAACCATGGGGGATAAAGTTCTGAGACCCTGAGCCCTACACGCCACATGCACGGGCCGGCGCACAGCTCCGCACAGACACACACCGCCACGAGCGTCTGCAGGGGACGCACACCCACGCACAACTGTGGACACGCCCTCAGGCACACGCATCCCACTGCGTGCCTGCACGCGACGCTCCGCAAACCTACCCACGGGCAGCCACACGCGTGCTCCCCGTGCCCACCTGCCACTGCACACCGTGCCACACGCCCTCAGGTGCACGTCCGTGCACACAGACGCCTCGGCGCCCTTTCCCTAAATGGCTTCAGAAGTTCATTCTCTTTAAATCGTCACTTTTGGAAATCCTCAAGGCTTTCATGTTTAAAAAAGGGGAGACTAGATTAGAGCGATGCCACTGGGCTGAACCGGGACCGCTGGGGACAGGTTGGGGGAATGATGACAGGTTTTCCATTTCTTGCGTTTCTTCAGCTGCAACGCAACAGCCAGGCCTGCCCAGCACTGGAGCAGGTGGCTCTCAGAGTGGGGGGGCTCGGCCCTGGGGGAGTCCCGGCAGAGGTCGAAGGGCCCTCTGTGGCTTCTGATTAAGAATATAACCTTGGAACGACACCAATTGGACATCAGACTGAGGTGGGGGGCGGGGGAGGGGATGGGGGTGTGCCTACACAATGAGTGCATTGCGCACCGTTTGGGGAGTGGTAACACTTGAAGGTGCTGACTCGGGAAAGGGGGGGGTGGGGAAAAATATGAAACTATTGTTTTTAACTTGCACTGTTCACTTAATAATTTATCATGAATATTTCCCATATTATTTCATATCATTGTACAAGAAATAATGTATACATTATGAGGACATACTGTATCTAACAAGATATACTGTTAGACTCTTTGATTCTGTAAAATTAAATTGAAAAAAAAAAAAAGAAAATAATAAAAATCAAATTTGGAGGGGAAAAAAAAAAAAAAACCCTTCCTGGCATTGGAGGGCAGATGAACTCTGCTTTTTTAAAACATGTAGTAATGTATATTGTTTTATTTCTCATAATAAAACTGTATCTACTCATGTCAAAAAAAAAAAAAAGAATATAACCTTGTTGCTGTTTTATGATACTAAATAAATAACTATAAAAGAAAATAAAAAAATAATTAAAATAAGAAAAAAATAAAAAATAAAAAAAATAAAAGAATATAACCTTGAACCAAATGCCCCCTTCGTCGGAAGTAATTTATGGAAGTAATGTTGGCCTAGGATTGAAGACCATTCAGTACCACAGTGGCCACCGTCAAGCGTGTTCCTTCCGCAGGGCCGGCATTGCTCTTGGCCAAGTGTGTGCATTACTTGACTCTTCTGCGTAGTTTGGGGTTCATTTCCAGGTTAAGACTGAGGAGGCTGCGCACTGGGATGACCTTGTTTTGGCCTCCACAGCCTGCGCCCTGGGACAAACCCCTCCAAGGGCTCCCCTCCCGGCCAGGGCAGGGCCATCAGCGTGGAGCCTTTCTGGATCCACACGGAGCCACTCCCGGGAGGGCGGGGAGAAGGCCGACCTGCGGGCAGGTGGCCTGGACCCAGGCTGGGCCCCCCTGCTGCTCAGCTCCCGCCAGCGCCGGTGCCACGGGGCTCTGAAGAAGGTTTGCCCAGCAGCCGGGCGAGCTGAGAGTCCCCGGCAGCCTTTTCTCTCCCCAGCGTGGCAATCAGGGTGGGGGCACACGAGGGCATGGAGCTGGTTCCTGCCAGACCCTGGACTGGCTTTCCTGGACACTGGTTTCAAGCCTCGAGCCTCCCCCATGAATCTTGTCCCTTTGCGTCTCCTTCTGTCTCCCTGGCCCTCCTCCTTCCTGTCCTGCTCCCTGCATGGAGACGTCCCTCAAAGTCTGTCTTGGTCTTTCCTCTCCGCTCTCTCCTTCAGCGAGCTCCGCCGCTTGTGCCGCCAGCCTCCACGGTGGCACTGCCGCTGGCGTCTCTTTCAAGTGCATCCCACCCGCCCCTGCCTCGTGTGTAGCAGGATGGGTTGGTTCACGCATTTGGTCCCCAGACACGTTCTGCTCGTGCTCTGCAGGGCACTGGCGCACCGCAGATGCGCGGATAGCTGGACAGGGCAAGAGCCCAGTAATGTTTGTTTCTTCGAAATTGTTCATTTATTCTTCAGCAACCTCTTACCGCATTTCTGCTGCCCCCCCTGTCCTCAGCTAAGCCCCAGGCTGAGAAAGGACAAATGGCATGAGGTTCTAACCCCTGGGGAACTGACATTCCACAAGAGGAACCGGCCCTTTAGAGCTTGATTAGATACCAGGCACTAAGTGGAGAGGGTGAGCAGAAGACAAAGGACTGTTGCAGTCTGGGAGGGCTCCCTGGAGGAGCTGGTGCTTTACTGGATCTTGGAGGTCAGCTGGAAAGGAGGGACATCCCAGGCAGGTGGCAGGAGGCAGGAGCTGAAGGGGACCAAGGAGGTCAGTGGTTTCCTTTGGTCAGGAGTAACCCAGCCTGGGTTGTGGGACCTCTGTGGTAAGCAGCCGTCCTGTTGAGGACACTGGAGGGTGAGCTGGATTCTGACCAGCGCAGGCTTCGGGCCAACTCGTTGGAGAGCACCCTGCTGGCCTGGCCCAGGCCTGGCCCCGCCCGTCTTAAACAGGCTCGGTGGACTCAGGGCCGCCTGAGGAGCAGCAGTTCCTCAGAACCGGAAGACTCAGAGAGGTGGCGGCCTCTGGTATGTACAGGGCCATCTGGGGAAGGGCCACCAATGGGCCAGACCCACAGGAGACAGACACGGGTTCGACCTAACGGCGAATAGCCCAGCTGTCCTGGGGACAGTGAGCTCCTTGTCACCCAAGGCTGATGGCAGCACTTGGCAGAGATGCCACATGCAGGGTGGAAGGAGTAGAAATAGCCGAGCTGAGGCTGGGTCTTAGGCCTGACTGGTTAAGTGGGGCCACAGAACCTTGCGGAGTTTTCCTGTGTTGTCTAAATTAGGGACCAGCCTCAGAATTCAAACCGCGATGACCGATGGCCCAGACTGAGGCTAGAAGGCTCGCTTCCCTCTGCCTTGAGGACCCAGAAGCGTCCTTCCCCAGGGTTCCCTCCGTCTGCAGCACAGACACGCCCTCCCCTCCTCTCCTCCCTAGCCCAGGTCTCATGGGGAGGCCATGCAGGTGAGCAAGTGGAGGGGACACACCGGGCTGAGGCCACGACAACCACCCCTGCTGGCTGTCCCTGGAGGCGAATGGGTCATCTGAAGTCACAGGTGGAGTGGGCAGCACAGGCGCTCACAGCCGGGCTCCCTGCTCCTGGGCTGGTGGCCTTTGTACACGCTGTGCTGTCTCCATTTCTCCCCAGTCGCTTGGTCCCAGTGGGTGGCTGGAGGTGGACAAAACTGGACTCTCACTGGTCACCGTGGACACCTGGCGACCAGGTGCCTCCCCTGCCGAGTCGAGCCAGCTCAGTGCTGAGGGGCCCTCCCAGGGCCGCGTCCTTGCTCCCGCGGACTCGGGCTGGTCCTTCTCGCCACAGGGTGAACAGAGCAGGACTCCTTGGTCACGTGAAGCCCCTGGACTCCTGCAACTACCTCTCCCTGGGAATAGGCCCCAAGGCCATGGAGGGCAGGGAGCAGAGGACAGGCCCTATGTCCATAATTAGGGCGGGTTCCCTTCTCTCTGGCCTCAGTTTCCCCCAGTTAAACCTAGGAGTTGGGGCGGGTCCCTGCCAACCGTCTGCTCCCATAGCGTGGCGCACCCCTTGCCAGCCCCAGCCCCAATGCTAACCCGGATGCAGGAGGATGCTGCCAGGGTCTATGCGCGGTGAGATGGGGCCTGGGGATTTGTGCGGGGGCAGGAGGGGGCAGAGGCTGCCTCCCCTCGGCCTGGCCTCCAGGAAGTTGCTTAACTGGGATGTTTATTTTTGGTGAGGCTGGGTGGGATTTCTTTCCAAAAAAAAGAAAAAACACACAAAAACAAAAACAAAACCAAAACAACCCAAAACATAAAATTTGTCTGCCAGGAAGATAAATATCTTTGCTGAAAGCTCTTGGTCCCGGCTGCCAGCTGCAGTTTGCATAATGCTGTCACTGAAGCCGTGGCTGTCTGCCTGTGCCTGGGCTCACATGGGTGTCATGCGTGATGCCTCTGGGCTGGTCTGCCACCCCCATGGCGTCTGCACTGTCAGTGGCCCGCAGGAACAGCCTCTGGAAGCTGCTTCCAGGCCTACTCTGGGCACTCACCTGTTCCCTTTCCTTGGTGCCTTGGAGAGGAAGGTGAGAATGACGGAGGAAAAATGTCCCTCTCAGCTTCCCCAGCATGTGCAGAAAGCAGGGATGAGCTCGAATCTGAAGCCTCAGCCCCCAGGATCTGGATGGAGTCAGAAGACCTGGCCTAGAGCATCATCCTGACCCTTAATGCCTGTCGCTTGGACCTATTTCCAGAAGAAGAAACCGAGGGTCAGATTGGCTGATGCTCACACCTACCACACATGCTTGTTGTGGTGATCAAAGCTTGTGCATGTAAAAGGTCTTGTCAGATGCTCCCCTCACATGTCTTATTAATCATGTACATTCTTTCACTCAACAAGGTTCCTGTTTTCCAAGTCACAGACAAGGGAATGTGCCCAAAGAGGTTCACACCCACATTTCCAGACACCCGTTGGGTGCCCTTCCCAGGGCGTCTGCGCATGCTCCTGCACCAGCTGGTGTACTCAGAGCCTTCACACTTGGAGGACTTTTCCAGGGTTGGAGTCCTCTAATCCTAACGGGGCCTGCGGGCTTGCAAGTCCGGACCAGAAACGTGAATAATGATAACGGGCAAACCCTATGTAGCCAGTGCTGTGCCGAGTGCTTTCCACGTGAGCCTCTGTATTTCTCACAGCAACCCCACGAGGAAGATCTACAAGTATCTTCACACCCATTTTATAGAGGGGGAAAACTGAGGCACAAAGAGGTTAAGTCAACTGTCCAAATTGTGGAGTCACAGATGCAGGATTCAGAGCTTGGTGCCTGGCTACAGAGTCCACGCTCTAAACCCTCTACCAGGAGGCGAGTGTGTCTGCCAAGGGTGCTAAGTGGGCTCTTTAGACTTGGACAAGCTACTTCCCACCCCACCCTCCCATCCTGGCCTCCCCCCGCCCCCTCCTCCTCGATCCTTGCCAGTTCTGAGCTCCTAGGAGCTGGCCCGTGAGCCCCGTTCTGGCAGACGACAGAAGCCGTGGGCCCAGGCTGTGAGCTGTGCTCGTGTAGGTCCCCCCAGACCCAGATGTCAGCGGGCTGACAGTGACAGCTTCAGTAAGCAGTGGGCAGGACACTGCTTGTCAAAGGAACTGTGGCCCCTGCCTCAGGCCTGCCCACCCCCGAGGAAGAAAGACCCCTGTGTTGGGCGTTAGGCGAGACTGCTATGGAGGGTGGGCTGGCAGGCACGGGGAAGTGACCCCTCCACGCTGGATTCTTGGGGCAGAGTCCCCACGGCTTCTGCTGAAAGAAGGGGCATTCCTGTCTGCCACAGTGCTGGCCCCTCCACCCCGCCCCCAAGCCCGTTCGGGCCAGACGTGGCTGCTGAATGGTTTTTCCTTCCACCCAGGATCGGCAGTCTTGATGCCCAAAAGTCTTGACAAAGGGAATCTCTCTAGAGAGAGGTGCTCAGGGTCAGAGAGGTGAGGATTAAAGGTCCTAGAGGTCAGATTGGCTGACCCAGAGCCCACGACATTGGTGCTGGAAGGGACCTATTCTAAGACGAAGAGGCTCAGAGAGGGGAAGGGACTAGCCCAGGGTCACGCAGTATGTTAATGGCAAGTCAGGATTAGAACCCGAGTCTCCTGACCTCACATCCAATGAGCCTCTGAGTGGGGAAGTGCAGGGGATGGCCCCCAACCGCCCCCTCCTCTCTTGCTTGGTTCTGACTTTGTTTCCTTCTCCTTCAGCCAAAGAGAGCTCCCTGGGTGAGCCAGAGTTACCACCCGACTCTGACACCGTGGGGATGGACAGCAGCTACCTCAGTGTCAAGGAGGCTGGGGTGAAGGGGCCCCAGGACCGGGCCAGCTCCGACCTCCCCAGCCCCCTGGAGAAGGCCGACTCGGAGAGCAACAAGGGCAAGAAGCGGCGGAACCGGACCACGTTCACCAGCTACCAGCTGGAGGAGCTGGAGAAGGTCTTTCAGAAGACCCACTACCCGGACGTGTACGCGCGGGAGCAGCTGGCCATGAGGACGGACCTTACCGAGGCCCGCGTGCAGGTGAGTGAGGGCCGTCTGGGCGTGGGCGTGGAAGAGTTTGGGCTCTCGGCTGCAACTGAGGTCTCCTGACCGTCCAGCAGCCACTCCAGGGCTTTCTCCGCCTTGGTCCACTGGGAGCTGAGACAGGTGGGGCTCCTGCCCCTCACGCCCTGCCCTGACCAGAGCGGCTCTGCTTTTATCCGTGACAATATCAGGCTTCTGTGCCATGGGTGAGGGGAAAGGGAGGAGGGCCCCCAGTGCAGGGGCAGGACGGCTGCTGCTGGCTGCTTGTGGGCTTGACACGGTATGAAAGTCCAGACCCTTTCACAATGGGGAAGGACAAGGAGTCCCTGCTCTGGAAGGCATGTCTCTTAGACAGGAAACAGGACAAACACAAAGACGTCCACAGTAATCCAGTGGGCAGAAACAGAGAACAATCCAGCTCTTCTTTCTGCCTGGGATGGCTGCCCCTCCCTGTCTTTCAGGTCCCAACTCAACATTCCTCCCCTGAGCAGTCTTCCTGACCACCACGGCTAAAGCAGTAGCCCCCGACTGCTACCCGGCGACCAAAACACCCAACACAACACAACATAATGGAACCCAACACACTCAACCCAATTCAACCCAATCCCTACACAACACAACACAACACAGCCCCATAGAACCCAACTCAACCCAACCCAACCCAACACAACCCAACACAATTCCCACACAAGACAACACAACACAACACAGCCCAACAGAACCCAATTCAACCCAACCCAACCCAACACAACCCAACCCAATTCCCACACAAGACAACACAACACAACACAGCCCAACAGAACCCAACAGAACCCAACCCAACTCAACTCAGCCCAATCCAACATAATTCAAACCAATGCAACACAACGAAAGCAGGTCACCTTCTACCCATTGTCCCATTTTTGTCTTCTTTATAGAACATACGACTTGCTTAAGTTACTTTAGTTTTCTCTTCCTACTAGAATGTGAGCTCCTCGAGGTCATGGGCAGCCTGATTGTTCGTCCCTGTATTCCCACCAATCAGAGAAGGCCAAACTCAGAGCAACAAGGGCAAAAAATAAAGATTTGTGTCAACCTCCTTTGTCCAGAGAGATGTGACCCCTGCCCCACCCCCCCCCATAAAATCATAACAAAGTAAGAACCAGAAAGAAAGCAAAGACCTCGGAGTAGCCAAAATACATGCACTAAAGTTCAGACTTCAATTTACCACAAAATAAATACGCTCAGCCTGCTTTTCCGACCGAATCATGTTAGAAACAGCAAAGGCTGCTGCCATGTCGCAGTTTTCTCCCCTCCAGTGGGCAGGGAAATCAACGGATTGAGAGCAAAGAGGGATTTTTTAAAAAATCAGCACAGCACAGCGGTCTGGGCCACCCAGTGCCAGGACAGAGGTGCCCTTGCTCTCCTCGGCAGGCCCCACGGGCGCAGCTGGGTTAGTTCACGAAGGAGTCTAAGCAGCGTGGTTCTAAGGCGTCAATAAAAGGTGCTTCAGTTTCAGCCACGTTCTGTTTATGAGGCAGAGGCATTGGCAATACTGAGAGAGGACTGGCGGTTACCGGTAAATACATAGCTGTCTGGGAACGGCCGCTACCCGGAGTCGGGGTGAAGGGTGCCTGGCGGGTGGCTGAGGAAGGCAGGCCGGGCAGCCGGGGCTTTCCTGTGACTCCGGAAGCCCTTGCACACTCATGCTGCCATCCGAGTTGGGACAACCAGCCACCCACGTGACCTCACATGCCAGAATCCGGACAGGAACCCAGAGCCCAGCCTCAGCTCCAGCGGTGGGTCTGGGAGGATCTACAGGGGAAAGGGCACGGCGGGCTGGGGCACGCCCTGTAGGCGCTGTGTTGCTACGGGATAAACTGCTTCGTTTTCTGTTCAGTACGTGTGTACATAGGTGTGTGCGTATGTGTGTTCCACACGTGCTTCCTAACAAACATACGGGAGTGCCCAGGAGTGGAAGTCCCTGAGTATTGAAAGAAAGGTGGCCCTTTCAGTACAAAACATGGACATGACACTGAGGCACATAGAGCATTTTTCAGTCACCATGCAGCTAAAACGAAGTGTTCTCTCTGCACACACACACACACAGACATACTTATGCCTACCACCAAAATAGAGTTGGGAAGCTTACCATTAGAGATGTACTATTTCAATCTAAGAAAAAGAATCATGGCATGAAATGGGGAGGTAACTTGGTAAAAATCTAGGCTAAGGATCATAGTTGCCATTGAGCACAAACTTCAACCCTGAGCTTCCTGGCAGCCAAAGCAGAAAGGGAAACCCTGATGTGTTGCATATCTTATCATGAATTGGGAGGATCATAGAATTATAGAATGGTAGTGCTTGATAGATGAGGAAGAAGAGACCCACAGATGGGAAGTGATCACCTAGAGTTAACAGCAGTGACTCAGTAGCAGTGCTGAGACGAGAGTCTAGGAGAGCTTCTGTGACTTTAGCTTGCTGTACCAGGACACATGCCAGATTGTTCAGAGGCTTTTCTTTGTATACAGGCAGCAGGGTGGGTGGGATCTTCATGTGCGTCAGACCTCTGGGTTGAGCCCTGAGCCTGGCAGTGCCCTCAGGGGGTGACGGGACTGTAATGGAACCCCTGCCTGTCTCTGCTGTGTTTGTTCAGGGCCCACACTCAGCTGGTGGCCAGCCAGGTGCCTGGCGTAGAGTGGCAGTGTGGACAGGGTGGGGGGCGATGGGAGCCCCAAGATGGACCTTTCCTGGGAAGAAGCCTGGGGTCTGGCCCTGCTCCAGGGGCTGCAGAGGCCTCTCTCTGCTGTCTGGGATTCCAACCTCCGCAGCTGGTGTCTGAAGACAATAAGACAGAGGCCTCCCCGCCCTGGGCCACCCCGCCCTGGCCCCAGATGGGCTGCGGTTAGCGAGGCCTCCGCCAAGACAGTTGGTTCCTTGCACAGCCCCGTCCTCGGGAGAGGCCTGTGCTGAGTAGGCCCAGGCCAGGGTGGGCCCAGGAGCGGGGTGGTCCTGGGGTGCGACATTCAGGATGGGAGAGCGGCTGGGACCTCGTGGTTGGCTGTCCTCCCTGCGGTTGCGCGGTGGAGACGGCTGCGGCTGCAAGGCCCGAGGCACAGAGGCGGGCTGTGGGGCTGGTGTGGCATCTAGAGGGGAGATCTCAGGGCCCCGGGGCTCCGGGGTCAGAAATGGAAGGATACCCCTGCCACATTTATGGGGGAGGATCCTGAAGACCAGCCGGGGTAACTGAGCTTAAGTCTTGATTTGGGCAGAAAAGCCAGAGCCAGAGCTGTGGCCTTGTGCACAGGGTAAGGCCCGGGACAAAGGAACCCGTGGAGGAGGAGAAAGCGGAGGACTCCCACTCCCATCAGCTGCTCTCCCACCTCCCCTATCTGCACCTTCAGCCCTCGCATAACCCCCTAGCCTGACCCTCTTCCACTCCCGTGCCAAAGACAGGGCTCTCTCTGCTGCCGCTCCCCCGCCTGGTCATTCATCTTCCCCAGATAACCGTCTCCTCCCTCACACCCGGCCCCGCCCCGCATTCTATCCCCCACGGCTCCCCCTGCGCTCCAGCCCCCTCTGCCAGACACAGGCCACCTCCTTCTCCCCTCAGGGTCCCTCCCAGCCCACCCTGGATCCCCTGTTCCAGAGCCTGCAGGGACACCTCCCGCCCGGGACGGGGACCTGGAACCCACAGAGGTGCACGGGGACCCCCAGCAGTGGCAGGAACATAAAGAGAGAGAGGGAAGCCGTTTATCTCTATGCCTCTAGTGGGCTTCTCCCCTCCCCGCCCCCAGCTTCTCCCGCAGAAAACCCTGGGAGGCTGAGGCAGGAGCGGAAAGACGGAGCTAATCCTGCAGGAAATTAAACATGAAATGAAAACAAGCTCCTCTGATTCATTCTCTCATCCTGGCCCCGTCTCCCATCCCAGGCCACTGATAAAGGGGGATCCCGTTTCAGCAGCGCAGAGCGGAGACCCCATGTGCCCTCGGCTCCCAGTGGGAGGCCTGGGCCTGGACCCCGGGAGCCCTGGAGGAGAAGGGGCCCTGGGAGGCCCCGGGGCAGGGGCCGAGACCCCAGGCTCAGGAGAGGGCCTGTCTGTAGGGAAGACACAGGAAAAGCGCTTCTCCTACCCCACAGGTAGCGTGTGTGCTTGTGCACACACGCAAACACACGTGGGTACACTCGTCACACACATGTACACTGGGGGTCAGGAAGGGGAGAGCGAGTTGGAGCAGCAGTGAGTGGAGAAACACACCCATGTGCAGCCCGCACCCCAGCTCACGCCCTCCCTCCCGCACCAACGTGAGGCACAGCCCGTCTCTGTTGGCCTCTTCCCCCTAGCGAAAGGCAGCGAGGAATGTTGGGGCTATAAATAAGCAGAGGTGGCTGCTCTAAACACTCCCTGATGCGTCTCCCGTCTGTGTCGCCTGCTGCTCCTACGAGGCACCATTCCTGAGAAGACGTCGGGACAGACGTGGGCCCTATCCCACAGGTGCAGAAACTGAGGCTTGGCCATGCCGGTGCGCCATGGGCCCTTCTGTTGGCAGCTCTGCGGGCGCCTGTCCACACCCCAGGCCAGTTCCTTCTCCCCTCCTCACGGTGGCTGCTGAGGAAGCTCGGGTGCTCTCAGGCAGAGGGATTTTGAGCGACGACGACTCCTCCGTAGCTCGGCAGCCATGAGCTAGAGAAGTGTTTCCAGCCCGAGGGGAGGGACCGTTCCTCGTGAGAGACGGCTGTCTCAGTGTCTGGACCCAGAGAGCCTGGCAAGACCCCCTGTGGCTCTGCAGGGCTGCTGGGGACGCTGTCTGGGGAGTGTCCCCTGCATCTGAGTCCGCGACGCCCGCAGGCGGGTGCACATTGAGCTGCAGGAATCCCCCTCCGAGAGGAGCACTGAGGTCTGCCTTTGACTCAGCCAGAAGCCATTCCTGGCCTGGAACCCGACCCCTCCTTACTCTCCCCGCCCCCTCACCCTTCCCCAAACCCCAAGTCGGGGGCCGGGGTAGCAGGCCCCAAGGTGAGCCCCTGCCTGTGAGCCTTGGGAGAGTTCTCAGTCTTCCAGAAATGCTCCTGCAAAGGTAAAGAACCCAACACTGCCCCCACCAAAGACCCTGATGCGCACCTCTGACTCAGTCCCCAGTGGAGCCAACGTCCCATCCATCCATGCTCAGTGACAGGTGGCCCTCCACTCCTTCCCAGCACCAGGCCACTGTTCTGTACAGATTTTGTAGTGGCCACCTCTATGGACAGCACTGAGGCAATGCCCTTAACTTGGCATTCGAGGCCCTCCACAATCTGATCCCAGCTTCCATGCTTCTGTCTTTCCCACCACGTGCCTCAAACTGGCTTCCTCAGGTCTTCTGGATGTGCCTTGCTGTTTCTAAACTCAGGCCTGGGCTTTCCTCCTTCCAGCCAACCACCCAAGACCCAGCTCCAGTCCTCTCCTCCAGGAAGCCTTCCCTGACTGCCTCTGTTGCCCTGCAGAGCACTTCCTATCCCACAGGGCCTCACCCACTTTAACACGTGGGCGTTCTGAGCTGGAGACTTTGTTTCCTACAAGAAGGCTGCAGAGGGAGAGGATGCAGAGAGTGGGGACTTCTGAGCCACTAGCCTTTTGGAGACCTGGCGAAACTGTGTGATTGTCTAGGAGAATGAATTTCCGGAGGAGCCTTCATACCTTTTATCAGATTCTCCATGGGAGTCTGTGACCCAGGAGGGTTAGATGACTACTAAGATGACCTGTGACTTGTTTCATGGGTGGGCTACACTTGCCTGCTCTAGATTCTGAAGCTTAGAAAAATGAAGTTACCGACCCAAGATCACAGCCCTGGCTAGTTGGGGGTGAGCTACCTTCCCACGCAGTCGATGATTCTAGATAGTAAACTCTTGAGGACAAAGACCAAGGCTGACACTTACCTGTGGCCTCATGGCTCCCACGTGCTCTGTGACTGGTGGGTCTCAAGGGAACAGTTTGCACTGCCTGCCAGTGAGGCCTCCACATTGGCGCCTGACCCTTGTGACAACCGCTCTGTCCTGCAGGTCTGGTTCCAGAACCGGAGGGCCAAGTGGAGGAAGAGGGAGCGTTTTGGGCAGATGCAGCAGGTTCGAACCCACTTCTCCACTGCCTACGAGCTGCCCCTCCTTGCCCGAGCTGAGAACTACGCCCAGGTACGTCCCACCCCAAGCTGCCCCCTGCGACGCCGAGCCCCTGGCGCTCTGAGAATGGGCCCCTTGGAGGACAGCCCAGGTCCCCTGAGACAACACTCATGGCTCCAGGCTGCCCGTCAGTCCCACTCCAGGGGTGTGCCTGTTTATAGCAGAATGTGGGAGGCCCAGAGCTATTTCGGGCCAAGCAGTCATTGATCCAGGCTCGGCTGGACTTTGGGAAAGAAAGCCTGGAGCAGCGAGAGCAGCTCTTTCGTCTGCTGCTTCTGCCACTTGTGCCGTGGGATCGGAACCGAGGCAGGAGGGGAGAGTCAGAGATCACTGACAATGTCTCCTCTGCAAGGGCGTTCTGGGGCCTGGAGGACTCGGGGTCAGGTTGGATTGCGCAGGGAATTCTGAGTCCCAAGACCCAGGATGTCTTCCCAGCTCCAGGTCTTTCTCACTTCAGTTGAGGAAATTGGACACAATAAAAGTATCTGCCCAAGGCTTTTATAAGGCTGCTGTAAGGTCCAAATTAGATCATGCAAAAGTACTTGGTGAATTGTTCAGTTTAAAACAGTTTGTGTGCCTGCACTTGGTTCTCCCAGGCTTCTGTCCCCTCTTCTCCTGCCTTCCCCCCGAGCATCGTCCTGGATGTCTGGCAGCCAGTCCCCTGTTCTAGTGTCATTCCAGTCCTCAGTGAGATGCAAAGGGATGGGAGGCATTGTGAGTAGTGTCAGGCACCCAGGACACAGGGACAGGTGTGCTCCTGGCCACGTCCCCTCCTGACGCCCTCCACCTGTCCCGCAGAGGCAGCCGCTCCCTCCCTGCTCATCCTGGCATGGCCGCTGCCTCAGCTCCAAGCCCGTGGCACGGCATTCCTAGGTCTCCTTTCCCCCTCCCTGCCCTGTGTGGTGCCGGCAAGCGGTCTCGGGGCTCCCCACCCAGACCAGCTCTGTGCCCGCCCCTCAGGACTCATGGGCGGGAAGGCCTGGAGGTGAGGCTGAGGAACGTGGGGGTCTCACACGCGCCATCTGCATCAGCTCCCGCTATGTCACAGGACGGAACTCTAGCTCCGCTGCTTGGCTTTGATCTCTGCTGCCAGAGCCCCCCCTCGGGGGACAAAGCCAACCCAGGGCCTGCTCACCCCTCTCCCTGCAGCACCACCTAGCGCACGCCCAGCCCTCTTCCAAGAGCGGGCGCTGAGATGCCAGCCAGTTCCCCATCACCCAGCCAGCAGGGAGGAATGCGACACGACCAGCCTGCATGCAGTTCTTGCTGCCATTAGGAAGCCCCATGGGATCTGGGGTCGAGCTCCCTCTCCACTCTGCTTTTAAACGCCTCCCCTGGGTGCGCTCCAAACACTCGGGGAGAGCGGGCCAGCAGAAGCCGGGTCGAGAATACTGACAATCCCGTGCACAAAAGCTGAGGGGAGCACGGGTCTCTTCCTCCCAGTTGCCCCTCCACACCCCATACACGCTTAGGGGGCAGAGGAAGATGGAAGCGCCGCGGTGGAAGCTGGGGAGAGACAGTTGCACAGATGGAAGACGAGGCGTCCAGTGCACCCCCACCCCGTACCTGAGCACCCTCTGCAGCCCGTGGTGTGTGGCCGTCCAGCCTCGGCTCTTGCCGTCCACTCCTGAGGCAGCCACTTCCACTGCAAGTTAGTTCTGAAGCCTCAAGAGGTTGGTCTCTGAAGCCTCGCCACTGACCTTGGCTTCTGGGAGGATTCAGGCCTTTGCTTCCTGCCCCCACCCCCTCCACCCCTGCAACCTGCAAGCCCAGGACCTGTGTGCCCAACGCCAAAGCTCTCGGAGTTGAGGCCAGCTCACCTCGGTCAGGTGCCTGCAGATGTGCCAGGCCCGTGGAGGAGTCAGAGGTGAATAAGACACAGTTGCTGTCCACAGATGGAGCGACAAAGCCCACAACATGTCTAAAGTTAGGAAGCCAGCCCGGCTGAGGGGGTGCCGTGCCCCCAGGGGTGCCCTTTTCCTGGCCCCTTGACGGAGCTGGAAGTCAGTCCTGACCTCCGAATGTCTATCCGCTGCCAGCCTGGCCCTGCAAACAGAGGCGCCAATGTATAAAACCCAGCCCCCCTCGGGCTGTCTGGACACCCATCACGGTAGACACTCAGGAAGGTTTCGCTCTAATCGTGGACTCGGGAGGGGCAGAGGTCGTCTGAGGGGGAGACCCCTCCCACGCCACCCCCTCCACCAGCCTGTGACACCCCTCCCTTCCCTCTCCCCAGATTCAGAACCCGTCCTGGATTGGCAACAATGGGGCTGCCTCGCCAGTGCCTGCCTGCGTGGTCCCCTGTGACCCGGTGCCTGCCTGCATGTCCCCTCACGCCCACCCCCCCGGCTCGGGGGCCAGCACCGACTTCCTGAGCGTCTCTGGGGCTGGCAGTCACGTGGGCCAGACACACATGGGCAGCCTGTTCGGAGCAGCCGGCCTCAGCCCAGGCCTCAACGGCTACGAGCTCAACGGCGAGCCGGACCGCAAGACCTCGAGCATCGCGGCCCTCCGCATGAAGGCCAAGGAGCACAGTGCAGCCATCTCCTGGGCCACATGACAGGGCTCCTCCCTCCCCGTCCCTGCGCCCTCCCCACCCGGGGCCCTGGCCATGCTCGTGCTCTCCAGGCCCCCAGCCCCCACTCGACTTTCCTCTTGGGAACCTGGCCTGGGCCGGGGGCCTGACCCGCAGCACTTTCAGCCGCCCCAAGTCTGAGGCCCCGTGGACTGCGGGGAGGGAGGGCGGCAGGCCCTGAGGCCATGACCCGGGCTCCTGGCCACAGGCCATGGAAAAAGCCAGGTGGCCAAGCTTTGCGGCTTCATGTCCATTATGAGCTGAAGGCCCTTTCTCCCCTCCGCCTGCTCCTCCACCCTGCCTAGTTTGACCTCGAGTCGAAGTTAGAGTCCTGTCTAGACCCCACCACACCAACAGTCCAGTCTTGTCCATCCTCCCCCTTCCTGGGGGGTCCCCTGTCGCCAGGCTGGGATGGCTGTGTCTGCAGAACAGGCCGCCCTGCAGAGCCCATCTCCTGCCCCTCCGTCTTCCTCCCCCAGAGAGCACATGGAATCCGACCTCCGGGGCCAAGCACTTGCCTTGCCCTAACCCTAAATGGTGGCAGGTCTGACAGGGCCTTGCCCACGGCATCCTGGATGTCCCCTGGGCTGGACACAGCTAGAGGGAGTGGGCAGAGGAGGAGGCCAGTCCCCAGGGGAGACGTGCCAGCCCCTGCACCCCGGAGACCCTGGTTCTGGCTGGACGCTGCAGGGCAGGGGCCAGATCGAGGGAAGCTGAGCACACAGGTTCCCGGAGGGCCACCGCGGTGCTGGAAGAAGAAAAGCTTCTGGGAAATGGGAGGGCCACAGAGAGGAGTCCACGTGGCGGTGGGGGCTTGGGCAGCCCTTCTGCTCTCCTGGCCTCGGGCCAGTGGGGAGATGTGGGCAGCTTCGTTGTCTATCCAGGCAGTGCCGGAGTCCAGTCAGGGCCCCTCTGGGAGGATCTGCGGGTGCTTGTCCCTTCCCAGCCCACCCCGGTCACTCATGGAGCCGGAGCGGAAGGACTTAGGACTGGGAACACATAAGCTCGGGCTTGGGGCCGTGGCGGCAGAGGGTCGGGAGCAGCAGGCAGGCTTTGCTAGGAGACGTGTGGCCGTGCTCGGCCTCCGGGTCCTGCCACGGTCTCACACTGGCTGCCCCCACCTGCCATCCCGGGCACAGACATCGCTGCCCAGAGCCGTCCACAGCAGGAGGGGGTCCCGCGTTCCTGCAGGCACAGGGAGAGTCTGCTCTCCTGGCAGCTTTCCGGCTCTCAGAGAGCCTACCCCACACCTGTCCCCGAGGGCTTGGGGACTCCCGGCCCCTCTCTCTGGCCTGGGGAAGAGTTCGTGGGGCTGAGCCCCTCGGGGTGGCTCGCTCTGTGGCAGATGGGGTGCCAGAGTGCCCTCCGGAAGGCAGGCTTCCCACCTGTGGGAAGGGGGCTCCCTGCCCGCCAGACCTAACGCCTGCAGCTTGGGTTTGACGCCGGGCGGCCCTCGCCTGAGCTGGGAGTACACCATGACCTGCCCTCGGGCAGGCAGGGCAGACCCCGGGAGGTCCCTCCAGCAGGAGCCCCGGGGAGAAGCACTTGCCTTTTCCACCTAATTCGAAGCCTGTCAGTGAGGAGGGCCAGGCCCCCCAGGCTCAGGGGCCTGGACACAAAACGGCCTCTTGGGTGGGGCTGAGGGAAACCTCAGTGTTGGTGCTGAGGATCGAAAGCCTCTGCCCCGGGGCTGCCCAGGGCTGGGTGGGGAGCACAGCCTGGCGTTCTCGTCTGCGCTGGAAGCAGGACTGGGGCAGGCTCTGGCTTCGGCCTCCCTTAATAAGAGTCAGACCTCTTCGTGAACCGTAGCTCTATGATTGATCTTCCAGAGGTGAAAAGGGTCTCAGACATTGAATTAAATGTTCTTGAAGCCTTGGCTTTAAGTGTTTCAAATATTTAAGGATCTTGGAGTGACTCTTGGGAAGCTTTCTTCCAGTTCTGAGGCTCACTGAAATAACTCAGACACCCCTAAATGTAGCAGAGGAAAGGAAGAACTGAAAGCTGGGAACAGTCCCCCGTTTCCCGCCGAAATGCTCTCATGGCTGAGGAAGGACAGGGCGGACCTTTCACCACAGGTCTCCTCTCCCCGTGAGAGACTCCGTGCAGAGCGGGGAAACCGGGATGGGTCCAGAGAGGAGGGAGGGAGGGAGAGGCCTTTAAGTGGATTGTTCTGATGGGGGGCCCTGGCTGCACTCCCTCCGTGTGTCTGCATTCTGGCTGGGCTAGACCCAGATCAGGCAAATTTCAACCCAAAAGCTTGAGAAGAGAAACCTCCTATTAGAAGAAGGCCTGTCTCACCAGCACAGCCAAGAAGTGTCTAGGATTGAGCATGCCAGTGTGAACATCCCTGTCCCTCTCTCCAAAGCTGGCCACCTACCCTAGCGCTGTCTTCTGGGCCCTGTCCCAGCCCTCTAGGGTCACCTAACCATCCTAAGGATTGCAGAACCCCCAAGTTGGAAGGGAGCTTAGAAACCCCCTAGCTAGTCCAGCCCCTTCACAACGGAGAAGACCCGGCCCCGAGAGAAGTGACTGCCCTGTCCTTTGCCCTGAGGCAAAGCTGAGAGAGGAGCCCGGGACATGCCACCCGGGGTGGAAGGGTCACGGCCTCGCCTGGCACCGCGGGTGGCCGGTGCTGTGGGTGCTGTGTGGAGCTTCCCCAGCGCCTCACTCGCACCTACTCAGCCACTCAGTTCTCCACAAGAGAACCTCGGGGCCCTGGTTCCTTCCCGGTTGGGCGGCCATGCCCGGCCTTCCGCACTGTGGGGCTCCTAGGACGACTAAGCAGGTTTGGGCAGCTCCCCACGGCCGCCCGGCTTCCTCGGGAGCCAGGTCTCACGAGGGCAGGAGGAGAGGAGAATCCGCCTGCTGTGTGGTTCACTGCTAAGCGAATAAGCTAAGAGAGGTGAGGACTTCCTTTGGCTATTTGCCTAAGGTCTCAACAGAAATGGCAACTTAAATATGGAGAATGGGCAGCTGGCAGATGGATGGGCAGCCTCCCAACATTGACAGCCTCGAGTCCCCGCTGGGAACGGGTCTCAGCACGCCAAGGCTCAACACTAAGGTGCTGCTACCACCCTCCAGGTGCCGTCGCTGCTCCCAGGGTGTGGGGGCAGAGGGATCTGGGGGGCACACAGAGAGGCTTGTCTCCAAGTCTAAAATGGCACTTGGAGGACACAGGCTTTTACCACTTTCCTTGAATTCTTTTAACTATACTTGATTCTCAGCTCTCACCACCGAGCCTCCAGCTCCGGGAAGCGTGGTGGCCAGGTTAGTTCACAGACACTGCCAGGGGGCCGGGGCCGCAAGGGTGAGCTGGGTCCCCAGCACATGCTGCTGTGACCACACTGGACCCAGCCCTGTGCTCCCTCTCCCGTCATTTCGGCTGGGTAGACGAGAGGAACGTTTCCATGAAAACTCCCACGTACCTGCTTACGCAGTCCGTCGCTCTCTGGGCTACATGGTGGGGAGACCATCTTCGAGGACTCAAGAGACATTTGGGGGCTCCCGGTCTGTTTGATGGCCCTGGTGTCAGGTGCAAAGACAGACAGGCCTAGCTGGGGGAGGATGGTTGGCAAACTGGCCCCCAGGATAATAATCTGTGACCATCCCCATAAAAATGAGAAGACGACAAAGACCCATCAACCCCACTGCACTTCTTTCAGGATGCCGTAGGGAGAAGAGGTGCTTCCCCGCTGGACAGGATCGACGGCATTGAACCCACATGACCTAACCCTGCCCTCTCCTCTCTTCCCCCTTCACTTACGAACATAGAGCTAGGCCTTTATACTACTGATTTTGAAGGACAGTTTTCAGTGTCTAATAATCTGTTTGGGTGTGCAGTGGTTGAAATAAGAGCTGAGTGCTAGAAGGAACATGGACCTCAACCAATACTTACTGTTCTCATTGTAAGATATTTTAACCCTGTATAAATGCAACTTTTCCTTTAGCTTAATGGCCTGGGGTGGAATATTAAAAATATATATTAAAAATACATTAAAAATCCAGAAAAATGTAAAAAAAAAAAATGAGGTCAGTTCCATAAAGTTTTACTGCCTATACCACCATGTAACTACATTATAGCAAAATATTAAAAGAAATGTTCTTGCCTTTTAAAGTAAGTTATTGCACTTACATCTGTTCTGGGAGGGGAGGAATATTGGTGACAAGGAGACTTAGGGGCCCAGGCATGGGGCAGAAGGAGAGCGGAGCCAGCCGGACGCTCCCCGGACGCCCTTTGCTGGGCACAGCCTGACTGTCTGTTTGGTTGTTGTTGTTTGCAATAAACTCCTTCTCCTTCCTCCTCTCAACTGGAATCTGTCTGTTTTGTTCCTGACTTGTGACAGATGAAATGTGATCAGAGGGGCCTCTGAAATCTCACGTTAATTGAAGTCGGCAAAAAATACTAACAGTGCCCTTTTGAACTGCTGACACAGTACAGAATGGATTACCAGGGCTAGATTAACAACAGGTGGCCGGCTGATGCTCCTGCACAAAGACGGGGTGCGTGGCCTTCGAGGGTCTGGGACATACCCCCGCTTTGTCCCGGAGGACCTGCCTGCACAGCAGACAAGCTAGAGGGGGTCAGGGGGGTGCCAGGGCCCACTTCTCGGGCAGCACGAGGGGTCAGAGCAGCCCCTTGCCTCCCTGCACCTGGGGTGTGCTCGGTACAGACTGTGCCTTCACAACCGGCATTGCCAGCCCCTCCGTGTCACTGTGTACGCTTCTCTTTCCAGCGTCTGTTCTGACAGCAGGAGGAGAGCCAGAGCATGGAGGCCCAGGCCACTTGGCACCGAGGGCACAGGGCAGGCCTCCAGGAGAGGCAGGTCCCAGTCCTGGCTCTGCTACTTAGTGGCTGGGGGAACTTTCCCTGCGGGAGGTATGGCCAGATGAGTTTTAAAGCCAAGCTCTTGAAGACAAAATAGGAAGCAGGAGGGGCCCAGGTTCTGCGGCAGAATAGGTGCTTCTGTGCTTTCCAGCGTGAGGGCGGCTCAGGGAGAGGCAGCTAGCTTCCCAGGGCCCCCAGTGGGAGGGGAGTCATTTCTGTTGACCAAACCAGCTGACTCTCAGTTCTCACACCAGAAGGACAGAAATAAACCCTGTCCCTGCTTAGCTCACCAACGTGGCGGAAGGATTAAATGCACAACGTACGTGCACGGGCTTTGCAAGCCGATGGGGCGCAGGGACACAAAGGACGACGATTACTCCCGAGGGAAAGGCCTCTCCCTCTGGCTCCCGGCTGTGAGTCTGGTAGGAAACTCCTTCTTCCTCCTCTTTTTCCAACTATTTGAACATTCTTTTTTGGAGCCACATCTCAGATGATAGCTGTGGGGAGGAAAGTCACATTCGGCATAGACCCAGCTGGGTTTTAGGCTGGCCTGGGCGGGGAACTTGTTTTTTTAAAAACAGCACTTGTCATCTGTTAGGGCTCAGGATCATGGTAGCACTTGCATCCTACACACCAGATCACTGCGGAGTCCCAGGGCAGGAGTGAAGCAGGGAGAGGGAAAAGCACGTGCAAAGTACACAGGATCTAGCCCTACCCCAGGCCCCGGCTTTTTCCTGTGGGAGCTGGGAAAGCCCCAAATCCCCGAGTCCAGGTGAGTGCACTGCTAAAGGGGAAGACCGGCCCGATGGGGCTGCCACTGGCGACTCAGGTGGCCCATCCCTGGGGCCTGTGCCTCCGAGGAGTCTCTGGGGAGGACAAGGCCAGCAGCGCTTCCTCCGACTGTTCACTATGCCTCAGCCCTTCACTGTCTGGTTGCCCGGGACAGCTCATTGTCCCCCAAGCCATCTGGGACCTTCCACTTGTCCCCAACACTGGACTTGCTGTCCCTTCTGCTTAAAGAGCCTGTAACTCCTCCCCAGCTTCCCTCCACCGGGCGGGCTCCTAGTCATTCTGTAAGGCTTCCTCCAGATGGTAACAGCCTCTGTGAAGCTTTCTTAATCCCATGATCCCACCCCAACTTCCACCCCCCTAACCGGCTGCCCCCTGTGCTTGCACAGAACTGTTCGTAACACCGTAACACACACAGCGTGGGATGCTGGATACAGTATCTATTTATCTGCCCGACTTCCCCACAAGCCTAAAAAGCTCTAAGAGGAGACTGGCTTCGTTGACATCCAAATGCCTCAGAGAATAAGGATGCCGAGCAATCGACTGAGTGAATGGCAAGGTGGGAATGCTGAGATGCTCTGTTCTGATGCAGGGTGGGAGGAGGAAGGTCAGAGGAGACTCAGGGACTTATTTTAAAGAGAGCTGGAAGCTGACTCGGGTCACTGAAGATCAGCCTGGAGTGAACTTGAAGCCTCTGCTTGACCACGGACCCTGCCCACCCTGTTCCTCCAGGGCTCATGTGCATTTGCCATGTGTCGTGGCCGTGACAGGAAGGCTGGCTGCTTTATTTAGTGTTGCGTGGGTTGGGCCAGCACAAAGCCAGCTTCCTACGATGGTGCAAGAGGTCCTGTGTTCAACAGTCCTCATGTCGGAGCTTCTCCGCCTTGCCTTGGGCTCAAATCCCACTTTCTCCCAGTCATCCCTAGACAATCCTTGTGCCCCTAAACTCTCCACTCCACCCCTGCTTCAGGGGCAGTCTGCAGATGGCTCCTTTCTTGCCTTGGTGCCAACCCCAGCATAAACTGCTCTTGCCTTCAGCTTGTCACTGATCCCATTGTCCCAGGTCTTGCTACAGGCAACATTGCCAACCTCAGGGCGCCATGAGCTGGTTGGCCTGTGACAGCAGAGTCCTCAACTTGACCACTGGGGGTGGAGTGGTGGTGGTACTTCCCCTCCCCAGCTCCAGATGTGCACACTCAGCAGCTCACGAACAATAGGCCCTCCACAAATAGCTGGTTCCCCAAAATAGAGCTGACTGCAAACTGTCTATGTGTTCACAAGCGAGAAGATGCAAGCTAGTGCCAGAAGACAATGGGGTGTGAGAGTTGAAATCTTCCCAGGAATTCTGTGTGATTCCAAACAGATTTTTTTTTTTTTTTTGAGCTCAACACAGACCAACAGGCTTGAGTAGGGCAAACTTCCCCAAGGAGCTTCAGTTTATAAGCATGTGCACACCATGTGTTAAGGTGTTGCCTTAACTAGTTGGGAGCAAACCCACTGTGATGCCTGCATGATATCTCCCCAGAGCGTCGGTCAGGACGTAGTTCTTAGATGTGCAGACAGTTTTCTTGCTGTGCCTTCTGGGATTTCTCTTTTGGTTGCATCTCAAGCCCCCTCCCCACGCCTTCTCTGTCCTCTACCCACAATGCATCTCTGTCATTTCCAGGGTCTTCGGGAAAGGGAGGGGCTCCTTGTGGCTATGACAGTAGGGCCAAGCTATACCATGGGGGGAGAATGAAAATAAACGCGTGTGTGTTGGGAGGACAAGGGAAGGGGATAAGAGCGTAAGGAAGGATGAAACACAAAGGCAGACCATACCTCCTCTCCAAGAGAGGTTTGGATAGAAAGCTCTGTCCGGGCGAAAACATGGAAAAGCAGTGGCCAGGAATCCTTGTGGTGAAGTGAGAGACGGGAGACCTGGGTTTAAGAACTGACTTTGCAACTTACTAAGTAAGCTCTGTTACTTTAGGCAAGCTACTAAAATGCTTTCATTTTCAATTTTTTTCATCTGTGAAATGGGGATAACCAGCTGTTTCCTGCTTATTTCGCAAGGCAGTTGTAAGTCCAAAAGAGTTAAAATATTTGAAAGTAGTGAAGAGAGTCATACAAAGGAGGAATCGTGCACGGCAGAGTTTGGGAAGGGCCAAAGGGGCTGACATCCATCCAAGTGGCCAAGGGCAGGAGGCTGCTAGAGGCTGGGGTCCCACACACAAGCGTGACACCACACTGTGGAGCACTGGGAGCCCCTGGTGTTGTATTTCTGGGATTGGCGTGCGCTGGGCGGCAGTGAGCAGTGTATTAGCCTGTTCAGGCCGCCATAACAAAATACCACATGCTGGGTGGCTTAAACAGCTCACAGTTCTGGAGGCCAGAAGTCTATGGTCAAGACTCTGGCAAATCTAGTTTCTGGCGAGGCCTCTCTCTCTGGCCAGTAGATGACCACTTTCTCTCTGTGTCCTCACATGTCCCTTCCTTTGTGCATGCACAGAGAGACAGCTCTGGTGTCTCTTCCTCTTCTTATAAGGACACTCATCCTACTGAATTAAGAACCAACCCTTACGACCTCACTTAACTGTATTCCTCTTCATAGGCCCTATCTCCAAATACAGTTACACTGGGGGTTAGGGCTTTCATATGGGAATTTGGGGGGCACAATCCAATCCATAACAAGCAGTGTGGCTGGTATGTGTTGTACGGCGGGTGGGGAGGCACAGAAACAGATGGTGGCTCTTCTCATCCCCATATCCCAAAGGGTCTCAGTGGTTCCTGGCAAGTTCCCAAATGGGCCCAGCAACCATGGCGGCTCAGTGCCTTGTCACTTTCTACCAAGGCTTCGGCAAAGTGGTCACATCCCATTCCTGGCCTCTCCCTGCTCCACTCCATCAACAATTTGGATGCCAAGACAGCTCTGATCACATCATTAAGCAGAGCATTAACCTAAAAACCTTCACACTGTCTACAGATGGGAACTCCAGCTCTTTCACTTGGCCCTAAACTCCTGTCCAGCCTCCTCGTTTCTAATTCCTCAACCTGGACTTGGCGCTCCTGCAAATCTAGGACATCCATTATATTTTCCCATCTTCTTGTTTCCTTTCACTCCGCTCAGGCTAAAATGCCTACCTCAACCTCCCAACACTCCCCTGCCCACTCCACTGCTCATCTCCAATGCTCATCTCCACTCATTAACTCTCCACCGCCATTCCAAATGGAAGCAATCCTACTCTCCTTGCAGGGAAGGGAATGTGTGCAATTCACCCTTTGTCATGCACTGCCTTATATAGCAGCTAGGAACCCAAGTGATTCATCTCTGTAGTAATTCAATGATGAGCTCCTGGAAGGCAGAAATGGGGTCTCCTTCACCTGTTTATGTTAAGGATCTGGCATAGCACCTCTCAAAGCATTTAGTAAATGCCAGCTAGGTAGCTGGCAAGTCTGAAATCCACACCAAGAACATGACAGAAAACACTTGAGACAATGAGACTAGAGGCATCCTAGCTCCTGAAGTCCTCAGCAAACATCCAGGTTAAGGAGAGAATGGGATACTGGTCACGACAGAACTAAGGAACTGTGAAAGATGACAGTTTTTAGCCATGAGTTTCCTTTTCTTAAATCAATACCTTACACATATACTCTTTCGTGTCTGGATTTTTTCGCTCATTTAGTTTGGAAACTTATCTACGTTGTGTAGATAGATTGGTACTTTTATTGCTGAGTTATATTCCATTGTATGGACATACCAGAATTTTTCAATTCATTCATCTGTTGCTGAAAATTTATTTCTGGGTTTTGGCCATTATGAATAAAGCTGCTATGAACATTTGTGTGCAAGTCTTTGTGTGGGTATATGTTTTCTATGTTTTTTTTTTTTTAATGATAATGGGTGTGGAATTTTGTCATGTGCTTTTTCTATATCTAGTGAGATAATCATAGTTATTCTTTTATTATATTGTGAATTATATTGATTTTCAGACATTAGGTCAACTTTGTATTCTTTAGTCATGTTGCATCATCCTTTTCATATATTGCTGGATTCAATCTGCTAATATTTTTTTAAGAACTTTGTGTCTGTGTTCAGGAAGGCTATATAGATCTGCAGTTTCCTTGTAATGTCTCTGTCTGGCTTTGGTATCAGGATAATAATGGCTGCTTAAAATGAATTGGGACATACTTCCTCCCCTTCTATTTCCTGAAAAGAGTTTCCATAAGCTTGGTATTATTTCTTCCTTAACTGTTTGATAATTCACGGGTAAAACTATGTGGACGTGGATATTTCTTTGCCGGACATTTTAAATGACAGATTCTCTAACAGATACAAACTATTCAGATTTTCCATTTCTTCTTCAGGCAGTTTTGTCAGTTTGGATTGTGTCCATTTCATCTAAGTGGCAGACTTCATTGGTATAAAGTTCACCTTTCTGTCTCAATCTGTTCGGGCTGCTGTAACAAAATATCTTAGACTAGGTAATTTATAAATCATAGAAATTTGCTGCTCACAGTTCTGGAGGCTGGGAAATCCGAGATCAGGACACCAGCAGATTCCGTGTCTGGTGAGGGCCCATTTCCCATAGATGGCACCTTCCATACGCCCTCATGTGGCGGAAGCACAAGTGAGCCCTCTCAGGCCTCTTATGAGGGCACCAATCCAGATGCACCACCGGCCAACACCGCTGCAGTGGGGATTAAGTTCCAATTTATGAATTTTGGGGAAACACAAACATTCAGACCATGGCAATGTATTCCCTTTTCATTTGTTTAGAGTCTGTACCAATGTCCCCTCTTCGATTCCTGCTACTGGTAATTTGTATCTTATGTCTGTTTTGCCTTGAACAGTCTTGAGCAGTTAGATTTTTTTTTTTCCCCAAAGAACCTGTTTTTGATTGATTTTTGTCCACTGTTTTCAACTTTCATTCATTTTTTCTCTTTATTTTTTCTTCTTTCCTACTTATTTTGGGTTTCTTTTGCTCTTCTTTTTC
Source organism: Eulemur rufifrons (assembly GCF_041146395.1). Taxonomy (NCBI): domain Eukaryota; kingdom Metazoa; phylum Chordata; class Mammalia; order Primates; family Lemuridae; genus Eulemur; species Eulemur rufifrons. The sequence goes on along the minus strand of NC_090988.1, from coordinate 87,368,216 downwards.
TAGTTTCTTAAGGTGGAAACTTGGATCATTGTAGACCTTTCTTCTTTTCTAATTTAAGCATTTCAAGTTATAGATCTCCCTCTAAGTACTCTACCCCACACATTTTGATACACTGTTTTAATTTTCACTCAGTTCATTTTCTAATTTTCTTTGCATCTTTAGTAGTCCATGTATTACTTAGAAATATGTAATTTAATTTCCAACTCTATTGGGGATTTTCTCAGATATCTGTTTTTGACTTTTAATTTCATTGTGGTCATTTTTCATTTTCAATTCTTCTAAAATTATTGAGATTTTTGGTGCAACATATTTGTGGTGAACATCATATGTGTACTTAAGAAGAATGTGTATTCAGCTAGGTGGATGAAATGTTCTATAACTGACAATTAAGCCAAGGTGGTTGATAGTGTTATTCAGATCATATATGTTTTTCTATCAACTTGTTACAATTACTCTCATCAATTACTAACACAGGAGTGTTGAAACATATATAATTGTGGGTTTTCTATTTCTCTTTTGGTTATTAGTTTTTGCTTCATATATCTTGAGTCACTGTTATTCAACACACTCACATTTAGGATTCCCCTGTTCTGTCTTCTTGATGAATTGACCTCTTTATCACCATGAAATATTCCTCTTTATCCCTGGCAATATAATAACTTTCACTTTCTTATGACGGATATTTGCATAGTACATCTTCTCTACCTTTTTACTTTTTAAATTTAACTATCTTATCGTATTTTCTGGGCAGGTAACATATAATCGCTCTTGCTGTTTAATTCACTCTGGTAATCTCTGCCCTTTAATTACAGTGTTTAGGCCATTTACATTTAATGTAATTAGTGATATGTTTGGCTTAACATCTACTTTCTTGCTATTTGTTTCTATTTGTCCCACTTGTTTTTTGTTTACTCTTTATTCTTTTCCTGCCTTCTTTTTGATTATGTTTTTAGTATTCCATCTCCAGTATTGCCTTATCGGCTATGTTTCTTTTAAAAATGTTTTAGTGGTTGCTCTAGAGTTTATAATATGCATTTTTAATTTATCACAGCCTGTCTTACAGACACCTTCCTGAGTTTCTTCCTAATTCACTGGTAAGTCCTTAGTCTCCTTGGCTGGTTCTTCCTTTTCTTCTCCATCCCATTCTTATCTCTTCTTTACCTACAATGACTCTTTGGGTAATCTCATCTAGTCCTGTGGTTTTAAGTCCCATCTTTATTTTTAGTCCTAACTTTTACCTTGAGCTCTAGCTATCCAACTGTTTAAATGACACTATCCCTTAGATGTCCAATAGACATCCTTAACTTAACATGCCTGAAGTAGAGCTCTTGATTTTCCCTTTCAACACTTCCCTGCCCTCCCTGCTCAGTCTGCCATATTTTAGTGAATGATATCACTCAGAGTTATTCAGGATAAAAACCTAGGAGTTAGCTGTGACTCCTCTATTGTTTTCATCTCTGATATTCAATTTATCAGTAAATCCAATAGACTCTACTCTCAATATAGCTACTCACCACCTCTGCTGCTAATAAGTCACCACTATCTCTTACTTGGGCTCCCTAAAACAGTGCCCTGATTTCCTTTCTTTCACTCTTGCTTCCTACAGCCTATTCTTCACACAGTGGAGAGTGATCTTTCAAAAAATGCCATTCAGATGTGTCACTGCCCTGCTTAAAACCTCCCAGTGTCTTTCCACCATGTTCCAATAAGAATCTAGAATCCTTTTGTCCTACATGGTCCTAATAGAATTTGGCCCTGCCCCACCTTTCTGGCTTCATCTTCTATCATGCTCTCTACACTCAACACACTGTAGTCACTGTTCTTACTGTTCTTGAAATAAGCTAATCTTGTTCCTGCCTGAGGGCCTTTATACCCTTCTGTCTGCCTGGTATCCTCACAGCTCACTCCTTCCCAACATTAACATCTGTGCTTAAATGTTACCACTGACCAACTTATCCAAAATACCTTCTCACACTCCAGTCATTATCTATAACACTCTGCTTTATTTTCTTCATAGAATTTATTTACTTTCGGAATCATATTCATTTACTTGTTTTCATTGTCTTCCTTCTTAGAATGTGAACTTGAGGAAAGTAGGCACGTTGTTTTGTGTAATGCAGCATCCTCATGCAAGGACAGTACCTAGCACATAGTAAGTGCTCAATAAGTATTTGTTGATCAAACGAATCCATCACATCAGGCTTTTTATTTTTTAAGAGAAAAGAATCTTTTGGAATCAATCAATAGACTAAAAACACAGGTGAAATTTTACTTTCTCCTGGTCCTTTCTCTGAAAGTGAATTAAATCTTCTTGTTAGATGCAGTTCTCTTCAGCCTTCAAGTTCAGGTTGTTGTGTCCATAAAAAGATTTCTTTACTGAGTGACTTACCAGACTAATCTGTCCTGGTAAGGTCGTTAGCCCAAGTTCTGATAGACAATGCTGTGTCCCACTCATAGTTTCACGGGAGACTTTTGGTGTGTTGTGAAAGCCTGAGGCAGCCAAAAATCACTCTTTAGGAAGTCCTCACTCAGAAATCTCCTACTTCCAAGACTTCCAGCCAGCATACAATATACTGCACTGGGCTGCCAGATGTTTGCTTCCAATCCCAACAATACCCCAGATCATCCTCTCCATTGAGATGGTACAGATGACATGAGACTAAAAGGAGGCCCAATCTGCTATTCATGGATATTCATCTCTATAAATTCCAAGGATGGGCCAGGGTACAACTGGCAAGTGGAAGGTGCTACGAGGAGAGAGAGAGAAAAAACTTCACATCTTCCATGCATTGCAGAAGATGGAGTTAATGGAATCCTGATTTGCCCAAGTTGTCAAGATACCAAACTAAACTGGTAACAAGAACACGGCTGTTAGAAGAGAAATTATTGGGACTGTATTCAGACAACCAGGACAGGGTATTTGGCACAAGGTAGGCAGAAGGGAGGAGATGAAGGTGAGCTCCTCAGGATCTACTAGAGAAAGACTGACTATGGGAAATCCTATAGGAGCTGCTGCCACCAAGGCACAATTTTCGTTAATTATCTCAATTGTGGCTGTTATCCCCTTAATGAGAAACACAACTTTACTTCTAAGCAGGCAGTGAGGCTGGCAGAAAGCTGAAACCTGAAAATCAGCAGATACAGGGTTGCATACAGCCCTTTCTATTGAAATTAAGCCACATCCAAAACACAGGGAGAGGACTCCAAATAGCTTCAGACAGCAGTCAGCCAGCCAGGGCCCTCACCAGGCACCAAATAGACGCTCTCCGGACTCGTCAAAAGAGGCCCAAATCACAAGTGCTCATTTCAATAACATAAGAAAATAAACATGGGGCTTATTTATAGCACAGGAAAGGGACTGGGGCAAAAGAAATGCTCATTTGGTAATCCACCCTGACGAGGCCAGATAGGATCCAGACCCCCAGGCTCTCTGGTAACAGGGAAAGTAGAAATAGAGGCCGGAAGAGGGCTGGCTGCCAGCATCACCAGGTACAATCTGGTAAAAGTCCTGGTTAAGAGAAGGGGAAGAGATCTGATACATCATTCCATCTCCTGATCCCAGGTCTCAGTGCTCTTGGCACCTCTAATTCCTGGTTGAGGAAGCTCAGGCGTGGGAGTGGACGCCCTCAAGGTCCAGAAAGGGCCAGAGTACAACTCAAGGGAAGTTGCTAGGAGAAAAGGAAATTGAAAAACTCCTTGCATTCTCTACACTGGGGAAGACGGGGTTAATGGAATCCTCATTTATAGTTGGGACTAAAATGTGTGTTTAGAGTCCTAGGTCACCGATGGACTCACTCCATCTTCCAGAGCTCAAGAACACCTGCTGGAACTGGAGCTCCTCAAGAACAGGGCAGCATCTTGGTCAGCTCTGTATAGCCTGGGCCTGGCACACTGCCTGGCCAATACATTCTGATGAATGAATGAATGATCAAACGCTCTCTTTCCTTACCTGGATCAGTGACTAGTTGGTTGTTCTTCAGCTGTGCTCACCAGAAAACCAAATGTTCCTTGAGTTTATGCTTGTGTGTAGCAGCCAATGATTTAAGTTTGTAGCTATAAATAAAAACCAAAATAAGTATATTCTGAAGGGAAGGCTCTCTATGGTGGCAAGGCCTGAGTGGTGGCTTTGGTCTCAGCCATATGGATCCCTGGTCTGTTGGCAGCTCCCACTCCCAATGCGGTTCCTGAGAGGGTGTGGACAAGACAGGGCTTTGCTAAGGAAGCCTCTAGCAGACACAGCTGCCTGGTACCTCCTGAGAGCCACCGAGAGCCACCGTATCTTCTGCCTGATAGCTCTGTGCCCTTAGAGGGAGTGGGAAGAGACGCAAACAGGGGTCCAACCCCTGAGAGCAGAAGAAAGGCAAAAGCTCTACCCTGACAAGGCTGCAAATTTGAGGAAACAAAATGCCAGACAGATCCTGGTGACTTAACTATTTCTTGAAAAAGAAAGAGGCCTGGAAAGCTGGGAAAGGGGGCCAAGCTTTTCCTAGTCATCTTCCCCCTGCTGCCAGCCATGGTGAGCCAGCAATTGAAAAGCCATGCCACGGGCTGGCTGTACAGCCCCACACACCCTTCCAGGGAACTGGGATCCACACAAGCCTGGGGCTCCCCGAGAGTCCATTTAATGGAGGTGCGAGAGAGGCTGTGAGTTGAGTTTAGAATGCTCTCGCCCAGTCTTCAGATGAACTCACAGCTCTCACTAAAGAGAGGGAACACCTTAACATTTAGAGTGGGTCCTGCCTGTCTGACTTTCCTCTACCAAGAGAAGCTCAGTGCAGCCTGGTCAGACCATGCACGGTTGATAGAAGGGGGCCAAACACTGTCCTGGTTTTACTCAGAAGTAGGAATGAGTGAGTACCAGACACAGGGCTCAGTCAGAGCTCTGGGGTGAGGTGGGTAGGGACAGGCCCCACAGGTTTCATATGCTTCCAGGCCCTGCAGTGGAAAGCTCGAGTTGCTTCCAAAGTCTTCCTGGATGGAAGTTGCCTTTCAATATGGTCAGCACTCCTGCCAGAACTGCTTCTCAGGAAGAGGCGAGAGGAGGTTTGGGGCCAGTTAAGTATTCTCTGTTTCTGCCTCTCCATGCCAGCGCTGCTTGGGAAACTGCCTGCTGTGGCTTCTCTCGCTGCAACAGAGGACTACCTGGGCCAAGAGAAATGGAAAAAGCAGCCTGACCCAAGAGAAGCTACAAAGCAAAGGAAACCCACCACCAAACTCAGGACGGGTGGCTGACGGGAAACCTCCAACACCCAGAGCCTTTGCTCTGTCAGCTGGGTCCTCACGGGGTCTTCTGACTGCAGGGCCAGGAAGAGCCTTCTCAGAACCCAGTCACTTCCCAAACCCCATCTCTGCTGCTTCTACTTCTTGATTACTGCCTTGGCTGAAAACCATCAAGGGTTCTTGGATCTTAACCCAAACTCCCAACTTCAGAACCTGTGGCTAGAAACCTGCTGTCTCTCAGTAATAAGGATACCCAGTCTCCTCGCTGGTTTGGTGCCTGTCAGGGACTATTATCCTGAAGAAGCCAGGATCACAGAGTCCTTAGCAACTCCTCCAGCCAATGTGAGCACACAGGGAGCCTGCCCCTTCCAGCTCCCGGTCCTGGTCAGCAAAGCCAGAATGATGGTCAATTTTTTCCAAAAACAGCAGAGAAACCAGCACTTTAAAACCACGCGTTCAAAGCACAGTTGGAAGCATAGGAGGCTTGGCAGAGAAGCCAGAGTAGTCAGTTTTGAACTTGAAGACACTGAGTAAGGAGAGGAGACGGCAGAGCATCACTGGCAGGAAAGAACCAGAGATTCTGAAAACCGAAATTGCTATTTTCCTCTTTAGTTCTCCTAGAAAAGGAAGTTTTTACCTAACATGTGTGAGGCTTGGTAAAATACATGAGATAAAAATATTAACTATCTAATGTTAATCAGTAAAAAAAGTATTTCCAACCTTGGCATTCCAAGTGGGCCCATCCCAGTTAGGTCCCCGGGGACAAAGGCAGTGACTCAGGGCACACACTTGGGCCAGTACAAGGTCATCTTCTCTATAGGCCAGTAGTATGCAATTTCTTTAAAAATATTTCTTAATCTAAAACCAGCTGTTGTCTGCTGTAGGCCAGAACATGACACTTTAATTAGCATTATTGTTCCGCTTCTGAAACCAGGCCCCATGGCATCCCAAGGGCAGGTGATCCTGACCCAGGCTTATGGGTGAGGCTTGCTGCTTAGCAGCTCAGAAATACACTAGCAAGCGAGTGGAGTCCTTAGACCCCTCTGAATCCATGAATCATGACCACCTGCTATATTCCTGCCCCGAGTTTCTAGTGACTATACCACTTATCTGTTCATAAGGTAGAACCTTTGAGGTTTGTTTCAAGTGCCTAGGATATAAAATTCCTTCGATAATATAAATCGTTTTATGCTATGTTGCAAGAGCTGACCCCAAATATTTCTGGGAGAATTGAGGTACTTTAAGTGGCATTTTAATGCCTTTCAATTCCAATGAATCCTAAGAAGACAATAAAGTCACACAGTTCTCTGGACCTCCCTGTGATCTTGGATGAAAGAGTTCTTTTTCCAAAGTCAAAGGGCTAATAAGTTTTTTTTTTTTTTTTTTTTTAAAGTGCAGAAATGTACCCTTTGGGAGGGAAACTGGATTAGAAACCAGCCATAAGGCAGTAGTACATCCAGTGATGAGCCAAAGAACAGAAATATCTGAAGCAGCTAGGGTGACAGGACACACACACAATGCTAGCACAGTCCGTGGCTTTCAGCCGGGAGTTAAATGTGAGGGCTTCCCCTAAACCTGCCCCACATCTTGGAAAATAAACTAGAGAACCCCTGGACAGGTCAGACGTACTCGTTGCTCTTGTCAGCGTCTGGTATCTAGAAGGCAGCAGAGAAATCCCTTTCTCTTGCTTTCAATCACACCATCCCCAGTGTTACGAGACCAAAATACCTTCCAGTATCCCCTACGGACTAGTGCATATCAGTCCAGTGAAAAGCATTTATTGAGCACCTGTGTTTGCAGCTGTCAGACACTGGACAAATCACAGCTTCCGTGTCTGCATCTGCAAAAAGAACTGGACGGGATGATGGCTTAGCCCTTCAGGCAATGACAGTCCATGATTCTATCACTCCTTAAATATGAAAAAAGATGAAACTCTTGTGATTTCCACTTTCAATTTTGCTACTTCTGAAACTTTTCTTGGACCCCTCCAAGTCTGTGGAACGCATCTGAAGCGGCTCCGAGGAGACTACAGCACGCTACTCACCCACCTTCGTGGCACACGGTAGAACAATGGCTGGTGTGTGAGTGCCTTCGACTGGCACACAGCTAGGTTTCGGTAATGACATCCATATTCTAAGCAAATTGTTCTGTATTTTGTGTTCTGGGGACATATGTTATGGCTAAAGCCCAAACTGTGGCTAATCTTAATATTAGAGCCAGAGAAATCTGTTTCGAATCCATAACATTTAACATTTGCCAGAGTAGATTTGTTCATCAACTGGGCTTAGAGAGGTATAATTCACACATGTGCAGTATTAGTAAATGCTGAAACTTAATGATTTAAATATACCGGCAACTGTTGCAAAGCCGTTGTTATAGCAGCATTTAACGTTAGCCAGAACCTTCCTGGCTAACGTTAAGTTTATACCAAAAGAATGAGGGAAATTTTGGCATCCCCTTGGGGTAGGGGGTCACAACTCCCTCAACTTTTACAACAGGTACCAGCTAAAATGACTCAGTGTATGGCCATTAGAAATCCTCTGTTTTTTCCCAAGAATATCTACAAAACATTGACTGGATCTAATCAGGAAGCAAATGGAGTTCTCTGGAGGTTTTTGGAGTCATCTGCTCTTAGAATGTTTATGATTTGGGACGTTCTTTATGCTCGATGTACATGGTACCAGATATTCCTCCTGGTTATGGGTTTTCCCAGATACGGGCAGAAGACGAGTCAAATTACACTAAAGAAGAAAGATGGTTCCCTGGACTATTAAGAATCAGTACTTAAGACACAATAGAAAAAGGAATAAAAAATAATTTTAATCATATCAAAAGGCCAAGCCAATGAGGGCTAGTGCATGGAACTGACAGATGCTGACTCAGCAGTCGGTGCTCTTCCTCTGCACGAGCTCAGCACCCCGCGCTCTAAGGCATCTATCAAATCCCACCAAGATGCCTGGATTTTGCACCAAATTCTTGGCTTGGCTGTTTCTCCAAAAAACTCAGTGACGTGAACTAAAAGTGAGGTATGGTACCTTTTACATGATTCTCTGACTCTAAAAGGAGTCAGGAGGTTTCTCTTCTCCAGCAGTCCTACAGTCGATGAGGTTTCCTTTCCGATTGTTACACTGGAACTGAAAACAAAGGGAGCCTGAGCTGGATTTACACCTGGAGGATGCCACAAGGGCTTCCATTTGGCATTTTCAAAAAGAACGCATCGGAGATTCTAAGAAACAAGAACAGAGGCTGCTCAAGGGGCTTAGAGACTCTTTCTAGGTTCCTGCTCTTGAGAAAGTAGGTTAGGTGGGTACGTGCCCAGGTCCAGGAGGTCACCTTCCACCCTAAACCCCTGTCCTGGCATCAGAGTGTTGGGAGGTCTCGTTCCCGCCCTCTGTCTATGCCTCATGTTCAGACCTCCACCAACAGCGCGTTTCATAAGCTGCCAATGTTGGGGAAGCTCTTCAGTTTCTCAGGAAAGTCGTCTTTGTACAGGACAGGATCGGCTCGGTGCTCCACCACCTTGAGAGGCATGGTTCCAAAGACTGAAGCAAACTTGTTGATGCACTCAGACCTGCGGGGTGTGGGGAGGAGGGAGAAGAGTTGGGCAGAAGGAGAGGGATGGGGCAGAGAGAAAAGAGAAAATGTTCAAGAGGCTGAGAGAAGACAGCAAAATACATGATGTTCAACATCAACAAAAAACCTCAAAGCTCCAGTCTGCTCCCAGGTTCTGAAAAAGGTGGAGAGGTGTGAATAAAAGAGGTGATCTAGGGGTACTTCAGCTATAAGTTCAGTGGGAGAAAGTGAACAGGAGATGCTGTTTGGAGGCCATGGGCCTGCAGAGGTCAGAATATCTTTTCCCCTCCCCCTCAAATTCCAGTCATTCTTCCCGCTCAGCATGAGCAGGCCTCAAACCAAGGTGGATTAGCTGCCAACAATTCTTAACCCCATCTCTGCCAGCTACGGAGAAGGCAAAGGATGGAAAGGAAAAAGCTATCTGGATCTCAGCTTCAGCTTACTGAAGTTTAAATGGGAGAAGGGAAGACCCCACGCAGTAATGGAAGGCAAAGGAAGATGGTGCAGCAGTGAACCCAAATTTTACACACTAAACACTTCATTCAACTCACATTTATGGAGGGCCTGTGAGTGACAATCTCTGGGAGTTATCAGTCAACTTGCTCAAGCTCTTCTGTGAGAGCTAAAGTTCACATAGGACTGCCTTCATAATTTTCATAATTTTCATCAATCCCATACAACTTGGTGGCAGAAGAGCACAGCACGCTGGAGGAGGGGAGGGCCTGTCTCCTTACCTCCCCTCCACCCCCACAGCCCAGTGAGCCACCTCCTCAGAGGTGAGCCGGTCAGGCACCTTTGCGGCTTGGTCCATCAGGCCAACTGAGTGTGACAGCTGGGTAACGAGGACGCTTCAGCACCGGACCAGAGGGGAAAAACGAGCTTGGAAAAACTACTTTTGAAGTCAAGGGGACCTCAAGGACAGATTTCAGAAAGGTCAATACTCTTCCTGTTCTCAGCCAAGCCCAGGGCACCTGAGAGAGCTACAGTGAGAACCAACTAGTCAGAGGCTGAACCATTTACCAAGCTGGAGCTGAATTTCGAGATACAGACGAGAAGTCTCTCTGTCCTCAGAGATACTGCAAGCATTGTTTCCAATTATTATTTTTTTTTTTTTTTGAGACAGAGTCTCGCTCTGTTGCCCGGGCTAGAGTGAGTGCCGTGGCGTCAGCCTAGCTCACAGCAACCTCAGACTCCTGGGCTCAAGTGATCCTCCTGCCTCAGCCTCCCGAGTAGCTGGGACTACAGGCATGTGCCACCACGCCCGGCTAATTTTTTTTCTATATATTTTTAGCTGTCCATATAGTTTCTTTCTATTTTTAGTAGAGACGGGGTCTCACTCTTGCTCAGGCTGGTCTCGAACTCCTGACCTTTGAGCAATCCACCCGCCTCGGCCTCCCAGAGAGCTAGGATTACAGGCGTGAGCCACCACGCCCGGCCTCCAATTATTTTAATCAACAAGTTTTTATTCAAGTGCTCCTAAATTAACAGGGAAGACTGTTAACAATTCTTTTCTCTTGATCATTATGTTTCTAAAAAAGTCTGTTACCATTTCATTTTGAGCTTTTAGCTAATAACATCACTGTACCCACCAATACCACAAATCAACAGCAGCTACTATTTATTATATATTCCAACATATTATATATCAATAACTCACTTAATCCTCACAACAACCCTATGCGGTGAGTCCTACTATTACTCCCATTTTACAGTAGGAAAACTGAGACACAGAGAGGCCAAATAACACGTCCAAAGGTCCAACAACTAGGAAGAGCCATAGCCAGGCACAGGCATTCTAACTCCTGAGGCTGAAGTCTTAATTATGAGATGATTCAAATTTATTTATTAACATAATTGTAGGATACAATGGGAGTGGCTGGAAATTAACAGCTGTTGGACATCTATTAGGGCCAGATAATTTACATACATATCTCACGGATTCTTTAAAGTACTCCTCTCCCATCCCTACCCTCCTTGCCCAAAGGTTGGGTTTATAGTAGCTTCACATTATGGATTAAGAAATTAAGGTTCAAGCAGTAAAGCACCTTGCCCAAGGACTCTGAGCTAGAAAGTGGTGGAACTGGGTTTCAAACCCAGGCTTGCACCGGCAACAGGGACTTTGCTCTTTGTATGACACTCTACCATAACTTGCCGGTTCCTGAGTCTCCCTCCTGCTGGTGGTCTTGGGGCTCGGGGTGGTGCTCCTATGTTCCAAACTGAGGGGAGACTGGGGAAAAGCCTGATGATGGGTTTTAACAAAACGATATGACCAAGCAATGGACAATAGCTTCCCTCCCTTCAAATGATGGGGCCACAGAAGTGGCAGACAAAGTCAAATCTCTACAAGGCTTTACTTTTAACAGTTGTTCTGCCTGTAAACATGGGCAGATTAATCCAGTTTCCAGTTATTATGCACGCAGACTCCGGCCAGCAAAGCTCAACTGTGCCCGGTGCAGGTACTAGCGAGCATGTACAAAAGAAGAATCTGGTTCTTGGCAGAGGACAGTGGCTCCACAGCCTCACAAGAGTATTGAGGACACTGTCTCCTTTGTTTTTTTTTTTTTTTTTTTGGGGGGGGGGTGGTTCCTACAGAAGCTTCTGCCACATTTTGCGTTATTTTCCAGTACTGTTTGACAATTTTTACAAAGAGATGAAAAAAACCACAGGGATATAAAATTTTCAATAAAATAAAATGAATAAAATAAACTTTGGAGCAGGCCTAATCCCTTTCCCTATCTTAAGCTGAATGAGGTGGAACAGCCCAGGAAATTTAGGCAAGGCAAGGTCATGAAGAAAGAAATCTTCTGATCCTTGCGTGGTCTAAAGGCAGTAGGCACTGTTTTTCCTCCTTCTGAGAGCAGAGCGGGTGGGAAAGAGCTGGGAACCCCAGAACATCCCAGGTTCCCCTCCCTGCCCTGCTGATAAGGAGGTGAATGACCACCTGCCAGCCTGGAGCCTCAGTTTCCCCACTCGTCCAATGGGTATAAGAACAGTTTCTCGATTAGATAGAATCCAAGTTAACATTACCTGACCAGCCATAAATTGTTCTTTAAAGCCATGGCTTTTGCCCTTGGAGAGTCAAGGCTGTCCTTTTACTGTTTTCAGCCCCTAAACCAATATCTACTGAATCTACTGGGGCTTTAACCCCAAAGGACAACCCAGCCCTGCCCTGAGGGAAGAGGTGCAGGTCAATTTTTGCTCCAGGCTGAAGGAGGGGTACAGCTTTCTCAGCCCACTTCCCACATACCGGCAGTCCTGGCTCCGTTCATTCATGAAAAGCAAGTACTGGGGCCTCCCAAGCTAGGAAAGGTCAGCTGAGTCGAGAGTCGAGAGTCGCGCAGGACAACCTAAAGGAGCAGCTGGGATTCCCACTGCAGCCAGCTCCGCTGGAGAGAAACCTGGGTTCAAAGACACTCACGGAGAGCAGCCACCTACGCATGCACCATCCTTTGTAACTAGATCTGGGGACAAGGCATGGGCCACAGGCAGGAAGCCACGTGGGCTCAGGCTCAGGCCAGCTTGATTTGTTGACAGCTGCCCCTGGCTAACCCAGGTCTAGCGAGTACTTCTTTCTGCTTACACCGCCCTGCACTGGAGAAGTGGCCGGCCCCTTCTCAGTGGTACAGGTCCTTAACTCTCCTGCCAGGTAATGACGGTGTTTCCTATTTTCTTTTCACACAGGGGACCTGGGTTGGGGAACAGGTTAAGGCAGATAATGAGTTTGTCTGGTTGCTGGTGGCCCACCTGAGTGGTTCTGTCAGGGGTCCAGCTACCCTTTCAGTAACGGTTCTCCAAGGTTGTTTTCCAATCAAGTGCAAACACACTAAGAACTGCCAATGTCTGTCTCTGGAGTAATGAAAGTGTCTGGGGAGGAAAGGATTATAAGTTTTCTGTTTTCCTTTCAAACATATACCATTACTTAAAGGAATCAGGAGCCTTTAAGACTAATGCTGGGGACCCTGGAAGGGAAACTAACATGGCCAGGCACTTCATTGCTTCATTCATCCTCGGCACATGACAGGTTTGGTACAAAGATGCTCAATAAATACTTGTTGAACCTGTGAATGGACACTGCAATTTGACAGATATTAATGTCCTTATTTTAGGAGATAAAAAGATTGAAGTTCAGATAAGGTAAGTCAACTTCCTTAGGAAAGACAGCCAGTAAGTGGCAAACTCATAAATTGAACAAAGATTGGCCTAAATCGAAGCTATGTTCTTTTTCTGAAATCAGGGCTGTCTGCCTGATCGCCCTGATCTTGGTGAAGACACTGGTCAAAATGAACAGCTACAAATTCTTCTGGCTCTTCAAGAACTACCTGCCAGTCCTGGAAGTGGATGCTGGGTAGTAAAAGCTACTCTCCTACACAACTGACATTTCTGATCCCAATCCCCAAATATAGGACTAACTAATCTTATTGAACCACAAAACCCAATGCAAGGTCATACTTGTAAAGTGGTTAAATGCTTTCACTGCTTTGTGTATATGTGTCTTCTGTAAAGGAAACTATTAAAAGCCAAAACAAACAAAATTCTACAGTTGTAACTCCATCTCTTTGTCTACCCAATATAGCTTAAATCATGTCTTCCTCCCTCCCATTATGAATACCTCATTTAATAATTCAGTGACTCAATCTTTAATCCAATAGTTTTGCTGCCAGTTGCTAATTTATTTCAGGGTTTACTTCTGTTTATTTCCTATTAAATTTCTCACACGGGTAGTTTAACTCACTAACTCTACTTCTTCATCACTGACTCATGCTCTAGGACCCTTTGGCTTCATCACTCTATGCTGCTATTATTATTATTATTATTATTATTATTATTTTAGAGATGGGTCTCACTCTGTTGCCCATGCTGGAGTACAGTGGTGAGATCACAGCTCACAGCAACCTCAAACTCCTGGGCTCAAGCCATCCTCCTGCCTCAGCCTTCTGAGTAGCCGGGACTGCAGGTGTGGGTCACCGTATCTGGCTATTACTATTTTTAAAGGTCACTAATAATGATTTAATTCAAAGACCTGCTCCCAGTTGGCATGTTCGTCATTCCTCCCTTGCTTCTGAACACTGTATCTGCCTGTTTTTCTCCTGGCCTCTCCAGTGGTTGCTTCTCTCTTTCTGTCTTTTAAATATCAGAATTTCTCAAGATTCTGCCCTTTGCTTTTCTTTAGTCAACTGCTATCTCTGGGCGGATGACTTCCAATACAGTTGGCCCTCCGTATCTGTGGGTTCCGCATCTGTGGATCAAGAATACTTGTGGGAAAAAACTGCATCTGCACTGAACGTGTACAGACTTTTTTTTCTTGCCATTATTCCCTAAACAATACAGTATAACAACTATTTACATTGTATTAGGTATTATAAGTAATCTAGAGATGATTTAAAGTATTTAGAAGAATGAGCAAAGTTTATGTGCAAATCCTATGGCATTTTATATAAGGCACGGGAGCATCTGTGAATTTTGGTATCCTCGAGAAGTTCTGCAACCAATCCCCTGTAGATACCAAACTTCTTTTTAAAGTTCTAGCTCCACATCGCGATACACTCATCTCATACACAGAAGTCAAGACCCCCAAATCACCTACCTTATTTTTCTCCAATTTCACCATAGTTAAAATCTCCCCCTGTTCTCATTAATTACACTGTCTTAACAAACCTTCCCCTAATTAGCATCTCCTCCTAACTATACCATTTATGCTGTTAAAGGTACTATCATTCCTCTTAACTCAAAATCTAAAAGTTATCTCTGCCAACTCTTCCATAACCTCCCCACATCTATTCCGTTGGAAACCAAGTTCTGACATATCTTCCTTTGGAAAATAAATCTCTTATAATTTAATTTGTTCCTTCCTCTCCACACTGAGCTTAGTTCAATGGTCTCCTTTCTCCAATCTCTTCATCCTTCATTCCATCCTTTGCACTATTTCCAAATTAATCTGAAAGAGACACTTTGATCAAGCTGGTCTCCTGTTCACAAACCCTCTATGGTTTACTAGAGGCTGAAGGAAAAAGTTCAAGCTCCTTAATTGGGGACTCAAAGCCCTTTGCAGCCTGAAACTAACAGGCCAGCATTCTATGCTCTAGCCAAATGGACTTCTCATTGCTTGCCAAATGAACTTTGAACTTGTTTATCAGGCACCTTTGACCAATCATCCAGTTCTCCCTGCCTAGAATCTCTTCTTCTTGCCCAGACTTTTACTGGCTGGGATCCTAGTCATTTTTGAAGGTTCACTTCAAGTGTTACCTCTTTTGCAAAATTATTCCCAATAATCAATCTAGCAAGAAGTTACTTCTCTTTCACCTGATTGATTATAACCCTTTGAGCCTGCCTCAGGACACTTATCATGAATAGTTTGGGATTATGATTTATATGTATATAAATGTATGTTTGTGTATGTATATATATGCATATGTTGTTATTGATAATTATAAACTGACATAATCTGATTCAAGCCTAACAACATCTAGGCGGGTGTTTATTCTATTTTCAAAAGTCTCTTCCAAAGAGGAAGCCTCCCTATCTCCCTTAGTTATTTTCTTCAGTGTTTAATAATAATTATATCTAAGTTAAATCTCCTTCACTGTGTTTTAAACCTCTTTACATTTATTATGATCTCAGTGGTGCTAGAGAAGAGTTGTTTAGCATCACCATGAACTTGAAGGCCATTATCAGGTCGACTTTCCTCCCTACACTTCCTTTCCTGGACCCCTAGCATTTCAACTCAGCCCAAACAATAACTACTTAGCTTACTGTTAGGAATTCTCCCCAAATACAGAGAATGGGGGAGGTTTAAACAAAAATTTCATGTATTCCAACAGAGGAACAAGTGGGGTCTCTCCCAAATGAGCCATGACAGTTAATGTCACTGCCCTTAACAATGTGAAACATATGATACCAGTGGCAGATATTTCCAAAATCACTGTAGTATATTATTTCACGTTGACAGTTGGTAAAAGTCATGTCATTTGGGTAAGATTTTTATATATGAAAGAGATAAAAAGATTATTTAGGGAGTAAGAAGGAATAAAACATTATAAAAGAATCCATGCCAATCGAAACAACTTTCTGTACAAAAAATCCTCCAGGCTTGAAGGGTTTTAATATAGCAGATACATTTCAGAAATAAATTCTGCAAGTAGATGCATATGAGATTTGTGGAACTTGAACTAGGTATCTCATTCTAAAGGGCTGATATAACATTCTCTTAGTGCATTTTGGCCTCTTGAAAACAGTGCTGCTGGGATGTCAGAGCTTGCTGCCTGTGTAAGGAGCTGCCATTTGAAAGAATTAGATTTGATTCAGGCACTTTGAACCCTGGGGTCTTTTGGGGTACAGGTGAGAGCTATTTGGTCTAGTGCAAGGTTATAAGAGTCTTAAGGGAAGACACACATCTCCCACCCCTTTTTATACTCACCTATGAGGCCTAGGATTACATTCCACACAAAGGTGTGTTTGTTGAGTAACTGACTGAATCGAAATAAAGGTAGTATTTCAGAGCTGCCCTGCCCCTCTGTCTGTAACAGAAAGAGTTTTGCTTCGATCCTGTTCTTGGCAGGCGTTTCAGTAGTGTCAGCAAAGGTAATTTGTCTCCGGTGGGTTTGGTTTAATTCTTTCTAATCAAGCTTTTACTATAACATGGAGATATTACCCTGAAAACCAATCCAGTATTTCCTTGGAATTAACTAGCTTCCACTCAAATGACTGTAGATGGTTAACTGCTTAGTCTACACAGAGATCTGGCTTCTGGAGCTTAAGGCCAGCTATATTTTTAAGACCCTTCCAGCCATTACAAATTGAGTGAGTAGCATTCCAAATTAATTCTTTGGGTGACCTGGGCTTGAACTAACCCAATTCCCACAGTGCAAATGGAGGTGACTATGGCTGCCAGCTGCTGTCCTTATATCTCCAACAAAGTCCCATAAACAGGCCCACGGCAGGAAATGGAGATCAGAGGCTAGGGCGAACTTTTAGTTGAAGGCTCACCCACCTCTCCACCATGTGTGTCTGGTCTAGTGAAAGCCCATCAATGGCTGTGCACTCAGGACACTTGAATTTCTTTCGTGGAGTTACCTGCCAGAGGAAGACAAAAATATACCTGGATGTCAGTGCCAAGGACAATAAAATCATGCTGTGACACCACCCTGGATGTTTGTGCTGTAAGCTGAGATGGTGCACACACGCGTGTACACACACACACACACACACACACACACACAGCCCTCGCCATTCCTCCATTCAATTCTGTCTGGCTCAGCCAACGGCAGAACTCACAAGGGCCCAATAAAAAAGGCTTGGAGGGGTTTTGCCTTCTGTAACTGGAAAGAAGTGGTGATGACAAGCTCCTTAATTCCTGCTTAATGACTGTTTTCTCACTGCCAAGGTCCTTGTATAAACACCATTTGTTCTTGCAACCATAAGGGCGATGAAATACAGCTTCCCATAACTTTCACCGTAACCTTAGTTCCAACAGGCACTCTCTCTCCTCCTTCCAGCTAATGGCAAATGCTATGTGCAGCACCATGCTCTTGAAGATGCCAGCTTATTCTGCAATTCCCTGGCGTCAGGAAAAAAATCCAGTGGTTCTTCTGAATCCTTTTCCCTGACTCCTCACCACCCTCCCAAGCCCTCAATGTCCAGTGATCTTTCTAGCAAACTCAGGGGAGGCTGCTATCCCAACAGTGAAGGAAGGGGAGGGAAAGAATGCTAGAAAACCAAGGCCAGGCTAAGAAGCAAAGAGGCACTGGGAGTTACTGTCCACGGTACATAGCGACAGCTAAAGACATGTTGAAGCAAGTTGAAAAACAAATTTGGGATTTGGGGCGGGGCAGGGGGTCCCTTAAAAATAACCCTCACAATTTATATCCTTTAATTTTCCTCGCAGTCAGCTGTTCACTGAGTTATTTAGAGAGCTGGGGGATAGGGTGGAGATCGGGGCAAGTTTGATGAACACGGATAGTGGTTTTTCCTCTTCCCTTAGTCAATCTGGCTTCTCTCATCAATTAATAGCATGAGTAATCAGTGGGGAATGCTGTATCATGCTTCCAGCATAAACTCCCCTAGGAATCTAGCCTTTCTAGGCAGATTCATACAGGAATCTGGCATTGCCCATTTTTACACATGAAATTCTAATCTACAAGAAAAAAAGGTCAAGATGATTCTACCCATATAAAGAAGCATACTTTATTTACATATCTAGGGATCTTATTGAGATCTTTTACAGATATAAATAACTTCCATAGGATTTTTATATATTCTCAGCTTTTAAAATGTACTTTTGAAAACTGGTAATTAATATTTAAAAATAATGTTTAGGACAACTACAGTTACATAATTATACAAGGTATACTACCTTCTCAACACATACTAAAAAGAAAAAAAACCCCTGCTACCTTAAGAAAGATGTAAACTGCATCCTTTAGCTAACAGAACTAGATTCCAAATCAGCTTTGAGAATAAAATTAAATTCTTTCTTAAAACGTGATTTATAGATTGATCATTGTAGCCTTGATCTCTGATGCTGCAGGTTAAAAACTGTAACTAAAGAAATTGTATTAAAAAAGAAAACTGTTTGAATTGTCAAAGCCTAGCTTCAATTTTCCAATATGACAGCATCAATCACAGAATATTAAACTAAAAGGGAGCTTAAAGTTCACCTAGTCCAATACTTCATTTGTAGGTACGAGAGCTTCTCAGGATCACAGAGTAGAGACTTGCCCCAAATCACAAAGCAAGTGAGTGGCAGAGCCCCCTACCTTGATGACTGCCTTCCCTGTGACGTTGGCCACCAGGAAATTCATGGCAATGTCTTCACAATTCATATGAGCATCCACCCAGTTCTTGATATCCCCAGGCATTTTGTAGGTATACAGGTAATTAAAATACTGTCAGGTGAGACCAAAAGAAGAAACATTTAAATAGCAGTTCCCTTTGGCTAATATATAAGAGGCAACATAGCCATGGCATGAGGACAAGCTTTCCTTAAGATTAATCACGACGCTGTATCAATAGAAAGGGCGAAAGGAAGTATTAGAATCCTGTTGGTCAACTGACTAAGCATCTCTAATCCGGTCCTTCTTTTTCAAGGGTATGTGCTTTTTAAAGTAGAACAAAAATGAGGCGATTCTGAAACTACCATAACCTACATGTATGAAATAGTATAGGAATTAATGGATCAAAAAAATAAAGTGTATACAATCTACTATAAATTCCAAGAATTATAAACCTTAATTTTTGGGAGTTTTTTTTTGCTAAGAACAAAAACCCATTTCTGGATCTAGACCATCAAAAAACATGAGGGCAGCAGTGCTGAGCTGACAACAAGCAATCAATATAAATATAGATAAACTAAATTAACCAACCGTGCTGAGCTGAACAGACCTTTCTCCTGACATCAGTTCCTTATGCTACTGCTGACGACAGACAAGTTATTGTTTAATTAAACCATGCACTCCCAGGGAGCACTCTATCATCAAACTGAATATTCTAAAATCAAATGCATATTATCCACTCTCTCCCTAATTAAAAAAAGAATCAAAAACATGAAGGAATGATTCATAGAAGAGAGGAAGTACAAAAACCTAATAAATATATAAAAGAATTTCAACCTTACTCATAATCAAACGAAAGTTTAAACAATAAGATTCATTTTTACTTTTCAGAACAGTAAAGTTTAATGTTCTTAAACATATATATATTTCATGCAAGAAAGGGCATGGTAAAAGAGTCAGTTTTTTATTTTGCTGGTGAGAGTGTAAATTGGCACAAAGAATACTGAAACCAACATATATATCTCAACAAACCAAAACGTTCATTCTCTTTGATATAATAATTCTACCTCGAGGACTCTATAACACAATGGTCGTGAGTACAAACAGTTATAACAATGGACATTAATCACTATTTAAGCATTAGATATTAAGCATTGTCTAAAATAGCAAAACATTAGAAACTTAAATATCCAATGATAGAGAAATAGTTATACATGATTTATGGAACATTAATATAATGGTATTTTAGTAATTATGCTAAGAGGTAATGGTTTATGAAGAAATGTTAATGACATGAGAAAATGCTTACAATCTAACACATGAAAAAAGGAGGCTAATGAGAATATTTACAATTGTCTGTGTAGTATGAATAAGTAAATAAATAAAAGGCAAGCTGAAAAAACATCTAAACGATAATAATGGCTGTCTCTGTGATAAGATTACAAGTAACTTTTCTTCTTAATTTTATTGTTAGAAATTTTCATATTTTCTACTATAAGAATGTCTGACTTTAATAATTAGAAAAACAAAAGCTTTATTTTTACAGGAATATCACACCACATGGCTTTTCTGAGCCCTCTGATTAGAACATTTTTCCTACACCCAGTAGCAGGAATGGAAAATTAAACTGGGTCAAAATTAAATGTGTGTCATGCTCTCAGTCTTGTCAGCCCAGACCCACTTGCCCCAAGCCTGCCCCGCCCCCTTACCTTGTGATAAAAAGCTGCTCCTGTGAGCACCATAGACACCTCATTGGTCCACTCAGACTCATACTTCCACTTACTCATCTCGTGGTCCCAGAGATGCAGACGACCTGGGTAACCCACCAACCGGTCAGGAAATTCCCGCCAGACCTAAGGACAGGAGCACATTAATAATCAGTTGTCAAATCAGACAACAATGAATCACAGTGCTGAGTTACCCAAACAGATATCAACTCCCTAGGTTCAAATCGTTATAATTTAGGAGGGTCATAATGGGCTTCTGAAGATGTTCGACTGAACATGTGCTAGTTATTCTGCCAATATTGAAAGACAGATGTTGATTCTGATTTCCTCAAAATCTTCCTGTGCATGCTTGGAGATTTCAAGTAGTGTGGAGTAATACCTTATTGAGTTGGGCTGAAGTGGGTAATCTCTTAACATATGATTAATGAAATAGGCTCGATTCTTAATGAATGAACAAATGAAGAATAAATGGAACCCTACAACAACTGCCCTGATTTGTATTAAATTGGTGGTTATGGAAATTTATCATCTCCATTTCTTTAAAAAAACATCATTTCTCCTGAGCACACACTCATTCTTATGACCTACTGGAAGCCTAAAGTATAGAGGACTTCTCTGATTCTATCCGCAACATACTGAAAACAAATACTTGATTCCATCTTTGGAAAGGTTCTTAGATACAGTTTTATTGGATTCAACAGAAGAACTGGGTATACTGGGGATGAGGCACCTCCAATACCTTTTCCCATGTATTTCTGTATAATTTAGTTTAACCCCAAAAGTGAGCAGGTCCGTACCACTAAGGAGCATTGACAATCCGCTGGTGTTCACGGTGCCTCTTCTCCGTCTCCCTTGCTGGTTCCTCACCTTATCAGACTTCCAAATAATGGAGTTCCTGAGGGTTCATGCCTAGGCCCTATTCCCCTCATCAAACTCTTTCTTTTTAAGTAATCTCATCTAGTTTCAGTCACTTTAAATAATACCTATAATCTGTTGATCTCTAAATTTATGTTTAGCCTTGAGCATTCCTGATATAACCAACCACTTACTTAATATCTCCACCTGGATAAACAATAGGCACCTAAACCTAACATGTCTAAGACATAACTCTTGATGCCTGCAGAAGTCATTCTCCCAGTCCTTTCCATCTCCATAACTCACCAAGGTCACTGTGCTGGCCTTCTAACTTGTCTCCTTGCTGCCACTCTTGCCCTTCCAAACCACTATTTGCATAGCATCCCTAAAAGGACCACTCCTAAAAGAACATTAGGATATGCCGCACAGGGTATTTCAATCAGTGGGCTTTATACTATTTTATATTTTTTTATTACAATTATTTTTATCATATATTTATCTACACATACAAACACACACACACACATATATATATGTCTTATGGTCATATGCCAGAAAAACCTGTGGTTTCCCCAACCGACAAGTGTCGCTATGTCCAGAGAGGACACTTCATTGTCATTCCCCAGGGATCCTCCTCCACCCTTTTAAGTTTCCTAGGGCTGCTATTAACAAAGAACCACAAACTGGGGAACTGAGAACATCAGAAACTCGCCTCAAGTTCTGGAGGCTGGAAGTCTGAAATGAGGGTACTGCTAGAGCTGTGCTCCCTCTGAAACCTGCAGGGGGAGAATCTTTCCTTGCCCTTCCTAGCTCCTGGTGCTTGATTGGCCGTCAGTCTCTGGCATTCCTTGGCTTGTAGATGCATCACTCCAATCCTCCATCTTCACATGGCCATCTTCCCCCAGTATGGGTCTGTGTCCAAATTTCCCCTTTTCATAAGGACATCAGTTATATTGAATTAGGGCCTCCCCTGATGACCTCATTTTAACTTGATAACCTCTGAAAAGACTGTATTTCCAAATAAAGTTACATTCTGAGGTACTGAGGATCAGGACTTCAACATATTTTTCTTGGGGGACACAATTCAACCCATAATATCCCCACAAAAGTCTTTAGGTCATGTCCCACCCTTAGAAAATGGCTTCTTAAAATTCAAACTCCCTTGCGTGTCCTAAAGGGCCTGCCCACTCTTCACCTCTTCTCTTACCATGCTCCCCACACTCCAGTGGCCTTTCTGTTCTTCAACCACTACTAGATCTCAAGCCCTCTGCACTTGCTATTTCTCCTGGCTAAAATGTTCTCCCAGTTCTCCCAACGTCTGGGTCGTCTCATCAGTCAGGTCTCTGCTTACATATCGACTGCTTCGAGAGGCCCTCTCAGACCTTCCTAGCCGAGGCAAACACTGTCCCCAACCAGCCACTCGTCACATCCCTTTGCCCCGTGCTTTTCTTTACCGAACGTCCGCTTTTTGCAATTACTAATATTTTGGTTATTATTTACATATTATCCATTTTCCTCCTACAGAATTTAAACATGAAGAGGACGAGACTATCTCGTTCACGTGGTATCCCGAGCACACAGAACAGCGCCTGGCACACGACAGCGTTCCACACACACTTGTTCAATGCACGAGTGGGCGGCCTCTCAGCACATACAAGGCTGGGAATGAAAGGGGACCAAAGATCCTTCTCTTTTCTTCACAGCCTGACCAGGGTTCTCTCTAATTCAAGAAGGAAGCCTGTGTAACAGTATTGATCAACCATTACCGTTACCAATAATGTCATATCCTTTGTGTGTGAAGGGCTTCAGTGATTTGCCACCACTAGAGCACATGTTTTAAATTGCTTTTCCAGAAGCGGGTGAGGGGGTGTTTGCTGAGTCATCACACTGTATCGCCCAGGCCTCCTTGTGATCATCTCCATGCTCTTATGCGATGTCTGGCCATGCTCTCTAGGTCTTTGCTGTGGTCCGGGATAAAAGTGCTTTCATTTGTGTAAAACCAGCTCACCTAACAGGACTCTCAAACCCACAACCTTGGCCTCATTAACACCATGTTGTAACCAACAGAGTTAATCGGCCACAGGCATCATCCTAATAGCTGCAGACAAACGAATCCATGTCAAACATTTGCTCAGATGTGTAATGCTGCTGCTGTAGTCTCTCTGCACTGAGGCTTGTATTTCAGCAGATTAAAATAATATGATACTATTACCGTTTTATAGAGCCCAGAGCAGCAACACGGTATGTGAGCCGTAACTTCTGCTTGGTTTGTGGGCCTGGGCAGATGCCATTCAGTGCACTGCCAGCTTCCTCTTCTCAGCACCACGCACCTGCCTGTTCAAGTCACACAGATGCCACGATCACTGATTCACCTCAGTGGGGCAAAGAGATTTCTGGAGGGCCCCAAGCACACAGAACCAAATGGCAAGGATAGGCAAGGTGGAGGGAACGGGGCAGGGCAAGGGAGGGGGCTTCCAATTCAGCTGGCACTGCCGCTGAAGATGAAGTTGCATTTTTCCCTATTTACTTTGAGTCAATACAGCTCTCTGCTCCATGCGAGGAAGTTCAAGTCACTTTCCCAAGGGACTCTTCTTTATAAGCCCCTTGTTTGCAGCCATATTATTATTATTATTATTGGCTCAATTTTAGGGTCAAATGCTGTTAAGATTTCAGTCCTCTTACTGTTAGCTGAAGTCACTTACTTACCAGACTTCTCTCAGGGACTTAATTTGGTGACACTGGGTCACAGAATGCTAAACTATGCTGCTTTAAAAAGCATCAGAGGTGTCCTGAATTTCAGATTCCTTTGGAGCCTTTAGTGAGCACCGTTCCCTACGTGGGGCCTCTCTGCCCTTGACTGATTCCAAGCAGCTGGATACAATCAAGACACCATCCTTGTCACTTCATCTATAACTCTGCGGCTGACTATGGGATCAAAACGGAGTGAGCGAGAATGGGATGGGCCCTCTCTAATCGAGCCCTAGTGTAGTACGAAGCCGATTATGTATATAGTAAAGCATTTTCCCAGCCAGCAGAGCAAGAACTCAAACTTCACCCCCTCTCCTCACGGCTCTCCACCCCTCACTCTAATTCAACTTTTTTTCTTTTTACCTCAGGGAAATGCTCTGGGGTCAGCCTTTTGTCATTACTACCAGATGCTTTTATATATTGTGGTGTGGGCATTTGAAATTTCACATTACATCCCTGCAGTGCTAGTACTAGTGCTGCCATGGTTACGTTCAGATCACAAAGTCATTATTAAATTGTTTGTCTACACTATTGAAGTCCTTCATGTATAGTGTCCTCACCTATTTTTAATCACACACATCTTTAAGGACAGAAGCCTATCTCTGTTATAATAAACTCCATGCCTTGGTTAGGGACCTAGCAACAACTTGGACAGTCCTTCCATCTGAGGCTACTCCACACCACTATTCGAATGGACTGTAACAATGTAACACTATCCTCCAACTGTTTCTTTCTTCTTTGCATTCTTTTTTTATAATCTTGGTCCTAAACCCTCTTACCTGATTATGGAAATTTTCTCTCCTCTGGATTCCCAGCAGTGCCTACTTGGCCATTTTCAAAGTTCTTTTTTTTTTTTTTTTTTTTTTTTAAACTTCCAGAGGTCTTTTGTGGCTTCTCATTACTATAGGATCAAACTAAGAGCTCCTGCCTTTGTTTGAAAGCCCACAGGAGGCGGCCCAGACTGACTCTTATGCCTCACAGAAAGTACATCGGGGGACACCTGGCTAAAGGACATCCAGGACTGTCACTGATGAGTTGTACAATGACCTATTCAAAGTGTCCTGCTTTTATTTTTCCATCTGCAAAATGAGGAGTTGGACTGAGTGACCTCTAAAGTTCTTTTAGAGCTAAAATCTTATATATTCTTCCTCACTGACCTGTTCCCAAAGAACTAACCCATCAACTGTGATCTGTTTCAAGTTGTAACTTTCTAAACAGCATGGCCTGCATTATTTAACTTTGTTTAAAATGCCATACACATATGGGTACCCAATAAATGCTCCTAAAAAGAGGATAATGCACTACATGCTAAGCCAGCTTGGAGAGTGCATTTTAAACTCAAGGTGTGTGCTAACCGCAGTCAGACTCAGGAAGCAGATGGGGGGAGTAGCGGGAAGGTGTAACAACAGGTGGTGCCCATCTGGGATGCACAATTATGAAATCACGCGTCAGCACTAAGAGAAAAGTCGCTCTCTGAAGTGGCTGCTACAGTTGTCGCACTTTCAAAGGCAGAGTTCCACAGGGATACAGCTACTGGGTGAGCAACCTATCAGGACCTGTGAGCCAAGAGATGGACTAAGAAGTGGTGAGGGAAATGGGCAGTACATGGATCCAAGGTGCATGAAACTGGGCAACGGTTTCATTTCTTTCCTTGCACACGCCGTCCCCTGAGTTTGGTCAGTCCCTAACCATCAAAGCGGGGCAGAACTCTGAACCAGCGCAAACCCTGTGGTCTTATGCCTGGGCCAGTCAAGACAGAGCTGCAAGGAACCCAACATGCAGACGTCTTTGAAACAGTGGTCTTTTCCCCCTGAGGCTCTGTCTTGCATGCTGCCCAGATGGGAAAGGGGCGACTGGCTGGCTTCCAATTCTGGACTGGTTTCCACAGACAGCAAGTTATAGGATTCGCTCTTAGCCCTCTGGGAACACAGCTCACCTTTTATATTTAGAATTTCCTGAAATGAAGTGGAATGGAGAGGCTGGCTTCATTTTCAACTTGTGATTTTAATTGCACTGGTAGTTGGCAGTTTTTTGTCAAGGGGGTCCTTTGCAAAAAGTCAAAGAGCCTTCATTCATCCCTGGGACACAATTGAACGCTGATGCTAAATGTCTAGAGCAGAGGAGGTCAGAAATCATCACCTAGAGTTCCCTAATGCTGACTGGCTTTGACAAATACATGGACAAGCTGTGTTATGTGTTAAGATGTACCTGTTAGATCACTTCGGTCTGCCCGAGGGACCTTTCCAACCCATGGCAGGGTTCTGCTTAAAATAAGGCAAGTGGGAAGATCAGTAACATGGGGAGGCTTTTGGGGTTTGGGCAGCATTCCTGTTTGCTCCAGTCTGGCTTGAAGTTGGTGCCCCGGTCCTGGGCACCTGATCTCCATTTCTTTCAAGTTCTTTCCTCAGGCCAGGGGCAGTGATGAGGCAAAGAGACAGACTGGGGCTGGCCACAGTTGACAGAGGAATGTGTGCTATTAAATCTTTCAATGGTTACCACTATTGAAGATACTACTGAAGAAGGTGGCTTTGAAACACGTGTCTCACCCTAATGCCTGTACCAGCTCATCAGATGGCGCAGCCCACTGCCTTCTGCGGGCGTAAGGAGAAGACTCGCACTTCGGCAGTGGGAGCTGATTACCGGTGCCTAAGCTACCCCAGAGATTTGCAACCTCAGAGATCATTTAGAAGGCAGAGATCATTCTATCCAATTCCCTCACCATACAGACGAGAAAACTGAGACCTGGAGAGGAAGTGGCTCTCCCAAGGTTACACAGCTAGGTCGAGACTGAATTCCTAGTTCAGTCCTCTGTCATATGGGAAATCATATGATTTCTCACTATTCTAATTGTGAAAAAGCACCTCATCTGGCCAAGCTCAGTCCCTCACCTGTAACACAAAGAAGTCGCATCATGGTGTCTAAAATCACATTCAGGGTCAGTGTTGTTGGCTCTGTGGTCCAGTGGTGGATACGGTAGGAGCCACAGGTGCCCACTGAAAGGCCAGGCTGGGACTGCGACAGGGTTGGGAGAGGAAGTGGGGAACATGACACAGCCCTTTGCTCCCATTAGTCCTCTTCTTCTAAAAGCTAGAGGCTCTCTCTGAATGTGGTTTCCATTTAGCAAAGAAAGCCACATGCTCATATCATTAAAAGAAGGAACTCCCGTCAGCTGTATGGCAAGCTAGTGAGATTCCACATCTGACATCTGAGGGCCTACTGGAACCTCGTAATCTGTGACGCTCTGGGGCAGAGAAGGAAACACAAGCAAAAAGCAGCTAAGTGAAAGATTAAACCCAACTACTATTTTTCATGAGACAATGAATCTCTTGGGAAATAATAAGGAAGGGAAGGAGAGATGTGAGTCTGAGGGGGTGAGAGGAGGAAGAGATGGGCCAGGATCAGGCCACGGGTTTTCTAATTTTGTGCTCCTTAAGACCCACTAAACATGAAATCATTTTTATTTCCATGACCTCAACTCCAGTGTGGGTCGTACTATTTTTAAGTCTGATCTCAGGAGATTGTTTAATGAAGTCAAAAGAAGAATAGTGATCATAAGCCAAATAGCTATTCGCTTTAAATCCCACACAACAAGTGGAAACAGAGACTCTAGATTTTTATAAATAACCATTATTGAGTCTTCAAAATTTCAAGTTGATTTTGGTAAGGCTCAGTTTAAATGACTAAAGATCAAAGAGATTAGCTCTGTCCAGCAAGGGGGAAATAAACTCTCCTTCAAGAAGCAGCCCTAGTGACTTCCATCACTTGTAGTCAGGGATGCTACTGCAAAACTGGCCAATCCCCTTTATTTTCTTCTTACTGTGCAAAGGTAGGAAATGGCCTTAACCACAAACTCTGTAATCCTGGCTAATGTCAGAGCATAAATCTGGTTCCAAACAATTATCTAAGGAGTGAATTCATGCTAGTGCCCTATATGTGTGTTTAAACCCCATGATCTCTTCGTGGAGAATCAAGCAGCACAGAGACTTTCAAATCACTTATTTATTAATATATCCCATCTATTTCCAAAAAGTGACTTGGGTTGGCTTACAATAAAAGGCAAACCTAGAATGAGGTCCAGACTGTCATAACAGATGATGTCCTCAACAGCATTAAAAAAATATATATCCAGGGATATTCCATCTATCTTAAAACCTTAATCCTGATATCAAGTTCTAGAAAGGCAATCCAATAGCAAGCTGAAGTCATACAAGTTTAGGGATGGAGAGATTTGAGTATTCTTACTTTAACTCATTTATGCATTTGACTCACAGATACCTATTGAGCTCCCAATATTTTTTAAATTAAATAATTTGAGATAATTTAGATTCAGATGCAGTCGTGAGAAAGAATGCAGAAATCCTGTGTACCCTTCACCCGGTTTCCCCCAAGGGCAACATCTTGCAAAACCATGCTGTGATACCATAACATGATATTGACATTGATGCAATCAAGGCACAAAGCATTTCCATAACCACGAGGGTCCCTCCTGTTGATGTTTTAAGACACAACTGCCCCGGCTCCCTCTTCCTGACTCCTGGCAACCACCTATCTGTTCTCCCATTTCAATAATTTTGTCACTTCAAGGAGGTTATATAAATGGAATCATATAGTATATAACCTTTTGGGATTGACTTTTTTCACTTGTCATAATTCTCTGGAGATTCTTCCAGGCTGTTGTATATCAATAGTTTGTTCCTTTTTATTGCTTAGTATTATTCCATGCTACACATGTATCATAGTTTGTTTAACCATTCACCCACTGAAGGACACTTGGGCTGATTTCAGTTTTTGGCAATTACAAATAAAGCTGCTACAAACATTCACATACAGGTTTTCGTGTGAGCATAAAATTTCATTCCCCTGGGATAAATGCCCAAGTGTGCAATTGCTGGGTCATATGGTAGTTGCATGTTTAATTCTATAAGAAACCACCAAAACTGTTTTCTAGAGTGGCTCTACCATTTTACATTCCCTGCAGCAATGTATAAGTGATACAGTTTCTCTGTATTCTCACCAGCATTTGCTATTGTCACCATTTTTTTTTTCTGCCATTCTGACAGGTGTGTAATGATATTTCATTGTGGTTTTGTTTTGCATTTCCCTAATGGTTAATGATGTCGAACGTGTTTTCATGTGTTATTTGCCATTTGTATATCCACGTCAGTGTAAAGTCTACTCATGTCCTTTGCCCATTTTCTAACTAGATTATTGAGTTTTTACTGTTGAGTTTTGAGGGTTTTAAAAAATATATTCTGATCTTTAGTCTTTTGTTGGATGTGTGGTTTGCAAACATTATTTCTCAGTCTGTATATTATCTTTTCATCCTCTTTACAAGGTCTTTCTCAGAGCAAAAGTTTTTAATTTTGATGAGGTTTAATTTGCCAATTTTTCCTTTCATGAATAGTGCTTTTTGTGTCAAGTCTAAGAACTAACTCTTTGCCTAACCCTACACCCTGAAGATTTTCTCCTTAAGTCTTTTCCTAAAAGTTTTATGGTTTTATGTTTGACATTTAAGTCTGTGATTCAGTTAATTTTTGTATAGGGTGTGAGGTTTAGGTCAAGATTAAATTTTTGCCTATGAATGTGCAATCTTTTGGCACTGTCTGCTGAAGAGGACAGCAAGGAGAAGACCAGGACTCTGTAAGGAATACAGAATCATTTTACTTTGAACTCCTTATAATTCTACTCACAGGAAATACACATTTATAAAAATAAGTTCAGTGTCCAAACATATCAAATTCATTCAGTGAATAAATACTTATTGAGCATCTACTATGTGTCAAGTGCTTAGGCATACAGTAGTAAACAAGGCAGATACAATCCCTGCCTGAACAGACCACACTAGAGGGGATTTTTTCAATCAAACCCAGATTTCTGCCATGGATGTAATTAGTAGCCCTGGTTGTGAGAAGTTAGCCTCTTCCTTCCCTCTCCAAGAGCAGAGTGTCAACACGTGGTCATGACCTCTGCCCAACCCCTCAAATCTTCAGCCCAACCCAAAGGCTGTTTGGGAATCTAGAAATATTACTTGTAAAGTTTGCCAACTCTTGATCTAAACCAGCCAACAGACAGTAGCAAATATACTGCAATCATGATTAATGTGAACACCAGGCACTGATTTTCAAACACCAAGAAATAAATACAATCTGAGAGATGAGCTATAAATCCACACTGATTAGTTCATCTTGCTTACTAGAGACTCATTTCACAGTTGTGACATTTCTATGGTCAGGGACTACTCTGACCCTTTAAGTTTTCTTTCTTTTTTCTCCCCAAATGTGGAATCTCTATGTCTAATGCAATAGCAATCACCAAAAGCTCGATTTTGCAAGGAGTTGTACAATTTTGCGACACGTGTTCAGGAGCAACGACACAGAGCTTTCCTCCGAAACCTAAAGGAGCCGCCCTCCTGCGGGAGCTGGGGAGTCCGGCCTGGGCGCTGCTCTGCCCTCCGTTTCCCCTGGCCCCGTGCCAAGCCCTGTCCACACACCTCCGCTGAGCACCTCCATCACAATCAAGGCAGACAAACAGCCCATGAAGGGAAATTCCCCATATCCCCAGACCATAAGCCAAACTCTGAGGCTCTGAATTCCTGAAGCAGCCAAAGTTCCCCTGTAATCAATTCCAACGAGACAACAGGCAGCTTTTGGAACAATAACCCTCAAACATATGGATCCTTTCAGGGTTGGAATATCATTGCAGATATCTGCTTTTCAATTGGGGGGGAGGGGGAAGAAAGTACACATTCTTTAAACTATCAAATGTACCAACACCTCCTTAAAATAACTACCCCATATTATGAGCATTGGTTCTCGAGTCACAGAGGGACAAACCCAGGTGGCCTGGATGGTGCGGCAGATGGAAAGATGGTGAGGCGCGGTGAGGAGAGGCAGGGGTGGGGCACACAGGGCTGGCCGTGGGAAGGACAGGAGGACGCTTTCTTATCAGGGCTGCCTGGCACAAAATGAGCTCCCATGGAAAACATACTGAAACCAACTGACTGGCCTCATTTGGGATGGAAGTCCGTCAAGAGTGACCCTTCGATGGGCAGATGTGCCAGCGGGCAGCACGCGCCCTCCTCTGTGGGGCAGGGAGCCGCCAGGCCCACATTGGATGTTTCACTGATGGCTGTGCAAACAAATTCTGGACTTGCTGTTTTAATTTGCTCAGTGGGGAAGAAAAACGTGCCACTCTATTGTAATTCCCAACTGGGTGCTTTTTTCAACGATCAGATGTTATTTCAATGTTCAGCATACATATTCGATTTCCTTCCCTTAATATTTGTTTGACTTATTCTCCAATGGGGACTGGGTGCTTTAGAAAAGCTCCGAGAGGTCAGACTTCACTGCGGCTTCCCTCAGCACCTCCCTGGCTTCTGGCAGGCTACTTGGGATCTTCTTTCAGCAGCACTTGCCGCAGCCACAGCACACATGAACTATTTTCCCTCCAGGTCCCGTGAGTCTTCGGGGTGTAAATCAGTGCAAGCTGGAGATAGGACAGACCTAACAGATTATTCAGTTCTCCTCCAGGCTGAGAGCAGAGAGGCTGAAGCACTGCAGAAAATACCCCGGGGAGATGATCCTCTAAGAAAGAATGACACCTCTCACCACAGTCTTCCTCGGGTCTCCTCTGGGAAGCCCTGACTGTACCTTACCGGTGGCAACACTCAGAAATGAGCTGTTTGGCCCGTTCTCTCTACTGAAGACAATAGTCTCTATAATGGCAACTTTTCAGTACTTCAAAAAAGTGAAAAACAGAGAAGACAGACAGACAGACGTCCTTTTCAATACAGTACTGAGCCATTACTGCCAGGCTCAGGAAAGGAACTCAGGGGGAACCGTCCCTTACTCAGATATATACACACGGCTCAAAGCTTATGGCCATCAACTTCTTTAGACACTTAAAGAAGAGGGCACACCAGAAGGCCTAAGAAATTTATAGTTTTCGAAAAGTTCAGCTTCGGCAAAAGGGTTTGAGTTACACCGTAAAGCTTTAGTGTCAGACCTAGCACAAAAGCTGATCCCAAATACCTCTGGCAAGACCTCACTTTGTACATGCCCAAAACGGACCTGGCTCACTGTGGTCCCAGCGCCTGCAGCACACCAGTAGCCACGTGAACTGACTCCCAGAGTGGATCCACAGTGCACTCCAGGTGTAGCCATTGTCCAGAGAAGAGACGGAAAGACTCTACTTCCCAGTCTTCCCAGTCACTACTAGGGCAGACCCTGTGAATGCTCAGGGACCTGAGTCATCCAAGAGGTCAAGGAATGTAAATCTAAGGTGCTAGTTCTCACTGATGGCTGGGATACTTCCAATAATGATATTATGTACCCACTGCAGATATGTGCCTTGCGTTTCAGCTCCGCCATTAGGGATGCTCCCTTTGTATTAGTCTCAGCTATTAGCCAAGCCCCCTCTCTACAAACTCACAACATCTCTTTTCTGCCAATCACTTTAAACCTTTCAGCTGGCCTCTCAGCCTGTCCACTGGCTGGCCCTCTACTGCCTAACCGACCTAGCTCCCACTGCTCACCCAAACCACAGCCCCCCTGGTCACACCAACCAGCTGGCGACGCCCCTGTGCGACCACGCGCACCAAGCTCGTCCTCCCGCTGGCGCCTTTCCTCTTGGTGCTTCCATCAGGAAAACCCATCAAAGATGATTTTCTGTTCTCATGAAAAATTGGGGCATTCCATGCTATTTTGCTGTCTTCCCATGGCTCTTTGAGAGTATATATTGCTACTACCTTGGGGAGCTGTGAACAAAATAATACAAGTATATTCTCACAAGCTGTTAGCACCCAAGAGGTTTGACCAATGCTGCCACCTATAGCAGGGGTCCCCAACCTAAGGTGAGTTGTATAATTATTATATATTACAATGCAATAATAATAGAAATAAAGTGCACAATGAACGTAATGCACTTGAATCATCCCCAAACCATCCCTCCCCTGCTCCCCAGTCTCTGGAAAAATTATCTGCCATGAAAATGGTCCCGGATGCCAAAAAGGTTGGGGACCACTGACCTACAGGATACCCAGGTTGTAAAAGGAAGAGCACGTGCATTTTGTGTGCCTTACAACACACAGGTAAGCTCTGAGCAAATTCCCATTCTCACATGAAGTATCGACTTTATAAAGAAGATTGCTAGCCAAAAGCACTTCACATCTCTCAGGTGAAAAATGTTCCAACACTTAAGTGCTACTAATAATTTTTATGGTTGGAAATGAGTATCAAAGTATGAAAGGAAAAATAAATTCACGGGTTCATACATTCAGCCAAGTCTCCATGGCTCATTTTCTGCCACATGTTTTAAACTGTCTCTCTCGAAGGTGGGGGAGGGGAGGAAGAATAAGTTGCTTTTTATTTTCCAGCTCCTTAGGTCTGAAATAAAAGCAGACGGACTTGGGGGGAAAAAATCAAACATTCGAGTAACACTATACATTGCTACTGTTCCCCTAGGAGTTCCCCACAAATGAGTATCAAGAACTCAATAGATACTTTCCTGGTAAAATACATAAACAGATAAATAAATTATCCCAGGCTGAAAAGAATTTCCACATCTGGTAGCTCACTAGAGCTTGTCAAACAAGTCAGAAACACGCAGGGCCAGAGAAGATCATTCCTAGCTCCTGATTTCAGGGCTGGAGAGGGAATGGAACATTTCCCAAAGCCCTTTGCCTTCCAACAGGGAATACGACCCATCTAGATAGACAAATGACCTCTCTGTTTTCTTCCAATTAAATAAATAATGACATCTAGTATTAGGTCCAAAGTCTCTGTGTGCTTAAGCCACAGACATTGGAAGAAAAAGGCCTTTCCTACATGATCTAGCCTTTCATTCCCAAGAGCTTGCTATGGTGCAACTTTAAGGGTTATATTTAATGCACATTTAACACTTTAAAGAAGTAACTTAGCCTCTTTGCAGTTACCTCAGCAATAAAGCCTGAAGTGACAGGATGACCTCTAAGGTCCCTTCACATTCCAACACTGTGTTTCTTTTTAAACGGGCTTTCCAACTGGGGTGGTGGGAGTGGGTTACAGGCATGCGGAGATCTGATCCTCTTACTGGATCAGAAGTGAGGCCTGGGGGCGGGGGTCACATCTAGTGTGGGAGCAGCCTTGCCTGCATATCCCAGTGTAGAGTATCAACATCACCTATTTGTGCTACGGTTTGACAAAAGCTGGACAAAGCACTTCTGCGGCTCTAATAATTTCCTCCTAGCAAGGGATTCTAGAGTTTACCATCAATTTTCAAGCTAATATTCCAGGTAGATCTTCCCCCATCGTTTATCTTGTATCTCTTAGCTCTTAGATAAGGCCCAAATTTCTTTCTCATAACTTCAGGAAGTGTGTTATCTGGGAGCTGGCCTTTAGTCTCCGCTCTATGTCCCTTAAGCAAGCCCTGGGGCCTGTTTCTTTAAAACGGTCTCTGTAAATCAATTCTTCCAGCACTTTAACACAAGCACTGCCTCAGAATGCCTTCACGCTGGCGAAAACTACGCTGGAACCGTGGGGCCTAAATCTACATGTTACGCCTCAGTAGAAGAGTCATCAGAATCACAAACACAATAGACCCTGGTTCACCATATTCTGCTCCGGCTCTTCCATTAAAATAACTTCTGTAATCTCCTTTCAATCTCTAACATGCTGTTGGCTCTTGCCTACCAATATCCCCAGATCCTTGCACATGCAATCTGTGTTTCACAAGAAAGTGAAGGAATTTGACGCTTTTTATGCACACAAGTTTGGTACTTTTTCCACAAGGAATCACATCTCATGGGTTTGCCTGTACTTCTGATCCCTTAGAATCATCACACCCAAAGGGCTCTCAAGGAAGTCCTTTGGGCTATTCTCCTGTCTCCAAGTAGAACTAGCAAAACCACTCTAGATGCCAGAGGATGGCTGCCTTTCCTTTTCTAAAAATTTCCCAAATGGGAGACTCCTCTGTTCCTCTAGATTTCTCTAAAAATTCTTTGCAGCAACAGTTAAAAAGATCTGTTGCATGGTTTCTCTTTGATTCTCATGTAATACTTTGTTTAAGCAATTTTTTTATTTTAACTAGGATAATGAATCTATTACAAAAATGATAAAGGCTATAGAAAAAATAGAAGAAACAGAGATGCTTATTTCAGAGAAAAGCAAGCAGGGGGATGTTTGTATTAAGTTAAAAGTTCTGAGGTAGCTAACCTTACCTAATTGACCTAGTAAGAACATTAAATCCACAACTCCAAAATGTGCCCTCTTTTTAGGTGTACACAGAACATTTACCAAAATAGACTTTTTATGGGGCCATACAGTTTTAACAAATTTCAAAATAATAAAAATCATACAGAGCGTATTTTCTGAACACACAGTAGACTCAAACCAAAAATCAATAAGAAGAAGATTAATTTAAAAATCTGACAAAAGTAAGCTATGTACTTTTATATAACTATGGGTCAAAGAAGATATTACAGTGGAAATCCTAGTTTCTTTCAGCTTTGTAAAAGATTTTTTATTGACTAATAATAATTATATATATCTATGGGGTACAATGTGATACTGCAATACATGTATACATTATGGAAGAGCAAATCAGGCTAATTAACATATCTATCACCCCATGTACTTATCATTTCTTCATGGTGAGAACATTTAAAATTCACTCTTTTAGCAATGTTGAGATATACATTATTATTAGCTGTGTTCCCCTTACTGTGCAATAGATCACCAGAATTTATTCCTCCTAACTGAAACCTTGTGACTTTTGACTAACATTTCCCCTTTCCCTTCCCACCTCCCCCAGTCTTTGGTAACCACCATTCTACTCTCTGCTTCTGTGAATTCAAACTTTCAGATGCCACATATAAGTGAGATCATAAGATATTTGTCTTTCTGTGCCTGTCTTATTTCACTCATCATAATGTCCTCTAGATTCATCCACATTGTCACAAATGACAGAATTTCTTTCTTTTTTATGGCTGAATAGTATTTCATTGTGTACCACCATACCACCATATGTATCACATTTTCTTTATCAATTCATTTATTTATGGACACTTAGGTTGATTCCATGTCTTGGCTATTATGAATAGTGCTGCAATGAACGTGTGGGTGCAGGTATCTCTTGGACATACTGATTTCAAACCCATAACCAGATGTGGGATTGCTGGATCATATGGTAGACCTATTTTTAGTTTTTTGAAAAACCTCCATACTGTTTTCCAACATAGCTATATTATTAGATTGGTGCAAAAGTAATTGCAGCTTTGGACCTTGAATTTTATTAATAAATTATAATAACTAAGCTCAAACACATTTTTATTAATCAAAATGGCAACCACTATAATCAACACATTTGTGCCAAAGAGAAATAAGTTTGTTTATTCCTGTAGCATAAAAATCCATGCTTCAGGATTCCATGAACTCTTGAAAAGCATTTTCTGCATCCTGCTGGTTGTGGAAGCATTTTCCCTGCAAAAAGCTGTCAAGATGCTTGAAGAGGTGGTAGTCGGTTGTCAAGAGGTCAGGTGAATATGGCAGATGAGGCAAAACTTCGTAGCCCAATTCGTTCAACTTTTGAAGTGTTGGTTGTGCAACGTGCGGTCAGGCGTTGTCTTGGAGAAGAATTGGGCCCTTTCTGTTGACCAATGCCGGCTGCAGCTGTTGCAGTTTTCAGTGCATCTCATCGATTTGCTGAGCAGACTTCTCAGATGTAATGGTTTCACCAGGATTCACAAAGCTGTAGTGGATCAGACTGGCAGCAGACTAAAACAGTGACCATGACCTGTTTTTGGTGCAGGTTTAGCTTTGGGAAGTGCTTTGGAGCTGCTTCTCAGTCCAATCACTGAGCTGGTCATTGCTGGTCGTCGTATAAAGTCCACTTTTCATCACATGTCACAATCCAATTGAAAAATGGTTTGTTGTGTGCAAGAAGAGAAGACAATGACTTCAAAACGACAATTTTTTTGATTTTCAATCAGCTCATGAGGCACCCACTTATACAGCTTTTTCACCTTTCCAATTTGCTTCAAATGCTGAACGACCATAGAATGGTCCACGTTGAGTTTTTGACATCTTCTCGTGTAGTTGTAAGAGGATCAGCTTCGATGATTGCTCTCAATTGGTTGTTGTCAACTCCGATATCTGGCCACTGTGCTCCTCATCTTCAAGGTTCTTGTCACCATTGCAAAACTTCTCGAACCACTTCTTGCACGGTACGTTCATTACCAGTTCCTGGGCCAAATGTGTTGTTGATGTTGTGAGTTGTCTCTGCTGCTTTACGACCCATTTTGAACTTGAATAAGAAAATCGCTTGAATTTGCTTTTTGTCTAACATCATTTCCATAGTCTAAAACAAATATCAAATAAACAGCAAGTAATAAGTCATTAGCAAAAAAACAGAGTGGGAAATGCACATTAAAATGATGTATAACATAACCACATTTATTTAAGAATGTATTTCAGTATCAAATGGCAAATTTCAACAATGCTAAATCCACAATTACTTTTGTACCAACCTAATACATTTCTACCAACAGTGTACAAGGGTTCCCTTTTCTCCACATCCTTGCCGACACTTATTTTTCATCTTTTTGACAGTAGCCATAGTAAAAGATATGAGGTGATATCTCATTGTGGTTTTAATTTGCATTTCCTTGATGGTTAGCGATGTTGAGAATTTTTCACACATCTGTTGGCCTTTTGTAAGTCTTCTTTTGAGAAGTATCTATCTATTCAGGTCCTTTGTTCATTTTTTAATAGGGTTATTTGTTACTGACTAGTTTGAGTTCCTTACATATTTTGGATACAAGCCCCTTATCTGACGTATGATTTGCAAATATGTTCTCCCAATCTGTGGGTTGTCTCTTCACTCTTCATTGTTTACTGTGCAGAAAGTTTTTAGTTTGATGCAATCCCATTTGTCTACTTTTGCTGCTCTGTATCTTCTTTTCCGAAGTAAATACTCAAATCTTTTGTCCAATTTTAATCAGCTTGTTTTCTTTTTATTGAGTTGTGAGAGTTCTTTATATATTTTGGATACGAGTCCTTTATTTATAGATGTTTTGAAAATATTTTCCCCATTCTATGACTTATCTTTTTATTTTCCTAGAAATGTTTTTCCCCCAAGTGGTATTAATTTTGATGAAGTCCAACGTATCCACTTTTTTCTAAGTCATATAATTTGTTTCCCATTTAAGAATTATTGCCTAACCCAACCACACTAAGATTTTCCCGTGTTTTCTTCAAGAAGTTTTATAATTCTAGCTCTTGCTAATACTTCAACTTTTCTCAACAACATTTTGTAGGTTTCACTGAACATATCTGGTACATATTTTGTTACATTTTTCAAGTATTTCATATTTTATACTATTGGCAGAATATGACTTTTTTTTACAGCTTTTTACAAATATAGTTGACATATAAAAAACTGAACTTATTTAAAGTGCATAATTTGATATGTTTTGACATCTGTATACCCCAATCAAGATAAAGAACATATCCATTTCCACTGAAAGTTTTTTTCTTATGGCCCTTTGTTATTCTTCTCTCCTCCTGCCCTTCACAGCCTTACCCTCCCCTCACCCCTAATCCAGGCAACCACTGACCTTTCATCACTAGGAGTAGTTTGTGTTTTCTAGAATTTTATATATATATATATATATATATATATATGGAATCATAAAGAATGTTCTCTTTTTCATCTTGCTTCATTAACTCACCATAACTATTTTGAAAAAATGTCCATGTTGTTGCATGTATCAATAGCTTATTCTTATTTATTGCTGAGTCGTGTTCTACTGTATGGATGTACCACAATTTGTTTACCCACTCAATTGCTGATAGACACTGGAATTTTTTTTCCCCTCCAGTTTTTGGCTATTACAATACCTACAATATTTATGGATGCCATAAATATTAATATTAGTGTATAAGTATTTGTGTAAACATATGTTCTTATTTCTCTAAGGTAAATTCCCATGGGAAGAATGGCTGGGTCATATGGTAGATGTATGTTTAACATTTCAAACTCCAAACTTTTCCAACATGGTTGTATCCATATTAAGAGTCACAGTAAAGCTGAAGGGCATGCAGGTCAGAATAATCTGTTCCATATCTTTCATATGCATGTTGGTAATGGAGATTTATTCATTCATCAAATATTACTGAGTGACTGCCGAATGCTGTTACTCAATGAACCGGGTTAGGCACAGAGGATATGGCAAAGATCAGGACAGCCACGGTTCCTGCCCTATGGTGCTTACATTCTTTGAAAACGCAGACACTAAACAACAAAGTTCACAATGAATTATTTTTTTACAAACAGGTACTGAGTGCTCTGAATCCATCCTAGACTGGGGACTTTCTGAAAACTTGTTTGAGATAGCAACAGCTGAGCTGAGTGCTGAAGGATAAGCAAGAAGTAATGAAACAGATACAATCCCAAGAGATTGTGGTAAGTGCCACAACATAGTAGTTCTGGGTTCTAGTATAACTCCCCTGGGATGCAAAGTTTTATTAACTGATTTATTTATTTATTCACTTAATCAGTCAAGCCTGTCCCAATTTCTGCATGAAAATTAATCCTCGTCTTTGGAATAAAAAACAGGATTTTAGAAGAGCACCACCATCTTTGTCTTCTGAATCAATACTCAATTTGAGTACCCTCTCCAGGAGACAAACATCCCTTCTGAATAATGAAAACAACAAGCAAGCTCTCTCACAAATTATAGTAGAATCATGAATGGAATAATGAACATAGCAGTACCAGTCATGATAGTAATAGTAGCAGCAGCTAACATGGCATCTGTAAAGTGCATAATCTACTGTCCATCTCATAGAATGTGTACTTACTGTGTGTTTTCCATGTGGTAGGTACTAGGTAATTTTATCCAATGCACTTGATAACTTCATGAAGTAGATATTATTGTTGCCATTTTATATAGGAATAAACTAAGATCCAGAGAGATTAAATAACTTGTGACAGTGCAGAAATTTGGGCCCAGAACTATCCTAACTTATCCATAATAGTAATTACTATGCAAGAAATAATTTTACAAAGACCCTAAAGCACCAATGATAGGGGTACCTGAAAAAGTTGTTTGCCTTAGCATCAAAATAATTTAGCACTGGACAAACGATATGCTGATGGCTGTTTACGTAATACTTTTAAGGACCAGTGGTCTCTGACAAACATCATTTCTGGTAAAATCCTCAGGGAAGACAGCATAGCGTCAGACAAACTTATATTTAAATCCCAACTCTTCCATTTATTAGCTTCATGACTTTAGGCAAGTTATTTGCCTTTGGTTTATTTCGGTATAGAATGAGAAAAACAATCCCTCCCTTGTAGGTTTGGAGAAAGATCACAAGTAATGTACATAAACATTTAGGACACTGATAGGAACATAGTAAGCTGTATACAGAAGGTAGTTAAGAAAGTTGTTCGTTGCACAGCATCAAGAGATTCTGATTAATGAACATGAGGCAGCTTTCTGATTTCACTCCTCTAATAAACAATTACTTCTTTAGAGATAATATGGAACCAAACACAAGTCATCAGAGGAAAGAGGTAAAGATTCAAGCTCAGTCCCTCTAAGCTTTGCAAAACCTCCTCTCATTAACGTGCTTTGCCGCTTGAAACAAACTCGAGGTTGGAAGAAATCTCAGGGATACATTTAGTCCACCTTTCTTTTATTAGACCTCTTTTAGGCCACCTGAAAATACGGAAGCAACAGCACTCTGCCCATCTTGGCCAGATCATTCTGAACATTCTCTTTCCCCACCTTACTTTTGCCACAAAGATAAACACACAGGTAGAGTCTGAAGCCATTATATGCAAAGAAAAGAGAAAACACAGGTAGAAAAAATTAGTCTTTTCGCCATGACTTGGCTAGAGAAACAAGCAGGCAATTTGCTTTTTTAAAAAATGGAAAGGATAGTATATTAAATATCATCCAACACCCTAGCTGCTATGATGTAAAAGTCATCTCCTATGAATGAAAATAAATCCAAAAGAGATGAATGTATGTTTTATTAGCTATTCTTATGCCTTTCATTGACGAATAACTGTATCAACCAGGGCATCACACATCAATCTATTTCATAACAATTTCTTTTACATTCTAATGAAGCTATGTATTTTTGAAATGCTGGGAAAACTTGAGCCTTTAATTGTTGTTGGTCGTGATGGTAGTAGGAGGGGGGACTCCTATTTCTTTCCCTTAAAATCTGGCTTTAATTTAAGGATTTGGAAATAAATTTCTACAATAAATATATGTACCAAATAGGGCTTCATTTAATAAAACTTTATGCTTTCTTAAAAACTCCTAAATCAACAAATCTTGAGTTAACTAAAGAAAATGGTTACTTCTCTCCTAAAGGCAGGGTGACCACAGGGATAAATTTTGCCCCTCTCCCCTGAGCCGGCTGTAGCTAACTGACTTGTACACTCTGCGTGCTTAGTTCCGATGCCACCTTTACCCCGCAGCCACGGGCCCCTGCCTGTGGTCATCATGCATCTCACGTACACCCTGACAGGGCCCATCAACTCCTATTGCTTTTCACCAGGCCGGGGCTCTGCCACTTTCCCCTGGGAAGACCTTTACTGGTCTCCATACTTAACCCCTGAACCCAGCCTAATCCATCAGCCACATTGAATGAACGGTGAGAGGGAATGTTTCTCCCTAAAGACAGGCAGCCAGCCTCTGCACTTAAAACTCAGAAAGAAAGCCATCAACAGGGTCTGCTCTGTTTGTCAGTGTCGCCAGCTTCTTCACTTACTGATGTTTTTATTGTTGCGGTGCCCAGCTGCTTGAGTCAAGAGAAGTGCTACTCAGGGAGACATCAATTAAGGGCTTGTTAAATGCTATAGATGCTCTTTTGAAAATATCCCATGGGACTCTCCTTGGGAGTTCCCCAGACCAGTGGAGGGCACAGTTGTCATTGTGCAACACAGGTTCCCCAAGGTTTTAAAGAACAGCTTTATAACACACACTCTTATGCATAGCTTCTGGACTCTCCTGGGAGGTTTTTAGAAGTTATGACTTTAGAGAATGAAATATAATACTTTTTAGGAAAGATAAGCAATAATAGGCAGTAAATATCAAACATATAAATATATTGTTTAAAACCTCCTTACCTCATAACCAAACTGCAGCTCATCAGAGGTCAGCATGATGATGTCATCGTCAATGGCCAGCACAGCCTCTGTCTCGATTTCATCATACGGGAAGAAACGGTTACTCAACTTGTTTTCAGCAGTCCTCACAACTTTTAGTGGAACCCGGATTTTGGGCCAAAGAGAATCTGGAAAATGATAAAACAGGGTATTTACTACTCTCCTAACCCTTGTGAAGAGATAAAGTGGTGAAAGCATCTTATCACGAATGAGACTGAAGAATCAACTTATATCCATGGCTCTCTTCAAATCCAAAGGTACAACTGTGCAAGGGGAGATTCTTACAGATATATTTTTATTATAATAAAAACATATATATACATACACCACACAATACACATATACAGCACACACACACACATATACATATATATCCTCTTTAAATCCTTATGACACTACTAACTCTCAGTACTGTCTTAATTAGAATGAACAAATGGCTTCAACTCACAACTGAGGGGCAGAGAAGCAAAATGACTTGACCAAGGTCACAACAACAGGAAGAGAAATAGAGTCTGGATTGCCTTATTCTCAGGACCATGGCTTTAATATCAGAACTCTACCACCTCTAGTAAATACTCTGCAAAATACTTTCAGGTAGGTGCATCCCAGCTCAAAACTTGCCTGCAGCTACGCTACAAAATACAGTGCATGTGTGAAGATGTCTGCCCACCTCCACGATGCAATCACAGACAGCTATCAGTTCTGCTAAAGTCCACCCCTCACCAAAGTATGCTTCACTGCAGGAGTGCGGCTTTCTTAACTCAGCACTCGCATGCCCCTCTCCCTGACTCACTAGGTTTGGTTTCTCATCATGACCAATTTAGAGAGTAAATATCAAATTTCTAGGTCCAATTATGTGGGATTTTCTAGTATACTGAAGAAACACTGACCCATGATTTGCCTTACATTTTTTCCCATTCTACTTTGAAATGATTGGAGTAATTCAACCATAGTTCCTTTATTTTAAAATGCTGCATTTAGCATAGCATGAAATTCATACTTCTTTGATGCAGTACCCATGTCCATAGACCTCAGAGGGCAGTTTGTTCTTGACACATTTGTCAAATGAGAATAGCAAACCAAGGTATCATACTGCTCTCTAAAAGTCCATCATGTAATTGTGGGATGATCTCATTTTTGTGGGTCTGGAAGCCCCAAAAATCCCATAGCCACTCCAAAGTCACTACACTGAAGGAGAAGTATGACAGGGGGAAAACAGGAAGACAAAAAGGCTGTCTTATCTAACTGCAAATAAAATGTCTTATACTTCTGCACATTTCGTAATATAAACATATAACAAATTGTTGGGCCACTCCCAGGGTCTTGGAAGGGTCCTGTGCAAATGAAAGGCCCCGTCAGTAAAGAAGGTAGTCTTAAAATAAGCCCGTGGCACAGAGCCTAAAAAAGAGTGGTCAACTCCAAAAGAAGCATTGGAAGAGGGCTGAACCAGAGACCAAATAAATGATCCTATGGGCCACAGCCCTTTCATCAAAAACAATAGTTAATTATAGTTCCATTCTTGGTCCATAATCAATAAATATCTTTGGAATAAATGCATGGACACATAAGCAAGATATTGGACATCTGAGTTCTGCATTAGCTACTAGATCTTAAGCAAGTACCTTTTTCTTAGGATAAGGATAAGAACAAGCAGAGAGAGAGAGAGAGAGAGAGAGAGAGAAAGGGATCTTTATTAAGCAACTAGTATATACCAGATGCTCT
Organism: Eulemur rufifrons; assembly: GCF_041146395.1. Lineage (NCBI taxonomy): Eukaryota > Metazoa > Chordata > Mammalia > Primates > Lemuridae > Eulemur > Eulemur rufifrons. Next base: position 87,324,442 of record NC_090988.1, on the reverse strand, counting down.
ATAAACACATTGTCATTCAATCCTCCTGACAACTTTATGGGGCAGAAATTACTTACAAAGTAATATTTACATGGCTCAGAGAGGTTAAGTAGCTTGCACAGTGATACACAGTTAATAAATGATAAGGGTAGTATTTGAACCTAAGTCTGTTTAGCATCAAAGACCAAACAGGAGCTGTACCATATCCACTGCAGCTTCAGAATCCTGTGTTTCTCTAGACCTGGAACAAAACTAAGAAGGTTCAATAACTTTCTCTAGCAATCACCCTTATTCTTGCTTGCTTCTCTCTCCCTACTGCAGACAAATAAAATCTCTGTCATATATCTACTCTTCCTAAGTCCTTATAAAACACGAATGGACTGTAACATCTAAAAGGAAGGAGGTTATAGCCTTACCTACTAGACCAGTGGTTCCCAAACTTTTTGGTCTCAGAATCCCTTTATGCTCTTCCAAATTACTGAGAATCCCAAAGAGGTTTTGTTTACGTAGGATGGGGATACATACACACACACGCACACACACTCTCTCTCACCCTTTATTGTATTAGAAATTAAAACTGAGAAATGTTAAAACATGATAATATACAACACAAGTTCTACTCGCTGTGAGAGTGATGATGTAACTCATGTCATAGACTCTGGAAAACTCCACTACACATTTGTGAGAGAATAAAAGAGTAAGAAAGGGAAATAACAACTTAGTATTATGATGAAAAGGATAATACTAAAGGATCTCAGGGATGCCCAGGGTACCTGGATCACTCTTTGAGACCTGCTGTGCTAGACTCTGTGTTCAGATTTAGGTACCTCAACATAAGAAGTACCGGAAGGAGTGAGGAAGGCAGTACAAGCATTTGAATCCAGAATTTCTACACAATGCTTAAAGACACTAAGTGCACCAGTTATCAACTTATTGCCTCTCAGTTTCAAACTTAGTTTTCATTGTCCTGTTTTCAATACTGGAACTGGACCCTGTAAACATGTCTCCTTTGCCAGAAGGTGCGATGTTAAGCTTTGCCAGTAGAGGGCACTAAGGGTCACTGCAGGAGGATGGGGCTTTCCTTCCTGGTTCTGCTGTGCCTTTTTAATTTCCTGCTCCTGCAGTGTTTGGCCAGTAGGCAGGCAGTGGCACTTACCTCCAGCAAGTATAAGTGGCACCCTGGGGGCAGTTTCCCAGTGAATTTAACACCCTGCAGGCAGCTTCCCAGCAAGTTCTGCGGAAGCTCCACCAGCAACTTAGCCAAGGTTATCCCCATGGGTGGTTCCAGGTGAGCTCCGCGGAAGCCCTGGCCAGTTTCCCAGCAAGTTCAGTAAGACCCCCTGGGCAGCTTCCTGCTGAATTCTGTGGGTGTGCAAATGGGTGGCTGGTTTCCTGCTTGTCAGCCTTAGCCTGTGGCACCTCAGCAAACTTCACCATCCAGTGGGCTACAACCCTACTCCCCCAAGCAAGGCCTGAGATTCAGACCTAGCTGGGGAAGGGGCTCTTCCAAGTTTATTTCCTGTAATCTTTAGAGTTCTCTTTAGCTTTTAGTAGATAAATCCTGACTAGCTAATAATTTTTTATATTCAATTTTTCCTATTCAAATTACTGTGTGGTTTCTGTCTCCTAAGTGAACCTTGACTAATATGCTTGGGATATCAGAAAGGTTGTCAGATGAAAAGGGAATTGTTCCCTATGGCCTCTACAGTTAGAACCATGACCAATGCATGGGTGAAAGTTACAGAGAAATTGATTTAGAATCAAAATAGGTAAAAACTTCCTGATGGTGTAAACTGTTTTAAGATGGAATGAAATGCCTTCAGCACTGGGCGTGGTGGCTCATACCTGTAATGCTAGCACTCTGGGAGGCTGAGGTGGGAGGATTGCTTGAGCTCAAGGGTTCGAGACCAGCTTGAGCAAGAGCAAGATCTCTACCAAAAATAGGAAAAATTAGCTGGGTGTGGTGGCACACACCTGTCGTCCCAGCTACGCAGGAGGCTGATGCAGGAGGATTACTTGAGCCCAGGCGTTTGAGGTTGCAGTGAGCTATGATGATGCCACTGTACTCTACCCAGCGAGACAGAGCGAGACCTTGTCTCGAGGAAAAAAAAAAAAAAGGAAATGTCTTCAGCAAAACATTATGCCCTTTTCCTTGAAACGCTCTAACTTAAGTCAGATTTCTACTGGACATCAGGTGAGACTAAACAAGATGCCTCTGAGGTCTTAGGATTCCATGAGGCAAGTAAAACATCGTGGAGGGGAAAGAACGCAATCTTTGAAAATAGCTTGAGATCCCAGGTCTGCCACTTACTAGCCAAGTGACCTTGAACGAGTCAATCACTTTGAACCTGCTTTTTCCACTTAGAAGAAGAAATACCACCACCATCTTGACTTGATTGACTGTGAGGATGAATGTGAATGCATTTAGCAATGCAGTGCCTGGCACATGGCAGACAATCATTAAATGTTAGCTGTGCTTTCCCTGGAAAGTCTGTGCCTAATTACAGAACCAGAGAATTTTTTTTTTAACCTTAGGTAGTGGTGGCAAAGTGGTGCATCTGAGATCTGGTACATCTCCCTGACAACCCAGTGGCAACTCAGGCCTTCCAGGTCCACTTTTAGAGAAGCAGGATCCCTGCCATTAATCCTCTCAACTGAGAACATCTCACACACTAACAAAACAAAAGAACATGGAACTTTGGCCATGTTAACACCACAAGGCAACAAATAGCTCCTCTCTTTCCACTATGTATAGAAAACAGGCTAGCTGCTTTGGTTAAGCATAAACATGCCTTGACACTGAACGGAATCTGGACTTTCACTTGGGGAGTATATACAGCATGTTCAACCCGTGGACAGCTTTCCACACTCTTCAACTACATATATCCAAAAAATTACTTAAGACGATGTCCATGAAGAACTAACTTGCCCCTGTAAATTCTTTGATGGGGAAATTTTAGAGAGTGATGAAGGCCAAGGAGGATGATACGGGATGCAGATGGAAATGTAGAATGAACCATGACTTTTTTAGAAATATGATTACTTTTCCCTGTTCTCAGTTAGGTGTGGGTAGCCAAAAGTTAGCTTTAGCAAAAAGAGTCTCTATTTCACTGTCTATGGACCATCACTACCAACAAACAGGACTCTACAAAGAATTCCCAGTTTCTTGTTATCACTTTGTCAAATGAAATAGGCCTCCATAAAAGGGAAGTACCATTTCTGCAGGCTTCTGACAGCATCCCTCCCATGGAGGGCAGGGATGAGAGGGCAGCAAGCAAAGAATAAGCATGATAATTATACCTTCCCCTTAAAATAGATAATCCTAATATGGAATTTGGATTCTGGAAAGGTTACCTTTAAAAAATTAGGACTGGAGTAGTAGAGGGAGAAGGGAGCATGAGGTAGTGAAGAAGAATAAATGTGAGAAAGAAAAGGGGGTTGTTCCTTCACATTAGTATTTTCAAAAGAATAGATTTATTTTTCTTCTCTGAGTCCCTGACAAGGATCTAGTTCTTCTACATAATCCCAAATCAGAAAACTGACAAAGCATGATGATTTTTCTACAACTTAATGGTAATCTAAATAGACACAGTGGGCCTTAGTGCAAAGGGCATGAGCTCTGGATCCAGAGAGACCTGTGTTTATTTCTTACTCTGCTACTTGCAGCTTTATAGACAAGTTACTCTGCTAATCTGAGTTTCATTTTTCTTGTTTTTGTAAAATGGGGATATCAGCTTCCTTGCAAGCTTGTCACAAGGACTTGGGATAATATATGTAAAGCATTTGGCACAGCTCCTATTTCTAGGATTAAAAAGGTACATAATAAATCGCTATAATAACATCATGTCATTATCATTTTCACAAATGGATTCTTGTAGAGTCCTGTGAACTTCACTTCTCTACTGATAACCGGAAGAGGTCTACAGAAGGATATGGGGATCACCCATAAGGATGCAGATGGAAACAGTATCATAGCTAGAAATCTTCAGGCCCAAATTCTATTGCTGAGGTGAAATGGAGTCTCTTTTCCTTACAACTTTAAATTCTAAGTGAAACAGCAGGCTCTTGTATCTTGTGTCTCATCCTGTAAATCTGTGGCAGACAAAATAGAAACGTCACTTCTATTCACACAAAGTAACCTGAAGAATATGATTTTTCAAACACATTGCTGAATTTATGAAAAACAAACAGCTGAGCCAGGTGACCTGATAACTTCACAGTATGAGCTTTAGTCTAGCTCAAAGGAGAAAAAGAATTCCTTGTTGTTAAGATTTAAAAAAAAAAAAAAAAAAATACACTGATTAACGGTTTTCTCCATGTTGGATGCCAAGAGAGATGTGAGCAAAGAGATTTTTTCTCCAACTTGGCAAAGGTACTGCAAAATGTTCAGGTTGACTTTAGATGACCCCAAGCCCATCCTGCCAATCACTATCATAAATACAACCACAGATCCACAAAATAAATCATCAGATTATCCCCATACAAACCTTGAGTTGCTTGGAGTATAGCTGGTCCCCATGATCCTAATTCCCCACAGCCCCAGAAGCTCCAAAGGAAGGTGGCTGCTGTGTCTACCCCCTGTTGACCCTCCCAGGTTGGGCCAACCCAATGGGTTGGCCATCCTGACACACCCAGCCAACCTCACTCCGCCTATTAAGGACTATGCAAGTCACGGTCTGAAGCTGGGGAGCTCCTAATATCAATTCGTATTTAAGACTGAAATCTGTTAAAACAGGAGGCTGAGTTACCTCTACCTGAAATGTACAGTGCAACAACCTGCTCCAGACTGAGGCCAGGGGCCAAGCCAAATGACCTCTGTATCCATCAAGTTTGGAAGTTAAAGAATTGGGGAGGGGGAAGGCAGTGGCCTGCCTTTTCTTCGAACAGAGCTCAAAACCAACGTGATGAAAGCTCACTGGAAACTTCTATTGCCTAGTCTAAGTATTTATTTAAACTTCAAACCCAGCAATTTAGACTTCAATATAACCAAAAGAAAAAAGTATTTGGTTGGAGAATTAAAAAAAAAAAAAAATAAGAAAAATGGAAAGGGGGTAGATTTCTGCCTACACTAATCCTCCCAGCAGCAGACATGTTAACCACAATATTTATTTTAGTAAATGTAGAGAAAGTAAAAAACATCACTTTTGCCTCTAATATTTCAAAGCCTTGGACTTGTTTTTTTTTTTTTTTTTTAAGTATATATGTTACTAATGCTGTACATGAAAAATCAGATGCATTTGCTGGCATGAGGACCAGAACTGACAGCCCCATTTACCAACTGAACAAACACCCCACAGAAGATTAAACATGGTTCATGTTCTCCCCAAACAACCACATGGCCAGAACCAGAGCCCTGACCTAAAAACCACTGTTAGAAAGAAGCCAGTCCAGTTGCTACATATGTCAAAATTAGGGCCTCATCAGTTAAGGGCTCTCTTTCCTCCCTAGAGTCAAAATATTTTAAAAATAAACTAAACTCTTGGTCATAAAATTAACCACTACATTTTAGTAGGGTCTACCAAAAATTAAAACTGAACACCCAACTCCAAAACCTGGGCTCATGCTACTGCCTTTAGTTACGTCAGTGTAGAGGCTTAGACCAAGAAGGGGAAAAAAAAATTTTTTCTTTCTCATAGTTTGCAATGATACCTGCCCAAAAGAAGTGATTCAAATTCATGATAAATAACTACGCCCAAGTGGCTAACCAGGGTTTATAAACACAAGCCTCTGGAATTTAGTGCTAGAATATGCAACTCTGCCCTTCTGGGCAGGACTGCAGAGGGTGGCTGAGAGGCTCTCTTTGAAGGCTGGTGGCCTTTGTACGCAGGGGCAGATACGTGCCTGTGAACGCAGCACGACACAGCAGGCCGTTCCAGACCTGATGAGGGGCACACAGCCCTCCTTCCTAAAATAGGACGCATGTTCTAAGGGACTAGTTAGCAGTGTGGGACCATCCAGTTCACTCCACTCTGGAGAAAGCCAACTCAGATTGAGTCCAAGTCAACTGGCAGAGGCCCTCCCCAAGGTCCCTCCCTAGAGAGCTCCCCAAAATTTTCTCTGCCTTCTCCTTCCTTTCTGTGTTCTCATCCCTCATTTTTCTTTTACCCTTTTCCTTCTCCTTTATTAAGAGTTAAACAAACAAAACGAAACAAAAATCCAGAAAACTAGTCATGTTGTGTTGAGAGAGAAAGAGAAAAGACTTGGCATAGAAAGCTAGTTAATAAAAAAAAACAAAAAAAAGCACTTTTGCTTCAGGGTATAATATAAGACCTTAATTTAAAATAGCTACTATATTTACTCAAACTGTGGCTTCCTAAATCTAAAACAAAAGTATACGACTCTTTCAGAGAACAAAAAATCTCATGAAGTAAATTTTTTAAATGTCTCAGGAGGAACTAAAGAATTTTCTCGAGGCAAATTCTTACTTGCCTTTAAGAGACAGAAATATAGTCGTCTTCTAGCCTAGACCATAGATCTACTACTAGTAGCTTCCAGGGTCGACTATCCTGACTTCAGTATAGCCAATTAAAAGGGACCAGCCATAAAAAGTGCAGATACTACTGTCAGGCAATAAACTAGTAAACCTTATCGGTGACAGTGGTGCACATTACAAACTTCAAACTCATTCCTTGCTCTAATCCATCAGAAACTTCCTGGCTTTAATAGGCTATAAATGGCAGGAGCTTTGAAGTCCCTGGGATTAGGATCGGTAATAGACAGACTGAATGAGAAACTAAATGCAGGTGGAACATACTCTATGCATCCCGAATTAAAAACAAATCCAATTAATCAAACAGTCCTCAACCCTAGCTGCCAGCTAGCAGATTACAGGGGTGGCCAAGGCAAGGAACAAAGTGATTCAGGATGAACCAATGGGAGAGTCTAGTGATTGCTCACTTTAAGGATTTGATTTGAAGTCTGGACAGGGTATGCTTTGCTGATGACTGTCCCAAACAGAGGTGAGGCCATCCTTTTTTTCTTTTTTGGAGGAGAGCACAGTATCAGAATAGAGATAAGAAAGGAGGAAACTAATGCCTTTTAAACTGAGTTTTCATGTAAACAAATCAGCTGAGAGGGCTGAGGGAAGCTGAGATCTGTTTTCCCAAGGCTGATAGCCTTTGATCCTACTGATTCCTAAGCCCTCAAACACTTGGGGCTACAGAGCATGCCAGGGCTCGGAGTTAAATGGGCCACCCTAGAACAAGAATGAGATGACTGAGAAATTGGGGCCATGCGGCCTTAGAAATGGCATTGCTGTTGAAAAAGCAGGAAAAGTCATTTAAAACAAAGGATGTGAATAATTTCACCATCCAAAATCAGTCCAGCTGAGAGTTGCACTAAAGCCCAAACTAGGCCTCTCCTGAACACACAACTTTCTCACTCTTATTACCTTCGGGAGGGTTTTTATTCTGATTATTCCAGACGACCAGCAGCTTGGATAGACTGGGCACCTTGGACACTTCAGTGATGACCCGGAAGAGGCTCTCCACTCGGTCATAGGTGAGGACGATGGCAGTGAACCCTTGAGACTGTGGTGGGATCAGCGGGAGGAAGAGTGGGTTGCTCACGCTGCTCCACTTCTGCAAAAGGACAGATTAACGTGGGTCAGAGAGGGAGCTGTAACAATGGGGCTGACCCAGCATCAGCAGCAAACCCGACCATGGCAGGTTTGGTGGCTTTTACCATGACCAAATCCAGAGCTAAGCAACTGTTCAAAGTCTTCCCCTCCTCAAAACTTGACACTGATACCATTGAAAAAGGAGCAGAGAACTTTTGCAGCTAAGAAGAGATTTCTAGTTAAACATGACAATTAAAAGTATGTGTTTATCTCCATTCCTTCCCCAAACCTACTAAAATGGCAGTTGATCAATATAAAAGGATATAAATCCACAAGGACAAAGAGATGGAAGAAGAGACACCAGCCATATTAACTTATGTCTGAAAGACTGACCGGGCTAGGGAAGGAGCAGCAGAGCAGAAGAGAGAGTGGAGACCGGGGCACCTACCGGGAGGGGAGCCAACAAGGGCACGCTCCTGGGAACCCACCAAGGCTCCAGAGTTAAACTCACCTGGGACCTTGTGAGGTAAGAGGAGGGGCAGGGTTGAAAACAGGAAGACTGGTTAAAAACCTGGATAAGGAGCAGTTAGAGACCTAGATTCACGAACTCTCCCTTTACCCCACTCAGCTAGAAAACTACTCTTCTTCCCTCTCCCCAGTCGGTGAAGGCAGGCTTATTCTCCAAGGAAACTGAAGCTCTAGAGTGGAAACACAGGCACAGAGGAGAGGAAAATACAGGTTAAAAGTCTACGTTCTGAATGATGGGCCCTGCAGCCTTCTTCCCCCTTCAGTCCCCAGAGCACAGGCAGCCATGTGGCTGCTGGCACCCTGTCACTGCACAGTGACGCCTCCAGGCAGTAAGCTGACCCTCACACAAAGAACTGCTGACCAGCTTTCTACCGCCTCTTTGTTAATCATGAACAGATTCTAGAATCACAGACGTTTCAAGAGCATCTCCAGCATGAAAGACAGAAATCAAACAAAGCAAAAAAAGGAACTCAGAGGTTACAGAGATGACAGAGGCAGCAGAAAGAAATTAAAACAGCATTAACAATAAATTTTATTTTCAGGGAAATAAGATTTCCCATCCATGAAATAAGAATTGCTATTATTATTTGAAAAGATCTATCAGAAAACAGAAATAACTCTCGAACATTAAGAACATGAGTTTTGACATTTTTTAAAAGGGCAGGATTAAAAGAGAAAGATGATAAAAAACAAAAAGACAGAGAGGAAAAACAGGAAGGAGAAAATCCAGAAGGTCCAACATCCATTAAATAGGAGGCTTCAGAAAAAGAAAACAGAATATGAGAGAAATGAATTTGCCAAAGAAATTAAACAAGTTCTCAGAACAGAAGATACGAGAGGCATGAACTTTCAGATTGCAAGGGAACAATAAGTAGCCAGCACAGTGAATTAAAAAAAAAAAGACAAAAATAAGAAACAAAACAATGAAATAAAAACCACTGCCATATCAAAGAAATCATTTCTGAACACAGGGATGCGTGAGTGTAGGGGATGAGCATGTGAATTCACTGTACAATTCTTAAAACTTCTCTGAGATTTTTTTTGAAATAAAGTTTAAAAAGTAACTTTAATGCAGCCATGTAAGCAAAAATATTTTTTTTTTCAAAAAAGACAGCAGCTGTTATTTATAACTAAGACTTTTTTTAGTATTTCATATTTATTATAAGTATTTATCATGGATGTGATTGATTCACTGTTATTCTAAAGGGAAATGTATATTCGACTCATGGTTTTTCTTGACATGTGACAACAAAAGTCTTACGTAATTTACTTGATAGAGAAAGAGAAACCTTTTAAGAACTGAGAAATGTAGAATAGTAAACTTAGATGGGAAGACATTATGTCACTAATCCTCATTCTAAGTGACCAGAACTCAGTACAATTTCAGGAACGAATGTCCCTCTTTGTTTTCACTATGATTAAAACAGGGGCTTTGGGGCCCATCACTGACAAGAATGCAGCCCTCATCTCTGGGGACCAGATTGTAAAAACTGATGACCAGAGTGCCTTCAAGCCCTTGTCTTTGAATTTAGAATCCAGAATCAACAGAGTTGATTATAAACCCCAAGGAAAACTTTTTTTTTTATTTTATTTTTATTTTTTGTTTGTTTTTCAGCTCATTATGGGGGTACAAAAGATCAGGCTATATACATTGCCCATGCCTCCCCATCCCCCCGAGTCTGAGCTTCAATTGTGTCCATTCCCTAGATAGTGCACATCACACTCATCATGTAGGTGTGCACCCCTCCCCTCCCCCCACCCCATCCCCCCCAGTCAGAACTCCAGCAATCCCATTATTGGGCATCTATCCAGAAGAACAAAAGTCATTCTATAAAAAAGACACCTGCACCCGAATGTTTATAGCAGCACAATTCACAATCGCAAAGATGTGGAAACAACCCAAATGCCCATCAATTCATGAATGGATTAGCAAAATGTGGTATATGTATACCATGGAATATTACTCAGCTATTAGAAATAATGGCGATATGGCATCTCTTTGGATCTCCTGGAGAGAGCTGGAACCCATTCTATTAAGTGAAGTATCCCAAGAATGGAAAAATAAGCACCACATGTACTCACCAGCAAACTGGTTTCCCTGAGTGCACATTTGGGAATAACACCAATTGGGTATCAGACAGAGGTCGGGGCTGGGTGGAAGGGATGGGTGTATACCTACTTGATGAATGCGATGCACACTGCCTGGGGAATGGACACGCAAAAATACTTTTGTACTGATAATAAGCAAAGATCATGAAAATGTTCTTACATTTTTTTTTACCAGCTTTATTGGGATATAATTCACATACCATACAATGCACTCACTTAAAATATACAATGGTTTTGGTATATAACACTGTTAATTTTTAAAAATAATGGTAAAATATATATAATATGAAATTTAACATTTTAATCATTTTTAACTGTACAATTCAGTGGCATTAATTACATTCACATTTACATGTTGTCATGTGAAAAGGCCAGGACTGAACTCCATTTCCACTAGAAGGGGGCTGAATATGAAGTGTCCTATTATTCTAGCTGCCTTACATTTCCCTAAAGTCTTTTATACTTTGGGATTCCCAAGGTCCCCTATCAATCTCATCCATATCACTGATGGACACCCATCACCACATATATGACAACAGCTGTGTGCCAGATGTATCAGTGTGGGATAGGAAATGTACACAAACACATGGAATACACATGGGATGGGAACTCAAGGAGACTGAATGGGATTCCTGAAGTCCTAATGTAATCAAAATATTAAAGCCAAAATGCCCACAACATGCCATAATTAGATTTCACAATCACAAGACACAATAGGAAAGGCCATCTTCTCATGTTGACCTTCTCTTTCCACGAACCACACTTTCACATTAAACTGTAGTCTTAGGGAGGTGCCCGGATTTTAGTATTTGTACCCTACTACCTGATTACATTTCTAGGAACCCCTTCTGAGTTTTCTACCCCAAATCCTATTCTTCATCTCTTCCTGACTTTTATGGGAAACTGAAGTCAGTAAGGAGCCCTACACTTAAGTGACAATTAATCCCCAAGGGATAGTTCTGGTCTATCTGCCATCACTATCCCCAACCCACTCACCTATTCCTCTTGACACAATACTCACTAATGCCCACTTGAAAACATGATTTTAAATGAAAAAGAAACAAAAAAGATTCTTTTTCAAAAATGTATAAAATAATTTAATGTGTGATATTGAAACAGTCTAGATTTACTGAACACTTAGTGCTAGACACTGTGCTTTACATGTATTTTCTCATTTGAAACTCACAACAGCCCTCAAGATGTATATGTTTACTGTTCTCATTTACAGATGATGAAATTGCAGGACTAGAAATAGCCAATGATGTTCAAGGCTGTATGACCTGAAAGTGATGGAAGTGAGATATAGCCCAGGCAGTCTGATTCCAGAACACCAGATAGTGATGGTTCACAGCCCTTCCCTAAGTCTCCCTAAAAACGTACTCAGACCGAGTCTGGGGCAAGCATCACCACTTTAGAGACCTTGCAAAGTGGAAGTGTGGGGAACTGCAGGGTTTTACTACTTCTAGCTCTTCTCTGAGACAAAAATCCTAAATCCTTGATCCTTGTTAATCACATTTGGGCCAATAAGCAAGAACCCACCCCACCCCCCCGCCAAACACTATAATTTCAGAGAGTACATGGAATAAAAACACACCAAACATATAACACTGACACAAAGTGAGCACATAAATTCAAAAAGGTAAAATACACCACAAACACAGAAGGAAAAACTATCAGAACTCCAACAAAATGAGGTCTGTTCTTTGGGAGAAGGCAGGAGAATGCCAACACACTTAAATGCCTTTGCAACATTAAGAGGACAGGAAAAAAAATTCCCTGAGAGATGCAAGGCTTGGATTCAGAAAACGAATGCCTTGGCATTTAAACTGAGGCACCCCCCGAAATGAATCACAGCTCTCATTTCAAGGCTGTGCCAGGAGAAGGAACTGGAGTCTCTGGTAAGACAACAGATCTGGTCTCATCCGTATGCCAGCTCCACTGGGGAAGTGGATGGGTTGGGAAGGGGAGAGGGCAGTAAGGAATGGCTGGCTGGGAAGGGGACAGTGTTTTTTCTGGTGTTCAATTTTTCCACATGGCTCACTTACATCCCAAATCGGGCTTGAGAACTGCAAGTGGAGAAGGCACAACGTGGGGAGACAGAGCATGGAAGGGAGCATGAGGAGGACTGAAACCTTGCTAACACTTTCCCACGAAGCACAGACACTCAGATGAACACAGGAGGCAACACACAAGCTCCTGAGCACATATTTACTCTGATAAGGACACATCACCAGTGTTGATGCAAATGACTTTAAAAGTGAGTCAGCATGGTTAGAGTCAGTTTTGGACTCATGAGTCCTTAATCTGAATGCAGATTCTTTCACTTCCAGCTATGTAACCTGGGCAAAGTGCTTAACCTCTCTTGTACCTCTGAGCTTCTCCATCAATGAAATCGTGATGGTAGTATTACTGAACATAGATGAGAAGTACCTGGCATATAAAAGCATTCGACAAATGGTAGCAAATGATTGATCTGCAGTGAGTAACAACTTCCCTGGGCTTTACTTGCTGCATGTCTCAAAAGTGAGGTGGGGGGTAGCCTAAGCAATCATCGGTCTCTTTCAGCACAGAAATTCTAAATATAATCCTTCTTCCTCTCTCTCTTTACCTTATCATGCTTTAAGGCCCTAGTTTACTTGGATTCTCTACCTCTACTTCTTCCTCTCCAAATATACTGTTTTTATTTCCATAATTTTCTCTTTTCCTTCCTATTCTTTGTTTTAGCTATCCTGACAGCTCCAAGGAAGTAGCAGCCTTAACACCTAGTACCTAGTACAGTGCCTACTGCCATTCTGTAAAAATTTGTTTAAAAAAATGAGTAAGTTAAACACAAACGATCCAGGCCATGTTCTTTCTGTCCTCTTTATGTATAGATATGAATAGCTGATGTATGCTCAAATAAATGTACACTCAAAATCATTACAAGTTTTGTTTTTGTTTTTTTGACACAGGTTCTCACTCTCTGTTGCCCAGGCTGGAGTGCGGTGGCCTCATCGTAGCTCACTGTAACCTCAAACTCCTGGGCTCAAGCGATCCTCCTGCCTCAGCCTCCCAAGTAGCTGGGACTACAGGTACACACCACCACACCCAGCTAATTTTTCTATTTTTTTTCGCTCTTGTTCAGGCTGGTCTGGAACTCCTGGCCTCAAGCAATCCTCCCACCTTGGCCTCCCAGAGTGCTAGGATTACAGGCATGAGCCACCATGCCCAGCCTCATTACAACTTTTGAAATAATTTTCAACCCAGTTAATTCATTTTATAAGTACTTACCAAGAATTTTATGGTGCTAAGTGTTCTGAAGAAGTGTAGGAGTTTACAGGGACATTTATTTAACAGAGGGTTTGAATCTGGGCCCGACCATTTACTTTTGCTGTGTAATGTTATTTCTGTGACATCAGTTTCCTCATCTGTACTATAGGAATCATGATAGTATCTATCTCCTAGGGTAATGATGATTAAACGGGATTATATACATAAATGCTTAGCAGAGGATGCAACAAGGAACTCCATGAACAGTAGTTTAAAACAAACACAAAACAATTCTTTCACGATTTAAGCCTGAAATAGTGTCAAAAGTGCAAAGATGAACACATTCCTTCCTCTCAAAATACACATAATCTGGTGGGGAAGACAGCTAGGTAAAAAGATAAATTATAATACAAACTAAATATGTTTTACTAAATATTATAGTAAAATAAGGTATTAAGGTATTCCACGGGTGGAAAAATCGAGATTTACACAATCATCTCTCCCCACCTGGAGGAGATGAGGGGGTAACCCTTGAGCAGTCTGTAAGGACAAGCAGGAGAGGGCCAGCCAAAGCAGCCAAGGGCAAACTGCGCGGCACGTGCAAAGATCTGCTCACGAGACAATGAAAGCTCCAGCAACAGGGCACAGTGTACTGGGAACAGGAAGTGAGAGGAGCACTGAGACAGGCCGACTAAAGCCCTATCACGAAAACCCTTAAATGCTGAAAAAAAGTTTTTTTAGTCACACGGTTAGCCTTTTTGTTTCTACTGAAACTGTATTTTCCTGAGTACTGTTTCACTGACAAATTAACATAGCTACCTTTATGTTCTATTTCCAACAGTCATAAAAAGGAAATGCTCATCTGCAGCTAGGCTTCCGTGTCAACTGCTTCTCCCCTCCTCAAACACAGCCCCGTTTGCTTGCGGAGCTCAGCGACAGTGTGGAGAAAGGCGGCTTTAATTGGGGTGCGTACACCTTCACACAGACACGCCACTCCACTAGGGTAAGGTCAACAAACTAACCCCCAGACAAAAAAAGCTCACTGGAGAGGGATATTTAAAAAATGGCATTTAGTCACCTCTGAAATACCTTTAAGAACTGACCCCCTGCTGGCTAACCAAAGAGAGTGTCTACAGTCTGGGACCTCTTGACCCCACTTTCTGCAGGAAATCAAGCAAATTTAAACCTCCATAATTTACTCAAGCCTCTGGCTTCTGCCAGGGAAAAGGCAAACAATGCTGGCAATTAACTCTGTTGCCCGACTCAATCTCCGTGATGGCAAGATAGGCCATGAAATTAGGCATCCAGCAAGAGCGAGCTGAAAAAGGGACCTATGGCTGCTGTACCTTTGCAATCTCAGCTACTGATGCAATTTTCAAATATATTCAATAAACTGTTCACTCAAAGATGGGAAGCGATACCAAAAGAAGAAGTGTGTATTATTCTAACAAAGTAATGGCCTTTGGCCAAAATGCCTTGTTCAGCTCTCACCCATCTGCCCACCCTTCATTTCTCACTCCCGTAAAAAATATTCACTCTAGAAGCCCCAACAAGAAATCTCACATTGTTGAACTGCAGTCACATAAAAAGTAATCCCTAATGGCGACGGTACCTCTCGGGTCACAATGCCAGCTGTAGACAAATTCTTCCGCATCACTTATTCTGGACAACCCTGGTATAAGAGCTGGTAGACAAACTGCCAGGAGGGAGAGGAAGCTGTGGGCTCAGGTTTCAGGATGCCTTGAAGGAAAGGCCATGGGAGACTAAGCTTAAAGTCGACTACCAGTTCCAAGGGGTTTCTCCTTCAGAAAAGAGATTCGAACTCTAGCAACTAGTTCTGCCTTTGGCAATCCCAGACAAAGGAAGTTGCCGGGGCCCTTCCTGCAACCCTTTTTTGCTTCCTGGTAGTTGAAAGGTCATTGTAGCCCTATATGAGTCTAACCAAAACCATTCTAGTCAAGTTTACCATACAGAAGATAGAGAAAGAGTGGCCTTTGCTAGGCAACCTGAGATGATCTTTTTGAAGTTGCTCAGGGATTGTAAAATCAAGAACGAGAAAAACTATATTTCATTACCAAACTAATGGACTCTTTCCAACTAAACCAAAGCAACTGCAGCAGAGGAGAAATCAAGCTGCAAAAGAGAATGGTCCAAAATGTAGTTACCATTACTCACCATATCAAAGATTTTTTACTGTGTATAACGTCATGTGAAAATGAGAGACTTCAGGAGGTATTTGAGTCAACCCATATTTGATTTAAATGAAGGTATTTTGCCTGAGCAGAAAAGTAAGAGGTCAGAGGAGAAAGGAAGAGAGAAGGGCGGGCCTGTTATACAGGAGCTTTGAGCCCGCAGTAGTGAGTAGCCTCACCTATTCCTACCTTGATAGAAGGGGCAGTTTTCCTGGTTGTTTTGAAGTTATCAACTCTTACCTCAATGTGGTTTCAATTATGAATTACCAGACTAAAAGGGGGAAAAAAGCTTTGATTTATTCTTTTTTGCTCCAATTATGCATGATGTGTTTCCACTGAAGACTTTGGAAAGTATTTCATCATGCCTCTCATCCTGAAGTGGTCAAAGGGCAAAACCAAAAGGAGTTAACCCTTTCATTTCTCCTCCAGGTTCAAACAGACTCCCTATCAACGGATATAGGTCAAGGCCTTTGAAACAAAGCAATGAAAGGGTTAAGCATTAGCATCATATTACTAACGTGCATAAGGGTGGTGTCCCTTGTCCAAAATGGTGAGATGATATTTATGTTAATGGTTACTGGGAGATTTGAAAGGGGCCATCAGTAATGTGGTCCATGTTGCCTTAACCATTAAATCTCTACAGCCTCAACTACCCACAGCACGGCACTCTACCAGGCATGCGCTGACACGGGAGACCGGAGAATTACAGAGACCTAACAATGTCTTCAAGCAGGATCTCTGAGCTCAGGAGAGAAAAGATGTGGGGACAAGTCTGAAGTTTACCCGCTGCAACATGTCTTTAATTCATTTCCACTCTTGGTAAATAACTGATTATTCTGAAAAACAAGAACAACACTGAAGGCCAAATCTCACTGACTACCCATTAAAGAGATGTAGGAAAGATGAAGCAAATCAAAGGCTAGAAATCCTCTTAGGGCTTCCAACTCAACTAAGTAAGACAATAAGTTATCAACTTAGAATTCCTGTAACCTATTTACAGTACTTTGTTCATAAATGAGTTTTCTCTATGGTGGCACTCCACCTTTGGGTGCACTGAAGTAAAGGTACTGTGACTCTCTGCTATCTGGAGAAACCAGGCCATACACACGAACTTGGCCACAACAGCAGGACAAAGATTTCCACCATTATTCTCTCTTTCCTATAGATGCTTTTAAGATCTTCTCTTTCTCCTTGGTTTTCTGTAGTTTCATTATGATTACCCACCTACCTATGGATTTGTTTTTACTTATCCTGCTTATGGTTCATTGGTCTTCCTGGATCTGAGGCCTACTGTCACTCGACAATTCTGGAAAATTCTCAGCTCTGATTCTTTCAAAAGGGCCCGTTTCCATTCTTCTCATTTTCTCCTTCTGGAACTCAGTTTAGACACATGTTGGATCTTCTCCTGCTATTCCCCACATCACTTCACTTCTCCTCCGTGTTTTCTATCTCTTTGTCTCTTTGGGCTGCACTCTGAACAATTTCTTTGAATCTAATAATCTAATCTAATTTAATAATTGGAAGTCCTTGCACGTTTGTTTCCACTGGTTCTCACTCATGATATTGCCTATTATCTTTACAGGTTTTGACTATAAGCTGCTAAAATTTTCCTTAGACACTTAATTTGTATGAATTATTTGACAGTTGGATTGAAAATAAGTTCCTCAACACAGGGTTTGGGTCTGCTTCTGCTGGTTCCTTTCAACTCAGGGCCACTTTCAATTAAATTCCCTTCTTAAGATTTATTTGGATCATAATTGTAGTATGAATTTGGATCAGGACCCATGGGGGGCTGGCTTGTGATTGCAGTTCTCAGCACTAGGGTCACTATAGACAGGTTTATTTCTTCTTTATCCTTTCACTGAAGATATCATCTTTTATTTTCCTGGCTTCATCAAGGAAGTTCTTGTGAGATTCCTCAACTTGGACAGGTCAGAGGCTTTAAACCCTGCTCCCTGTGCCCTACTTCAGACAGGTATCAGGTCAAAGCTCAAGATCATTAAGCTCAGCAAAAATCTCCACAGCACACGCTGCCTCTGGCTCCCACTCCTCCCAGGACACCGAGTTTCACTTTGATTTGGGGGTCAGCAAATACCTTACTTTCATGCCAGCTCAGCAACAGGTGAAAATGGCTTTATAATACTTCATTCAGTATTTTAGTTGTTCAGTTAGGAAGGTCACTTAGCATATGTAATTTATCATAAAGTCAGGGGTAGAAGTCTTTTATATTTACACTGTCAATCTACTTATGTGCCACTGTGTTCTCTGTATAATTTGGGGGCCAAGTTTGGGTGTGAGATGAAAACAATTATATGAAAATATGGCAGAATAAGAGATGGAACAAGGGCACAGGTCTCTACATTAGACAAGTTACCATATTTCTTCAGACCGCCACTTCCTCATTTAAAAAATGAGGTAATGAGGAGGGGAGTCTTGAAACAAATGCCTCACTTCTTTCATCTGTGAGAATGGAGCTAACAGAATGCTACTCTTGGGGTTATAAGGATTAAACAACAGAAAATACATAATAGGACCTTAATGGGAACAAAGAATGCCCTCCTGTAAATTTCAATTTTCCTCTCCAGAGTCCCATCCAATTCTAAAATTTATGTTTCCATGTGATAAAGCATGATACTAGCAGCTTTATCATTAACATTATCATTTTCATGGCACTACCCCACTTACAAAACGCCTCCACAAATACCACATCATTAACGTCTAATTCTGTGAAATAAGTATTAGTCCCATTTTACATATAAGGATAATGAGATAAGAAACTTGCACATGGTCAAGCTAATAAATGATCTTGAACTCAGGTTTGATTCCAAAATGTCCTTTTCAATGGCCTTGATTAGCAAATTGGTTGCTAATTGTTACACTATTCTTCCAAAGCTATTATTATTGCTAAACCCAGTCCTACAGATGAGTAAATTATTGCAAAGAAAGATTTGGTAAGTAACCTCAAGCCACTCATATCACCAGGAAAGAAGGGATTAAAACACACAGTTTAAGAATTTCTAGGCTACAGTTAAGCTTACTGAAGGCTCACAGGTTAAATCCATCTGAATACCTCTTGAAAATTCCTGTTATTATCTGAATTTTAGCTACTTCAATTTTTTCTTTACATAGCACTGAAATTCATATTTGGCTAAATGCCCAACCTTCTTCTCTAAAGCCAAACTACTGTCAAGAAAAGCAGGAAGGCTTGCCACTGATTGCTTTTCAGGTAGTAGAGGAAAAAGTTGACATTTCATACTCCTCTTGCTTGGAAAGAAAGCCAATCATTTATAAGAACCCTCATCTGGCTGCGGCTTCCATCAGTGGGATGGACAGAAGCCAGTTAAATGGTTCAACATAAGCCATATTAAAAGAATTTCGAATGAGGAAAGAGAGGGTTCCATATGCTGATACTTTTAATAATTCATGAGTTATATCAGTCTGCAAGTAATAAATTTCACTATATATATATATATATATATATATATGGTATGATTGCTTAAGATACTGGCAAAGATAACATACCATTGATTTTATTGGTTTATAATTTGATATACCAAAAATAACAGTTTGGCTGTTTAACAGCGCAAAATATTTGGATTATTCTGAGAACATGGTCTTCAAACATGCAATCATCATTCCTGGATCTATTACTTTATAAGTATACTAAAAACACTTAAAAGAAAGGTTTCAGTGAAAAACCAGTAACTTATTTGATTTAAACAAACAAGGCTGATCTATAAACTAAAGATAAAGTATCGAAGACCAATAATGATGGCTTAAACTACTACCTCTTGTGAAAAATAAAACAAATTTACAACTTCATCTGCCTCTCCCATAGTTGAAATACTCTGACAGTTTGAAAGAGCAGCTCATTCTCTGGCCCAGGCATAAAAATGTTTGTTGGCAGCCCATGACCATATTAGAGAGGTCAGCTATGGTATGGGGAAGGCTTCACTGGCTTGGTAAACAGGAACTCTTGGGAATGATTAAATTACAGCATATGGCATCCAAGCTCAAAACACCAATAGTTATGACCAAGAAAATCAAAGTTTTTGTACAGTTTTGAGCTAATAGGAGCCTAACATCACCATTAAAGTTGATCCAGAGTAGAAAGAACAACTCCTACGATGTAGTCATTTCTTAACTCTTAATTTCTCTGGAATTCCAATAAGACGTATGTTTTGTCTACTATGTTTTATCTCTGCTTCTTCTTGAAAAAAGGCATGAACCCACAAGGGCAAAAAGAACCATTTTCTGGAGACAACAATGGAGTAAAAGGATATTCACATAGTTTCAAAGTAATTCCCCACAGGAAACATAATAAAAGGCAAAATAGTAACTTGGCATTGGAGAAACCCAGCAGAAACCTGTGATCCAAGTTATCACCAGTAATGAGACAAATAGACATCACCTGTCCTCCAATATGATACACCAAGAACATATTACTTTTATGATATTCCTGTCAAAAATGCATAATTTGACCCTAAACTGCAAAAGCACCAGACAAACCCAAATGAAGGGACATCTTACAAAATAACTAACATGTTCTCTTCAAAAATGCCCATTTCATGCAAGATAGAGAATGACCAAGAAATTGCTCTAGACTAAAGGAGGCTAAAGAGACATGATGATTGAATGCTTTTGCTATAATGGACATTATTAAGAGAACTGACAAAATCTAAATAAGGTCCGTAGATTAGATAATATTATATCAATGCTTATTTCCTGATGATTTTGCTAACTATTATAATTCTGTATGAGAAGTATTTAGGGATAAAATTTCATCATATCTGCAACTTCCAAAAGGTTCAAGAAACACACACACACACACACACACACATACACAGAGAAAAAGGAATAAAGCAACTGTGATGAAATATTAACATTTGAGGAATCTGGGTGAAGGGTGTACAGAAACTCAATACTAGTTTTAGAATTTTAATTCTGAACTGCATCAAGATAAAAAGTCAAAATAAAAAATAGAGATCTTTAGGTCTGGTTAAGTAAACAAAATGTAGATAGAGAAACAAAGCAAAAAAAGCTAAACTTTACAAGGATAATAATAGTAAGACTCAGAAATTGAAGTACATGGTATCCTGGAAGAAGAGGCTCTGAGGAAAAGGAATGAGGGACAGTTGGTCCCACGACCCCTTAAACCCAACACCTACAGACAGTCCTCTCCCTGACACCCCACCCCTCAGCCTTCGCAGGAGAAGGGAAATTTATACTCTGGAGAAAATGAATGAGAGAGAGTCCAGATTCAGAGATACCAGGCACAGAAGGCATGGTGAGGCACCATAACAAATACAGATTGTCGCAGAGGATACAAACAAATGGAAAAACATATCATGCTCATAGATCAGTAGAATCAACACTGTTAAAATGGCCATGCTACCCAAAGTGATTTACAAATTCAATGCAATCCCCATCAAGTTACCAAAGTCATACTTCACAGATCTAGAAAAAATAATTCTACATTTTTTTTGGAAGCCAAAAAGAGCCTGAATAGCCAAAGTAATCTTAAGCAAAAAGCACAAATCTGGAGGCATCAAATTACCAGACTTCAAACTATACTACAAGGCTATATTAAACAAAACAACATGGTATTGTACAAAAATAGAGACACAGACCAATGGAACAGAACAGAGAACCCAGATATAAAACCAGCTATCCACAGACAACTGACTTTTCACAAAGCAGACAACAACGTACACTGGGGACAAGAAGCCCTATTCAATAAATGGTGCTGGGAAAACTGGATAGCCACATGTAGAAGAATGAAACAGGACCCCTACTTCTCACCACTCACAAAAACTAACTTAAGATTGATAAAAGACTTAGATTGAAGGCATGAAACCACAAGAATTCTAGAGGAAAATGTAGGAAAAACTCTTTTAGCTATTGGCCTAGGCAAAGAATTTATGACTAAGACCCCAACATCTTTCATTGGCATCAACAAAAATTAATAAATGGGATTTGATTAAACTAAAAACCTTCTGCACAGCTAAGAAAACAATCAACAGAGCAAACAGACAACCTAAAGAATGGGAGAAAATATTTGCAAGCTACACATCCAGGAAAGGGCTAATAACCAGAATTTACAAAGAACTCAAGCAAATCAGCAAGAAAAAAACAAACAACCTTATTAAAAAGTATGCAAAAGGCATGAACAGTAGCTTCTTAAAAGAAGAAAGACAAATGGCCAATAAACACATGAAAAAATGCTCAACATCACTAATCATCAGGGATATGCAAATTAAAACCACAATGAGATATCACTTTGCTCCAGTTAGAATAGCTTTTATTAAAAAGTCCAAAAACAACAGATGCTGGCATGGATGCAGAAAGAAAGGAACACTTATATGCTGTTGGTGGGACTGCAGAGTAGTACAATCTCCATGGAAAACAGCACAGAGATTCCTCAAAGAACTACAGGTAAACCTATCATTTGACCCAGCAATGTCCTTATTGGGTATTTACCCAAAGGAAAAGAAGACCTTTCATCAAAAAGATACCCGCACTTGAATGTTTATTGCAGCACAATTCACAATTGCAAAGATGTGGAATCAACCCAGGTGCCCATCAATTCATGAGTGGATTAATAAAATGTGGTATATGTATAACATGTAGCACTACTGAGCCATAACGAGAGGAATTAATAATACCTTTTGCAACAATCTGGATGGAACTGGAGACTATTCTCCTAAGTGAAGTATCTCAACAATGAAAAAACAAACAACAAATGTACTCACTATTAAATTGAAACTAACCAATGAGCACACATGTGCACAGAGGGAAGTAAAACTCAACCATGGGTGGTGGAGAAGGGGAGGGGAATAAAACAATCTAACAGGTACTATGAACACTATTCGGATGACGGGCACACCTATAGCAAGAACTCAAGCATTACAAAAATGAACCATGTAACCCAAAACACTTGTACCCCCTTAATAGTCTCAAATAAAAAAAGAACAAATAAAAGATTAATAATCTGTAAAATAAAGGATGAGAACCTGTCTCCTCCCTCCATTCAGCTCCCAAAATACTTGCAGCCCAGACTTAATATCTACCCTCTCCTCAACCCGGAAGGGAAGAAAGATTATTCTCTGGATCAATGAACCAGTCCAAGAGAAATAACCCATGAATACCAACATTTGGACAAACAATCAGGTCACCATCCTCTTCTAAGTAAAACCCGTAACTTGACAAGACCTTATCCATGTACACAGAGCTTCCAATTGGCTTTCAGTGCCTCATTCTCAAATAAGAGCAGATTGCCAGGAATCATCAGGCATTTCAAGAAAGCTTCTGATATGCAAGACAACAAATACAAAACTGAAAAAGGAAGTCAAAGGACCTAAACAATAAACAAACCTAAAGAAAAATAAAAACAAAAGTAATATCTTCACAGAGAAAAAAAATACTGCATCCTTAAAATAAGAATAGGAAACTATAAAAAGAAATTAATTAGAAGTCAAGAAAAAAGGCTCTTAAATATTATAAGGTAATAAAAATTTAAAAATCAAAACGAGGGGCTCTGAAAAGAACACAAAATTGAGGAAATATCCGAAAAATTAGAACAAAAAGACCAAGACATGTTAAGATAAGAAAATTAAGGATCAATCTAGTACATTCATCATCTAGGTAACAGAAGTTCCATAAAGAGAGAAAAGAAAAAACAGAGGAAAAAATAACCAAAGAAATAAAAGAAAAAAATTTCTCAGAACTGAAGGACATGGATTTCCACTTTTAAAAAGGCCCAAATCAGTACCCAGTTAGCAAAAACACCCATCCCAGGGCATTTCATCATAAAACTTTTTAGAACATAGAATTTGCCAGAAGAAGAAAAAAGTCACACAAAAGGATCAGGAATTAGATTGACATCTCACCTTTTGAGATTAATATGGGAAGCTTAGAAGATAATGGAGCAATACTTTCAACATTCTGAAGAAAAACCACCTCAACCAGAATTCTACAGTATCCCAGCTATTAATGTAAAACAGAATAAATACACTTTCAGGCACACAAGGTAACACAAATTTTATCTCCCATAGTCCATTTCTCAAGAAGATATTGGAAAAAATAAATCAAAAAAGAGGATGTTAGAACGTAGAAATGAGGAATCCAACAAAGCAGAGAGAAAAAGGGAATTCCCAGCCTCACGGTGAACCGAGAGTCAGGACGGCCACTGTACAGGAGACCGAGACAGTGACCACCCCACACTGAAACTGAAGACAGGGGCTGCAGAAGCCATGACTCCAAAGAGAAAGAGAAAGAAAAATCCTGTACTTTACTGGTATCTGGCCACTTTATTATTTTGTTGGAGAATCTAGTAAAAACTAATTAGTGATAGGAACATGGAAAACAAAGGCAAAAAGAGTCAGTTATTAACTCTCTGGAAAATAAAAAGTTGTACAAGAAAGGAAACATAATCCTTGTTTACAACTTTGGTTCAGCTGAAAACAGCACTTATATAGTCCTAATAATGTGTACAATAAACACTGCTTTAATGAAAAATGATGACCCAGCCTACTGGTAAGATTGGAGAGAAGAAATGTGTAGGGGAAGGGGAGAGAACAGGAGAAAAAGGGCTAACTCAAAGGAAATAAAACAAGTTCTCTGAGTAAGAAATAAAAAACAGCATTTTATGGGGAAAAAAGAAGAAAATATCAGAGGAAAGTTAAAAGAGTTGAAAGCAGCTGCCCCTTGAGAATAGACCCGGTCTTTTCCATTTTCTATCTGACCATCAGAATCAGCCAAGTTCTTTGCTTGGGGCCCCAGATTACACTCTCTGGATCTTCTTGCATCTCTCCATCTGGAGACCCAGCTCCTCCACTTTCCTTACCCCCTGGATGCTGATGTCCTGAGACTTTCTATTAATAGCTTGTTTCCAAAGAAGTAAAGGGTATTCAAGGAAAGGTTTGGAATTTAGGGTAGTATACAGGATCACTTGTGCAAATGTCGTCCTATAAATGCAATACCTATAAAAACAGTAGACTTCAAAAAGCTTAAACTTACCTAAAATTCAAGCTAATATTTCTGAATTCCATACATATTTTTATCATATCTAGGCAGTAGGAGGAAGAAGGAGAGAATAAGCCAAGAAGGCCTCCTGGGGGGAAGGGTAGGCTTTCAAATTCCAGAGAAACATTCCACAAGTTAAAGGGTGCTGAGTTGAGTGAAACAGACTGTTAACCTGGTATCTTTTCAACTTAGAGTTCTGCTTCATACATCTGAGCTGGCACTTCTTCAGCTTGCAGAATGATTTATTGCTTGTTAGTATTTACAGCTGAGTGATATTTTCAGCTGCTTGTACAACCACAACCTTTTGAGTGAGGGCCACCGTCTGGACAGCTAAGTACAGGCAGCCCTGAGTTCTTTTATCTCAGACAGATGTAGTCTGAACCCAGCCTCTGGATGCTTCTAATCCAAGCCTTGGGTGTCAAGAAGTGCAACTGGATGGGGAGCGAGGGAGAGCCTCCTGCAGTCAGTGAGTTAGGACACACACAGTGAATCAAATCCCACATCAAAATATGGTCCCAGATTAGCAACATCAATACCAAGACTTGGGAACTTGGTAGAAAGGCACATTCTAGGCTCCCACCTCAGACCTACCCAATCTGAATCTTGGGGTGCAGTGGCAGCACTCTGTATTTTAACAAGCCTTTCTGGAGATTCTGATGCATATGACAGTTTGAAAGCCACTGCCCACAGCAAGCTCTACCACGTCTTGCCCACAACTGATTCCTGACCCTCAGGGGCGATGCTTACCAATCAAGTGGTCTTATGCAATATTCTCATTTGGCTGATCCCTTCCCTTTCTAAATCTCCAAAAACTAGACTTAGACTGAGGCTTATAGGAAGTCCAGGTAAGTATTTAATCCTCATCTGAGGCTTTGATTACAGCAAAGTCACCACTCTGGCTAGATTTCACAGAAACAAGCTCTTGTTTTTTAACCTCACTCTTATTCTAGGTACAATAATCCATTTTAAGTCACTTCTCTGTTTTTTTCCCATTAATTTTTATCAATGGCCAAAGAGACCCTACTCTCTCCCCTGTCTGTTTTAGGTATAGCATGGTAAATGCAGAAAAGAAAAAAAATCTGGAGTATCTTTATTAGTGTTATCTATGACAGCAAACTTGGAAAAAAGTGCCTATCAAAAGAGTAAATATAATTATAACATATTGATAAAAGGGGTATAATCTTTCAAATCACACTGTAGAAAAATAACATGGGAAAATATTACACTCTACATAATTTTAAGACTGTATTGTGTTCAGGTTTTAAAAAATTGTCACTGAGGGGATATGGTTTTGAGGGCACATGCCAGAAATCCAAAGTTCACAGTTTAAAGCTCACTTGTCTCGGTCTCCGTCCTCCTGCATATGTTCATATCTGTCAGAGAACCAAAGGTAGGACAAGGGAGAGAGTGTCCGAGGAGGTCCCCAGCTACAGAGGCTAGTCCCAGAGGTAGAGATGAAGGTCTGCCAAGAGGCAAGGCCAGAAACGGCACTATAGTTAGAAGTGATACAGGATACAGTATGTAGGGAGATGATAAAGATTTGCTGGTATTTGCAAAAAGGAGAAAAAAATAAAAGCACGGAGAGACAGACTAGGTAAAATATTTAGGCAGCCTTGACATGAGGAGCTAAGAAAATTAATGATGAAAACATGCAGTCTTTCCTTATATAGAGCCCTAACTTGGTGAGAAATTCCTTTCACAGAGATTCAAAACAAAGTGCCAATCTCCCCCATCCAGACAGATCTGCTACTTTAAGTTATATTTAAGAATTACTGTGTCCAACTTTTTCAAGTTATGAGAGTGTGGCACAATGTGGATAATATAATCAACCTCATTTTTACAGGTAAGAATGGCAAAGCACCTAGTGACATGAATATTCTGCAAGGCCCTCACTGTCTTCATCATTCCCAACATAAACCTTTTCTACGTTAAATTAAGGCAGTTGCATCTGGCCAAAATATGACTGTCGACTCTCACCTCTTGCTCTCCAGTCTGAGCAAGCTCAGTGCATGGCTAGAGGCCCTGACAGCGGCGTATCTTTGAAAAACACAGACCATTCCTTGATTTACTGACCAAGATCCATACCCACTCTTACCTCGGGGTGTCTGACATTGTAAATTTGATGGAATTTAGAGAAGAGACTCCCCTGCAGGTTGGGCTCATAGTAATCTCATCTAGAGTAGGTTAAATATTTCTGAAGGGGAGGGGAGAACTAAACTATAAATAAATCATGGCTCCTCGGGCCCCGTCAGTTGCTTTCACTGAAGATGCAGAATGTATAACCTACTGCTTTAAATCAGGGCTCTCATCGCCTAAGCTCCTAGAAATGTGGCAAATACCAAAGTACCCTAAAAAGGACTATTTAAGAAAGAGTTAAAGAAAAAATACAGAATACATTTTCTAGTTGTATGTCTAGATTTATGCTGTTATGCTTAAGTTCTTTACCAAACTGATAAGAATTCAGTACTTTGACCATTTTGTTCTAAACTAAAACATATCTATTTCAAAACTGCAAAATTTCAGATTCTATTTTCTCCTAGTCTTATATTCTTATAAGAGAGAACTAAAATCCCAACCCTTTATTCTTATTAAACATCTCTTAGAGCTTTAGATATAAGTACAGGATAAGGTCCCACTATTTCCACACTTTCAGTGTGGGTCATAACCATCCCACCTATATGAATTCTCCTGCACTGGAACAGATGCAACATTCTTCATCTCAAACTTGTACCATTTGCTTGGGACAGTAGTAATGTTCAGAGGAGGCTCAAGGGCTCTCACATAATTCCATAGGCAACTTGAGATAACTTGCAGGTAGAAGACCTGGGCGCTTGTTTACCTAACTTGCCAAACATGACTTTAGACAAGTCATTAGGCACCATGAGTCTCATTATGATTGCTTTACAGATGAGAATGAATCTATAACTTTCCCTACCTTCCCAGCAGGGTGAGGGTCAAATAAAACAACGGCTGTCCCATCAGCTTGTGAGTGAGTCTTGCTTGGATGGCTCAAGTCCTAGGGTCCCAATCTTCCTCCCTCCCTTTCACCTTCTCTCCATCCCTCCTTCCTTCCTTTACATATATATCAAGGACCTCCTGTCTAAATTTTTCTAGGTATTTCTAGGGCAATACCAAGGTAAGTCAGAAATGCCCTTAACGTGCTTAAAACTTCACAGGAAATTATACTTTTATACATGTTAAGTGCTAGGAAAGGAATAAAGATAACGTGTTCTAATAGTTATGAGGAGGAAAAGGGGGTTGGGAAAACCTCCAGGAGAAAGGGGATCTGAGCAGGCCACTGAAGCCTGGATAAAATGTAGACATTTGGAGTTGATGGGGAAGAAAGGCACGCCAAGGAAAGGACCAAGACTCACAAATGCACAGAGAAGGAAAAGCATGGAGCATACACAGAAAGGATTGAGTTGTGCTGCCAGAAATCTAGAACTCCCCAAAACAGAACAGAAGGAAAGAAAGCTAGAAAGGTAGAATGTGGAAGACCCTGCAGTTTAGACTGAGTTTGGACTCCAATACCATCCTCACCCATGATGTACATGCAAATAAATTCCCTATCTGGATAAACTACATTATATATCTTAGTCTTCCTAAACTTCTCCCTCATTTGCCAGTTAGGATAGCCAATTCTCTCAGATATCACTTAACTTTGTCCTCTATTAATTCCACCCTGATTTCTGAAATAGTCTATTGCCCCAGTCTTGTCCCACTGCAGGGCATAATCCATTCTCCACACTGATGTCAGACTGACTCAAAGTGCAGTCTTAACATACTGCTCCCCAGTTTAAAATGCTTCAGTGATTATCTATTACCTACGGATAACATTCCAGTACCTTATGTAAGATACAAGGTGTTTCCCAGGCTTCATCCTCTACTTCTCCCTCTCAAGCCTCCTTCCCTGCCGCCACACTGAACTCCTTGATGTTCCTTAAATCACCACGCTCCCTTGTCCCTGTGTATCTTTGAATTTGTGGTTCCTTCTGGATAGAACCTAACTGCTTCCCTTTCTCTGACTAGATTACACCTACACTTCTCTTTTAACACTCCAATCATCATTTAACATTGTTCTGGAAGTACTAGCCAATGCAATTATATAAAAGAAAAAAAGTTCAAATATTGGAAAAGGGGAGCAAAATTAGCATTTGTAGATACGATTGTATATCTAGAAAACATAAGAAAATCAACTAAAAAAGGGAAACTGTATAATTCAGTAACAGAGTAGTTATAAAATTAATATATAAAAGTAAAAATGTATCTTTACACAAAAGGTAACCAGTTGAAAACTATAAAGTCAGAAAGTATTCCTGTATTAGGGCATAAGAAAAATTGAAAAATCTAAGAAAAAATTTATCAGGACTTATAAAGGACCAATGTAAAGAAAACTTTTAAATTCTACCAGAAAGACAAATCTTTCTTCCCGAGAGCAAGACCCATTGCAGTGTAAGCTCCCCAAAGGTATGGATCCTTTTCTGCTTTGTTCACTGATACATTCAAAGAACTAAGAATACTGCTTAGAACATATCGGGCACTCAATAAATGCCTACTGTCAATAAATGCCTACTGAACAAATAAACGCCTAAAACAATGTAAAAATTCAATATAATACCAATAAAAATACAAACAGGATTATGTGGGAAAGCCTGACAAAGATATCAACCTTCCACTTGAAAAATATATACAAAAGATCATTTTCCACCAAGTAGATGAGCAAAAATTCAAGTATTCAGGATTAATGAAAGCATGAAGAACAAGAACACACAAAGTGTTATCTGTGGAACTATATATTGGTATGGTGTTTTGAAAGGACAATTTGTTAACATCTATCAATAATTAAAATGCGTATTTTTTTAGGCAATTTCTCAGCGGGAATTAATTCTATATAGTCACACATTTATGCGCAAACATATATGAAAGTATGTCCCTTGTATTACCGTTAGAAAATAGAAAAAAAAAGAAAGTCTAAACATCTATCAATAATAGACCTATTACATAAAATATAGCCAAATAATGGAATACTATACAACTCATCCTAAAAAGCCAAAGTGGATCTATATAGAAAGAAATGGAAATAGGTCCACAATCTATTGTTAGAGTAAAAAAGGCAAGGTGCAGAAAAATAAGTATAGTATGATCCTATTTGTGTTTTAAAATTATGTCATTATGTTATATATGAACAGAAACATTCTGGAAGGTTACCTTTAGCAACAGATCAAGGAAATAGAAGAAAACCTCACTTCAAGGAAAATAGAAAGATGTTTGTTGTTGTTTTTACCATAAGCACATACTGACATTTAGAGAAGGCAGAATCGGGAGAGAAGAAGGGCTGGCCAGAAAGAGAACGATAATTAGAATAAAGAATGGAGAAGAGTCTAGTTCTTGTGCATAAAAGCCTTGAGGTCCGCGAGCTGGACAGCCAAAGTACACTTGCAGCTAGGAAGCAATAACTGCCAGCGCCGGAGCTTTAGGCATTTTCAGGGAGAAAGAAGGTGTAGCTGGAAGCCATTGCCACAATCCCTACAATGACACAAGTGGCTTGTGGCTTCTTCAGGCAAGGAAGAAGTCCTGAGAGCAGCTTCAGACCACTCCATCTCTTTTCAGGAGGAGCCACAGGCCTCCGCCACTGTCTCGAGCAAGTGACTGTAGCAATCCACATGCCTCTAGATCACTTTTGTTTATTATTTCCCTCAGAGTGCTGGAAATATTAATTGGAATAAATGTAAAGCACTTAGCACAGTCCCTGGCAGAGAGTAAGCACACAAAATATAAGCTATTATTAAGTTGCTTACAGAACTTTTTCAATAGTTCTAAGCACGACAACGGCAAAAGTCATCAGGAAGTCTTTGATTTCCAACAAGACCCATGCCTCCCCATTTATCTCTGCAATAAATAAACAGACTGTCTTCCTAAGCACATTTCAAACAAACTGGAAGCTGCGGCTTCAGTGGTTCTTACTTTTGTCAGCATTTCAAAATTAAACTGCCTTTATCAGGCCTAAGTATAAAAAGCCCACTTTTGTCTTAGAAAGCTAGAGTTTAAATAACCTTTACAGTTGTAGTACGTTTTCCTTCCTCCCATCCTGACAGCTGGACCATGCCTCACATGGCTAGCACTTGAATTCACTTACCACAGCAGGAGGGTCATTCCATTCTTCATAGGAGATGGCAGCGTATGGATAGATCCGGTCATTGATAATCTGCAGGGTAGCCAGGGCAATGGCTTTAATTGACTGGAAGTATGCTTCCCAGAACCACCGTGCCTATAAAAGAAAACAACATTCTTTTAAGCGAACAAGAGAGACAGAGTGGAAGACCTAGATGCTCCATCATTGTCAACTCTAGGCCTAGGTAATTTCTTTATTCCCAAAAAGGGAGTGCCTAGGGCAAATGCCCCCTGCTGTCAAAGCCAGCTCCATCTGAAGTGTGCATATATCAAATGCAGTCAAAATAGAATGTTTGCAAGTGCAATGCACATTGGATTCAGTTTAGATATAAGAGAAACTCCGTGATGATGATACTACCAATGTATTATACCTAAGCAAGTTTATAGTATTTTTCCTTAGATGTAACATACAAGGTAAAGTGTACAAATCTCAAACGTACAGCTCAATGAATTTTTATATACGCACATATTCTTACAACTACTACCCAGACAAAGTATACATTATAGAACATTCCAGCACCTCATGCTATTTCCCAGTCAGTATCTCCCCTCTCTTAAGAATAACCATTATTCTGATTTCTATTGTGCCCACCCTTGAATTTCACATAAATGGAATCAAACAGCATTTACTCCTTTGTGTCTGACTTCTTTGGCTCAACTGTTGTAATAGCTAAATCAGGTTTTGGTATCAAGGTTAATGACCTTATAAAATGAGTTAGAAAGTGTTCCCTCTTTTTCTATTCTTTGAAACATTTTATGCAAGATCAGTATTATTTCTTCCATGAAAGGTTTTAGGAGAATTCATCAAAGAAGCCATCTGGGCTAGGTGTTGTTTTTTTTTTAATGTGTGAAAGTTTTAAATTCTGAATTAATATTCTTTCACAGACATAAGATTATACATATTTTTCTCTGTGTATCAGTTTCATAAGTAGTGTTTTTGAAGGAATATGCTATTGCATATAAATTGTTAAATATATTGGAATAAAATTGTGCATTAACATCTGCTTAATATCTATAGAATCTGTAGTACTACACCTCTTTTCATTCTTCATATTATTAATCTGTATTTTCTCTTTGTACTTGATTGGTCTTACTAGAGCTTCATCAGTTTTATTAATCTTTTTCAAAAAACCAATTTTTGGTTTTCTACATCACACATTTTTTTTTGTTTTGTTCATTTCTGTTCTTACTTTTTATTATTTCCTTCCTTCTATTTTAAAGGAGTTTAATCTTGCTTTTAGCTTCTTAAGATTGGCATTCATATCACTGATTTCAACTTTTCTTCATTTCTAATATATGCATTTAGAGTTCTAAGTTTCATTCTATGCACTATTTTAAATGCAGCCCATACATTTATATATCATTATATCATTTTCATTATCATTTAGGTAAAAAAAATTTTGATTTCCATTGTGATGTCTTTCTTAACTTATGGGATATTTAGAAGTATACCGTTCTTTTCTTTTTTTAGAAGTATACTGTTTAATTTCTAAACATTTTGGGTTTTTCTGTTTATCTTTCTGTTACTGATTTCTACTTTGGTCACACTTTGATTGCACTGTGGTCAGAGAACATATATCTGATTTCCATACTTTGCAATCTATTTAAACTTGATTTATGGCCCAGAATTGTTTATTTTTATAAATGATCTATGTATAACTAAAAATGTGTATTCTGTAGTTCATGAGTGTAATGTTGTTTAAATCTTCTATATCCTTATTGATTTCTGTCTACTTGTGTGTATGCATGTATGTATATATGTACACAGATGTGTGTATTTTATATATCCATATATGTGTGTGTGTGTGTGTGTATTTCTGAAACTTTTACTTTCAAATTTGTGCCCTCCCTCAAAGCTTGTTCCAAGCTTGTCTCTTATAAAAAGCATACACATGTTAAGCACCCCAAATCCAAAAATGCTCCAAAATTCAAAATCTTTTGAGCATTTCAGATGTTCAAATTTGAGATACTCCACCAGTAAAGTATAATGCAAATATTCCAAAATCTGAAAAAAAAATCCAAAATCTGAAACATTTCTGGACCCAAGCATTTTGGATAAGGGATACTCAACATGTAATTAGGTTTTAATATTTTATTTCATCCCAAAATCTTTGTCTCTTAATTACAAATAGAATCCATTTATACTTAATGTAATTACTGATATGGCTAAGTTAAATGTATGATCCTTCTATTTGTTTCATCTTTTAGTTTTCCTTTCTCACCTTTAGAACTGATGAAGAATTTTTTATTTTTATTCCATGTTTTTCTTCTTCATTAGAATGCTGATTATTTAGTCTTTTGTTATTCTATTAGTAGCTATCATAACAATTAAAGTAAGCATTATTGATTTATTATAGCTCAAATTAGCAATTCTGTAATTTATCATACAATGAAAGAACTTCCATTTACCAACTTCCATCTGCTGTATTATTATTGTCAAATATTTTTACCTACATATTATAAATCCCACAAGACATTATTATTGTTTTTAAAAGTAAAATTTCACTTATATTTACCATATATTTACCCTTTCTTTTATACATATCTGAGCTTCCATCTCAAATTATTTTCCTGCTGCTTGAAGAACATATTATTTCTTTCACTGTAGGTCAGCTGATAACAAATGCTTTTTATTTGTCCGAAAGCTTCGCTTTACCCAATTAATTTTGGAAGGAGACATTTTTGCTGGGTAGAGAATTCTAAGTTAGCAATTATTTTCTTTCAGAATATTCAAGATATAATTTGATTGTTTTCTATCTTTACTGATAAATCATCTGTCAGTCTTACTGATATACCTTTGAAAATAATATGCCTTTTATCTCTGACTGCATTTAAGCTTTTCTCTGTCTTTGCCTTACAGTAATTTAACTATGAAGTACCTCGATGTGGCTCTTTGTATTTATCCCGCTGAGGATTGCAGAGCTTCTTCAATCTGTGGTTTGATGTCATTCACTGATTTTAGAAAACTCTTGCCAGTATTTCTTTTAAATATTAATTCTGAGACACTCTCCTCTCCTGGGACTTCAAATATACATATATGTGAAATACATTTCACAATGTTTTCACTATGTGCCATATGTCTCTTTTCTCTTTTTTTATATTTTTTCTCTCTGTGCTTCAATCTGGGTGTTTTCTACTAACTTTTCCCCTGGCTCAATAATCTTCTATCCCTTTTTCTTTGGTGACTAAATTGCTATTAATCCCACGTATTGAAGTTTTAATTTCTTTTTTTTCTCTAACTGAATTCTTAATCTCATTTCCTACATTTTTCAGAATTCCCATTTGATCTTTTAAAAAGTAGATTTCATATCTTTGTTGAAATTCTCCTTTTCTTCTATTTGCTTGAACATAGTTCCTGACTGATAACTCCAGTATCTGAATCACCTGTGGATATCTTTCTACTGTGTTTTTTCCTCTTCATTTGGGTTATTTGATTTCAATTTCTAGCATGCTTCTTAATTTTTTATTGGATGCAGATATTCTGTTTAAACACCATAGAGGTTCTAAATGATCCAGATTTTCTTCCTCCTAAGAATGTAACATATTCTTGTGGCAGGCACAGAGAGTGCAGTCAGACCACTTTAATCCCGTCAGAAGTTGGTTTTAAGTTGTGTTGGGACTGGCTTATTTCAGCTTCCCCTTATTCTTAAGGTTTGGCGCTTCTGTGGCCTCCAAGTAAAGCCTGAGGTATTTTCCAGGACCCCTCTACCTTGGCAGGCCTTGAACACCAACCTTTACCTCACCAGCACTATATACGGCTGCTGAAGTATTCACACTGCTCATTAAACTCCCAACCGTTGCTTTCCAAGGGGATTCTTGGAGTCTTGCTCTGATCATGTGCACCTCAGGACTTGGCAAACACCTCAAGGGAAGACTGTGGACACATTTTTTGCTTTCCTCACTGTGGTTTTCTCTTTCCTGAGATTTTGTCTGTCAAATCCCAGAGACTTTGGTAGCTCCTAACTCTAAACTCTAAGCCCCGTCGGACTGCTGCTCTCTGCGAGGGTTCCATACCATTGGACTGTGAATTGGAAAGTATCCTCAGGGGAAAACCCCAAGTAAATATGTAGCCTACTTCCACGTGCTTTCTTTCTCTCGGGAAACATGTTCCTCAAGCACTGACTGCATTGGTTGCTCTACAATGCCTCTAAACAGTTATTTTATCTATTCTAATAAGCTGTTATCTTTTCTTTTCTTTTTTTTTTTTTTGGCAGGAGGGTTACTCCAATATCAGTTACTCTGCCATGGTCCAATATAGTCTTTAGAAAGAAGCCATTTCTTATCCAAGTGGAGGTCAAACCCAGTTCCTCACAAAAGCAGGATGCTGGACTAGATGATCTCTCTAGCTTCATCATATCTATGATTTCCAGGCAAAATCAGAGGCTATTAGTGGGTGACCATGTGAAATTTTAACATGGAAAAATTGGAAGGATAACCAAAAAAGGTGAAGGGAAAAGATACTTCCTAGTCTAGCTTTGCCAACTTTCGTTCTGTTTCCTGGGCAAGTGTTCTAGTCATGAGTTAAAAGCCTAGGGTAACTTGAGTTATTTAACTACTATTCTCCCCACTAACTATAAAAAGAAGGCAAAGTATCACAATGAGAATTTCTCCTACTCAAAGAAAAGCAGAAATACAGATTTAGTTTTCAAGGGCATCTAGCTTACTCAAGCTGTCCAGTAGTTGGCCCTCTGGGTACAGCTGGCTGGCTGCCTGCTACTGCTTCTTAGATATGCCCTACTCACTCCAGTCTCATTCCTGCTGAAATTCATTTGCTGCTTTCTCTCCCATTAACCAGCCAAAATATTTACATTTTATGAGACCTGAAAAAAACTACCTTCCCTGAGAAACCTTTACCTAATACTCCTAGTATCAGCAGTCTCCCCTTACTATGAAATCCCTCAGCACTTAGAGCCTTCATTATACAGGTTAGTTCTGTTATATACTGTTCTATAATTGGTTTTCTGTTGCTTCAGATAATCACTTTTTTCTGTACAGCTAGATTGTGAGTGCCTTTGGCACAGGGATTGGCATTTTTGAAATTAGCATCCTTGCACATGTAGAATGTTTTACCTGCAACAAAGCACTTTTATATTCATGATCTCATCTGCTCTTCATAACCAGCTTGTCACTCACTTGGGACAGATACAAGTTTCATTTTATATGTGAGGAAACTGAGATACAAAGTTAACTAGTAGAATTACAATTCAAATCCATGACTCCTAACTCGAAATTCAGACCTTTTCCCACCTCATTCTAGAGTATTAAGAGTACTAGTACACAGTAAGTTTTAGAAAATGATCTTTTTCCAAGAAACTGAAGGGTATAAAAACATATTAAGAAGCATAAACCCACACACAAACACATATATTCCTGAATATTTACCTCCTTTTCTGCCAAATGGGTCTATCATCATATATTCTTTCATTTGAAATCATATTCAAATTAAACCACATTCCAATGTAAACATTCCAAAGCTTTATGCTCACGTGTGATCACAGTGGAAACAGCAGCCTTTGGGATTTATAGAAAACAATGATTGGTAAGAAATCCACCTAGAACACCAGCCAAAGGCACAACTGTGCAAGAGAGCTTCTAATTTAAGATGTCTCAAATCATCTCACCCTGTCCACCAAATTGCAATTCACTCAAAAAGGAAGCAAGTTTTGCCAATAATCATAGCTCAAGTGTCTCACTCTGAGGATAAGTGAACTTCTCAGGCTTAATTGTTTCTGCAGGAACTCTGTAATACCTTGAAATGTTCAGAAGGCATTAGAATTTACAACCCCTCCAGGACTTAGTGTCAGCCATTTGTCCACAGAGAGGAAGGAGTTTTCAGCTATGCTGGCAATGTACGAAAGCACCACTGTTCTCATCCAGAGAGCAAATGTGCATAAATGCTTATGGTTTTTTTCTCCCCTAAAACATGGGCCACATTTATGTCTATCTGAAAAGTGTGAATGAGGGATTCTTCAGCAACTATGTACATTCTCCAGTTACTTTAAATTGTGGAAGCTACACAGTTGAAAAGGTAAGTCACATATGAATAGGTCATACCAATATAACCTTGAACAAAGTATTTAACCTTTCTTGATTAAACAGATACCACTGTGATTTTATAAAACATGCAGATTTTACAGCATAAGAACTATAAAAATTCCTATGATGCTTTCAAACATGAGAATTATAAAGCTCCTAGAGGGCAGGGACTGGGCCAATTAAAACTACCATAAGCAAATAGGAACCTCACATTGAATCTGCAATTTCAGTTTACACATCAATTAAATGTGATTAATCCCTTAATTTTCAGTAATGTAAAGCCAACAGGATTGACAATAACAAGTGTTTAAGGGAAGCCAGTGTGACATGGTGGAAAGAACGGCAGTGATGGAGCATCTTGTGCAATTTTAAGTTACTTAACATCTCTGTTTTTTAAATCTTTAAGATGAAGATCATATCACCTATCTCACGGAGTTGTGAAGATTCAGTGAGATGAGGTTTGCAGAGCTCCTCATTCAGTGCCAGTGCAGAACAGACAATCAGCAAATGGTAGCTCTCTCCCCAGCATTTACATCCATCCTGTCCCCTTAGCGTCTTTGTCACTTTCATTACAATATATTCAACATTTGGTAACACTGTTTTGGGGTGAGAATGGGCAAAGGGGAGAACAGAGATGGAATGGGGTCCCAACTTTATACTCCATTCATCTCAATTCCTGAAGACAGTAAAGAATTCCAACCTGAGAGTCAGAAATAATAAAAATACATCAAGTGGGAGTGTGATAGCACTTTATATTGAAAAGTACAGAAATCAATACCATGTTCTTTCGAGATTAATCATGAAGCACCTGAGAAAAGAAGGCCTCCAGAAACTCCATGAGTGGGGGAATATGTCTGGTTTTGCTTATCACTGAACTCCCAACATCTAGCCCAGGACCTGTTAAAGAGCAGACAGTGAAACCTTTGTTGAAAGAACAAATCCATCTAACAAAAATCCCTCACAGGCACGAGGTGGCATAGGTACCACCAGCATCCCATAAAACTTAACCAAATCCTCTAAGTACCAATCCATGAAGTTTAAGGGGGGAACCATCATTTAATAATGAAATCGTATCTTGTATAGCAAATTTTAAAAGGTGGAAGATTGGGGGAGTGGAACTGAGAGACGACGAGGAAAATCTGTTCCTGAATGGAACAGCAAGACAGAAATGGGAGTAAGAATGTCCCTTATAGTACATGTATATAGACTACAAAAGAGATAAACGGTTGTTATTAAAACTATGCCATGTTAAGTGTGCTGCCTAAAAGTGGTCAGGATATCTGTTTAACAGTACAAAGGGTCTGTAACAACCCACCTGCCCTAAAGTAGCCTAAGAGCATCTGCATCCAATGATGGCTTTCAATGCCCGTTAATGAACCAGTCAACTTTGGACTGCCCTTTTAATCAGAACCTCCTGAATGTGCCCAGGTCAATGGGCTTCATTTAGGTATATTAAAGGATTTTTCTAATGAAACCCAAAAATTAAAACAATAAACCAGGCACCTAGCCTTTGTCCCAATTTCCAAGTGCTAATGCTGTCCAAATAACTGACAATGGCATGTAACTATGGATAAGTACTTGCTTAAATACTGCTCTATTTCCCCTCTTCCAACCCACTGGTTGGTCACAACATAAAGGATACACTTCTGCTTAGGAATGAGAAAGCCAAAAGAGAATGGGAAATCCACAATAACAATGAGGAAAAAAACGCCAATATCCCACAAACATCATGGCTTTTCCTGGGCCCATCAGAGAGCTGTAGTCATAAGGCAGTCAAGGGAACTAAATTTCAAAAGGTAGCAAGGCTCTCCAAGGAGAGATGGTACATGCAAATTATTTCAGCTTTGAAAGGCACAGGAGGAAGAGGTGCCTGACATAAAAGCAGTCAAAGAAAACAGCTAAAACGTTAACAAATTCTTAAAACTGAGTGCAGGTCATCAGGACAGTTTAGAAGCTTTAGGCACAAGGGATCCACACTCACCAGTTCTTTTCTGGCGGATGTTCTTGAGAAGGATTTGTATAAAACTCTGCCCACGTATTGGACTTTTTGTCATTCAAAGCAAAAGCCTTAAGTGCTGGGGGGTGAGGGGGGAGGAGAAGGAAACTACCACTCCCAAGATCCAGGCAAAGATTCACTGCCTCTGGGAAAGGAGCAGAAAGGCAGTCTGTCACTGGGGAAGGTGACAGCCTTCCAGCCTCCAGTACTCAACCATGAGAGAGAGGTCGAAGCAAAAGCCCTCTGCTCCCAAGGGAGGGCAAGAAACTCCCCTGACCCCACGGTAAGCCATGCAAGAAGTCTACTTCTATGAGAGAGACAGGGCACTCTCCCACCACCAATCCCAAGCAAAGGTATGCTTGTGTGGTGGGAGGAGTAGAAGCAAAAGCCATCTGCCCAAAAGGACAAGTGGGAACACTGGCTCAGACCAGGGTCCTACACTGACACAAAGCAGAGGTGAGGTCTACTACCACTAAGGGAAGGGCAGGAAACTCTCTCTAGTCCAAGACTCTCCGCAGACAAGGGGCAGAATAAGCTAACACTGGAAGAAGGAGCAGGAATGCTGAGAAAGACTTACCCTCAACCCCCCCCAGCAAAAGCACCCGAGACTGAGGCTAGAGCAGGGGAAGGGAGAGTCCCACACCCCCACAGTGAGCCTAGCACCAAGCATGAGCACCAGCAGTCTACCACTGAGGGATGGTTGGGGGTGTGGAGAAGGGTGGCAGGCAGGGCCTACTGAAAGCTCAAGTCCTGGCAGAAACTCTGAGAACTCCAGTGGGCCGGGCCCCACACTAAGTATGAGGCAGCAACAGCCAATCACTGGGAGCATTTGAGGTCTGTGGCTCACCAATGGTAACTCTAGCCACAGAACAACCCAATCCCACCCCCATTACTAAGTGGACTGAGTGAGCCTCCCACACTAATGGCCTGACAGAAGAAAACGTTTGCCTATTTCTGAACATGATGTTTACCCTGGTCTCTTCTGTTTTTGTATATACAATGTTCGTCATTCAATCAAAGTTTACCAGAAACAAAAAACAAAAGAAGACAATCCATTGTCATAAAATAAAACTGTCAATAGAATCAGACCCAAAGATGACCAAGATGTTGGAACTATTAGAAGGAACTTTAACTATAGGAGCTAATGAAAAAGGTGGACAACTTGCATGAACATATGGGAATTTTTAGTAGAGAGATGGAAAATATAAAAAATTATCAAGTGAAAATGCTAGAAATGAAAAACACTATCACAGATGAAGAATTCTTTAGACAGGCTTATCAGCACACTGGACACAGCTGAGGAAAGAAACAGTGAACTTGAAGATAGAACAGTAGAAATTATCCAAACTGAAATGCAAAGAGAAAAAAGAGTGTGGAAAAAAACCAAAACAAACAGAAAAGAGCATTCAAGAACTGTAGGACGATATTAAACACTATAACATATCTGTAATTAGAGTCTCAGAAGAGGCAAGAAGGGGGACAGAGACTAAGGCAGCAGATATATTTACGGGAATAACAGCTAAGAATTTTCCAAAATTAATGAAAAATAACAAAACACAGCTCCAAGAACCTCAGAGAATTGAGACAGATTAAATAAAGCATTCAACTTTTTCCTTAAGAAGTTTAAGAAGTAGTTGCACTGCTAAAATGCAAAAGTCCCTTCTCTTAGCAAACTGGGAGATTCAAGAGATCCGAGTTACAGAAAACTCTCTTACGACTCTAACACTGAGACCATTCTTCTCAGGTGAAGGGCTAGAAAATATTTCCACGCTTCATGCATTTATTTTTCAAAGCTGTATTTGAAGATGAACCTGAAAACTTCCAAAGGTATTCTAAGTCTTTCCAAACACACATACTCATTACCTCCTCTTCGTTTGTTTGCCCTTTCCTGGATAAACTCATGATAGTCCAGAGGTCCCAGAGATAGGCTCTAATAATCTTTATCTGGAAGTCAAAAAACCTCAATGATGAGGTCAAATTATAATCCAAGTATCCTTATTTCTGGTTGAGAATTACTGTAAACAAGATTTTTTGTTTATTCTTTTGCTTACTCTATTTTTATAAACATAAATGTTACATGACAACTTACTTAAAATTACAGAGGGTTAAAATACCAACAAAATCCCTCAGAGGCGCTTCTCGTGGACTGCAGGTTTTGTAACCATGTACTTTGCCCATGTTACCAGCTTCTCTAGAGAAGTAGAAGTTCACAAACATCTGATATACCATTAACTCAGGGATCCAATAAACAATAAATAGAATTTGCCTTTTTTAAAATAAAAACAGATTTCTGAAGCAAAAAAGGTTAACAGATCTAGGATTTGTCAGCAAACCATCTTTTTTCTTTATAAAATATTTATTTTGTTAATTTGGTTACATTTAAAATACCTTACCACAGAAAATATGAGAGTGCTTTTTTTCGCTTTTTTAGTCATGAAGCTATTTTATTTGCTCCACATGTACCTTTGTAAAAGTCTCTGATATCCTTAGAAGCACTGTTCTATTATCCAGTACAGTTTTCCCAGCCCCACCATCTTCACCTCTCAACTATTTGAACACGGTACTTTAGGAACCCACATCAATGGCATTCACACAAAGCCACAGCCATCGGTTCACGTAACAGTAGCAAAGTTCGTTTTATAACTTTTTGGTAGTGTAAATTTTTTTTATTTCTTCACCATGCACAGTGGTAATTGCTTTCTTTTTAATTTTTTATTTTGAAATACTTTTACAATTAGAGTTCCCGAGTATTCCAAATACTCCTCACAGAGCTTCCCCTAATGTTAATATCGTATATCACCATGGTACAATTATCAAAACTAAGAGGTTAACATCAGTACAGTTCTATTATCTGAACTACAGACTTTTTTTTCTCTTCTCCAGATTTCCCCAGTTTTCTTGTAAGGTCCTTTTTCTATTCCAAGATCTAATCCAGGACACTACATTGCATTTACTTGCCATGTCTGGTTAGTCTCCTCCAATTGGTGATAGTTTTTCAGTCTTTCCTTATCTTTCATGACTTTGACACTTTTGAATAGCACTGGTAAGGAAACTCATATAATGTCCCTCATTTGGGTTTGTTTGATGTTTTCTAATTACTAGATTAAGGTTATAGATTTTGGAGACTACTACAGAGGTAATATACCCTTTTCTTTACATTGTGTCCGGGGACACATGGTATCAATATGACATCACAGGTAATGTTAACCTTGCTCACACGGTGAAGGTGAGGTCAGCCAGGTTTCTCTACTCTATAGTTGCTACTGTTCCCATTCCATATTCTATTCCTTAGAAGTAAGTCACTGTGTTCAGTCCACACTGCAGGGGATAGTAATTAAGCTCCACCCTCTGGAGGAAGGAGTATCAAAGAATTTAGCATACTATTTTTAGTATACTTTGAAAGGATTAAAAACTATGAAACTGTATTCACTGAATATTACAATTTTTTTTTTAAGAGACATGGTCTCGCCATGTTGCCCAGGCTGGAGTGCAGTGGGTATTCATAGGCACAATCCAAGCACAGATCGCTTGAGGCCAGGAGTTGGAGACCAGCTTGAGCAAGAGTGAGATGCCGTCTCTACAAAAAATAGAAAATTAGCCAGGCGTGGTGGCACATGCCTATAGTTCAAGCTACTGGGGAGGTTGAGGCAGGAGGATCGCTTGAGCCCAGGAGTTTGAGGTTGCAGTGAGCTATGATGACACCACTGCACTCTAGCCTGGGCAACAAAGCAAGACCCGGTCTCAAAAAAAAAAAAGTCTCTACCCAGTTGGCACATAGGCAATGAAAAAAAAAAAACCACCTTAATATTTTAAAATACAGCTGTGAAACTCCATGTCATCCTAAAAGAACCTTTTTTTGTCTTTCACCCTTCTGAGGACTTTGAGAACTTGCTCATAACCTTACTCCTTGGCTGGCTGCAGCAAGCTTGATCCTTTAACTCTTTCTCCACTTCTAGCACTTTTGTTAAAACATCTCTTAACCTCCCCCGGTTGCATCCCATTTTCCTGGTGCTGAGATGAAAAAGGCTGTACATAGTCTTGCAGGCCGTGTTTCCCTAGCATGCTCCAAAGAATTTCTGAAGAAGTCTCAAGCAGCAGCAGCAGCAGCAGCCCCATTCACATATGAAAAGTTGAATATACGACAATTTCCCCTTTGTGTAGCTTAATTTCTAGGAGTTCTAGATCTTATTCTTACATCCAAAACTATGAGTCATTCAAAGGTTAGGAAAACAAGAAAATACATGGACCAGTACTCAAATCCTATTCTCAAACAGAGCTGCCTGGAAAATTCCCAAAGGCCCATATATAAGCACATGTCATCCATCTTGAAGCAAAGTACTCCCTCCTTTCATCTCCAGTCTCAGTATTTATATTGATGGGGGGTGATTAAAGAATTAACATGCAGTTTGCTCCACCAGAGAAAATGGCTACAGCATCTATTACTTAATAATCACAAAAACATAGGGAAAAGGTCTGAATGATGAAGTCTGGGCAATATTTTCTGATAGCAAAATAGCGAACTTACTTAAGTTCACAAGAGTTTTTAATTAGACAAGGTGTTTTCTCAAAGACCAATACATATTTACAAGCTCTTTACAAGCTTACATGGCATTGGATTACATGGTTGATTCCTATAAAGAATTCAGAAAACAGAGCTGTCATCAGAGAAAGGATACAGAGAAAGAACTAGAACATGGGACAAAGAGAGACAAGTGAAGAATGGGATTCCAAACACCTTTCTTTCTCTGAGCCATGCAACAGAGTTTGGAATGGGAGAAGTAAATTTGCAATTAGGGGGAAAACAGAAAATGAAGGCAAAGACAAG
Source organism: Eulemur rufifrons (assembly GCF_041146395.1). Classification (NCBI taxonomy): domain Eukaryota; kingdom Metazoa; phylum Chordata; class Mammalia; order Primates; family Lemuridae; genus Eulemur; species Eulemur rufifrons. The sequence goes on along the minus strand of NC_090988.1, from coordinate 87,280,775 downwards.
CAACCTAGAAACCACCTTCAACACAGGAACGTCCGTCCCAAAAGAGGTTATTTACCTCAGTGTAAAAGGCAAATGGCCCCGGAGAGAGTGTGAAACAGTGAACTTAATATTCACAGTTAATTCTGTTTCCAACATCTGTGACCTCAGACAATGAGGATGCTCCTCATCACCACAGTCATCATTCCCTAACGCTTATTCCTCCAGAGGAATGTAAGCTCCATGCAGGCAGCAAGTTTTGTCTGTTTTGTTCCTGGTGCATCCCCAGCACCCAGCCCTGAACCCATCACAAAGCAGGAGTTCAGTAAGTACCTGTTGATTAAACTAAGCACTTACTATGTACCAGGCACTGTTTTAAGTGCTTTAACTGTACTGATTTAATCCTCTCAACCCAAGGAAATTATCCCTATTTTATGGTGAGAAAATTGAGCCACTGACAGGTTTACTGGTCCTGCCTTTCTCTAGCCTTCCCGATTTGACTCAGGTTCACTGGAACATGTGCTGAGCTGTGGTCCTGCACAGCCTACTCAAAAAATCAATTAACAACTTCAAGACTCCTACCGTTAGCTCTAGGAAGTTCAACTTTCTGAGAAGCTTTGCTTTCCCAGCCATAGTCCTGTGTGCTCTCAGCTAATTTAAGAGAAGCATTTAACAACTCTGGCCCAACACAGTGGCAAGGACTGTTACGAGTCTGCCTTGAGTGATACTGGAACACCCTTCTGAGAATAACGAGAACCAAGAAGCTTCCTCAACATTTAGGGACCAGTTGTCTAGGAACGTGATACCCACCTCACCCTTGATCTCTTTCTTCTATGGTTATTATAACACAGCTGGGAACTAGTCCTTACTGGGGAATATAAAAACAAACTGATGATGAAATGCAGACACGTGAAGGCAAATGACTTGTTCAAGGTCATGCACTAAGAATCTGGAAAAGGACAAGAAGAAAGCAGACACACACGACGTGGCATCCACTGCCTCTCAGGCCACTGTTGTACTCAGACATGCCCTGCTCCAAGCTTGATGCTCAGCTCACAGTTCCCTTGACCGTTATTTCCTTGCGGGGTGGGGAGAGATCCCACATCACCTGATAATAGTAGCTTAGCTGTGCAGATAAAAGAAACTACTTCATTAAAGATAAACCTCATCTCTCAGGTTCAAAAATATAAAACATTAAATGTCTCAATGATGTCAACAAATTTGCTACAAAAAGCCAATGCAGAGTACCAGGAAAAAAAAACAGTCAATAAAAACACAGATATCCCCCTGCCCGGGCCTGGTCCATTAATAATTAATGTATATATAATGGCTTGCTATTAAAGGAGTGTGGTATTAGTAGACTCTGCTTCATTAATGGATCCATGGATCAATAGAAAAAAACTTCAGAATAGATTATTTACATGTTTTAAAGAAGATAAACTCTGCATCTCCTTAATTTTCTAAATAACTTATGCCCTAGCTATTGCCATTAGCCAAGGAGAATCCAATGCTCTGAAAAACATACAAATGAAGAAGGTAAGGCCATGAACTTATCTTGGCAAAGGAGATCAGATTTCTGTCATTTAAAAAAAAGCTTTTTCAAAATTGCTCAAAAAGTTCTTCTTTATTAAAATTCACTACTAAATTACAGACAGCCAACCTGACTGACCCAGAAGGCTACAGTGTACAAGAATGTTTTGGTGTGGGTTGATCCAGTTGATCCATCCAACAAACAGAAGTCACGCATGGTTACAAGGATAAATTAATTCTCTCTTTCTCTCTAGAGATAGGCATATATTATTTTCATGTGTCTATTTCCTCCACTACCCTCCCTGTCCAACCCATCTCCCAAATCAACCATTGAATGATATAAGCTTAAGAATGAAGAATTGCTTTGATCACAGGAGGTTTTCTGTGTTATTTCTTTTTTAAATTCTCAAGCATTTGTTAAAGGCCTGCAGCTCTCAATCTAGTATATAATCCTGTACTTTCAATCTTCCCTTTCTTGCATTAAAACATGAACTGTGATATTTAATATTTCAATGAAAAAAAAACCCCTCACCTCTAAGACTCTGTCCATTGATACAACAAAACAAAATAAAAAATGAGCTTTTCTTAGGCTTAATAAACTCTTTTAATAATATACTTGTCATCGTGTCATGAACAGGCACCATACTGCAAGTTCTACCTCCCTGGATGAGGTATCCAGGAAAGAGACTCCCTGCAAATTCTCAATTTAGCCCAACTGGCCACTTCTCCGTGTACAAATGTGCAATGGAATGAGGTGGTACTTACAGCGCTCCTCTTTACCCACTCCTATCTCCTTTTCAGCCTTACACTATTGCTACAGCTTCTACCTGGCAAAGAGCTGAGAATGGGGTTAGGAGAAAACACCTCAGAGGTGGACTCCACAGAGAGGAGCAAAAAATTCTTTCTCAACCGAGCCACTAACCCGCACTCCCTCAGAATGTAACTGTTATTTGGAGAAAGGGCCTTTAAAGAGGTGATTGAGCTAAAATGAGGCTGTTAGGGTGGGCCCTGATCCAATCTGGTGTCGTAAGAGGAGGAAATCTGGACACAGAGAGACGCCAGGGGTGCGTGAGCACAGAGGGATGACACATGAGGATGAGCTGCAAGAGGGCAGCCATCTACAAGCCAAAGGGACAGGCCTCGGAGAATCCAAACCTGCTAACACCTTGCTCTTGGACTTCCAGCCTCCAGGACTGTGAGAAATGAATTTCTGCTGTTTAAGCCACTCGGTCTGCGGTATTTCATTATGGCAGCCCTAGCAAACCAATACAGACATCAGTGGACATTATATACCTCTCCCTTCAAGAATGTTGGCTGCTTGAGAACAAGAACTATAACTCGTACAACTCTGAATTGTGTACAGTATTCTACCCAGAGTAGGCATTTTATAAATATTTTTGATGATTATAACAGTTCAAAAGGTGCTCTGAATACAAATAGAGCTCTATAAATAAACTTCATACTCTTTAATTACATGCCACAAATTCTTCCCAAACCCAAGTCTGCCACTTAAGCTTTGTAACCTCAGGCTATCTACTCAGCCTCTAAGGTTCGCTGTCCTCTTTTACAAAAATGAGAATGACAGTTACCTCATCAGGTTTTCACGGAAGCTCCTAATACAGTACCAGACATAGTATTAAATAGTTAACATAAATGTTAATTCTCCCCTTCCCCTTGCAAACTGGGAAATGTGAGCTCAGGACCATACTCATGACCACAGAAGAGGACAGTGGTTATATCAGGCCTACCTTTCTGATACCTGGGTCCCTGCTAAAAACTTAACCTTTGCTCTAAGGCAGAAAGAAACTTTGTCAGACTATTCTTTCGGCTAAAGATAATGTTATCATCAGTAATATCCTATTGAAAGTCTAGAAAAGCAAAGGACCTCAAAAGAGGTCATTTGTTCCTTTCCTGCACTAATGGCATAATGATTGGAAGAGGCATTTTCTACTCAATATTTTTAGAATGAGAAGTTTGATTTCTTGCCAAAGAAGCTATATTGAAGTCATCTAATATCCATGGGTCCCTGGATTCTCCTCTAAATACCAAAACTTTCAACTCTGGCTCCTCAGGCAAGAACTCAAGACGATGTGGGAGGGCAAGCCATGTTATTTCCATGTATTCTCGCAAGATCTAGTTTTTCCAGAAAGTAGAATGGAATCAAGGCAGTGAAGAGTGCAGCTGGGCTATCTCACACCTAGGGCTCGTGTGATCTGAAAGCATTAGGACTGAACACATAAGCCCCGGGATACTTTTACCATGCCATCTTCACCATTAACTATGCTCCCAGACACCAAAGATGGCTTGTGATTTATATGTGTTTGCCCTATTCAAAAAAAAAAAAAAAAAACTTTCAAAATAGATGGCACTTAGGGACAGTTAGAAGAATAAGGGGTAAGAGCTTGAAGGTAAGAGAGGACTTTGTGAATACTCCTGGGAAACGCTCCCATGCTACGACCTGCTATGACCTCCTGTCCTCTGGGAAACAAGAAGGAGTTGAGAAGGAAAAAGGGGAAGCCCAAGTCATGTTTCCTGACATGTGACAGACAGCTCCTGAAATAGAAAGCCATAGGTTTCAAGTCTCAGGGGTATCACCTTCAAATATGTCAATGTTCTAAGGGTAGATCGGTTTTCCCAACTGCTGAAATCCTGCTGTGAGGTGAGGTCCTCAGCAAAACACAAGCCTCTGACTGGGAGCCTTTGAGGTGGCAGGAGCCATGAGGAGTTCAAAGGCAAGGCCGGCCAGGGGCTTGCACCTCCAAGAGCCACAGGGGTGAAAGGTTACTAAAGCAGGAGCCACTGACCAATAAAACTGTGTTTGGTCAAGCCTTCTCAGCCAAAGTTCATTTCTGCTGTGCCTGTGTCTCTGAGTCACCCACCCTCTGAATCCCACTGTTCCCTAGGCTGGATCAGGGGCTTCTTGAGTGATTAGCAGCTGACCAGCTCTCTCCCCTGGCTGGTTCCATGGAAGAGCTGAAAGGTGGAATGGAAGCCCTTAATCAAGATGTGTCCTGAAAAATAAATAAATAAGAGCACAACTTGGGTCTACTAGCTATAAAGGAATCTGCCTGGGGTGAGATTTCTCATGTTTGCTATGCTAAAAACCAGCAGAAAGAAAGCATAAGTTTGTTTGATTAGACGAGGAAAATACAAAACAAGCCTCACTCCAACCAGGCACACTTGAAAGGCCTGCCCTTTTTAATTAAAACACACACACAAACACAACATGTAAAGGGACTAAGAGGGCAGAACTCGAAAGTTTACTTCATCCCAAAAGGCTATCGTGACAGCCACGTTCAGGTGATATTCTCTTCTCTATTCTCTTTTCCATGCAGTAGCAATTCCAGAGAATACCAAGGAGGTACTCTTTGGCTCCTTTTTTTTGGCCGTGAATACCAACTCAGCAGTCAGGTGGCACGGCAGCCCGTTCCACTGTTACTACACATTCCCAGAAAAAAAGAAGTTGAGAATCGTGTGGGTGCAATGCCATGTATCACTGTTGCACCTGACCAGAGGCCATGAGTCCTCTACAAACGGCTTGCTGTCGGAAAGCCCCACCTTCTGATTCACATTATTGAGACAAGCTCTGCTCGCAACCCTGAGGGGAAACCCCAGTGGGTGCTCCCCAAATCAGGACTCTGGATGGAGGGAGAAGTTTGAAACAGCTACACTTGCTATGTCAGTGGTTCTCACTTTTTTCCCCTGCCCCTTCTTACCTGAAGGATGACATGCACCTATGAGTAACTGTGGCTCACTATGGCAGGGACTCTCAACACAGATCCATGTCCCCACATCCCAGCCCAGAAAGCCTATCAGAGGGGCAGTAGGAGTGGTGTGTGAAGTTTGAAAATCCCCCCAGGGAATTCTGATCCTTCCTTCATCTCACAGTTAAAAATCACTACGATAGCCGATTAGACAGTTGAAGCCCTTCTTTTCTATAGTTTCCAACCTAAAAAGAATTCCAAAGATTATACTTCCTGATATGTCATCCGTAAAGTTACCTACAGCTTCCAGGCAAAGAGACTCAGGGAATAACGATCTTTAGCTATTCTAACCTAAGGGGAGCGGGTCGGGTCTGCTGCTCCCTGCGCACCATGGTGGCCCTTCAGTTTGCTACTCAGACCCCTCCCCGTGTCACCAGCTTCCAGGTCTTCTAATTCCCATGAAATGCCAAAATGTCCCACTGCTGCACTCAAGCCTCGATCTGCAGCCTAAAACCAAAAGGAAAACTTAAAGGTCTTTCTAAAATATAAATAATACCTATACAAGATCATCAAGTCCTGATCAAATTAATCTGAAACTTAAAACCATTTCAATACATACATGGACTTCAAACACTTAAAAAGAAACCACTTGCTCCTTTTAATAAAAATATACTGACATCAGAAAGAACAAGTGAACTGTTTTCCTACTATTAAAGTCTTATCAAAATGGGCAGTATGTACACATTTAAGTATAACAATTTAGCCTTTAAATTACCAGGAGAGAGGTAACTATACTGCCAGAAAAGGTTTACATGGAGCTACTTTTGTACTATTCCTAGCCGGATTCACCATTAACGAACTTTAAGAAAATGAAATAAATATATGTGACTGTTGTCTTACATTCCCAAGAACAGTAGTACAGAATTATAAGATTAATTGTGCTATTGTTCAACTACAAATTATGCCACACCAAAAATAATCAGGCAACTCCAAATTGTCTCAGCCTCTGCAATGCTGAGGGAGACAGAATATATAAATAATAAGTTATCTTACTATTTATAAATATAAACAAAAATCCTATATATTTTTGCCAATGTTTGTAGAATATTACGGCATCACCATACTACATTGTATAAATAAACAAAATGGCTTATTTTATGAATCAGTTCAACTCTTATTCAAGACTTGAAAACAGTGTGTTCTCTACCAAACATATCAATACTTGAGAATTTTCAAGTTATTGTTTTGTGGCCGGGCGTGGTGGCTCACGCCTGTAATCCTAGCACTCTGGGAGGCCGAGGCGGGTGGATCGCTCGAGGTCAGGAGTTCGAGACCAGCCTGAGCAAGAGCGAGACCCTGTCTCTACTAAAAATAGAAAGAAATTATATGGACAACTAAAAATATATATAGAAAAAATTAGCCGGGCATGGTGGCGCATGCCTGTAGTCCCAGCTACTCGGGAGGCTGAGGCAGTAGGATCGCTTAAGCCCAGGAGTTTGAGGTTGCTGTGAGCTAGGCTGACGCCACGGCACTCACTCTAGCCTGGGCAACAGAGCGAGACTCTGTCTCAAAAAAAAAAAAAAAAAAGTTATTGTTTTGTAAACCTAGATATTTTTCTAAGTGGGCATATAATAAACTCACAAAACTTGTGCTGCATTTCCTGTAATAAGCAATTATTTCTCAGAAATGCTTGGCGAATAGTCCCTTGCTGTGGGAAACCAGCCCCAAAGAGTCAGACAATTCTTATACAGGCTGTAAATGAATATTCAACACTTTTATTAGGAAGGTCATTTCCTGAAGCAATGCCCCATATTGAGGTCTTATAACAAGGGATTAACTGATGATTAACCTCAGAGACAGTTCTCCAACCAGTGCCCAAGGAGGAAACTGACCATGTCACCTACTCTGACCCCTTGAAAAAGATGTATGAAGAATGTTCAAGAACACATACTCACCGACAACTTCCAATATACTTAGTTTGTCAAATTATACGATAAACAATAATACCCAGTTCATTGCCCTAAATTAAACTTCTTAACTAATTAGAGGATATCAATTTAGTCATCAGGAGTATGAAAAATAATTTTACCATTTTGGAGTTTGGGACATTTTGTTTTGTTTTGTTACTTGTTTAGTTTTTTTAACTAATTATAGTTGGTCTTCTGTGGATTCAACCAATCGAGAATTGAAAATATTGAGGAAAAAAAATTGCATCTGTACTGAACATGTATAGACTTTTTTTTCTTGTCATTATTCTCTGAACCATATAACAACTATTTACACAGTATTTGCATTGTATTAGGTGCTATGGGCAATCTAGAGATGATTTAAAGCTGCAGTCCCCAACCCCCCGGTCCAGCCACGAACTGGTATTAGTCTCTGGCCTATTACCAACCAGGCTGCAGCGGCTCCCATCACAGCCTGGGCTCTGCCTCTCTCCCCTCTCCCCACTCCCCCATCTCCCCGTAAAAATTTTCTTCCATGAAACCGGTTCATGTTGCCAAAAAGGTTGGGGGCCACTGATTTAAAGTATACAGGAAGATATGTGTAGGTTATGTGCAAATACTACGCCATTTTACATAAGGTACTTAAGCACTCATGGATTTTGTATTCCTGGGAGGTCCTGGAACTAATCCCTCTCAGATATCAAGGGACGATTACTTTCCCCTCAGGAGCTACACAAGTAATATTTAAATTGAATCAGTATTTCTTATTGTTTGCTCAATGACAATCCTGAATCGACAGGTATATATGTTTGACTAACTCACTACAAAAATTCCTTGCTTTTGCCCCAACCTCAAGTTAAATGACTATTGTAAATTGAACACACTTGCAAAATTGCTTATGTCCAAAACTACTTGAAAAAAGGAAAAATAATGTTTGTGCCAAAAAGCGATGTAGAGTAGTAAAAATATATATATATCCATTGGATTGGGTTTATCACTACTCACCTCTTCCTACGAGCTTTAGTTAGAAGAGCAGGAAGATATAAAGCACATTCTGAGGACATATTCTGCCCACCCCTACCCCTTTGGAAGCCAAGGCTGGAAAGCAGAAAGGAGAAGCGCAGTAAGGATGCTCTTTTTATAATGAAATGCCTGGAAAAACATTCTGGGCAGGAGATGCCAAAGATTTTGAAGCGCCCATCAAGCCACTGGCCTTGATCCAGGTAATGGTTTTTCCTTCCCCTCAGATGTCTGCTGCAGGAGTTTTCCAGCAAAGAAAGAAAGGAAAAGTGGTAGGGGAGAGGGAGGAGCAGCTTTCAGTCCATTTCTCTGTAACTCAGAGGGTAAAAAGGGGCAAAGATTGCAGGCTGACATTTATGGAGGGCCTGGTGTTCCCATGAAGCACTCTGGGAGGATTATTGAGGGTTAACAATCTGGTCTAAAAAGGGCAGCAAAGCAGACTGATGAAAGTCCCTTTAAATTTGATAACAGTGATTCTGTGGACCCAAAGACAGCAGTCTAGCGCTGGCAAAGACGTGTGAGCCCGGATCTAGCCAGACAGACCAGCTTAGGGAAAAAGATACATTGCAAACCTGGCCACCTTAACCCTTCAGGATTGCCAACTCACTTGCTGAAGCATGAAAGCACAAACTGCTGTGGGATGGAATTTCTAATCGTGGGAATAAAAAAAAAAACAACTTTGGAAACCCTCTCTTGCCTAATCTGCCCTGCCTTGCTCCTACCAATGGCCAGTGGCGAGGTTCCAGACCTACAGAGGTTAACTATCTCGCTAGTCTTTCACCTCCACATCACTGCTCCACCACCGGGTCCCTTCTGCCTGGCATTTTTCTTCGATTTTAATATCAGAAGTTTCACACGCCTGCCTGAGCTCCTGGACTCAGCAGAAAGGCCCATATAGCTGTCAGCAAACTGATAAGAACTTTAAAATGACTCCACAGGGCCTCTTTATAAAGAAGAGCCAAAGAAGCCCATAAAAAAAGAGGGCAGGGGCCACGGAAACCAGCCGCTCACACTGTTTTAACGTGGCATTAAAATGAGCTGCAGATTTATGGGAGTGTTTTAGCCCCTGGCCCAAATCATGTGGGGGATGAAGCTCGTCTCTGAGCTCCAGTGGGATTTCAAATATGGGATGGAGCTGGCTAGAAAGAAATGGGGGAAGGGAGGCAGAGGTAGCAGAAAGAGGAACAGGGAAGAAGCAGAGAGCACCGTGAAAATTACATATTAGAAATCACTCTCCTGCAAGTAGGATGTGAACAACAGCTATTTCTAAAAGGTATGTGACCAGTCCTCTTAAATTCACATAAAAATTTCCTTTATTTTTAGTTATGCCCAGTAGACTCTAGTTCTTCTGCTGTTCACCACCCAAACATCTATTCTGATTCTAATTTCTCTCTTTAGGTTTACTTATTTTTTTTAAAGTTTTTAGTTCAAAAAAATGAATAAAATCATGATTTAGCAGAGAACAGATTAAATGAGGGGGGAAAAGGTTCGGTATAAAATTTTTCTCCACTGGAAAGGGGAAAAATACTACTACTACTTTATCTAGATGTGCCACTGAATTTAAAAGAAAAAAAAAAAACCTAGAGAATCATTGGTTTTTATCTCTGTATAAGCCATTCTGATCCTAACAAAAAAATAGAGAGGTGAACCTCATTCCATGCCAAGATGTAAAAAATATACCCAAACCCACAGGAATAAATTCTGTTTCAAGTTTCGAAGCCCAGAAGCAAATGCATAATACATCGTGGTGGTAACTTCCTGTGGTTCCTTAAGACTGTTCTCCCTATCAGGAGGCTCCTTCCAATATTCAAATGCAGACCCAACGGGCGCTCTCCTAAATGATTGCCAGCCTGGAGCAAGGGGACCAGAACCTACATGCTGAGTAAATGATCTCATTTAATCCATACCACTACAGTATTATTGGCCCCAAGTTTTAGATAAGAAATGGAAGCTTGGGACGTTAAGTAACTTGCCCACAGTCATAAAGCTGGTAGACAGATGGCAGATCTCAGAATTCGAATTCAGGTGTCTCCAACTCAAGCGTGCATGGGTTTTCCACTACCAACATTTCCCAAACTTTTTGGACTGGGACCCACATTAAAAAACACATAAATATATTTTATGTGACAACTCGCTACTGAAACAAAGGTTTCAGGAAATAGTTACCCTTACTATGTATTATGCTCTGATAATTTCCTATTATGTTTCATTTTTTAAAGAAAATAAAATGCCAGTTGTGACCCAATGAATTGACTTCATGATCTACTAATGAATCATTACCCTCAGTCTGGAAAATACTGCAGTACATTGTGAAAAAAAAAAAAATCACCAGACTGGTAGTCAGGAGACCTAGATTCCAGCTCCACTCTGCCCCTAAGAATTCATTCTTAAGATCACTCCAACTCTAGGGCTCACCTGTCATTTGCAAAATATCAGGAATGGGTTGAAAAATTTCTAAGTTTCCTTCCAGCTGTTTATTTAATATTTTCCCCCAAATCTCTTCAAGGCTTTCCCCCTTGCCTCACACATCTTTTCATTCCGCTCCACTTGTGACTTACCCTGCTTCCTTCCAGTTCTCTACCGAGTTCCCTGCTGCTGGTCTTCAAAGTCCTCCCTGGGCCTGCTCCATCTGCCCCTTCTTACCTACTGATCTTTTTCCACAGGTGCAAACCTTCCGGTGGAAGTCAGTGCCCTGACAGCTCACCCTCTCTCCCTACCCGAGATCACCCAGTTGTGAAAATTCCTTTCACCTCCTCATCCACTCTGATCTTGGGGTCATTCCCGACTCCCCTTAGCACAGCTGAGTACACAGCACTCCTGGCCTTGTAATTTATGTTACTGAAGTACTCTTCCCAGCAACCTCAGGGCCTTTCTTAAAGACAGGATCCGTGTCCCCCTTTTAAAAATCTCCCTCAACATGCCTATATAACACTAGGAACAAAGCAGGTGCTTAACATATATTTATTTAATTGGTTTGCATTATGAAGTCAAGGATCCTAATTTTCCTAAGTTTGGAGAAAGCTTTAGGTGGGCTGCTCTAGAAAAAGTGAACAAACTATTGAAAACTGGTATCACAAAGAGGTAAGTGCCCTATCAGACTAAATACCTACTTAGTCATATTTGCCCGTGGACAAGATAGACCAAGTCTGCCAGGGAAAGTAGCTTTATGGCCTCTCCATCTGGACTGTGTGGATTTAAATCTCAGAAGCTATACAAAACAACTGCAAATCAGTCCAAACCTTAAAGACAGGAAAATTTACTTACAGGCCCTAGTGCACTATAAATTTGAGACAGTTCTATTAAAATGCTTTTCTTGGCTTCCCATCAGATACTTGGTAAGTCTTTTTCCAACAAGGTTCTTAATACCAAAGCTGAAAAAAAAAGTTAAACACGTAAAAGTGCTCTTCCTTAAGGGTTCCAATTAAATGAGTCCTTATTTTATCCTGCTTTAAACAACACACATTGACGACTCTCCTTCACAATATGGATTTATACACACAGGAAAAATCAAACACAGAGTATACAGTGCTACCCCCCAAAATTATGAAATTTAAAATATTCCACAAAATGATTACACCCATCACCAAGGCTCTCCCATTGGCCAAAGAGCCTCACTTTGTATCAGAAACACGCTCGTCTGTTTCACAGGCAGAACTCCAGGGATCAGGCCAGTGTGTTCTGTTGAAGGGGAAGTGATCCAGTAGCTTTTTAAGGGCAAGTAGGAAAGCAGAGACAGAAACACAGCCCGGAGTGGCACATCAGAACTGGAGAGTAGGGGAGAGGGGAGGCAGGGAATATTGGTATTTTTTTTAAAAAACCCTGAGAGTCCAGTTTATGTATATAAAAAATTCTCAATTTCACAGTTGCAGGGTTGCGGGGTATGGGGGGGTGGCACGCGGATAAGAATGACGGATCTCACGATACCGATCCTGAAAATTAGAAGTGAAACCTCTTCCATATTCCTCATATTTCCAGAAATGTGTTCAGTCCTAAATGTCTCAGGCAACTACTTTTTCAAGACGACTATTCAATAAGCAGTTAGCTTGAACTGTTGGGAAGTTCGTTCTGATTTTTACCCTTAATCCAGGCCACACAGCTCTGTGGTTTGAACAAAGTTGTAGGCAGCGGACCAGAGTGAGCTCCCTGCCTGTCCCTCCCACGCTGTGTGGTCTTGGGAGGATTACTTCACGTCTCTTTATGCTTCGTGTCTTCACACAAAAAAATTCAGATCACTCTTCTAATGGCCTATCTCACTACTCTGTTGAAAGAGTCTGCTTTGTAAACTGGTGTATGTTGGGGGTGGGGGAATAAGGGAGAAATGGACAGAGACTGCCATATAACTGTCACGGATGTTAACAGTCCAGCCGGCCGCACAGGAACCCTCAGATAATACATCAGTGTGAGCTGCTGAGCGTTCTAGACATCTGAGGGTTTCCTTTAAGCAAATCACGAAACATTTTTTAAAAATAAAAATGTAAACATTTTAAACAGAAAACTTTATGAAACATATTACACAAGATCCGATATTTTAAAAATATATATGCTGAGCAAAATTAAATCTTAGCTTAAAGATTCAGGAGCATCACTAGGAATAGCAATTTCAGTTTTTCCACAATTTTAAGATGCCCCATCAATAACAATATGGTGGGAAGAAATAGAAACTACATTCAGTGTTCAACTCATTTGGATGCCAGAAATGCAAAATATGAAAAACAAACAAACATGTACAAAATTGAGGAATTCTGTCCTCTCACAATGATACACCCAGCATAGAGTAAAGCCTTGCAAAGCTGTCATTATAGTTGATATACTGAGAATTTTTTTTTTCAAATAGCTTTTCCTTCTTCTCTATTCATATCACATTGGCCGATGACCTATCTTAGAGACCTTCACTTGTCTTTCTTCCCTTCAAATTTGGGACTTCTAAGCTACTGTGGCTATGAAAACCAAATAATTCAATGTGTTTTAAGTTGCGTACAAATAAGATAAGAGCCCCCTTGTAGGGGCTCTCCCATAAAGCCCACGAACCTCAGTGTATGCACATACATTTTGCTATTTTGTGGCCTCTTCTGCTGTCTTCTTGATCCTAGCAGGTAAGGATACCACATGCCTGGGGTTTTATTTTCTTAAACAGACATGTTTTGGCTTTTTCCTAATCAGCCCACTATATCTTCAAGTATTTCTCTGCGGCACAAATATTTGGTATGCTTGATAGGAAAATATGAAGGCATATTGATCAGTGTAATAGACTGAAAAGATATTTTCATGTACCCTGAGTGTTAAAGGCTAGAGAGAAAAGAAGATGCTGAATGTTTCTGCCACCTCAAAGGCTCCCAGTCAATTGAGTACAAAGAAGAGTTCAAAGGCAAGGCAGGCTCCTGACTTCCACCTCCTAGTGTGGCTGAGGTTAGAGGTCACTGCTGATGGAGCCACTGACCAATAAAAGAATATTTGGAAATTCTACTCAACAGATAAACTGGGGATCCATTTACACCTTCCTCCCTATCCACACAAACATTTCTAATGATACAGTCTAGTGTCTATCCAGTTGTTCGAGACCCTAGATTGCATACTTTTTCTTTGTGATTCAAGGGAGACTGGGGATACGAATGTTCCATTTGACTACAAAAAAATATTTAGTTGCATATATCTGCCTGCCTTCCAATGTAAGAAAGACAGTTGATAGAACCCCCATCTTTAAGGCCTACCTCAAATGCTACCTCTCCAATAAATCCAGCCTGACAACTTTAGCCCAAACTTTCTCCCTTCTGCTTCAGACCCCTTATGTCCTTTGGAAAACTGGCACCATCTTCTCAACTTTGATTATGCTTCTACCTATATATCCCCAAGACAACTATTAGTCCTTTGTGGGTGAGGATCACAGATGTCTCATTATCTCTCATAATCTCTCCCTGAAAAGTACCAATTAGGGCTTCAATAAATTAATTAACTAGTTAATTAGCTCATAGGACAATAAAAGGCCAACTGATAAGTTAGCTTTACACTGTTTTTTAACTTACCCACAAAAAACCCTATAAGCCCCCACTGACCTGTCCAATGCCATGTGTGCCAGCACTGCTCGCTGGTAGTCTTCCGGAGTAGACACCAGAGACACAGGTTGTACTGTTCTTCAAAAATCTTAGCTTAACTACAGCTCTTACTCACTTTAGGCTCTAGCCTTGTATTGAACTTTACAGCTGCCCCACTATCACAACTAAGGTCAAGAAAAGAATTTTATTTCCTTTCCTTGTTAGGCAGAAGGTCTTTCTCCCTTAGTGCATTCAAATTCCCAAGTCACGACATGGACTGTCTCCACTGCAGACATCAGATAAGCCTTTCTGATCCTACACTCTAAGCTGCAAGACCTTCCTCACCAAAATCCTACCCCACATTTCTGAGATCAATTCAGAAACTTTACCTTTATCTCATCTAGGGAAAACACAATCCTGTGCTAAGCACTATTTCTTCTTCATCTGAAAGAACTGGTCTCTGAAGAGCAGCTATGAGGACAATGTCAGTGTGAAGCACAACAGTGGCCCACAGCATTTAGGATTTCTTGGAAAGATTTAAATATTCAGAAGGAAAATGAGTCACTTAAAAGTGGATGGAGACCTCTGCTGGCTACAACTGTCCATGCAACTCCCTTAAGCTAGTTGAGAGTTTCTCAGCACACAAATCAGACCCTCTCTTCATTCTGACATATTATCTACAGGCCCTAAGGTATCAACTACTGATGCAACAGGCTTTCCCCTAAAAGTTTACGCCTGTCTTACAAAAGGACCCACGTCTGACCTCCCTGAAGAGAATTCATTACGGTGTAAGAACTTTTCAGAATCAGGTGTATGCTATTTTTTTTAGTTACGCCTACCAAGGCCAGGTTAAATCAATGGAAGGTAAACAGAAGGCAAAATGAAAAGCACATTTTAGAAACAGCATATTTTGTTATAAAACAAAAGAACTCTTTAATCTTAGAGAGATGAGAGATCAACAGAACAGTGGTTCTCAATCAAAACAATTTTTCCCTCCCCACCTCTCCTCCAAGGGGGACATTTGGCAATGTCTAGAGACATTCATGGTCGTCACAACTGGGGGAGGAGGTGCTACTGGTGCCTATTAGTTGAACGTAGTCATCCTTTATATCTAACTGGGAATTACTTCAACCAGATACTCTTGCATCTAGTTGAGATCAGTCCAGTCTAGAAATGTGGGATTGAGAGAAGTCATTTTTGGGGACGTAGAATACTCAGAGAAAGGGGAGCAGGACAATGAGGCTCTGCAGGGAGCCTTAGACAGAGAGCAGCACAGGGAAAGAGGGCATCAGAGAGCAGAAGAGGGAGTTAGAGAGGGGGCCAGGGAAGTGCCAAGACTGCCTCTCTTTTGCAAGCTAGCGTAGTGGAGAGCATTCACCACCAGAGGAGGTAAGTGGCCCTTGTGACTAGAGCTGTTCAAGGCAAGAAGAGACAGCCACTTAATGTTGTCAAAGAGAATAATATTCTTGCTGGGAATAAGATTCATAGAGTTTTTTAACAGCTGCATGGAACATGAGAGATGATTTAGCCAACCCCTTCATTTCATAAATGAGAAAATGAAAGCTGGGGAAGCTTTGGTGACTTTTCATGGTCATACAATTCATAAGGACAGAGCCAGGGCTCAAACCCAAGTCTTTTGACTCCAAATGTGTCTCTCTGCACCCAAATACCCTAAAAGTATGCTGTTTTAAAATGACCCACATTCATTACATCTCTGCTGTTCTATGATTCTGAGTTTACCACTGAAAATGACCTGCCACGCTTGTCTCAGAGCTGTGGTTCCCACACGGTGCTCCTGAGGGACAACAGCATTCTGTGAGCCGGCAGTAGGTGCCCTACTCTGAAAACCAAATGATTCCCTTGCCCGACTTCAGGGTGGAGGGGTGAGGAAGGAGAATTTGCTCATTTTTACCACCCCAGTTTTTTCTTAACCTTTCTAGACTAGAATCTAGTATAAAATAGTATCTGACTTAGCATATGATTCTATATTTAGTTATGTTAATAAATCAAGATGCCATAAAAAAGTAACACAAAGAGCACAAACACTATGGCTCTTCATGGAGCATTTTCTTCTACACAAGTTTTAAAAACCATAAGTTTAGATTGAAAATCTACAGATCTCTAGACTGATTTTCTGATTCACTAAAAAGATGCGACCAGCAGTGAAGTAACAATTGGGAAATCCAGAAACTTAAAATCATCATGAGGATGCCATGAAGAAACTGCAGGGAGGCTAAATTCAGCCTGTGCTTTGTGTTCCAATCAGAATGCCAACACGCTGTACAGCTGAGGTTACTGAGACCCAGAGAAGGCACAGACTTCGTAACCTGCAGGGCTGACATCCAACCCAGGTAATCTGAGGAAGAACCTACAGACTTAATCACTGCATGGTAAGAAGTTCAGTATTATAATAAAAGAGAGTGGACTGAACGCATCCACTAATTTTTACTCTCTCCTAAAACCCTAAAATGGCAATTAAGGGGACTTTCTAAAAATAAGGTATAAACATCCTCAGATAAAAGAATGGGAGAAAAGATAACAGCAACAAAATGTGGAAGCCGGAAAGTAGAGGGAGAAGTGGTAACTGACGCTAGGGGTCCAAGACAGCTGCACCTTAAACCCGCTGAGGAAAACCTGAGTCACACCCGCAGAGGCGCAAGTGGGGGAAGGTGGGGTTAAAGCAGGAGGAAGACTGAAAATGTGTTTAAGAAGCAGCCAGAATCCCTGACCCCCTCCCCCTTCCGCATAGCCAGGCAACAGCCCTGCTCTCACACAGGCAGAAGCCTAAGGCTCCTTCTCCGTCTCTGCCTGCGGGTGGGGGTGCCAAAGCGCAAACAGGGATGCACCCACTTGATCACCCACTTAATGCTGAGAATCCACCGAGCCTCTTCCCCTGCTCCTCTCTTACATAGATAATTTTTCCACCTTGCTTGACATTTAAACCCAATTAAATTTCAGGGGAAAGAACAGGAACCAGGACTAAACGGGACACCCAAGGGGGTACTTCAGAGAGCTGGGAGCAGCCCGGGGAAAGGGAGCATCAGAATATGGAAGAGAGATTTGGAAAGGGAGGCAAGAAAATGGCAAATGCTCAAGGGGAGAAAAGAAGACCCCTTAATTACAAAGGCCATCTGAACTGGGAACCTCGGCCAGCTTGTCCAGCAACATTCTCGTGGTCGACAGCCACATAGAAGCATTGCCCTAAAATGGTCCAGCCTCCATGGCTGTCTTAGTCACTAAGACTATCACCTGCTGTGCCTACAAACCTTCCAAAGAGTTTCAGCTTTGCATCCTGAAGACATCACTATGGTAAGCCCCTAAAATCACAGTAGGCTTACCTCAGCAGAGTTTTAAAATCTCTGATGGTTAATATTGCAAACCAAATAAGATGCAACTCACTCAAATACTGCTTTGCTATCGTTTAAGTCTGATTAGTTGATCTGGTGGAGGAAGACAATCAGCTGCTGTCCCCTGTATCCACGCAGTCAAGGATACCATTGCAGCAGCCATGTCACCTCCCCAACAGGGTTGCTTGGACTTGGCCTCTTACCTGTCTCTGCATTTCCTCGATCTGTCTCTGGGGGATGCTCTGCAAAATACTGTACACATCTGACATCTTTTCTTCTGGTACAACCACAGAAGCTCTGCAGACAATAGCAAAACAATTTACATACGTACAGCTCTTCACAGAAAGTCCTTCTACATGCAGTCTTGTTTCATTCTCATAAGCAGAAACAATATTCCTGAAGCTTCTTCAGTCCCACATCCTTTGCACTGAGCATTCTCTCTCCCGCCTTTTCTCATAGCCAACCTTCTCAAAGGAGTTGTCTTACCAGCACCATCTTTTCGCCTCCCACTCACTACTCCATTTATCTGTCATCCTGCCTCTGCTCCACTGGTGTGCTCTAGCCACACTGGTTGCTTTCAGTCGTCTGAACATAACATGCTCTGCCCAACCACAGGGCCTTTGTATGTGAAATTCCATCAACATGGTATACTCTTCTTCACTGCCTTTCTAAATTAACAAATACTTTTCTCCTTTAGCTATCTACTCAGATCTAATCATTTATTCAGCATATACTTATGGAAGCCCTATTAAAACATGTGCTAGGCCCTGGTAACACACCAGTGAACACATCAGACAAGGAAGGTGAGGGAGTGAGCCGGCCACGAGAATGCCTGAGGAAAGAGCATTCCGGGCAGAAGGATTAACAAGTGAACAGCCCTGAAGAAGGAGCATGGCAGGCACGTTCCAGGAACAGCAAGGAGGCTACTGTGGCTGGAACAGAGTAAATTAACAAGAGGTAAGGAGAAACAGGGCAGGGTCACAGAGCCCTACGAGGGTCACCTTGTAGGCCGCACAAGGACATGTGCCTGTACTCGGAGATGGAAACCCATTAGAAAGTTTTGACCAAAGGCATGCTATGATCTGATTATGTCCAACAGGATCATTCTGTCCGAAGTGTTAGAACAAATTACAAGAAAGCAAGAACAGGAGCAGGGAGAACAGCTGGAGACCACCGCAATGCAGGCCAGAGACGCTGATGAGAGAGGAACCGATGAAAGGGATGAGAGGGCAGAGCCCACGGGATTTTAACAGATGAGGTACGGTGGGCAAGAGAAAGAGAGTACTCAGCAATCACTTTTCCCTCATCACGTTTAGGAGAATTTGTAATTACATTTGTATAAATTAACTTATTAAAATCTAAACCCCATGTCTGCCAACTGGGCTAATCCATTAGGACAGAAAGCCTGCCTGGCTCTACTACTAGTGATTCCTCGGCACCTGGTATATTACTGTCTAGCACACTGTTAGCACTTGACAAACATTTGTTACATAAGTAAATGATTTCTGCTAGATAGATGAGAAGGCTGAGGCCCAAAATAAGGTTAAATAATGAGCCAAGAACACAAAGCTGGCCAGTTACAGAGCTGGTTATCTAAACCTAGGCCTTCTGACTTCAAATCCAAAGCCCTTCCACCACTCATCCATAACTACCACTAATCAAGCAGATCTAGATTCTCATAGAAATGTCCTTTCAGACTCAGCTGGGAGTCACTGCCTCTGAGAAGCCCTCACCAATCCCACTGCCAACAACGGCATGTGTCTCCCTCTCCCTCTCCTCCTACCATCCCAGCCAGTCATGGCTGCATCTCATCACAGGATTTGCCAAATGCTGGTTTACTTGTCTATCTTCCACCACTAAACCATGAGCCTTCTAGAAGAACGGTTTGGCCTCGATCATCTTTGTCTCCCTATACCTGACACGGTGCCTAGCAAATAAAAGGTACTCAATAAATGCTGTCATAAGTAGATTAATGCTGGAAGTGGCTCATCACTCCTCTACGGTATAAAGAAGCACCACATACTCTCCTCTTTCAAGCGGAGTTTGGCTCCCTCTTCTCTTCTGGGCGGCCAGGGCCCCCTGCATGCATCTACTATGGCATTTACCAAAGACATTAGAATCCTCGGTCTGTCTTCCCTCAGTACATTCTAGCCTCCTCAGAAACAGAATCTATGTTATTCACAACAGGCTTTCCAATCAACGTGAGACGAATGAATTAATTAGTGATATTTAAATTGTACAAATGTGATTGGACTTAAAATATCAAAAAAGTTGGGAGAGGAGAAAGCAATTAAGCATTTGAGGCGAGGACAAGACTGAGAGATATACAAATGGAATTAATTTTCAGTAATCTTCAACCTTCAAAGTCTTGGAAAAATGAAACACGAGAATCGAGTGCTATCCCATTAATTACGGTGTTAATATAGGCAACACCAAGGAATATCTATTTTGGTCCACCTGTACACTGGGAATGTTTCTAAGCTTTCATCCACAAAGAGGCTCTCCACTTCTGGCTAGTATATTATGCAAACTTGACAGAGATTCTAGAACAGTGGTTCTCAACTGTGGCTAAAGATCAGAATTACCTGGGAGCTTTCACATTCAGAATCCCCAGGGATAAGGCCAGGCTTTTTTTGTTTGTTTGTTTATTAAAAGCTCACCAGGTGCATCTACTCTGCAGTCATAGTTGGAAACCACTGTTCTAGGCTCGGGGTATAATCATTTTCTGTTAAGGGGCAGACAGTGTTACTTTAGGCTTTGTAGTAGCTCTCAAACCTTGGTATACATTCCAATTACCTAAGGGGCTTTTTATTTCTAATACACATAGAACCACTAGTCTAGAGTTTACTAGAAGGTAATACCCACCTCTTCCAGTCAAGAACTTCAGAGAAAGGCAAAACATAGGAGTCTGCAATGACAACTGGGACACAGCCAGCCTGTAACACATCACTCAGTACCGCCTGGCCCAGCCGAGCTCCACGAAGGACCACACAGAAAGTAGCCTCCTGCAGGAATATGAAGAGAGGGAGGGGATTACCAAACAGTTTTATTGATCCACTTGCTTTGATCTGGCAGACCTTCAACTTCCCTCAAGGGTTGAAGCCAAGCAATACTGGGGCATCTTGACACAAAAATGCCAAAGATAACAACACCTCACACCTGTAAAATCTGAAAAGCTTAACTGGTTGCAATGTTTTGTATTTCCACTCTTCAGTGTTACATCAATGCCACCGCTATTGGCATTCTGAAAATGTTCAATACCAACGTCAAAGTCTCCCCTGGACATTCAGCAATGTGACGTCCTGAAGATGGGTTTCTTTTAGCCCTAGTGTGCGATGTAAACACACCATGGCACAGTGTCTGAACATCACTTACAGTTCTCACCTCAGCCTACCTTGGAATGGAATGATTTTGTCTGGGAATTTCGGGCTCTCTAGGGGACCCCCTAAAGGGAAGGTATCAAATCTCTTTTCATCTTTCTACTCCCCATAGCAGCTTGCGGTGTGCTTCGTATAGAGAATATATTCATTTCATGAATGCAATGCATTTGAAAAGATATTAAGACAGAAATGTTCTATTTGGAAACAAATCTAACAAAAGCAAAATCTCAAAAAATTTCTTCTTTGTTCACTCCCTCAAACCCCTCAATGTGGGGAATACTTGGGACAAGGAGAGGTGTCCAGGACAAAATTGTTGCAATAGGTAAACCAAAATGAAGAGAGACTCTAATTCTCTAGCACTTGGGTTCTCCCAGTTTTTGCCTCTTCAGAAGAATTTTTAAAAAGGTTTTTTAAAAAAAACACTATCTAATCTGTAAAGCTAGAGAAAAGGAAAGTTCAGAAATAACTATAAAGAAACTCAATTTTCCAAACTCCTCTGGGGATAAGGGAGAAAAGCAGCACGGGTGGGAGAAGAGGGTCCGCCACGGCGCCGGGAGGCGCAGGTGCAAAGCTCCGCCCGGCCTCAAGAGTTGGCATCCAGATGTGGACGCACGTTCTGATATCCACTTTTCCTGTCTAGACAAAGGTTACTATAAATACTCCTGCTCACATCACCGCTGTTATCAGTCAGACATTCCACAAGAGATGCAGAACTTTTTGAGAGAAAGTATTTTAACAATCTCAGTATGGGCTAGCTCTCTGGAGATCCAAAAAAAAAAAGAAAAATCACACCAGCTCCTTGATATTTCTCCTTGAACTAACCTGTGTATTTTAATGAACAAAGCTCAATCTCTCCTTTCCTAGCCCCCATACCCTTGAAATGTCAAATATCCTGCTTATAAAATAGCCCCAAAGGGACTGCTTTGCCCATAGTTATGGAAGCACAGCCATTCCCAAGATGGAAGTGAAGGACTGGCAGGACACACTAACGGTAGTAAAGAACACCCAAAATCAAAATGATATAAACGACCAAAACAGCCCTCTACTGCCAAGGAAAGCTGACTGTGGCCTTGTGGGCCAGCCTGGCCAGGAGATGCAAGTTGTCACCTAAAAGAAGGGAATTTCTCTGGAATAGCTTATGAATACAGGGGTAAAAGCAAGATATTAATACATGTGCCAGGTTTGTCTATGTGGCTTCTTTGTAAATCTACCCGATTTGCGTTTTTGAAGTATAATGAATATTTCAAAGGAGTATGAACTCTCATAGACCAAGCAGCTTTGCAAAACACAATACACCACATATGCAAGCCCCTGAAGGTCTATATATCCAGCAAAGAGCAGTACTACATTTCCTTCCCCCTTTGGTAATTCTAGTTGCATGTAGAAAACAACTCCAGTGTGTTGGGGTCAATTTTACCCTGTAGAAACGACCTCTACTGAGCCTTGAGAGACACAATGAATGACACTTACCTGCAGCACCTGGGGGTAATCGAAGACCTGGTGCTTGTGGCAGCGCTTACGCACAGAAAGGACGCCCTCTGAGAGGTTGGTGCACTTATCAAGCACCAATACCGACTCTCCGTGTTTGGCCTGGAGGGCTTCCAGGTCCTCTCTGTACTCAGGATGGAGACCCATCTGAGATGACAGGAGGAAGTGTCGCCGAGGACTACAAGGGAAAGAAACAGGTGACTGGAAATTTGCAGCTGGTATGTTAGTCAAGGTAAGACAAAGTTTGATATTGAACTTAGGGCAGGTAAGTGTTTCCTTACCAGTCTTGACATCCACTGATTATTTTTTTGAAATTATACTCTGTAGCACTAGTAAATATTTAACATATTATATACTATAAGAGAGTAAGGTATGATTCACTCGTGTTGAAATATTATGCAATCATAAAAAAATTGTCTTTAGGAAGAGTTCCTAATATTGTGAGGAAATGCTCACAATATGCCAAGCTTAAAAGTATGCTATAAATACGTGTGTGTATAGAGAAAGAGAGAAACTGATGAGTTGACTGGTAATTTGCAAAGACCATCAAAATGTTATCTTTAGTTATATCTCAGTCTCTGATCTGAAAAGGAGCTGAGAGCTGGCTGCATTCCTCAAATAGGGAGAGAAGGAAGTTTGACAGGAAGCACTGGCTGTCCAATCCAAAGAGTTTTGTGCAAGTCTGCTTCTGGCTGTCAAATGGCATCCCTGTGCTAGGGAGAGGCTCCAGGGAAAGAGTCCCCATCATCGAACCCACATCAACAGGAGGAAGACCGAATTGGTAGTTGAAACCAAGAAGGAGAAAAAACTGTCTTCACCAAAGCATGAAACATCTTAACATCTGGACAGTAAGGATGTGTAAAGGAAAGTGGAAGGAAGAAAGGATTTCCAAGGGTCTAGTGCCATGTGGATCTCCACAGGAGACAAATATGAGCAACACAGTTAGTAAGCCTGAAGTCAAGGAGAAAATTTCGGGGAGACCAGACGGTAACTAAGTCCCTCCTTGAAGGCAAGGCTCCCACAAGCAGAGAGGGTACAGAGCATAAAGGCTACACAGGTTGAGCATCCCAAATCCAAAAACTTAAAATCCAAAAAGCTCCAAAATCCAAAACTTTTGAGCACCAACTTATGCTCAAAAGAAATGCTCATTGGAGCATTTCAGATTTCTGATTCCCGGATTTGGGATGCCCAACCAAAAGTATAATGCAAATACTCCAAAATCCAAAAAAATCCAAAATCCGAAACATTTCTAGACCCAAGCATTTTGGATAAGGGATACCCAACCTGTACAGGATAAGAGACCACTAGAAATCACTGGCAAACAGAAGAATCATACAAAGCAGGTTCCATGAAGAAATGAAATGCTCATCAGACCCAGAAGCTGTAGTCACTTAAATCCAGCTCAAACTGGTGCAGGTCAAGGAAAACACTGGTGATGTATCTCACAGGCAATGCCCCCAGGCAAGCCAGTATCAGGCTGTGCATAAGAATGGACTAAAAACCTAGAGTTTGTGAACCCATCTCTCTCTCTCTCTCTCTCTCTCTCTTTCTTGGCTTTGAAGAGAAAAGAAGGGTAAGTGTTATTTTTCCTTAGTTACTTAGACTTGTCTGGAGGTTCTAGCTGGGGAGCACCTTATGTGATCTTGCCATTTGACAGCCATATACCTGTGGCCAAAGAATAATTATTCCCTAACTGAGAAGGTCACCTCCAGAGCATTAAGCTTCAGGTCTAAAACACATAAAGCAATGAGTGAGAAGGTGAACACCCACCTAGCCAGCCAGATACGAAAATAAACTCCAGAGAACAGAGCAACAGGTACCACTGCCAGATTGCTTTGAAACCCTCAGGACCATTTCTTCTGGAGATTTCTTTATTCAACTGAACTAAGGGCAAAAGAGTATTTGCTGCATCACAGTTCAGAATAAAAGGGACCAGCAGATTCCCTAGAACTTCACTGTCCAATAGCAATTAGCCACATGTGGCCATATGGATTTAAACTAAATATGAAATAAAATTAAAAGTTCAGTTCCTCCATCACTCTAGCCCCGTTTCCAACGCTCAATAGCCACATGTGCTAGTGGCTACCAGACAGCACAAATGGAGCCCATGTCCTCACCAGAAAGTTCTATTTGATGGAGCTGCCCCAGGAGGTGGCTGAGATCCAGAGCCAGGGTAAGGTTAAGAGAAGATAAGAAAGATACGGAACAGCAACCCCAGTCCATCAGGGAAACAGTTTGGATCAGCCGTGCAGACTGGTTTCTCCTTCCTGGTCAATTTCCTCCTAAATTACAATCTATTACACAATATGTTGAGTATTTACAGCCAAAAGTACTCCTTGTAGACGTTGAAACAGACTTTTAGATTCTATTCTCAGCCCTGGGCCTCAATAATTTTTCTTTTGTAAAAGTATTAATTTTCGGAAGTTATGACTTAGTGATAGCAAGATCATCAGATCATACAGAGAGCACTCTCAGTTCACCTCAACGTAAACACTATCACCATTAAAATTATTTGTGAATCAAACTTGTCTGTTTAAACAAGAGGAAGATTTATAGTCAAACCCACAGTACAAGCAGGGAAACCACCTTAACAATTAAGACTATTTGAAAATGAAATGGACTGTCTTGTGAGGTGGTGAGTTTTAACATACATCAGAAAACGTCATTAAAAAGTTACAGTGAAAGGTCATACATTAAGTTAGAGATAAATGGTCTCAAAAGGTCTTTCCGATTCATAAGACCCTGGCTGTATGATGGAGCCCATGAATGTTTCTGGAGCCTTTCTGTGAATATTTAAGTAGAGCTGATAGCACAAAGCTAGAGCTCTCCATTGTCCAGAATAATAGGCACATGAGACTCCAAGAAGGGTGAAAAGGGTGTCCGTGCAGGAGGGCGTTGAGTGTTGGAGCCCCAGACGGAAGAGGGCATTTCTGCATGGTGGGATGGGGGAGAAGATGGAACACATGAATGTCAAAGCCCTGGTGGGGTGGGAGCTTCTGCTTGGGGGAAGAGCAAGGAGGTGGACTCGTACATGGTTTCAGAGCCCTACAAGGGAGAAGGCTTCTGCACCGGGGGCAAGTGTATGGGGTAGCTGTGGCAACCCAGCATGGGATGCTGGAGATCAGGTGAGGTTAGGAGGGCATCTGGGCAGCCCAGAACAGAGGGTTAGAGCCTGGGCAGGCTGAGAAGGGTGCTCAAGTTGTGGGGAAGATGACGGCAATGACAGCATCACCCCAGTGTTGGAACCCAAGAAGTGTGAGGAGGGCATCTGTGCTGGGGGTGGGGTGAGACAGCAGCACAGTGTGGGGGTCAGAGTCTGAATGGGGATAAGGAGGGCATCTGTGCAGTGTGGGGGGCAGTGGCGGCAATAGATATTTGATTACCTATAAGAAGAGGGTTGATCAAATAAGATACTGAGGATAACGGGAGCCAGATTTCTCACGGTCAGAGAAGGCAGGTACAAATATGGAAAGAGAGAAAACCAGGATGCCCCTGCAGTGTTGGATGGAATTAGAGATACGGATATGAAGGCATGGTTTTCAATATACATAAATAGATAGATATCTATCTTATAGATGTAGAAATAAATACAGATGTTAATGTATGGTGCTCAAAGAAACTCTTGAGTAAAGAAAGACTCTGGGTTAGATTTCACTGTTAAGAAATGAAGTTCTGTTTCAGACATTGAGTTACCAGGATCACTGGATCCCCACGCTTCAGCTGCTCCATTTCATCGTAAGTGTGCAGATGTAAATGAGTCTAAAACTGTTCCCCCTGCTGCACGCTGGCTCTCCCTGACCTGACACACGGGTGATGGAGCATGGCCATTTTAGTTTTAAGCAAACAAAATTTTAAGGTCGATTTGTTTTTCTTTTAAAGACTAAAATTACTAGCTCTGACTTTCATGTTTCCTCCCAGCAGCGCTGACATCTAAGTTTAAGCAAAACCACGCTGAGAACTTGAAGCCTCCCTCAATAGTAACAGTTGTAAACTCCCAATTTAGTTCCTTTTAGAAGGAAAATGACAAGAATTCCAGCTGAGGCCAACACAGCTGTGAGAAGAAGCTATCAATAGCAACAATCCTCAGCTTCCCATTGAAAAAATACTCAGAGAGATTTAAAATAAAAACAAAAACAAAGCTCTCGCTATTCTGTGTAGCCCTCAAGAGATGTGGGAATTCCCTTAAACAGCAACTCTCACAAAGAGCAACAAACCCAAAATGCTGCCATGAGGTGGCCCACCCTGCCTTCTCCCAAGCTCCTGGAAGGGTAACGAGTCTGAAACGTGTCTTTACCTTTTTTTTTGTTTTGGGGGGGAGGCGTGGGGTTGGGGATTCTCTCTAAAAGTAACACAAGCCTGCAAGCTGGCAGGGAAATGGAGGGTGTGGGCCCAAGCCAAGTTGCAGCGATGCATCCACTGGCCAGCAGAGGTAGGATCACGCCCAATGCAGCCTTTACCTTTCCGCGCTACCCGGAAGATAAACTGGCTATTTATGGGGTTATTGAATCACAGAACTTCATAAACTAACAGAAACCTTAAAGGATCTAGTTAAAGATCTTAATTTCAAATTATATATAAAAATAGCAAAGATTAAATTGCCAAGAAAATACCACCAATCTGAAACTAAACATCTAAACATCTGAAACTAAATTACTTGAAAATGATTTTCACTGTTCGGAGTGGTTTGTTCTCCTGTGTTTCACTCTCACTAAATCTGTTCTTTTCAGTGTTTTCTTCCCTGGATTAAATCTGAAGGGAAGTAAGACTCATAAACCAACATAAGGGAGCCAGATTATATTAGCGAGAATAGATAATAAAGAGAGAGTTTAGTCTAATGGTCTCAACAAAGATGCGTTGAGAAAGACAGAGGCCCAGAGGCAGTGAGCTGTCCCCACAGACTGACTGCTCCTCACATGCTCACTCTCTGCCTTACCCCGGGTTTCTCTGACATTTGGACCCAGGAATTCGCGGTTGCGGGGGACTGCACCGTGCAGAAAGCAGTTAACATAGCAGGCCTGACTGCTGTTCTTTGAAAGGCTTGCTTGTAAGTTTGGCCCTTGGCTGGCATCTGGAAACCTGGATTTGGGGAGGGCTTCCATCATCCCCAGAACTGGTAAGAGTAGCTCACTGTGCCCAAACTGTTCGCACAATGTGGTTTATGCTGAACACGTGCTTTCCTTCTGGGAGTATGGAAGTTTGGCATGTGCCAGGCAAAGACAGCCTATACAATCAGCTCCCAAGAAAAGTCCTGGGCACTGAGTCTCTGACAAGCTTCCCTGGTTGACAACATCTCACAAGTGCTGCTGGGGGAATTAAGCAGGTCCTGTGTGACTCCACTGGAAGAGGGCACTTGGAAGCTTGTCCCTGGTTTCCCTGGACTTTCTCCCAAGCACCTTTGACCTCTCCTGACTGTGTTTTGCATCCTTCCTCTGTAATAAATCAGAGCCATGAGTACAATTATATGCTGAGTCCTGTGGGTCCTCCTGGCAAACCATAATACTGGAGGTAATCTTGGGGAGACTCTGACACACACCCCTACAATCATGACAGTCAAAAATGTCTATATATTGCCAAATGTCCCCTAGAGGACAAAATCATTCTCCCATTGAGAATCACCAACCTAGCCCAATACCTGGTCCAAATAGGCCTTCAATAAAGGCTCAACTTGAAGTGAACTGAACTAAGTAACTTCCAGAACAACTTCAGGAAAAAAAAGGAAAGAGTAAAGAAAAATTTTAATCACACAACTGACTTAACACATTAACTGCCATGTGAGTTGTATTTAACTCACGCTAGTTTTAAGCCTGGGGCCTCGTGAAGCATATGTAACTCACGTCTCTTTGCCTTGAGAGCTGTGAGAACTATTTTTCAAGTTGCATATAACCCATGCACAGAAAACAATAAAAAATAACAAATTTTTCATTAAATTAGAAAGGATTATTTTGTTCTCGAAGTTTTTATTCTATTTTCGTAATAAAACACCATGGCCCCAAGGAAAAATTTTTTTTTCTAGTATGGCAGTCAATGTGTTAAATCTAAGTAAATACAGAAGCAGCAAGCAGAGAAGTAATTCTTTCCTCACGTACTACAGTTATTTACATCTCATGATACGTAAATATGCCAAATTAAGATCCTATGCACATGACAGAAACTTGTACTGCCCCAAAAGATACCAGCTGGGCCCACATAGATTACCCCTTCTCAATTATAAAAATCTAACTTCAAAACAGGGCACTGAACTATATCAGTTTCTCTAGTCTATGGTTTCTCCGTAAGAATTACTTTTACATTTTCATTTGATGGTAATCAAAAAAATTAGTATATGCATATTTTTGCTCGCATTTAATGATGAATACTGCTAAAAAAAATTCAGTGTCCAAGTTTGCATTTAGTGGGCTAAAGAGATGAAAGGAAGACAAAATGTAAATCATATAAAGCAAGTGTAATAAAATGCAAATAGAATCTAGGTGGTGGGTATAGATAATGTTCACTATAAAATTTTTTAAACTTTGCTGTCTGCTTAGAAATTTTCATAATAAAATGTTGGAAAAAATATAAATGATGCATCAGTACCATATAAAGATAAATGATGTCACAAATGCTATATAAAGGGAAGCTTCCTAGTGGTTCAAGTTGAAAACGTGGTAAGGAAAAGTACTTATCACCCAGCATGCAACAATATAAGCACACCAATCCTAATGAATCTGTAATTAACTCCATATTCACCTTAAAGATACAATTCCATTTCAAAGAAACAGCCTCAGCTATCAAATTTAATTATGCTAATCTGAATGTTATTAGCTTTGTAGATGTTTGTATTTAATTTGTAAATTTGTTTCAGTTTTGTAGTTGTATAAGCACAAGGAGTTGAGTTTTTTTTTATTTATACCTACTGAAGTTACATTGTAACAAAAATAATTAAACTGCAAGGGGCCTTGAATAGTCAGAAAAACCTTGAAAAAGAAGAATAAAGTTGGAGGACTCACACTTACATACTTCAAAACTTAACACAAAGCTGCAGTAATCAAGGCAGTGTGGTACTGGCACAGAATGGATATATAGACCAATAAATTATAATTGAGAATCCAAAAGTAAACCCATTTATTTATGGTCAGTTGATTTTCAACTAGGGTGCCAACACAATGGAAGAAGAATAGTCTTTTCAATAAGTGGTGCTGAGACAACTGGACAGTCACAAGCAAAAGAGTGAACTTGGATCCTACTTTATACTGCATACAGAAATTAACTCAAAATAAACCATAAATCTAAATGTAAGAGCTAAAGCTATAAAACTCTTAGAAGAAAACATAAGTATAAATCTTCATGTCCTTGGATTAGGAAATGGTTTCTTAAACATGACACCAAAAGTGCAAGCAACCAAAGAAAAAATAGATAAATTTGACTTCATCAAAATTGGGGAACTTTTGTGCACCAGAGGACACTATCAAGAAAATGAAAAGCAATTCATAGACTAGGAAAAAAGTATTTGCAAGTCATATATCTGATGAAGGTCTAACATCTGGGATATATAGAGAATTTTTATAGCTCTACAATAAAAAGATAACCCAGTTTAAAAATAGTCAAATGATCTGAATAGACATTTCTCCAAAGAAGTTGTACAAATGGCCAATAAGCACATAAAAAGATACTCAACATTAGTCATTAGGTAAATGAGATACTATTAATACTTCACATCTACTAGGACGGCTAGAATCAAAGACATAGACAATAACAAGTGTTGGCGAGGAAGTAGAGAAATTCGATCCCTCATACATTGCTGGTGGGAATGGTGCTGCCACTTTGGAAAAGTCTGGCAGTTCTTCAAAATGTTAAACATAGAATTACCATATGACCCAGCAATTCTACTCCTAGGTATATACTAGGAGAACTGAAAACACAGGTTTATACAAAAACTCGTATAAGAATGTTCATAGCAGCATTATTCATAATAGCTAAAAAGTGGAAATAACCCAAATTTCCATCAACTAACGAATACATGAACACAATGTGGTACATCCATATGATGACATATTATTCAGCCAAGAAAGAACTGAAGGACTGATTCCAAGCTACAACAAGGATAAACCTTGAAAACGTTATGTTAAGTTAAAGAAGACAGATATAAAAGGCCATTTATTGTATGATTATATTTATGGGTAATGTCCAGAATAGGCAAATCTGTGCAGAAAGAAAGTGGATTAATAATTGTTGCCAGGGGCAGAGATAAAGAGTGACTGCTAATGGGTACGAGGTTTATTTGTGGACCAATGCAATGTTCTGGAATTAGGCAGTAGTGCTGATGATAGCCCCACAACTTTGTGAATATACTAAAAAACCACTAAATTGTACATACTACAAGAGTGAATTTTATGGTATATAAATTAATGTCAATTAAAAAATAAAATAAATTAAGTCAACTCTGGGAGTCTACTAAATGAGAAAAATCCAAGAAGATGATCTAAGTAACAAGTTCATGAACCATTCAGTTTTTCTTTGCACTTGCCTAAGGATAGAGAAAAAAATGTCTCAAATTCACCTGGATTTTATACATTGTCTAAATAACAGAATTTGCTAACAAATGGCTAATCTAAGTTTCAGAATTTGGTTCCAGGCCACTCCGTTGCTCTAGGCTGGGCAACAGAGTGAGACTCTGTCTCAGAAAAACAAACAAACAAAAAAAAGACATTTTAGGGAGTTTGGGCTTTATCCTAAGGGCAATGTGAAACCAAGGAGCAGACCAAAGAGTAGCAAAGCTAGAGGCAGAGAACCAAATAGTACGCCATTTCTACAATCCAACGGAGGGATGGCAGTCACCTGGTCTAGGGCAGAGGTAGAGGAGACAGCAGACAGATGTAAGAAATATTTAGAATATAGAATCAATAGGACTTATAATTTTGATATAGGAAGTAAAGAAGAGGAAGGAGTTAAGCACGCCACATAGATTTCTGGTTTGGAAAACTTGGCAGATAGCACTGTGAACTTACTGAGACAAAGAACGCTGTAGGATAAACAGGACTGGATTGGGGGTCGGAAAGACGGGAGCCTCAAGCACCCTGGCCTATAACTGAAGCTTCAATTACTGCGATACCCACCACACTAAACCTCACAGCACCTAACAGATTCTGTAAAGGCACAGCTGGCTGTCCTGAATGCACCTTACCCTGGTCCCTTCTCTGGAAGATCCACCTCAGCTGACAGTGGACTATAGACAGGAATGCTGACATCGTAGCCTTGCCGGTAAGTCCACGTAGAAAAGCCGCCACCAGCCAACAGGGCCCTGGAAGCAAAGGATTTTGTCAAACAATGAGAAAGAAACAAGGTCCTCATTCTGATAGGTTCTGTGTAAAGTGAATTATTGAATCTTAATCATAATATCAACAACAGCTAATGTTACTGAGTCACTTTCCTATAAAGACACGGTGCTAAATGTTTTACATTCACATCTCCCAGACATCCCAGCTGCATTCTTTTTTTTTTTTTTTTCTTTTTTTTGAGACAGAGTCTCACTCTGTTGCCCAGGCTAGAGTGAGTGCCGTGGCGTCAGCCTAGCTCACAGCAACCTCAAACTCCTGAGCTCAAGGGATCCTCCTGTCTCAGCCTCCCAAGTAGCTGGGACTACAGGCATGTGCCACCATGCTCGGCTACTTTTTTCCATATATATTTTTAGCTGTCTATATAATTTCTTTCTATTTTTAGTAGAGATGGGGGTCTCGCTCTTGCTCAGGCTGGTCTCAACTCCTGAGCTCAAACGATCCGCCCACCTTGGCCTCCCAGAGTGCTAGGATTACAGGCGTGAGCCACCGCGCCCGGCCCCAGCTGCATTCTATTCCTGAATTACCACCCTTCCCCAGGTCCTAAACAGTCTTTCCTTACTTCCCATTTGTTAAAACACATCATAGCCCAGAAGACACCCTATAGACAGCCCCTCTGCTACCTCATTCAGATCCCATTCACCTCTCCCCAGTCATACCTCAACCTTAAGCACATTTACAGTAACAGGAATAATAATAGGTTTGCATAGGAAGACTAGCCTGGGGCAGTCATTTAGCAACCCAGTGACTGAAATCCCAGGAGACAATGGGCTGGGAAGTATCACATCTCACATCTCATACCACAGCCTCTCTCCAATCCTTGCCCCAAGCAGTTCTTTCCACTCTCGTTCCAGAGCTAAACGTCAATCACAGCCCCTACCAGCTCTCACTGTCCAATCCAGCTACACAGTCTTATTAACCTAATTCCCTATACAGGCAGCAGAATCCAGAATTGGACGCTTTGTGCTTCCTTGCAGTTTGTTTGTGCTAGATTTTATTCTCCTTAATTAGAAAACAGTGACCACACTGGTTTAATTGGATCCAGCAAGTAGTACAACAACACTTCATCCGAGAAAAGAAGCAGGTGTATATCATACTGACTTTTACTGTTATTCTGTCCCTGGGGCCCCAAACCCATCGAAATCACTTTCTGGGGCAGAGTTTTGCCAGTTGCACGCACTGTAAAGTCTGATCCAAAATGTCTCAACTGAGAAACCACATTTTTGCAGTATTGATTGCTACCAATCCCCTCCCTGCCCTGATGACAACCGACATTCCCTTCTAACATGACCAGTTTAAGTTCAAAGATTTTCAAACCACCCCTGGAAATCCCACTCTGTTTGTTTAAGCTTTATGAAACCAAGAACTGGTGAGTGAGGTAATGTGCAGGCTAAAAACCTCTCCAGCTGCCAGTGTACTCTGTAAAATGTAATGATTATCCTTAGCACCACCATACGGTCTTATTTTTCCTGATTAGCATGCAGCACGGCATCCATCCAACGTGAATTTGGGTGGGTTCCATGACCATGATGGCAAGCAGACTCTGTACGGGCCCCACGGCCTATGTGCAGAGCGGCAGCCACGGATCCCATATACAGGCACCAGGCAGGCCAGGTAAGCCAGGGCCGCGGGTGATTAGGCTATTACACCCACAGCCCCAGAGGACAAGCGTGTGCGTATGCAAAGAGAAAGGAAGCAGGTGTATATCACACCAGCTTTTACTGTTATTCTGTCCCTGGGGCCCCAAGCTTGTTATCCTGTTCTGGAGGGGGGTGGGGTGTAAGGTGGCTGTTCTGCAGTGGCAGCAGGAAAGCGGCAATCTGAAGCGTGCAGAAAATCATACACGTGCGATCCCCATTGGCGATCTCAGAAAGAACCATGACTGCAATTAGGCGAACTGCAAACTGGCCTCACACCCGCCCTGCTACTGACAAGACTTCAACTTTAAGTTACTGCATCTTCTTCCGCTCAGGTTTCCATTACATTATAAAGGAGAAAATATTGTAAGCATCCCTTGCTTTACAGAACACGTGTTTTGCATTGACTGAAAAGTGAATTTCTGAGCAGCACATTCTGTTTTCCCATTATGTATCCCAAAATCAGAGATCAGTTCCAAAGTTGCAAGCGACTGAATAGAAAACTTGCAGCTAAAAAAGTATTAATATGATGATCAGATCACGCCAGGCCAAGTATGACAAAACTAGAAGCGGTCGCCAGCATTTTTAGCACTTTGCAGGGCTCCCTGACTCCAGGACACCTCGGTCACTCAGCTTCCTCCCCGTGGCCTCTCCACCGTCCTACTCCATTCTTCTCATATTTTCTCACAGTTCTCCCCCTTCTGCTATCTGAGCATTCACAGAGCCTAAACTCGGTCATGCTGCAAGTTTGTCCTTTGCTTTCCTTTACCATGCATGTTATCAGGCCTGCAAATTCCTCAAATATAAAGCTTCAGCTTTTGCAAAAAACAAAACTAAAAAAGACCTGGCCAATTCTATTGGCCACCCTCATTTGTTCACTGAGGCAAACTGCAAAACGATATTTATGAGACAGGTGAATTTGAGCAATGGCTAGATATCTGGTGAATACTTGGTGACATTAAAGAACTGCTATTAATTTTCTTGGGTATGATAATAGTATTGTAGTTAGTTATGTTTTTTAAAAAACCGTATCATGCAGAGAGTCACAGGGCAATATTTACAGATGTAATGATATAACGTCTGTGATTTGTTTTTAGATAATTTAGTTGGGGTGGGGAGCCGATCATGGTACAGATGAAACAAGACTGGCTTCAAGTGATGATTACTGAAGCTGGACCGTGGGTACACAGGGTTTAGTCTCCCTTCTTTGTACAGGTTTGAAATTTTCTGTAGCAAGTTTAAATAAATAAATATACACCTACACAAAGGTAGAATTTTTTTTTATTTCAAAATATTAACGGGGTACAAAAGTTTTAGTTACATGGATACGCTCTATAATGCTGAAGTCGGGGCTTTCAGTGTGTCCACCACCAGGACAGTGTTCATTGTACCCACAAAAGTAGAAATTTGTGAGAGATACGTGCAAAGAAAGGATAAAAATTCAAGGTAGTGACAATATCACAGAACATATCTGAGGAAAATGACATCAGTTAAGTAAGGCATTAAAGAGGTATAACATGCTCCCACTTAAGTTAAAATTAAGATGTGTATGTGTATGTGTGTGTTTGTGTCTAACTCCACAGAAAAAAGACCAGAAAAATATACAGTATTGTTACATTTTACTCTTTATACACTTGCCTACTATTCAACTCTTGTACAAAGAATAGATATGCATATCACATATATGATTTTTAAACATTAAAAGAGAAATAAAAACAGATTTAAGCAGCATGAAAAACAGATTCACTGAGCAGACATTTCCCTTTAGTCTGGGTCCTTGCATTTCTTTGAGTAAAATAATTTTTAAGTAATCACACCTATGACTTTAGACTTAGGAGATCTTAAAGCAGTCTAATCTAGCCCACCTGTTTCCTGATTTCTAAACAATCTCACTTGCAGTTTCTGCTAAAATCATTCTACATTCATAGTTCTTGCCTCCTGAACCCAGGAGCAAGGACAAAGGATAAGAAAAATTAACAAACAAACCTACTATTCCTTACCCCAACCAGAAGGCCACCTAGGTTTCAAAATGAAATTTCCTACAAGCAAAGATAAAGGAGGACTATATGGTGATTCATTACTTGCTATCGGATCGCCTATAATCACTTCCAAAAATACGTGAATAGGAAAAACAATTTAACCTTCCTGATCCTTAACACCTAAACACTAGCAAGAATCAAACCTTCTCCTGTCTACTTGACACCTTCCTACAGAGAAATGAAACCCCATTTAACATGTGCACTCGATAAAAATGAAATCCATCTCCCATGCAAATACATATGCCAAAATGTCAACAAAAAAATGCTCCAATCAGAAAGAAGCCCTTCTGAAAAGAAACCCAGAACAGGAGGTGAAGACATTGCATTCCTAACAGCTCTTTTCCTTCCCTTCTCTGTTCTCTGAAGTATTTAACTTCCCCAGAACAACCAAATCCATAAAAAGTAGCCTACTCAGAAACAAACACAGCTTCGCTGGGCCTGAGAGCCATCAAATCCAGGATCACCCTGCGTTTATCCTATAGCATTTGTGCAGCTAGACTGCCCTCTATTGTCCACAATGGTTTCTACACCAACACTGAGAGGTGGTCCTGGGGCGGTTGTCTCT
The DNA here is from genome assembly GCF_041146395.1 of Eulemur rufifrons. NCBI lineage: Eukaryota > Metazoa > Chordata > Mammalia > Primates > Lemuridae > Eulemur > Eulemur rufifrons. The sequence continues at coordinate 87,244,803 of NC_090988.1, read as the reverse complement.
TCTAGTGATAATTGTATTTCCAGACAGAAACTCAAAACTGACTCTAGATAATCACTTAAAGCAAGGAGGGTTTAGGTTTAATATTCTGTGGGGAAAACTACTAAGTGTAGATTTTCATAAATGGCAATGTTAGCCTCTAACTAGTTGAGAACACAGCTGTTCTCAGGCTGATACCTTAGGCTGTTACCTTTTTCAGTGACAATGATGTCAGTTTAACATCAGCTGTAATAAGACTAGTGATAAATGAGTTCATACTCTTTTAACACTTCTATACGTTGAGTATTGCCCAGGACCCTTATCTAGAGCCCACACTTTCTGGTTTCCTCAATGCCTTGAACCAAGGTCCCTTAAATAGTACCTCATTCCAGAGCTTTCCAAGAAGCCTCTGGCCAAAGTGGTTCAGTCAGTGTATGGAAGGGCAGATAAATATAGTAAGTGAACTCAAAGTCACAATCATCAATCATGGCCATCCCATACCACATCTGCCTATTTGGTAGGTTTTACTTAAAGGAGAGAAGGCAGCAGGAGGGGGGTTGGCGGGGGCCTGGGGGGAAGGTTATGAAGGAAGGCAGGGAGGGAGGGAAGGAGAGAGGGAGGGGGGACAGGAGGGAAGCACCCTACTGGCCGAAACAACAGAGAGGAAATGATCATCAGAGTGCCCTCATTTCCCCCTACATTATAGGCTTTAGGTATCATTTTAACACATCCATTCCCTCTTCGCTCAGTAAGCTGTGGGTCTACTTTCAGCAAACACTCCTAAATTCAGACAGAGCTGACACAAGCCAGTCATGAACCAGTCCTTGGGGACTGGGAATGTTACCCTCAAAAGCCCAGACTAAGAAAACAGTTTTTTAGAGGCTATGCTAGGACATAAGCTTTTTAACTGGTTTTCCAAAACAGATTTAAGCAGATCTGAACAATTCTATGTCTTAAGGAGGGAAACACCTAGGACAATTTTCTAGTTTAATAAGCAATTCCTATCACAAAGTGTGTCCCAGTAGGCTTAAGAATATAATTTCACATGAACGAAAGGATCTTGCATTTACTTAACCCTCAGGGACAGCCCCAAATATGCCTACCTGTCTCTGGGGACATCCAGGGCCGTGTTATAATCTGGGGGACCTCCAGGCAGCATGTTGAACAGCAGGTGATTTGTACCTCGATCCCACCTATCAAGAAATTAAACATGTAGGAGAATTCATGTGTCAGCTAAGAAAAAACAAGAGTCAGTTACTGGACAACAAGTAGCAAGTATCCCTAACCCCAAATAGGGCCACTTCTTAGGTACGCAAAGTAAATTCCTGGAAATCCCAACAGTACATCAGATACTAAATATCAGTCTGGCTCCTTGAAAGAAAAAAGTGAATGAATATATACTTCAAGCTTGTCCACTATAGAACTGTTCCTAATAATAACAAACTGAAAACTACCTAAATGTTCACCATTTGGTTAAAGAAACAAAAAAATAAATAAAATATAAAAGGCTGGCTAAATATATTATGAAACATCCACAAAATGGAATACTATACAATCCTTAAAATTATATAGTAAAAGAACATGAAATTATTCAGAAATATATTCATGCTATGTTAAGGGAAAAAGGCAGCCAGAGCATGTACCATGTGATCCTGTTCTTGCCAAAAAAGTTCATATACATGCAAGTATATCTATATTTTCTTATACAAAAATGACTGAAAACCAACATAAAATATCAATAACGTTTATCTCTCATAGGCAGGATTTCAGAATAAATCTTACATTCTTCTTTTTGCCTACCTGTATTTTATAGTGAACATGTATTACGTAAGTAATAAGATGAGGGGGAGTGTATTCAGATTTAAAAGGAGAAGTATGGAAGAGGGGCCACCCTTATTTTGTAAACTCTACGAAGTCGGGAAGCCAGAGCAGCAGCACCAGAGACAGCGGATTTCAGGGGTACAGAGGCCGGATGCTCACACACAGGCCTCGTGCTACAAGTCAGTCGCTCATACATACCCCCTCCTATCGGGAAGCCAACTCAAGAGCGGAAACATTCCTATCTTTCTCCTTCCCTTTAGTTCCCTGAAGGGCCATTCAAATACCTCTGGGGCTCTGTATAAGCGTGAGTTACCTAGAGAGCTGGGCCAATGCTTGCGCTGTCTCCTTGATGCGCAGTGCGTTCTGGTTAAGCACATCGATGGAGGGAACAAACAGGCAGGCCCGGCTGATGTCATCAGTATAGTAGTCACTGTCTGAGATGGCCGTGAGCAGTTCATTATACTCCCGGGAGATGGTGTTGCTGACTGGGACACCAAAGTCATCCACATACTTTTTCAGAGAATAGATATAGACCTTTATTTTGTTCTTTGGGTTGAAGCCACACCGGTAGACATCAAAACACGTGTGCATTCTGCAACTGAGATCCCCCCGCTCTGGGATGGGACTATCAGCCGGCAGCCTGACCACGGGCACATCGCGAACACTGCGCTTCTCTGCATTCCAGTCACTCGAGGACTCGATGGAATGGGGCCAGAACTGAAACATGCCAGTGGCGATGAGGCCCAGGAGGACAATGGAAAAGAGGGTGATGTAGTAGATTCGGTGCTTGGTCTTCATTCTTGGGATGAGGGCAGGACCCCGGATATTATACTTGACCGACGCACACATAATGACACAGACAGCCTCTTCCTCACACTCCTGGTCATGAGGGAGAGAAACAAGAAAAATCAAGTATCTAGGGTGGCAAATGACACGTGAGAGGCCTGTTCGACTTTTAACCTACCTACTTCTTTCCCCTGAGTGGTTGGATGGAATAACAAAGGAGGATTTTTGACATTTCTTATAAATATATACAAATATATATTAATAATGTATTTGTACACATGAATATATATGGTATATGATATAATTTAATATTTAATACCAAGTATAAATAATTAATGTAAATATTGATATATTACATAAAATATAACTGTACCCTATAAATATATATTTGCTTAAATCATAAGCTGGCAAATGTGGGGGTCTAGGAAGAGGGGCACCAACCAAGGAAGAAAAATCAGAGTGGAAAAGCTAAAGAGAGTTATTTTGTTTTTATTTTGAAACATTTGCCTAACATAGAATGATGATTCATCTGGACAAACTGATGCTTGGTTATTCTAAAATCTGTTTTCATTCATTTATTCATTCAAACCATTACGGAGCACCTACCATGCACTGTGAAGGAAACAAAGACGAAAGCAAAGACCCTACTCAGAGGAACTTACTACATTCTAATGAGGGCGAGAAGACAGACAAAACCATACCAAAATGCAGAATGTAAAGAACAGCACTAGGAAAGTATAATAAAGTGCAAATAGGTATCAATAAGAAAAGATATATCTTTAATCTTAAAATATATATTGATGTTTTATAATGAAGGTGATAGTTGGCAAATTGAGATGGAAGGAAGAAAGGAATGGGGCAGGAGAGACAAAGGGAGGTAGGAAGGGAAAGAGAGGGAAGAGAGAAGAGGAAGAGGGAAGGTGGGAAGGAGGAAAAGGCCAAGGTGGTAGATCCATTTCCAAAGATGAACAGCAACAATTCTCCCCATCCATGAATGTGCATAATACTTTTCCAATTAAAAGAATATACATCTCTTCCCTCTGAACCTGGCCTAGCTTTGTGATTTGCTCTGACCAGGAAAATGTGGTTGAAGTGACATTCTGGGACTTTTGAGCCCAGGTCTTGAGAGACCCTATAGCTTCTGCCTTGGTCCTCTTGGATCCCAGCTGCAATGCTGTAAGGACGCTCGCGGTGCTCCCAGTGGAAGGGAACCTCAGGGAGACTCCAGCCCAAACCACTGGTGCAGAGATGAGCCATCCCCAAGAAGCTCCACATAGATTGCATTACCATGAGCAAATAAATGATACGTTGTCGACTTTTTAAGCCACTGTGTTTTGGGGTGGTTTGTTACACAGCAACAGATAAATGAAAAGGCCAATAAGCATCACTAACTGAGAAATTTAAAAAAATTTTTAATCCTCCTCTGAAAATGTAGAGTTCCCCTGTAGACCACAATTTAAGGTCCTTTTCAAACAAACCTCCCCCATCTGATGCCTAGATACTGTGTGGGGAGGGCAGAGCCTTGAGTGTGGTTGCTCAAGGCTCTCATCTGTCACAGACTTAGCAAGTCACTGCAACCAGTTACTCTGGCATTCCACATGTCAAAGTCCCAATCTACAAAATGCTCACATTCTACTCACTGATCTTTCAGGAAAGCTATTAATATAAAGGGAAACAACTGAAAAGCTCATAGACCATCGTACAGTTTATCAACTATCTTCACTGCAGATAAATGGAGCTCTCCCCGTCACTCCCCACCAGGTACAACTGCTTCTTGTCCAGCTAGCTAAGTACCACCAAGCCTTGGATGTTGCTATCATGGTCAGCTTTTTGGGTAAAATGTGCTGAACAGCCATCAATAATTTCAAGTTGTATCTCTCTGAGACCATGAACAGGAACATCTCAAGGAATTTGCTTGTCACTGACTCACATATGAAAGTTCATACATTTTTACCTTAAAGATTATCACTTTTGGGGTACACACATCAGCCACTCAATATATGCTAACTGATCTATGACAGAAATGTGGGCATGCAAGTTACTTTACCCTGTCTGTATTCCAACAGCCAGCAGAATGCTCCCTCCTGCTCCCACCCCCTAACACCTCCAGGCCCACCCTATGGTGGGTCACGATTTCCTGGTTGTGAGCCCGGCCCTGCTGCCCATTATGGGTACTATGTCTACCGTGTCTCTGATAATTAATTGCCACCACCTGTCCTCTGGTAGTGTAGACTCTTGTCATCCTCAATGATACATGGGAACCCAGTTCCATGGTAACATCTCCTAAAGTCAACCTTGGCCTACAAAGGACAGCTAACACTGAGCTTCTCAAAGATACTGGTCCCCTCACTGGGCATTCCGTGTTCCCAGAGTGAAGGGAATGGCCCCTCCCAGGAACACAGGCAAGTGGTGCATCTCTGGCTTTAGTAATAAAGCTATTTAAAATCTCTAACTCCCTAATAAATCTATTTAAAATCTCCACCTCCCTGAATCTTTTGATTCCTTCCTCAGTACTCTGCCAAAAGAGCTCTGATACCTCCACCTCATTTATTGCAGGCCAGGGTTTCCTGACCTCAGCACCATTGATATTTAGGGCCAGATAATTCTTTTTGTGGGAAGCTATTGAGTACAACGTAAGCAGTTGAGTAGCATCCCTGGCCTCTACTCAGTAGAAGCCAAAAGCAACCCCCAGTTGTAACAAACAAAAGCAAATCTAGACATTGCCAAATATCCCATGAGGAGGCAGCATCACCCCTCCCCACCCCTGGCTGAAAACCACTGGTATCGACCATTGTCACATCCAAGCTTCAGGAGCCTGCTCTGCAGCATATCAGGACCAGGTCCAGTTGTCCTCGCCAGGTCATTAAATCCTGAACCATGAGAATGCTCCTGTGGCAATAGATTCTCTCCTATTCACCTGTATATTCCACCACTCCCCCCACGTTGGGTCTAACACCCTCAAGATTCACTCCCTCACGAGTTGCTCCCGTCCCTGCTGGTCCACGTCAGCCAGGTCCTACAACTAACCCTTCCAGGGACTGCGCTTCCCCTCTCAGGCAATGCTGAGACCTAAGGCGAGGTGGAGGCAGACCTTGAGGAGGACAAGCATCATCTTGCAAGGTACTGCCTCAACTGAGGGCTTTGCATAGTGTCCTGCAAAGAGAGGCTGCTCTCCTCTACAACAGACAAGTGGATACCTCTGCAGCCCAGAGGATCTAAAGAAACCTGAGAGCTCAAAGTTCTCAGTGCCTCCATCCAAATATCTTCACCCCAGGCCTCAGGGTCTCACTTCTTCCCATCATTGCCCTGACTTTAGGCAACCTGTCAAGGCTATGCATTTAGCTTCCTTTGCAGTTCTGCCACAATTATGATTAAATTCTGGGCCTGAGCTTCAACACAATCTGCCCTCAGCTGCCAGAGATGCTCCCATGAAGCATTCGGTCTTTCACAGTGTGCCCTGAATTGATGGGCTGCCTGCTCTGAGCCTGGCATTCTCTTGCCTAAAGGCTTCTATGGGCGATAACAAGAGCCAGCCAACTCCATTGTCTTTATCATCACCATCATCCATACACTGCTCAAGCGCTAGAGCTTCTATACTAACCAGTGCTTTTCCTTCTACCTGACTCTCATCCCAACCTACCAACTGTGATGCTAGAAAGTACCAGGAGGTATCAACACCTCACTTAACACTAGCAAAGGGGTCCTTATTGCCAACTGACAGTGAGTGATGTCAGTTTCACAATATCATTCTCGGGGCCTGTTCCAGAGCCACTTCTAGCACCAGCTGTCTTAGTCTGTGCTCTGCCAAATAAGAAAAAACAGTTTGGGATAAGGTAGTTTGCAGAAGGTGAATCCAGAAAACCAGAGGGAGTACGGAGAAGAGTCAGGGAAGAATGGAAAGCCACCAGGGTGCATAACTGAGCTGGTTATCAGACTGAACTGGGCAAGCAGGGTTCAGTCCTGCTAGGATCCCTCTTATGAACCACGTAGAACACACCTCAAAACTGTCCCTTTGAAGGATAGGAAGCCATGGCATTCATCTACCAATGCTCATCCCCTGCCGGTTGAGGGACACCCCCAGACACGTAAACTCCTCCACATTTCTGAGGTATGCCTACACAGGCTAAGCAAGCTCCCGTGAATCTATATCAAACTCTGAGAAATAAAAGCTAAGAAACATGGCAAGCACTTGGAGTAGAATAAACACTCTTAATATAAGAAATGGGGGGCAAAGAAAAGGAAGAGAAATGAAAAGGAAAAAGCTCCTTACTAAGCAGTGTTTCAGAAATACGGAATCTTCTCTGTGAACATACACATCACCTTTTATTCACTTCATTGCAGCCCTTGCCACGTTACATTAACTAATTTAATATTTGCAAGTCTGTCTCTTCAGCTGGTTGTGATTTTCTTGTAATCCAAGTTTTTCATCTTTGCTCAGGATTCCCAGCATCTAATACCAAGTCTAGAACACACTTAATATAAACATAAATGTTTACTGAATAAATGAATATCACCATCCTTCCCAGTTACATCAGTACACACATTTTTCAGCCTCCAAGTTTTGAATTATTATTATATGGTGATGACATCTGATTGTTTTTCCTGAACTGGAAGGAGTTTCCAAAGAGGGAAAAGTGGCTAGCCACTTCCTTAGACTCTGAATTTTCTGTACCCATCCCTGAACACCCTCCTTTCCTACCGCCTCTCACACATGACACATCCAAAGAGTGCCTTTATTCTACCCACCCTTGCCTTTACACAAAACTGTACCCCTACTGTAAAAATTCCAGCCTGGGCTGAACTGACAGTGCTCCTGACTCTGGACACTGTGACCTCACCTCGGTACCACACGGAACCAATCCTCCCAGAACAGTTTCGCACAGTGAAGCACAGAAAGATGGATACCTCCCAACTCCATCATCCAAGGAAACAAGTAATAATCTTTCCATCCAAAGAGGACACTCCCTGCCAGTAAGAAGTTAAAAATCCCACAAGAGGCCAAACTGAATCTTCCACTAATAAATGTTTATTTCATATAACACCATAACCTGGATCAAAACAAGAATTTCAGCTTTATCCTCTTGAAACACATCAAACCTGTCCCAGCAAAACACTGGAATCATCTGGCTAGCTGTCAAGCACTGAGTCACTGGAAAAATCTTTTAACCCCAATCTATTATGAGGATGAGATGCATTTTCTGTTCCTGGAATTATTTATTCCTTAAAATTTGCCTGAATAACCTTTCCTTGGTGCTTCAGGTTATATCAGATCCACTTAGTCCAATGTTTCAAGTCACAATTTCTTGTCTTCTTAACCTTTTTAGAGGAGCCCCACAACTGAACTCCCGGGGCCACTGCTACACTGGATCTTAACTGTTCCTGAAAACAAAGGAACTAAATATTAGCAAAAGCAGGAAAATCCACAATTCATTGCCTTACTTGATAGGATTCTTTATAATTAAAGTTACACTATGGCTAAACACCCCTAAAAATGGTTTTAAATAAAAAAAAAAACTGTGCCTTTTTAATTATGGGAGTTATACTATAATTAATGCAATGAATCTCATTAAATAACTAACTAAACTTCACTGAGCACTTACTACATGCCAGGGTCTGTTTCAAGTGTTATCTTATTTAATCCTCATAACAGTGCTATGTGACAAGCTATTACTACCCTCATTTTACAGATGGGGAAAATACAGCAGAAAGTAAGTACCTGGCCCAGTATTACACAACTGGAGAATGTCAAAGCTAGGATTCGGAGCGTGGCAGAATGGCTCCGGAGTTCACTATCCATTCATACCTTCACATGCAACCTGGAGGCTTAGGTCAGGGAAAGTGAGGAATGATGGAAAAGGGATCATACACTTTAGTATCATGAATAATCTTTGAGCTCTGAACTTTACAAACCAAGTCCAGTCCAAGTACTGAGAGCACTTAACTGACTTACAATAAGAATTAAAATGGACATATTTCTATTTCAAAACAACATCTTCAGACAAATAAGTCATAGGCCCTTCTAGATTAGCACTTCCCAATAAGTTACACCAGGCAATTCTTTGACTCTCAAAACAATATACCTAGATCTGGTTCCCATGGCCAGTAACAAAGCTCCAAAAGCCTCTGAGCTTCACGTCCATGTCCTAAGCCAACATGCCCTTGGCCACTTTCCCTACCTAGTGCCGAGTCCTGCCCGCGGCATGCGATGCCACAGGCCACTGCAGAGCCCAGAGGCGCAGGACATCCCTGTGGAGGAAACGGATCCCGGTAGCTCTCGGGAAGGTGGCAGCAGGAAGGGAGAGGTCGCGGCGGAGGGTGGGTCCTGCAGGAAAAGGCAGCTGCTGGGTCCGGGAGAAAAGAAAGGAGCGGAGTGGGGACAGGAGTGGCGAGAGAGACAGGTGGGAACCGGAGTGCTGCAGGGGTGGGCACGGGCCAGGTGAAGAAGGGGGTGCGGAAATCAAAGCGCTCCGAAAGCAGGAAATCACTGGAAGCGGCCCCGGGCGGGGTTGGGGTGGCCTCTCGCAGCCCACGGGCCTCCACGGCGACCTCGCGCGGCCCGCACTTCCCCGGCGGCCGGGCCCGACCCCGCCGCGGCCCGGAGAGGCCAGAACCCTCCCCGCGGCGCCGCTGCCCTTCCGCGCCGCGCTTACCTCGGCCACGGCTGCCTCCTGCTCGGCCCCGCGCTCGATCACCGGCTCATGCCGCGGGGAGTCGGCCACGGCCGCCCGGGTCGGATAGCGCCGAGTCGGCGGCCGCCACCGTCAGGGCCAGGTCTGCGCGAGTGAGCGGCGAGCGCGGCGCGGGCGACAGAGCTCCGAGGATCCACGGCTCCTGGGCTCCGGGCCGTCTGACACGGAGTACACTGCGCATGCGTCAGTGGCCGGCCTACGCCCCCTGCTGGACAGGAGGAGTCAGGGCACCGCTGTAGGGTTTCTCCCTGGCAGGTGCGCGAAGCTCCGGCTCTGCTGAGAAACGCTCGAAGTGTCAGCCTAGTTCATAAAGAGGATGCAAACCCAAACGACGCACCACGCTTCACTTATAAAACGGACAAAAATGTAAACGCTTTATTATAATCAGTGCTGGCGAGCGTGCAACATTCCAGGAGGGCAATTGGGTACTATTCATCAAATGTAAAATGCCCATACCCTTCGTTCCAACAATCCCTCTATGGAGTTTTACCCTGTGGGTATTTTCAACAACGTTTTTCAAAAATATTTACGACAGCATTGTTTCTAATAATAGAAAAACGCTGCAAACAACCAAAATTAATTATTAATTATGGAACATGATTAGAAGGGAATAATGTGAGAATGCAATATATGTAGGTGAAGGAATATCTCAAAGACACGTAAATAGGAAATCATAGTCCAAAACAGTGGGCAGGCGTGCATGATCATTCTTAGGTAAAATGAGTATATGCAAAAACAGGAGAGAGAAAAAATATAAGTAGATGGTTATATTCAGGCAGATATATTCTTCCTGGCAAGAATGCAAGAAGCAATTAACAGTTTTGGGTGGTGTAGATGCGGAGGCAGAAATGGAGGCATTTTCGTTTGTTTCTTTCTGTGTTATTAACATGATTCAGCCTTATACGTGCACAGTAAAACCCCTGTCATAAGGCAGTAAGTTGGAATCTAGAAAATTAAATTAAAACGCAGAGTGCCCACAGCAACCTCGATTAGTATCCGAGTTACGGCACCAAAAAGTACAAAATAAAATAAAATAAAAAATAAAAATAACAGACTGACGTTATTGACAGGTTAATGAAACGGCCCCACCTGTCCTATGCTGTGGCTGGTAGAGTTCTGGTCTGGCTGCAGGATCCAAATCCTTTCTGGTCCCAGATATACTTTATCGCCATCTGGTGGAAGTTGTCAGGTACAGCTTAAATATTCATGGAGATGATATTCATGTAGTAAGTCCCCGAGACCACTGAGACCAGGGACTTACTGAGACTTCGAGCAGCAACTGCGACTCCAGGAATATTTTTGAGTTAATGCTTGCTTGTCACAGATCTCAGGAGATTAGGATGAGAGCACTGAGTCTGGGAAACCCAAATTTTACTTTCCCATATCCAAGAGAGCACTGTTGTGCTCTCCAAATCCCAATCCCATGCAAAATGATAGAAAATTTAGAGCATATATGCTCCATTTGACAACTGGATGGGTGGAGAACAGGGCCACCTTTTATAACCTTAAACTTGCACAATGCCTGGCACATAGCAAGTGCTCAGTTACTACTGTTAAGTGAATAAAGGGTGCCCGGACACTGGGAGGAGCTAACTAGAAATAAGACAAATACATAAGTAAGATTACTCAAAGCAGAAGGTGAAATGTGGCAAAGGAGAATATAAACAAAATGCTATAGAGTTCAAAAAAGGAAGAAGTCACATCCAGTTGGGAAGATCTTGGAAGATTTCAATGAAGAGTTGATGTCTCTGTTTGTCCTGGAGGGCATTTAGGATTTGGGCAAATAGGGAGGTGAAAAGGGCATTCCAGGCAAAGAAAAAAAATCATGAGCAAAGCATGTGTTAAAGAAGGAAAAGCAGCCAGGCATGGTGGCTCATGCTTAGAATCCCAGCACCGTGAGAGGCAGAGGAGGGAGGATTGCCTGAGGCCAAGCATTCAAGACCAGCCTGGACAACATAGACATGTCCCTACTAAAAAAAAAAAAAAAAATAGTAGGGCATGGTGGTGCCTGCCTATAGTCCCAGCCACTCAGGGAGGATAACTTGAGCCCAGGAGTTCGAGGTTACAGTGAACTATGATAGGGCCACTGCACTCCAGCCCAAGCAAAAGAGTGAGACCATATATCTAAAAGAAAAAAAAAAAAGCAAGTAGCAAGCATTTTTCAATCCAATGTGGTTAAAATGGTGTGGCTACATTTCTAGGAGTAGAAACCAAACGAGTAATTGGAATTAGAAGCTGTGATATTGGAAGATACATGATGCTAAAGTAGCCAAGAATGATTTCAGAAAGGAGTAGGAAAGAAGTAATTAGGATCAAGGACCTGATGTTTCTGAGAAGGTAGAAAAGTGTCTTAATAGTTGGTGGTTTAAAGAGAAGAGGCTGTAGAAAGAGGTTACACTACTCACTTTGAAGCTATGGAGCAAAGGTGGCACAGATACCTCCATACCCAGTGAGTCAGGAAATGTGAAAGTTGGAGTTAGAAAGGGAATGGTTTCAAGGAGAGTGGCCTCCTCGGGGGAAAGTAAGTTTACAACTCTAAATACAGTTCACCCTTGAACAACGCAGGTTTGAATACGTGGGTCTACTTATACAGGAATTTTTTTTTTTTTTCAATAAAAGTTACACCGAGTGGCCTGCCTCTCCCACCTCCCTTTCCACCTCCTCTACCTCTTCTACCTTTGCCACCCCTGAGACAGCAAGACCAACCCCTCCTCTTCTTCCTCCTCAGCCTACCCAAAGCAAAGACAATGAGGATGCACATACCCTATAAGCCAGTGTGACCAGTCCTAAATGTACATCTTTGAGAAATGCCCATATTGGCCTAAGGTGGTATATTTAAAAATATGACAATCATTTAAAAAAATTGAAAGTAAAGGCCTATCAACAGAAGAATGGATACATAAGGATAAGTCAAAAATTCATGTTATTTTCAAATACGAGTTCCATTGTGGAACCAATGCAGCGTGGAGAGCTCAAACTATCAACAAAGTGTTTGGGAAGGATGTGGGTAATGAACGCACAGTATGTCGATGGTTTGAGAAATTCCATCCTAGTGATGTTAATCTTGAAATGAGCCACATGGGAGACCCGAGACCAAGGAGGATAATGAAGAGCTGAAAGCTGTAGTGGAAGCGAATCCATGTCTACTTATGCGTGAATTAGCAGCAAGGTTTGATGTTACTATTCCAACAATATTGGGCCATTTGAAACAAATCGGCAAGGTAAAGAAGCTCGATAGATGGTTCTGCCCATCTGCGAGTGTCAGAAGAGAAATCATCTCAAAGCTTGCCTTTCTTTGCTGCTATGACATAAAGGCGATCCATTTCTACACCGTATTGTTATGTGTGATGAAAAGTGGATTCTTTTTGACAATCGCAAGCATTTGGCATAATAGTTGGCTAAAGGCAAAGTGTCAAAATACAGTCCAAAACTGAATATTCATTTTAAAATACTAATGGTGTCTGTTTGGTGGTCCAGCACTGGTATTATCCACTACAGCTTCATGAAACCTGGTCAATCCATTACAGTGGATGTCTACTGCAACCAGTCGGACAAGATGATGAGGATGCGTGGATTAAGCAGCCAAGATTGGTCCATAGATACAGGCCAATCCTCTTGCAAGATGACACCTGACCACATGTCGCACAAACACTGCTGCTCAAACTACAGAGGCTGGACTTGGAAACTCTCTGTCATCCACCATATTCACCAGATCTTGCACCAACTGACTACCACTTCTACACTTTAGACCACTTCTTTCGAGGAAAAATATTCAATTCTCAACAAGCTGTGGAAAACGCCTTTCCCGATTTCATTGCCACTTGCTCTGCAGGCTTCTACGCCGCTGGTGTAAACAAGCTACTGTTAAGATGGCAAAACTGTGTTGATAGTTTGGGTGCATACTTTGATTACTTGTACTGCTTCTTGTTTGAGATACAATAAACTACACTTTTAATTTGAAATCAAACATTTCATATTTAATGATCTATATTTTGTTATAGCAGCCCAAAGGGACTAAGATACAGAGTCAAAGTTGGTGACAGGATCCCTTTGACTCTCAGAGTCTCTGCATTTGAGTGCTATATGTGACTCTTCCACAGAATACCCTGTGAGGGCAGGGTTTTTGTTTATTTTGCCCATTGCTACAGTCCCAGCACCTAGAATAGTCCCTGACACAAAGTAGGGACTTAAGTATTTGTTGAATGAGTAAGTGCATAAGTGAACGAAATAAAACAAAAAGGAAGCATCAAAAAACCATATTCTCTTTTCTGGCTCTAGAAGTGGTTGGTGAGGTGATGCCTGGAGATTCTGCAGCCATTTAGAGACCATGAGGAAATCAGACAGAAGGGGAAAAACCAACACACTAGGGATGGCAAAGTGGACAGATGAACAGAACCTGGATTCCAAGCACCACATTCCCCTGGATGGACAGATGATTGAAGTAATGCTGATAGGCCTCCTGTGAGAGGGACAAATGGGTTCTGAGGAAGAAGGGGCAGCTATCCTTTTAGTACTCTATAGGTGTCTACTAAATGGACTGTGTAGCTTGGAGAAGCCTTGCCACCACCTCAATAGAGCATGGCTGAAAATGAAGTCATGCAGGGGAGATAAGAAAAAGCACAAAACCTGATGACATCATTTGAATTCCTGGCTAGAGCCATGCCTGAAGCATCTGTCTGTCCTTCCTCTTCCAGTTGCGTTAATCCAATAAAATCCCCCTCTCCTTTTTAAATTTGACCATTTGGGATCCTTTGTAAACAAAAGAGTCTTAAGTAAAACAATGGCTTTAAAAATTCTCATTGATTGAAAACAGAAATATACTATTTCCCTAGGCTTTTTTTTTTGTCAACAATGAGAGGATTCTTGCAAGGATTCACAGAAACCACTAGGTAAGTGCATAGAATTGACACATTGGCGCACAAACCTAGGAGACCAGCAAGAATGGTACAAAGCCAAACCTGCATCTCAAGGCTATCGGGGAAGGTAACTCAAGCTACTTTGTTGTTCACCTAGCATATACTCTGCCTCACTTAGGTTCCCCTAGAGAGAGGCTTAAGTGCAGGCTGTTATTCTGGGAAGCAATCTTAGGGAAAGGAATGAGAAGACTAGAACAAGTTCACCAAGAGAAAAGAGAAAGCCAGTCCAAGAGTGCGCTCTAGAGCCGGCTACTGCTATGGGCACCTGGACCTCAATCCCATTAGAGACTGTTTGAGGACTCATGTATTGCAGAATTGTCCATCTGTGTGGAGGAAAGAAACACTTATCCACTGGCCCCTGGCCCCCACTGCTCCAGGACTGGCCCAGACATGTTGACTTCCTTCTTGTTTCTGGTTTGCATGTGCCCCAGGGGTCCGATGGGGTTGTGCAAGAGAAGCCCAGGACAGAAAGTAAAAGCTCTAGGGTGTAGCTGAGATACTGTCAGGATACAAGCACACACAGCTGCCTGGCTGCGGTAACAGGCAAAGCAAAAGGGCAAGTGGAGAGGACTTAAGACTAATGCAAAATATGTCCAACCCACACGCCACAGAAAGATACGCAAGGTGTTCACCCACTCAGCAGAGCACAAGTCAGCTGCGGTTGCAGGCCTCCCTTCTGTCCACTCAGAGATGAGCTCAATTCCCACCCAGATTCTTGGTATAATCAGCCTGTGCTGGGGAACCTACTTGGATTCCCTCTAAAGAAGAACCAGGAGTCATTCTTCTGAAAAATCTAAAGGGATTTGTCACATGGGGGACCCTGAACAACAGTAGCAGAGTGACAATGGAGGTTTCTGGAGAGGATGCACGAGGCTCTCAAATGTGGCCATTTCTTATTCTGACCCTCTGTAAAAGCTGAAATCATCCTAGTAAAATAAATCCAGACAACCAGTGTTTCTTGGAAGTGGGAGTAGAAAGGAGTGGTACATAGCCAATGGGATTAAAAAATAATTAAAAATGAGTACGATGACAACAACCAAACTAACCTGACTGAATCCTGGCTCTGAGACTTTTTAGCTACGTGATAATAGGAACATCTTTCAATCTTCGTCAGGCTCCGTTTCCTCATTTCAGACTCAGCTGGCCAGGATGTTTGAGTCAGAAATAATGTGTGTAAATGACCCACAGTGTCTGGCACATAGAAGGTACTCAGTAAAAGACAGGCAGGAGGAATGAATGAAAGGCAGACAGAAAGAGAAAAAAATTGTAAATTAAATGACATGGTTTGGAGAATGGAAACGCTGATTTTACTGACATTCTCTTAAAAGAGGAGAAAAGGAAGAATCAGCTTTTCTAAGCAGGAGAGTCAGCACCTGGTAGAGTCCTCGGCACACAGTTTACGGTCAGATCAGAAAGCTCATTTAGGCTGTGAACCAAAGCACCCTGGAGATGGGGTAGGCGGCCCCTCGTCTGTACGCTTAGGGTGGAAAAGCCAGCCTAGGTCAGCTCTGGCCCACAGCAGCCTCGGTTCAAGGTGCCAGCCCCAAATCTTTCCCCCACGACTATGGCTAGGTCACTCGGCTTTGGAGACATCAGTGAAGGTGGCTCCTTCCCAGGCAGAAGGAGGAGCTCACTGGAAATTGAGAGGCCACTTCAATTCCCACAGAGAAGCCGCTCCTGGCTCCACCATGGAATCCTGTTCACCTGGTCCCGAGCAGAGTCCTGTCCCAGGTTCCTGGTGTGCTGTGAGCCCACCTGTCCTAAGTGTGGGGAGAACAAGAGGAACAAAGAGAATCAGTACCATTCTCCTTGTAGTTTGGAAGTTATTAATTTTTTTAAAAAAATGTTTTCCGCAAACTCTCTTATTTGTACTGTTCCCTTGACTTGTTTCCCCGGCAACAGAGAAGTATGAAGGCGCCATCAGAAAGAAGGTACAGGTTGTTTGTTTTCTCTTGGTGTGCTCAGCGGGGTGGAGGGCGGCGGCTAGGAGCAGTCACGACTCCTCCATTCTGTAAATCACTCACAACAGAGGCATCTGGCTTCTCCCAGTTTTGTTTAATAGGGGACAGGGATGGCCCAAGTTGAACCACAGCTTAAGGAGTCTCCGGCTGCCACAGAGAAAGGCAAGAAGCAGTTCTTGTTCGGGGGCAAAGCCACGTTGGGTATCTTCCTGGCAAATGGCGCATCCATGGTCTTCCGCAGCGCCGGAACGCCCCAGGTGGGCAGTGGCTGCCAGGCCCTGTGTCCGCGAGGCAACGGCCAGCTCACCTGCGTTGGGCACTCGGCTCCTGGGTCTTACAGGGAGCGGGGTCTTCTGCCACCTGGGCTTCGCCCTCGAGCACCTGCCGGACCCTCTGCATCCCTGGGAAGGGGCAGTGAGGGGCCAGTCAGCACTGATGGCTGATGGGTGGGGACGAACCAGCTGAGGCTGCTGGGGCCAAAGGAGTGAGGGCAGAGTGAAGGACGCAGGTGGGGCCTGGGCCGAAAGGAGGCTGCTCACCCAGGCGAAGCCGGTGGGCCTTGTCTGAGAAGACGAAGCGGAACCAGCCGGGCTCCTTACACTCGAAGGCCTTGCCAAAGGACAGCAGCACCTTCTTGTCTAAAAAGCGACGCCAGAGCAGCATTTCCTCCTCAAAGGTGGCCTCGGGCAGGTACTGGGAGGGTGGAAGGGATCTGGGATATAGATGAGACCCCCCCCCCCGCTCCTCCCATGCTGGGGGGAGGCTGAGGCTCTCTCCCAACCCTCCCCTCCACCTGCATTACCTTTCTCAAGTCAACCCAGATGAAGAAGCCGGCCCCACCACTCAGGAAGGGGATCCCCAGGGCCCTGAGCTCTTCGGAGACATAGGCGTGCGCAGCCTTGAGCCGGGCATGGTTTTCCGGCAGGTACACCTGGTTGATCCAGTCTGTTTGGGCGAAAGGGAAGCCAAAAGATAAATCTCCCATCAGCCCGCTACTCGGACCCGCTAGTCTCAATGCTGAAAAGAAAAAGGCCACAAGCTGCCAGGACTGTGTGAGTCCCTCCTCCAGCTGCTTGATGGGCGGGGAGGGGAGGGTTACAGAGGAGGTAGGAAGGGGGTGGGAATTCCACGTTGGTGTAAAGCACCTAAATCCAGATACGCGGCCCTGACTGCTCCAGATCCCACACCCCGTTCGGGAGCCCAGAGTACAAAGTCCCTTTGGTTACAGAATTGAACCAAAGGTTTATCCAGTTCTAAAGTGATGCTTAGAGTCACACGGATTCAGGCTCAGATTCCAGCGAGGCCACTGACCAGGGGTGGAGCCTCGGGCAACTTCACCTCTTTGATGCTTTTTGGTTGTTGCTGTACAGCTCTATGAGTTTTAACACATGTACAGATTTGTGTCACCACCGCCCTAGCCAGGATTCTGAACAGTTCCATCACCCCAAAGGACCCCCTCATGCTGTTTACAGGCATGTCGGCCCCTTCCTGGCAACCACTGATCTGTTACCCATCGCTACAGTTTTGCCTGTTCCAGAATGTCACAGAAGTGGAATTAAACAGTATGTGATCTTTTGAGACTAGCTTCTTCCACGCAGCAGAACGCCTCTGAGATTAATCCAGGCTGTCACGGACTTTACCGTGAGTGGCACTCCATCATGTGGACGGGCCGCAGTTTGTGTACCCACTCATCCGCGGAAGGATATTGGAGTTGTTTCCAGTTATGGGTGATTATCAATAAAGCAGCTATAAACATTCATTTAGAGGTTTTTGTGTGACCAGCAAGGTCAATATCTAGGAGTGGAATTGCTGGGTCATTCAGTAAGTGTGTGTTTAATTTTATGAGAAACTGCAGAATTATTTTCCAAAGTGGCTGAAAAATCTTCCATTCCCACCAACACTGGATGAGAGTTCCAGCTGCTCCCCATCTTTGTCAACACCTGATGTTGTCACTATTTTTTAAAACTTTTAGCTATTATAGTGGGTGTGTAGTATCTGGTCTTCGTTTTCCTCAACTGTAAAATAATGTGGAAAATACAAGAATTCTTGCTCCTAGGATTCTGAACAGGCACAAATGAGATGCTACAGCAAAAGCAGTTGAAGGGCTCAGTACACAGTGGCAACTACAGGCAACCTTTGCTATCTACACACGCTGTCTGAACCTACTGTCTGAACCTAGCAACAGACCAGATTCTCACATGGAGAGAGAGACACTTCTGTTATAACAACCGTATCTTAGTCGCTTCTGTTCTATTTTTTAAGTGCTCACAGCTAATAATAATGAGTTCACATTGATCAAGTGCCTATCATATGCCAGGCACTATTCTAATTGAATTACAAATCACACTAACCTTACAAGACAGGAACCATCATGATCCTGTTTTACAGAGGAGGAAACTGAGGCTCAGGGAAGTGAACTAATGTGCCACACAGCCAGAAAGTGACCAAGCAGCGTATGAACCCGGTCTGAGCCCAGAGCTGGCCCTCCAAAATGCCACCCTAAATTCTTCTCATGGTAGATGCATCCATGATCCCTGGCCAGTCCCAGGCTGACTCCAAACCTCCCCCCACTTTCAGGTCACCAGGCCCAGATAGTCACCACGGTCCCGGAGCAGCTGTGCCATCTGATACTGGACCAAGCCACTGAGGCCATGATAGCGGCAGAGGGAAGCCACAGCAGTGGCCACATCCTGGTTTTCTGTGTACAGCGTGCCAAAACGGAGCCCAGACATCCCAAAGTCCTGCAGAAAGAAGCACCCTAGGCAGTGGCCAGCCTTCCCTGGAGGAAGCTGGTTCCATCCACCTCCCTGCCCTCCCACCTCCCTGGCCCCGAGGCCAGCCGGGAGCTCACCTTGCTGGTCGCCCACATCACATGGGTCCTCTGGGGGTCAGGCAGCCTGCAGAGGACACAGCGTGGGAACAGGGGCAGTGCAGACGCACAGGGGCTCACCCACGTTTGGTTGAACAAGTGAGGAGATGGACGGATGAATCAGGTTCTGGTTCTGGGTAAAGCCCTGGTTTCACCTCTTTGAACCACCAATTCTCATTCATCCTCTAGAGCAGGACTCAGCAAATAACAGTCCCCAGGGCAAACCCAGCCTGCTGCCTATTTTTGTAAATAAAGTTTTATTGGGACACAGCTACCCTCACTCATTGACATAGTTTCTACAGCAGGGTGGAGTGAGAGACCACATGGCCTGTGAAACTTAAAATATTTACCACCTGGCCTTTTACAGGAAGATTTTGCCAACCCCTGATCAATTCCTCAAAGGGACCTTCCCTGACCGCCCCCAGGGACCAGGCCAATTGGGTACCCCAAGCAAATCCTCTCACAGCTCCCCGGACTTCTCCATTTTAGCATTGATCACGGCCATAATCCAACAGCTAGCTGTGTATTTAGCAGCTAAAATGTTTTTCTGGCTACAAATTACAGTTCCACATGGGAAGGGCCTACGTCTTCCTTGTTCAGTGTCGTAACCCCAGCACGAAGCACAGTTCCTGGCACGGGAGAGATACTCAATACACGCTGTTTCCATGACTAACCAAGGGTCATGGACAAGTCACTGCTTTCTCTGTGTCCCACTTTCCTAGTCCATAAAACGAATGGGAGTAACGATCCATGCTCTGTCTACTCCGCAGAGCTTTGTGAGGACTAGGACGAGAGGACCAATGGCAAGGCCCTTGCGGGGCTGAAGGTTCTGAACAAGCAGCAGGAACTGTTTGAGTTCCTGAAGGTCAGACCTGACAGATGATCTGGTCCAAGTGTTTCCAGAGGTGTTTTGGCCACAAATTCTTCCTTGCACCAAATCTAATTTTTTAAAAGCCCCATATTTAAATATCCAGAAGTGTTTGGCACATGCAAATGGCTCCAGAAGTATTTGCTGAAAGAATGAGTGAGTGAGTGAATGAATGAATAAAACTAGTTACTCTGGGGACGAAGGAATCAGCAAAAGCAGCCAGTTTCTCACCCACGCGGGCCTCCCTCAAGGAATCTTAAGGCCTCTCCTCGGAGCTCTCAGAAACCACAGAGTAACTTGAAAACCACTGATCTAGGCCAACCCTTCCACTGTCTCATTAGGGGATCTGAGGATCAGTGGGATAAGCTGGATGCAAGAGGCCTTGCCCTGGGCAAGCCCTGCCCTGCAGAATGCGCCGGAAAGAGGCCAGAGCACCGCGGGAGAATGGGGGGCTGGAGGAGTTAGCCGTGTCGGGGGAGCCTCACCTTTCCAGGCTCAGGACGCTGCGGTACCCAACTGACTCCTCAAACACGGACAGCATGTAGACCTCGTCCACAACCACGTGCAGCTTGTGCCTGCAGTGAGGCAGGTGGTGGGAGAAGACAGCTTGGTGTGCAGGACAAATGTGTTCCCCAGTGGGGTGACAGTGCCCCAGAAACCCAGAGGGACCTAGGTCTAGCCCAGGGCCACCCAAATTGTTTTCTCCAGGAACACTCTTCTTTTGTCTATTTTTTCAAACAATCAGGAAGCCACACATACAAAGAAGATGACCATGGAGCTTCCAAAGTGCTGTAGGGGAGAGGGGGACCCCCCAGGTACCCCCATGGAGGGGCACACTTAAGTGTGAGGGCTCAAATGAAAAAGACCCGGAGTCGAGTGTGGCTCCACACCCCATGTGATTACTCTGAGGCCCGGGGAACTGGGCAGAATAACAGTGTCAGTACTTGGCAGGGTGGCTGTGAGGACTGTATGAGATACATGAAGTGCTTAGCTTGGTGCCTGGCCCCTGGAGCGTGCAATAAACGACAGCTGTTGTCAGAGAGAGAGAAAGAGAGAGAGATGGCATCCCACAAATCCCTGCTTCCCCACCCCACTGCAGGAAGGGGGCAAAGAAGCCCGCAGTGGGGTGAAGAGGGTACAAGGGCCTGTCCAGACACCCTGAGAGGGGGAGTGCGGGGTACCTCACCTCTTGGCAAATACCAGGTACTCCTGCAGCTCTCCTGGGGAGTAGACGTCACCCAGAGGGTTCTGGGGGTTGATCAGGATGAGGCCTTTGACCTTTACACTCTGAAACCATCCACGGGGCAAGAGACCCTCAGCTCTTCCCCAAGGCCAGAGCTGCACCATCAAAGGGGCTAATCACTGTGCGGCTCACAGGGGAATGCGAGGGGAACACATCCATGCCCCAACTGGAAGCAAGTAAGTAGGACACAGAATTCCACCTACGGCATTGTGCCAAGGATGAAAAGAAAACGAACGCAGAGAACATGGCCCAGAGGGAAATGTGTCCAAATGCCAGGAGGTCACCTTTGTTGGTGGAATTATGGGTGGGCCCTTTGCCCACTTTCAAAATTCCTACAGTGGGCATGGACAGCTTTAACAACCAAGGTAAAGAACACGAAGTAGACAGATTTTTAAAGGGTGGACTGGAAGGAACCACTGGAGTCCTGGTCTCTGCCTCTCTTCAGGAGGCCTCCGATACCCTCAGAGTGGGCAGGGCCACCCCTCAAATCTCTGAGAGACTTGTTAAACCGTAGACTCCTGCACTCCACACTTGACCTGCTGAATTGGAATCAGATGGGGTGGGGACAGGGGGTACTTTTGGTGAAGGTCTGTTCACTGGGGTTTGAGAATCTTTTTCCAAAGGGAAAGTCGTGCCTGACTCCCAGACAGGTTCGGTGCCACCACCCTCCCCGCCTGTTCCATGCCAACCCTACTCCCACGTGGAGATCAGCCACAGGAAGAGGGGTCCATGCCCTGCTTGGACCCACCCACTCCCAACCTTGGGTTGGATTTGATCCCCACACCTTAGAATTAGCTTCTTGCAGGGCCATCTCCAGCTTCTCCACTGTGAGCTGGAAGGGGCGTGTGTCTGTCCCAGTGACCTGGAAAAAGACCCACCAAAGCCACCAACCAAATTCAGTGACACCCTCCCCCAAACCTGAACTCTCAGGCCTCTCCTCCCCTGTAATTTCCAGCCTCCTTGGAACAGCCACTAGAAAAACAAGGGGTGGGTGTCAGTCCCTCTTACTGCCATCCACCCCACCCCCTCACATCAGGGACACCCTCATCATTCTTAGGTTTCCGGCAGAGGCCCCAGGGGCCCGTTGATTGAGGTCCAGGGACTTCCACGTTGAGGGCTTCTCTGCCCTTTCCCCACCCACTGCTTCTGGAGCTGGCTCTTGGCTTCTACAGCGACCTTAGGATCTCAGAGCCTCTGCCAAGCACGACAGCCATGTGGCAACAGAAGGCTCTATTCCCCGTTCCCCACAACCCCAGAGCCCCCACCACGGACTTCCTGCAATGTCCACCCTCAAATTCAGACTCAGGAAACTCTTGGCCTACAGGCAGGCCCAGGTCCCACCTGGGTTGCCAGGAGCTCTTACCTCACTGTCCAGGTAGACATAGGCCAGCCGGACGTTGCCATAGAGATAGACGTGCTGTGTGATGGCTCCGTAGTATGGGGTAGGGATCAGGAAAGCTTCTGGGGGCCACAGGGGACCAGGGCCTGTCACCCTCTGGCTGGAACACACCACACCCCCTGTCCATTGGCCCCACTGCCTCTCCAAGTCCTTAGGGACTATTTGGGGCATGCTTGCACTCTCAACTCCCAAAATTCTTTTTCAAGCCATGATCCACTGAGATCAGTTCCTTTTCTAATAATTAACAGCCACCATTTACTGAGCACTTACTATGTGCTGGGAACTGTGCTGAACATTTATTTGCATTTTATCTCATTTGCTCCTCACAATCACTCTCCCAAGTAGGTACTATTGTCATCCTAACTTTATAGACAGGAAACTGAAGCTTAGAGGGTCGCTGTTCTTGATTGTTCTAGAATGGGAAAGAAATTGCCTATTATGTCCTTACAATGAATCTTCCTTTTGTGGTTCCAGTCCTGGTTACCACCTCTTTGTGTCACTTTGACAAGTTGTTTAACCTCCTGTGCCTTAGTCTCCTTATCTGTAAAATGGGGATGACCCTAGAACCTACTTTGTAGGGTGTTGCGAGAACTAAATGGTACACGTGTGTAAAGCCTCAAGCCAGTACCTGGCCAATAAATGTTACTAATATTATCACTATTAGTTAAGCCATCATCATGAGCCTCTGTTCCTGGCCGCGACCAGTTCTTAATGCAACAATGGCTCTTGTACCGGTGCTGCTGGCCGCCTGCTCAACAGACATTCTGATTTCCTTCCTTGCTGAGAGAGAGCCAGTTTTTCCAGCTATGACCTGCAACATGACTGGCAGCCTGAGAGGATGAGCCACATCTGGTTTAAGGCAACCCTGGTTCCCTCCCCCAGGGATCACTTTGGGAATGGGTTTACAGGTCGGTTCTGGTCGGTAATATACCAGGGGCCTCTGCTGGGACTCCTCTGGGAAGAGCATCCCCAGCCCCTCTCCTGATAAACAAGAGATAGGCACAATTTCGTCCTTTTCTTCCTGCGCTAAGACACACTGTCACACGAGGATGCAACAAACACCTTGCAACCATGAAGCAAAGACAAAGAGAAAGCCCAGGACCCTGACATCACACTCACCTGCCCCGGAACTGCCAGCCCCTGGGTGTCTTGTTCCACCTGCAGTCTAGTATATTCCATCATGGCCCAAAGCATACTGCTGCGGCCCTTGAGGCCAGCACCCGGGGATGCCATGGGCACACACTGCTCCCAGTGCAAAGCGGGCCCCAGAGCTCACTTACCCCCCACCTCACACAGCACGGTGGCCAGAGCAGAGAAGAGGGAGGCACAGCCGTTCAGAACCACCACCTGCGGGTGACACATCCACGAGACAGAGATGAATCATTCCATGAGGGAGCCAGGACCCACAGCCTCTGTCCCAGGACAGCACAGAGGGCAAGCCAGGGCCCTCCCCATGCCCTCCAGGGCTCTGTCACAACAAAGCCCAGAGGTCCCCAAAGGCCCCTCCCTGCCAACGGCCACGCTGTTCCATGTGGACCCTGCTCCAGATCATCTGAGCAAGGTAGAGGGGGCTGGTCACCCAGAGGGTCTTGCCTGGAGGCGTGGCGGCAGAGGGGCCATAGAACAAAGTGGCTCAGAAATTATACCCAAAACTCTAAACGTCCAGGATTGGGGGCAGGAAGGGAGGAGGTGTTCCTAATTCTACCTTGAAACAAATCAAAACCAAGTGTAAGGCAGATCCCAATCCCACCTTGCCCCTGACCAGCCAAAAGTTGGGAGGGGAGGCGGAAGAGCAGGAGGAAGCAGAGGAGGGGGCTACTCACATTCTCTGGTTTGAGGGGTGCCGGGCTCTTGCAGTAGAAAGACAGGAACTTGGCCACTTCCTCTCGCAGGCTGGAGATAAGACAGGTGGGCAGTGCTTGCCAGAGGGCCCTCAACCCACGATGCAGCCCAGAGCTCCTCTGGCAACTCTGTAGGCAGCTGCCACTACTCTCCCCAGTTTCCCACTGGGAGGTGTGGTCGTCACACCTGTCCACTCCTTGGCACCCACCTCCCCGCCACCACCCCCCCCACCACATGCATTGCAGTAGTTCCAGGACACCACACCCCACCTGGTCAGGAGACCTCAGGGATACCAAAAGTAACACTCTACATGTAGATCTAACTAATCATCATAATAAATATTATTATTATCATAGCTATTAGTGCTAATATTTTTTGAGCATTTACCTTATACAAATGTTATTTAGAAAATTTTACTCATTTACTCTTCATAATAATCCTATGATGAGACTACTACTATTATTATCATTATTATTCCTATTGTATAGACAAAGAAACTGAGGACTAAAGGAAGGAAGTCACCTGCTGGCAAGAGGCAGAGTCCACACTGAAGCCCAGTGGTCTGACGCCAGGGCCTACCCTCCTAATTACTACGCTAAAAGAACGTAGTACTTTGCAATCAGTCTTGGGATCAAGTCCTATTTGGCCACCAAGCTCTGAAAACAGTGTCCCCTAGTAAGCGCTCAATGAGTACAAACCATTCATAGTACTATTTACCACCTGCCCTCTCGCCATTAGAAAAAGGCCCCAGCAAGCTCCCCCGACACCAGTGCTGGCTCCTCTGAGCTACTGAGACAGCAAGAACGAAGACGCCGCACCTGACAGCCCTCCCCACACCTAACACCCAGGGTCGCAGAAACCAAGCTGGGGAGTTCCTGAGCCGGGGTGGGACCAGCCGGAGGCACCAGTTCCTGGCAGATGCTCTAGAAGACCCCGCAATTGCCAGGTCTTCAGGACTAGACCCTCGGCCCATGGCAGGCTTGCTCAACTTGCACTATCGACATTTGCAGCCAGATAATTCTTTGTTGTGGGGGCTACACTGTGCACCATACGAGCTGCAGCATCCTGGCCTCTACCCACCAAATGCCAATACACCTCATTCCAGTTAGGACGACCAAAAATGTCTCCAGATGTTGCCACACATTCCCGGGGGCAAACTCGCCCAGTGTTGAGACCCACTGGCCTATGGCTACTACTTACAACAGGTGTCCCCTCCAGTCAGGGTACTGCAGCAGGGACGGCTCCACCCACTGCATGTCGGGCTGAGTCAGCTGGGGACAGAGAGGGAAGAGCGGGGCTGACAGCCGGCACTGCCACCTGCATCCACAGCACCGAGGCCTGTAAAGCCAAGTGCTTGTTCTGCTCACCAGAGACACAGCGCAGGGACAGCTTTTTCAGGCCCATTTTGGCAGATGAGGAAAACAAGGTTTCAAAAAAGTGAGGTCACTCAGCCAAAGTCACCGAGCTAGAAAGTGACAGAGCTGAGGACAAACAGCCAGGATTTCTGACTTCTAGTCCGGTGTTTTATATAGCGCTGGCACCTGAAAAACTGGAGAGGTGGCTCTGCAGAGGCAGCAGTGGGAGACCACGCTGCTCAGCGTCTCCATGGGGTGACGGAAGAGGCCCCAGCAGTGGGGCCTGTCACCTCAGTCCCCAACTTCTGGAGGGACTCAGGCCACTGTCTTCCTGCAGGCTGAGCTCAACCTCACACTTTGGAAAATGTGGCAGTTTCTAGACCACCCACTCTGTGACCAGGTGCTGGGTTAGTAACTCCTTGGGCATCACAGGAACAGTGTCAAAAAAGAGCCAGTGCAGTGGACTTGGCAGTGGGACCGGAAGCAAGAAAAGGAATCAGCCACTTCTGTGTAACTGGGTCCAGCCTTCCTCTCTCTCTCCCTCCCGCAGAGCACTGTCCAATATGGCAGCCACTGACCCCGTGTGGCTCTTGAGCACATGGAAACATGGCTAGTCTGAATTGAGAAACACTAGCTTTTGAAGACTTGGTATAAAAAAGTACGTAAAATATACCATTAATAATTTTTTATTGATTACATGTTGAGATGGTCATATTTTGAATATATTAGGCTAAATAAAATACATTATTAAGATTAATTTTACCAGGTTTTTTTAACCTTTTTAACAGAATATTTATAATTATATCTGTGGCTCACTTTTTATTTATTTTTGGCACTGAGCTGCCAGAGGAGGAGGAGTGGGCTTTAGGTTACACAGGTCTTTCAAACCTATTCCCTGCAGCCCCTGCCCCTTGGGGCTTGGATTTTTCACCTTTGGAAATATATTCCTTTGGATTAAGCCTTGCTGTCTCTACAAACCCGAACTCTGCCACTGCAGCCTTGGGAGACATATTTATTAGGTATTTCCAGTGGTTTGCTAGAGATGGTTCACACCAGTTCAAGAAATCTGATTGTGAAGTTTTCAGGAATTTTGCAAGCTATGTTAAAAACAGCCATTTTTAAAAATTAAATTAATATAAACTTAAAATTAAGTAAATTATCTTAAAAACAAAGGAAATAAGCATTCTTAACATCATCGCTTCCTGATTTGTTACTACATATCGCTGTCTATGCTCTTGCAATCATTTCGATGCGTCCGTACGGTGGAAAATGACATAAAGTGCACCAGTGCGTCTTTCTTCCAACTCTGCATGCAGTGATGTCACATCAGTAGCTTGAAATCGGCCATGGTGCCAACTGACACCACGGAAATTGGCAAAGATACAAATTAGGGCTTTTGTTGTTGTTGTTTTCCCCAGAAGAGCCAGTTGCTAAATACTGGCCACATAGCACTGTTCCGCCCCTGATCCCCTCCCTGCCCCCCACCCCAGATCAGGGACCCAACACGGCAGGAGGCACCGAGTAAGGGAAAGAGTCTGAAGAGGATCACAGTGGGCAAGTGACTCACTCAAGATCACACAGAAAGTTGTCCCTGAGGCAGGCCTGGAAGCGGGGTCTCCTGACTCCCAAGCCAGGGCTACTAAGGCAAGCAGCAAGCTCTTGTGGGGGAAGCATTCCAGGGGAGACAGCCCCTCAAAGCTGATGATGCCACCCAGAGTACCCCAGGACTTACCCTCCTGGACAGCAGATCAAAACAGAGTTTATTCTCACTGGTGCCCAAGTTAACGATGCCCTGGAGAAGAGATGTACAGAGGCAGGGTGAGCAGGCAGGAGAGTGCCAATGAAAGGTCCAAGGGGCCTGGGAAGAGTGGCTCACACCTGGAATCCTAGCACTCTGGGACGCCAAGGTGGGAGGATCGCTTGAGGTCAGGAGTTCGAGACCAACCTGAGCAACAGCGAGATCCCATCTCTACTAAAAACAGAAAAATTTAGCCAGGTGTGATGGTGCCTACCTATACTCTCAGCTACTTGGGAGGCTGAGGCAGAAGGATCACTTGAGCCCAGGAATTGGAGGTTGCAGTGAGCTATGACGCCGCCTATGCATTCTAGCTCCAGCAGCAGAATGAGTCTCAAAAAAAAAAAAAAAAAAAAGGCCCAAGGAGCCCACAGAGTCTTCAAAGCAACGTGGGAGCTCCCTGCAATCCTGCCCTTCCAACCCTGTCCTTGCCTCTGCCCAAGCTGTGCCCTCCACTCAGCTCCCATTTCTAAAGCTCTGTCCAAATGCCATCTCCTCCAGGGAGCCACCCCATAATCCCACCTGGAAGGATCTTTTCTGCTTCTGGATCCTACAGGTCTTGATCTGTCCTCTTTAGAGCATGGGTCAGATTCTGCCCCAGGTCAGGGGAACTGACGTATATGCTGTATCTCCCTATGAGGGTAAGCTCCCTGGAGGCCAGAGGCATGCCAAAGACACCGCTGTATCTCTCAAGGGGCTTAGCAGAACTCAGTACGTGTTTGCAGGATGAAAGAAGGTTCGCAGTAAATTGGCACCCTGGCAGGAACAGGAACAGGGTGGGAGTAGATAAAGAAGACCTCTGTGTCGGTGTAAACACTCCCCAGGAGATCCCTGCAACATCACACAACACCTAGATCCTTGGCCAGCAGGAGAGGGAGGCTGGAAAGCAGGCACCACGTTCTCCCTCACAGAGACCCCAGAGAGGCTGGTGCAGACCCCCCCCCCCCCCCCCCCCCCGCTAACTCCTGACCCCCGAGCTAATGTAGGGAAGTGAAGCAAGGAGGGAAGATGCAAAAGTAGAATTTGAATGAGATTATGACAAGATAAAAGGCAGTGCTGCTTCCTCCTCTAGGAAGCTAGCTGGGAGGCTCCTCCACCCACAGCCAATCCATCCGCATATCCTAGCAGTTCTCCCTTCAAAACCCATGCACGGTCCAACCGCTTTCACCCTCCGTTCCTGAGCCCAGTACCGGCCACCATAATTTCTTATCCATGTCATCGCCATAGCCTCCCTACTTCCTCTCTTGCATACTCCCCTATCTCTACACAGCAGTCCAAGGCATCTTTTAAAAACTGAACTCAGATCAAATTCCCCCTCCTTTGACTGTCTACTATCCCACTTTGTGTGAAATCAGACGGCTCGCCATGTCTTGTGGCATCCTACAGGACCTATTACCACTGCCACCCATTATCATTTTAAAAACCCCATATTTGCTTTATTTTTTAATAGAATTTATTTCTCAGAGAAGCTTTAGGTTCACAGCAAAATTGAGTAGAAAGGACAGAGTTCCCGTATACCCTTTGCCCCCCACATACTTTCCCATGTACTCTATTCCCCACTGTCTTAGTCCGTTTTGTGCTGCTATAACAGAATACCACAGACCGAGTAATTGATAAATGATAGAAATTTGTTTCTCATGGTTCTGGAGGCTAGAAATCCAAGATCAAGGTACTGGCAAATAGTGAGGGCCTTCTCATTACCTTTCTGATCTCACTGCCTGCCCACCTAGCTTTACTCCAGCCCCAGTGGCCCCTTAGCTGTCCCTTGAACTCACCAAGCACAGGTCCACCCCAGGGCCTTTGCACTGCCTATTCCCTCTACCTGGAATGCTCTTCCCCCAGATATCTGCATGGCTTGCTTCCTGGGGCGGGCAGCCTCTAAGATCCCCACCTCCTGAAAGCCAAATCGCTTGAATGTCGGCTGGACTGAGTGACCCGCTGCTAATGAACAGAACATGCAGAGGTGATGATGTCCCTTCCGAGGGGAGGTTATAAAGAGTCTGTGGCTTCCATCATGATCTCTCATTCTCCCTTGGATCGCTTGCCCTGAGGAAGCCAGCTGCCATGGCATGAGGCTGTCATGTGGAGAACCCCACGGTGGGAAGAGACCGAGGCCTGCCAATCACCACGTGAGTGAGTTTGGAAATAGAAAAGTCAAGCTTTCGGATGAGACCGCAGCCCCAGCTTCACGGCAACTTCATAGAAGATCTTGGGCCTGAAGCACCCGCCAGGATTTCCGAGCCCCAGAAATTGTGAAATGTTTGCTGTTTTAAGCAGCAGAGATTGGAGGTAATTTATCTCACAGTAATAGAAAACTAATATAATCCCTCATGTTTCCCAAGTCTCTGCTCAAATGTCACCCTATTAAAGTACCCTTCCGTGACCTCCTATTAAATAGCAATACCCCACCCATAATTCACTGTCCTCTTTACCCTGATTTATTTTTCTCTGCATCACCATATACTATCTATTTTATTCTCTGTTCACTCTCTGTCTCCTCATCTAGAATATAAACTCTGTGAGGACAGGAAATTTGTTTTTGTTCACTGCTGTAACTCTAGCACCTAAAACAGTGCCTGGCACCTGGTAGACACTCATCAAATAAAGATTATTAAAGGGTTATTTGTGACAGCTCTCTGACTTCTGAAGGTATTACCAGAAATAACTTTTAATAATTGGGACATATTATATTAATAATAATAGCAGGTACCATTTATTGAGTGTACTAGGTGGCAAGCATTATGCTAATAACTTCATACACCTGCTCCTGTTTAATCTTTACTTTTCTACAGGGCAGGTAGTATCATCCCATTTTAGAGACGAACGAGATTCAAAGAGGCCAAGTAACTAGCTCAACAATACAAAACCTATACGTGAAAAAGTTGTGACCGGAACCCTAGTTCTGCCCCAGCTCCAAAGTTGGAGAGTTGACAGGTTGTGGGTCAGAATCCATAGAATAGCATTCTATGGGCCGGATGAGGTGGCTTACACCTGTAATCCTAGCACTTTAGGAGGCCAAAGATGGAGGACTGTAGGAGCCCAGGAGTTTAAGACCAGCCTGAGCAACACAAGACCCCATCTCTACAAAAACTTTTAAAAATTAGCCAGGTGTGGTGGCGCATAGCTGTGTCCCAGCTACTCAGGAGGCTGAGGCAGGAGGATCGCTCAAGCCCAGGAGTCTGAGTTTGCGGTGAGCTATGATGACACCACTATACTCCAGCCCGGGCAACAGAGTGAGACCCTGTCTCAGACAAAAAAAAAAAAAAAAAGCATTCTGTGGTGCTTGAATTCCTCCCTCACAAATCGGGGTCCCCTTTATTATAATGGGCCATTTTCTGATCCAGGCAATAAATGGGGGACTCTCTGAGCTACATCAGAAGCCCTCTTGGAGGTCAGAGGGCCATAACTCCAACCTGGCAAGAGCAAGCTGGGATTGCTGAGTGCTGTCCTACTGGGGAAGGTAGGGTACCCCACCCTGCAACCCCCTCTTGGGTCCCAGTGGGAGGAGAGCCTCACTCACAGTGGGGTTCTTGTCCTCATCATACTCATCCATGTGGTAGGTCCTGTAGCCCTCCTCAGCTGAGTCCCAGAACCATTTAATCATTCTTCCTCTAGAGGACAGATAGGAGCTGTCAGAGAACATGACGGCATCACCCACTCCGTGGAGTTCCGGCAGCTTCTGGCCTGGTTTTCTGGAGCATTCTCCTTCCAGACAATCCCCATCGCTACTGCCCAGGTCCCGTGTGGAGGCTGGGCCCGCACAGGTGGTAGGTGTCCCAGATTCTTTCCCAGGAAGTGTGAACATCTACAAAAAGACAGAAGCACTCAGTGCACAGGCCTCAAGGCTCTCCCTAGCACCAAGCATCAAAAATCAGTTGGAGGCCGGGCGCGGTGGCTCACGCCTGTAATCCTAGCACTCTGGGAGGCCGAGGTGGGCGGATCGTTTGAGCTCAGGAGTTCAAGACCAGCCTGAGCAAGAGCGAGACCCCATCTCTACTAAAAATAGAAAGAAATTATATGGACAGCTAAAAAATATATATAGAAAAAATTAGCCGGGCATGGTGGCACATGCCTGTAGTCCCAGCTACTCGGGAGGCTGAGACAGGAGGATCGCTTGAGCTCAGGAGTTTGAGGTTGCTGTGAGCTAGGCTGATGCCACGGCACTCACTCTAGCCTGGGCAACAGAGTGAGACTCTGTCTCAAAAAAAAAAAAAAAAAAAAAAAAAAAAAAATCAGTTGGAGTCACGTGGGTCTCCTTTCTCTTATCTGCTCCTTCCTTTAAGTTCATGCAACCATCACTTCCTGTGTCCCTTCCTAGTTGTAACCATGTGTGCCATCACTTCAATCAGTAAAATCCGATGAGGACCTCGTACGTGCCAGGGGCTGGACTTGCTACATTGATTTGACTTTCGTATTGCTGCTTTAGCTTGTTACACTTCTGCAGAAGTTTTTCATTCTGCAGCCTAAGAGGTCACCAACATTCTTTTTTCCACCCTTGCTGACCTCAATTACAAAAAGCCAAGTTAAAATGTTGACAGTCAAAGCAGATCATTGCCAAGGAGTCCTGGGAGTCTTGTGGCATAGAGAGTAGGATGAGATTGTTTAGCGGTCTGGAACGGATGGTGGGTGAGAACTGGGCGGAGGGAGGAGTGAGGGTTTCCACAAGTGCAGGTTACCCGGGGCGGGGCCGTCTTCACTCTGGATGGAGGGAGGTGTGGGCGCCAGGAGAGAGCGGTCTCAACCTGCCAATGTGAGCTCCTTCACCTCTCTAAGCCGTGTATACCCTCATCTGTACAGTGGGTATAACTGTAACCACCTCACGGGGTAGCAGCGAGGATGTAAACATAGCAGATAATGAAAACAAGGTACTTAGAACAAATCCTGGTTCATGGCCAACGTTCAATAAAATATGAGTCATCATGTCATAACTCCTCACCAATTTTCCCAATCCCAATGCACAAGCTCTAACACACCAAATGACGGGTGGTGATCAGTGGGTGGCCCAGAAAAAGGGGCGCGGTTAAATTTTGTTCCCTGAAGTCTTCTCAGGGGTCCTCTCCCAATTGGCTGGGCTCTCCCAACATCCCAGGTCCCGTAGACGGGAGGCCGGGATGGGCCACACAGCCTGGGACCCGGGGACGGTAGGGTTCCAGGCTCCAGGTGTCCAGCGGGGCGGTGGCAAGTCTATAGCCGGACACCCGTGCCCTGACCAGGCCTCGGAGTCCCGCAAGCCAGGCGGCTGTCGCGCGTTATAAACCGAAAGGGCCCTCTGCGGTGCGCAGGACGCCTTTCGAGAGACCGCTCCGGGCGGGGTTCCAGGCGGAGGAGGCGTGACCAGTGCCAAGGGCCTCGACACGGAAGTGCAGGGGCTTTTGCAGAGTGCACAGAGGGAGGCCGGGAGGGCTTCCCTCTCTGCAAAGTGGGGGATCACACCTACTTGGCAGAGCTGGGGGAGGCAGGCGCTGGCACTCGGCAGACGCGCGTTAAGTGTCCGTTTCCTGCGCCCGGAAACGCCCTCCGGCGCTTTACGCGCGGTGAGGACAGCCGTGGCCCCGCGGCCCAGCGCGCCCGGGCTCGGGAACCGAGGGCCGTCCGCGTCCGGGCCGGGTTTCTGGGACTGTTCGGGGCGCAGCTCGCCCCCTCGCCACCCAAGCCGGAGAACGCCTAGATGGGGCCTGCGCCTGCCGGGGCGCACACGTGGCTGCACCGCGGGACAGGGAAGGGTAACCGGAGAAGGGGAAGGGGCCGAGGGGCGGAGACCCGCGGGAGGCGGGGGCGGAGCGCCCGCTCTGGCCTCGGCTCTCGGTGGCCTGAGAGTGCGGGGCCGCCTCGGGGCGGGTCAACCCCAGCTGGCACGTGGGGCGCCTCCCTGCGCCTCCCGGCCTTAGTGCCCCGGATTTTCAGAGGCGATTGGAGCCACAGACATTTCTTGGCAGATGGTGCTTGGCTGCGGTTTACGGAAAAGACTTTCCAAATTAGGGTGAGAGCATCCATAGGTCTTTCACCAGAGCTTGTGATTTGTAGGGGATTTTCTTCGACCCTCATAGGTTCTTTGTTGGAAGGGATTCCTATTACAAATGACAAATTAACGAGAGAAAAAAACAAATTTACTGTCATGTATATTTCACATATACATGGGAGACACCGTGGGATGTGAGGGATTGAGTCGTTCTCAAAGAGTTGACTTTGAATTCCAGCTTATACAGCATCTTCAACAAAGAACAGTAAATTTTTAAAATGACAAGACAAAAGAATGGGACTTTGATTCTCTACAGGTGGCAACTTGTGGGAAGGCAGATAAATGGGAGACAAAGGCCAGTTAGTAAAGCTTATTCATGTCCCTTCCTCTGGTACCATCCATCTCCAGGCCATGAGGGTCTAAACTTGCCTTCAGTGGTTAACTTTTGTTCTCCCTGGTAGAGAGGGGGCAGGATACCTTTGTGTTTGGAGATCTATGTCCTACTTTTAGGCAAATAGGGCCAGGGCAGAGAGTTTTCCTGAATCTGCTGCTTCTTAATTGTCTTCAACTCAACAATCCTTCATATTTGGGGGAGGCGTAGTCTGGTCTCCCACATGTTCTACACGACATTCGTTGACCTCTGCCAGGGCCCCTCTATATTCTGGCAATGGGCTCCTGGGGCAATGGGAGCAGGAGCCAGGTCATAAATCATTGAAAATAAACCATGACTGTAGACTTCTCACTGAGGACAATAGGAGATAGACAGATATTTATTTTGAGGACTGAACCACTTTTTATCACAGAAGAGTAAACAATAATATAAAAAAAAATTTTTAACCTCTTTCTTTTTTTTATTTAACACAAAACTGGCATGTCCACACACACTCAGGGCCCCTCAGCTGGGTTGGACTTGGTGTGGACAGGTCAGCTTGGCCCAGCCCTTTGGAATATATATTATAATCCTGAGGGAAAACAATTTTTTTTACAAAAATCAAAAGGTATAACTAAACCCCAAAAAGGCAATAATATGAAGTACTAGATAATACTTGATGAATCTGAAAGAAGGAAAAAATGAACAAAGCATATGGCAGAAATAGAAAACAAATAATAAGAGCATTGATATAAAGCCAACTGTATTAATAATTTCATTAAATGTGAATTGACTAAAGATCAATTAAAAGATCACTAGACTGGATAAAACAGCAAGAATCAAGTATATGGTGTTTATAAGATACCCACTTTAAATATTAACATAAAGACAAATGGTTATTATAAAAGTAAAAAATGGAAAAAATATACCATGTAAATAATCATAAGCTGAAGTATTCATGTTAATATCTGACATAATAGGCTTCAAGATAAAAAGAATTACCAAAAATAAAAACAGGCCTTTATAATGATAAAAGGATTATTAAGATGACAATCTTAATAGTTTATGCCGGTGATAGCAAGGCTTCAAAACACATTAGGCAGAAACTGGAAGAACTACAAAGAGAAATAGACAAATCCACAATTACAGTTGGAAAATTTAACACCCCTCTCTCAGTGGTAGATAAAAATAAATGGATCAAAAGATACTCGGGATCAAAAAAAAAGATGCTAAGGATCAGAAGATTTGAACATTATAAAACAATTTAACATAATTGATGTTTATAGAACACCATACCCAATACTGCAGAATACGCTTTTTGTCAAGTGCACATGAAACATTGACTAAGATACACCATAGGCTGTAAACAAATCTGGCCATAAACAAGTCTCAATAAATTTCAAAGGATTGAAATTACAGAGTATGTTCTCCAATCACAAAGAAATGAAAATAGAAAACATTAACAAAAAAAGTTGAACAATCCCCAGATTTTTATAAACTAAGTAACAAATGCTAAATAAACCATAGATATTTTTAAAAAGAACTTACAAGGAAAATCAGAAAGTATTCTGAATTGAATGATTATAAAAAACCAGCATCAAAATTTATGGGATGTATTAATAGCTAAAGGGATGCTCAGAGAGAAATGAATAGCTTTAAATGCTTATATTTGAAAAGAACAGCTTAAAATGAATGATTTAAGCTTCTATAATAAGAATCTAGAAAAAAGAACAAATTAAACTCAAAGTAAATAGAAGGAAATAAAGGTAATAGTGGAAATAGAGAAGAGAGAAACAGTAGAGAAAATATAGGAAACCAAAAGTTGATTCTTTGAAAAGGTCAGTATAATTGATAAACATTTAGATTGGTCACAAAAACCTCATTTCACTATTATAGAAGAAAAATGATATTAAAAGCATAAGAGAATAAAAAAATTTATGTCAGTAATTAAACTTAGATGAAATATACAAATTTTATTGAAAGTCACAAATTACCAAAACTGACACAAGAAATAGAAAACTTGAATAGCTCTATATCTGTTTTGGAAATTGAATTTATAAGTAAAAACCTTTCCACAAAAAAACCATCCAGGCCCAGATGGCTTTATGGCAGAATTCTACCAAATATTTAAAGATTAAAAAAAAATAGTTTTGACACAAACTTCCAGAAAATTGAGAAAGGAACACTTCCCCAAACATTTACGAAGCCAATATTAACCATGATACCACAACCAACAATCCATTCCAAAAAAAGAAAATTACACAACAATGTCTCTCATGAATACAAAATTGTTAAAATATCAAACCAAATTAAATGAGGATACATCATGACCAAAGGGGGGTTACTGCAGGAATGTGAAGTTGGTTTAATCATTTTGATAAAAATCAAAGTAATTTACCATATGGATAATTTAAAAACTGCATCATCTCTATAGATGCAGATAAAAGCATCTGACAAAATTCAACCCCCGTTCGTAGTAAAACTCCCACCAAACTAGTTATAGAAGGAAACTCTTCTGTCAGACTAAGGGTAGTATAAAAATAACAGTAATGTTATACTTAAGACTGAAAGACTGAACCCAATCCTGTTAAGATTGGTAGCAAGGCAAGAATGTCCTCTCCCATCACTTTTATTCAATATTATACTAGAGGTTCTGGACAATGCAATTAGAAAAGACAAAGATATTGAAAAGAAGGAAAATAGTCTTTATTCACAATGTGACTGTGTATGTTGACAATTCAAAGAAATTCCCCCCAAAACTATTAATACTAGAGTTAAAAAGTGAATTTAGTAGGGAGATTGGATATTGTTGGGAGATGATTCTTTATAGTCTTTCACACTTCTGCCTGTCCTGCAGGCAGAGGCATTGACTGCCTTTGTTCTAGGCTATCTTTCCAAGGATATATATTAATATATAGAGTAAACAGCCTTGGATGATAGCAATGGTGTCTCCCTTCAGAGCAAATGGTAAGTTTGTTTGGCATAAAGATAATGTCTCCCCCAGGGCTGAAGCTCAGGCAGGCTTGCTGCTCATCATAAAGAATCAGGTTCCTTAGGCTCGGGTTTCCTCTTCTGCACCTCCACTGCAGGTGCAGGCATCACTTGGTCCTCTCCACTTTGCTCTTTAGGACAGAGCTTGGGGAACTGGTGTAAAAGCTGATACTCTGATTACTGCTATTGAAATTAATAATATTAATAAAGAGCCACAAGGTGGGAACTGTGGTAGGGGAAATATTCAATATATATATAACCAGCCATTGTGTAACAGAGTTAAAGGTGGGGAAAAAGGGCAAGGAAATGTTTTACAAGTTGTCTCTCTAAAACCCCCACCCTTTTGGGGAATTAAAACCTGCATTTCTTGCCCCCAAAGGGGCAGGAAATGTTCTTTGCTGTTTATTTTCTAGCATCTTAAACCACAGGAGATGGCTCAACAGAATTGCCTGGACAAGGGTGACAAAACTGCTATCACTGGAGATAAGGTCAACCGAAAGCATCAATTATAGTTAAACAACAATAGCCCGAAGCCAGGACATTGACAGTGGTCACACAGACCTGAGCCCAACTGCCGAAAACCCCCCTTTTAAAAAGCTCTGTATCTCTGCTTAAAGCCAGGGTGGCAGTCTTTGAGATCCTAGTCCACTGCCCTCCTCAGTTGCCAGCAAATGAATAAACTTTTCTTTCCTTTTCCTCAAACCAGAATTCCCGCTATTAAGAAAATGAAATAAGTCATGGATTGGGAGAAAATATCTGTAATACATCTAACAAAAGGCTTGTATCAAGAACATAAAAAAACTTATAAGGCAAAAAAAAAACCACTCAATTTTTTAAATGGGCAAAAAGTATCAGACACATCACACACACACAAGATATGAATGCCCAATAAACACATGAAAGGATGTCTATCATGAGTCATCAGATATGGCTTAATTTGTAAATTAAAAGTAGAATGAAATCTATACACTTACCAGAAGGTCTTAAATTTAAAAGAGATTGACATCGCCGCATGTTGACAAGAATATGAGGTGTCCTGAACTTTCATACATTGCTGGTGGGAAAGTGAAATGATATAACCACTTTAGAAAACTATTTGGAAATTAAGTACATATCTACCTGTGATCCAAAAAATCTACTCCTAGATATATACCTGAAGGAAATGGAAATATGTGACCAAAAAATACTTGTGTGCAAATGTTTATAACTTTTATTCCTAATGGCCAAAAACTGGAAACACAAATATCCCAACAGGTAAGTGGATAGACAAGTTGTGACATATTCATGCAATGGAATACTCCTCAGCAATA
Organism: Eulemur rufifrons; assembly: GCF_041146395.1. Taxonomy (NCBI): domain Eukaryota; kingdom Metazoa; phylum Chordata; class Mammalia; order Primates; family Lemuridae; genus Eulemur; species Eulemur rufifrons. Next base: position 87,206,653 of record NC_090988.1, on the reverse strand, counting down.
AAGAGGCTAAATAATACATATGACAACATGATGAATGTTTATGCTAAATGAAAGAAGCTGGGCGCAGAAGACTTTTCTGTACGATTCCATTTACATGGAGTTCTAAAACTGGCAAACTAATCCATGGGGGAGCATAGGGCAGAGATCGGCCAGGAATGGGCAAGAAAGAATTTTCTGGAGTGATGGAAATGCTGTATACCTTTATTATGGTGTGGGTTACTAAAATATAAATTTAAAACTCAAATGGTACACTTAAGGTCTGTGTATTTTATTACGTATAAATTATACCTCGATTTTTCCTTTTAAAAGAGCTGGTATCACGCACACATATAGCCACCTTCAAGGATGCTTTGCCACCATTTGGATCATACCAACTTGGCCAGTCTGAGTCAGAGCCAGAATGTCTGACACACTATCTGAAAATGTGTCTCAAAGCTTTTGACCCTGCTAAACATCTACATGTATATCAGATCTTCTGATACTTTCTCCAGCTTACAAAGCTTGCACGAATACCCCTAACATTAGAGTACTTCAGGATTATCTCACCCTCGTAAATAAATCCCAAGGTACCACCCATAAGCCTGAGATGCATACATTTGTTATTTTCTCATGAAAAAAAAAAAAAAAAAAAAACAACTCACATATACAATACAAACATTGAATTCTTAGGTGAACTCCTCCTTCCCCTCTGGGGTCATATGTTTCAGGTTTGTTTACTCAGTCTGTGGCCTGCACTAGGCTTGACATTCTACCTTCCAAATCCTGAGTGGAGAAGAAAATGGAAATAGCCTGTCCCTTCTGCAGAAGGCAGGATTCCTTCCATCCTGGGAACAATGCCAACGAGACTGTGTGTTAGCTCCCATTACAGAGATCCCAAGAGCATCTCTGGTTCCCTTCTTCACCTTCTCTTCTGGTCCTAAAGAATTTTGGTGGGGGGAAAAAAAAAGCACCACCTTGAATCAGAATTTGTTAATTTAAAAAAAAAGAATTGTCATTGGAGAATAAGAACCAAACCCAGTCCCAGAGGGGAAGTAACTAGCCAAAGTGACTAGTCAGTTGGTACCCAAAGCTCTTTCATCATCTATAAAACGGTGGTAGTCCCTGCTCTGCCCACGTCATAGCAGCAGTGCTCAGATACGCAAGGGCCTTGTAGAGAAACTTGCCGGTGGGTGTGATCTGAATGGCTGAAGACACTAGAGGTGGAAATGGAATACTCCAGATGCTATGAACTGAATGTTTGTGCCACCAAATGTTGAAATTCTAACCCCCAAGGTGACGGTAGTAGGAGGTGGGGCCTTTGGGAGGTGATTAGGTCATGAAGACAGGAAGACCTCTCACGCCTTTTACCATGTGAGGTTATAGTAAGGCAATAAGCCCTCAGACACCAAATCTGCCAAGGCCTTGATCGTGGACTTTCCAGCCTCCAGAACTGTGAGAAATAATTTTGTTGTTTATAGGCCACCCTGTCCATGGGATTTTATAGTAGCAGCTTGACCAGACTAAGATACCAAAGCTTGTCAGATTCAGTTTCAATGCCTTTTGGAAAGGCAAAAGTGGGAAGAACTCTGGTATTTGGAAGCAGGAATACCCACAATTACATGCTACTTAGCTGACCATGAAGGTGGCTGTGACTTCATAAGGACGCTATGGAACACTGCATCCAATGCCTGGAAAGTGAGTGCTTCATCAGTTAGGGAGTCACTTCTTCCCTTTCCTGGCCTACCCTAGACTATTTTTCACATATAACCTGCCTTGGAATTTAAAAGTAAGGACAGAAAATCATTGCTTCCAAAAGTGATTACGAAGAATCTGAAGAAATAAAACAGACCTGGAATTTAAGAGAATATAGAATTTATTAGATATTGAATATAAAATAAACCCATTTAAATATGGGCCTGCAAGCTTCCTGTATCCCTCCAGGTGCCCGCCTTCCCACCCCAATAAAAACATTTTGCATACACAATGACTAGCAAAGACTAAAAAAGTACAAAGCTTGCAAAGATAGCAGATGCTCAGCTGAAGGAGGTTGATGACCAGATGAGATGAGACCGTTCCTGAAGGAGCCCACCATTTGCTCAGTTGCAGCACCAGTTCAACACCCAGCCTCTGGACCAGAGACCCAGACATCAGTGGCTTCCTGAGCAAGTGACAGGCTGGAGCCGCTGGTTGGGATGGCAGATGGCCTACTCCTTCATTGCATCTGCCAGTTGCTTCTCTATCCAATCCTGCTTCTGCTCCTCTAGCACCCGACAGAAACGAAGCATGGCTACAGGGACCAGATAGGGACAGAGAGAAATAGAGACTTAGTGGGTTTGCAGGTAGGCACCAGACATACTCAGGAGTATGGTCGACCACCAGAGCCTCTCGTTCAGGGATCCTTAACTTCAGCCTTCCATCTTTGGGATGGATTTCCAAGTCTGTTACATCCCTGATGGTTCTTTTTTGAATTTCATTGCCATGTCATCAGCTTGCCAGATACCTCAATGTCTCATGTCAAATCCTGTACCCTGGCTTATGGCCTTGGCCTCTAAGATTTCTATTTGCCTCTAGTGTCTTCTTCACTCAGTCTATTCTTCGCACTAGCCCAAAAGATATTTCTGCAACACAAACCTTCATGAGAAATGATTCACTGCTATATTCCCAGCAGATAGAACAGTGTCTGGCATGTAGTGGGATGGATAGATAGTTGTTAAAATGAATGTTGTGTTTTCCGTAACCTTCAGGAGGAGAATCTAAACTCTATAGCATGACATACAGGGACTTCCATGGTCACCTACCCATCCATCTCACCTGCCAGACTGCCAGCTCCACAAGGACAGAGTACCACTTCTTATTAGTTCATGGTCCGAATGCCTCACTCAATGGCAGTCACAGAACAGATACTCAGAAGGTTCAGTGAAGGGGTGGGTGCTTGAGATACATGTCAGTATACAAAGGAGCTTAAAGATGAAAATGGAAACAGATAGTATAGAAGGTCTGGCACTGCTAAAGGCAAACAAAGATTCTGGTATTGAGTTATAGACGAGATGACTGGGTGTTTTGAAAGGATGCCAGGATTGGGAGGTCAGCCCCACTCACCTAATTTTAGCCGGAAGGGCCTCTCTGCAAAGATGAGGCGGAACCAGCCAGGCTCCTTACACATGTAGTTTTTGCCACAGGACAGCATCAGCTTGTTGTCCAGGAAGCGGCGATGGAGGAGCCATTCTTCCTCAAACGTACATGGCTCCAGGTACTAAAGAGGCCAAAGAAACAGAGCTGAGTCCAAGACCCATTTGGCAGGTCTGCCCAAGAATACCTCTCCTTCTTCCCAGAGCACACCTTTTTCAAGTTGATCCAGACATAGAGGCCAGATCCACGACAGAGAAAGGGGATCTCTAAGCTCTGCAGCTTGTTAGTGATGTACACGTGAGCCTTCCGGAGCCGGAAGTGGTATGTGGGCAGGTATACTGTGTCAATCCATTCTGCATGGGTAGAGGAAGAGAGCTGTCACAGAGACCTGCCAGAGGGTTCCTTCCCCAATGTTCCCCATCTGGGCTTCATGTAAGCTATTTCTATCTAAGTCTAACGCTGTATTATATTTGAACTGATGGCATCCACATCCAACATACCCTCTTATCCAAGTCTCTGGTGGAGACATAGGGTTTTTTGAACAGTCCAGTAAGAACACTTCCTTTGAGTTCATATATTAAAACTGAGGCAGGAAGTCAGGATATACCCCAAAGAGGGTTGATGCTGCTGTTCTCAACTAGGCAAGTAGCAGATACTCACAGCTCCTCTTACTTCTGGCCTTTGAGTCTCACACAGTGGACTTGCAGGAATCTAGATATATCCAGTGGTGATGCACTTAGCCCAATTGTTCTCAGCATTGGCAGCACAATTTAGAGCTACTTGGGGAGCTTCTGAAAGCCCTGATAACCCCTAGATTACCTAAACCAGAATCTTTGGTTATGGAACTCACGAATCAGTATTTAAGCTCCCCGGGGAACACTTGTGTGCAACCAAGGTTGAGAACCAGTGCTGATGGGGCTGAAATCTGGTTTCTTCCCAATATCAAAGGGCCTGGCACCATGTAGGGAAGCATTCTGTTGGATTTCTCCTATTTAACCTCCTTTCCTACTCAGAGCTAAACACAAATTGTTTTCTAAGCCAGTTAATCTAATGACAGTTGGTTTTGCTATATCCTAGTTATTAATCTAAACCCTCCAGCCTGGTATCTGTTCTATTACAGGAAGTTAAAGAAAGGGGGCCTCTTCTAAGCATAGGCCAAGACATTAAAGGGGGAAGTCCCCTGAGGCCAGCATTCACTTGATCCAAGGGGGAAGATGAACCGAGGTGCCACAGGTCCAGCCATACCAACTCACCAATATGGCAGCTCTCCTTTGGACACCTTGGAGGATGATGTTAAGGTATATTAGAATACTCAGGGTGTTTCTTTGTAACCTTTGCCTGAAGCAATGAGGCATTGAGGAGGGAAAATACACATTCACATAAAGACTGATTTCTGAGGTTCTTACCTCCAGGTCTTGCAGTAAGATTGACTATCCCCTTTCCAGGCAGGGCATAAGCTATCCAACATCCAGAAATTAAAGCCCATTTTGTGTTTTCAAATAGCACCTCCACCTTCCATCTACACCCTGCTGTACTATTTGAGTCATATCCTGCCCACCTTCAAATTTCACATCCTGCCATGGTTAAACCTGAGACAGTGAATAGGGTCTCAGCGTATTGAGGATATTCCAGAGGCCTCAGCAAATCCAGAAGTTCCCTATGGTCATGAGGTCTGGTCAAAATGCTAGCCTGGGATGGAGCTCGGTACCTCTGTCCTGGAGCAGTTGACATAATTTGTGCTGGGTGATGCCAGAGATACCATGGAGGTAGCCAAAGGAGCCCACAGCAGAGGCCACCTCCGTATTGTGGGTGTAGAGAGCACCAAAGCGGAAGCCAGAGATGCCAAAATCCTACAAGAAGAGAAGTAGGTTAGGGAACATCTGATTGGTCTTCCTTTTATTGTTGGCTCCCCTTCCTTTCCACCCAAGGACAGGAAGTTGGGGCTCACCTTACTGGTACCCCAGATCACATGGGTCCTGTTGGGATCAGGCAGACTGGAGAAGAAATAGGGGAGGGGGAGACCCAAGGTTATGGAGTAATATATGAAGGATGAAGACTTGGGGCCTATGAGGGAAAGGTAGACTTGAGTTTCTTCCTAGACAGCAGGGCCTACAGAGCCCAATGGTCAAGAAAGTTATCCTAGTTAAGCCAGGAAGTCAACATGAGGTGTCCCCGAAGAGCTAGATGGAACAGTTCCCAATGCCCACTGAAGTCTGGAAACTTCAGCCTGACTTGTGGCTCTCCTACAGCTGGCCCAAAGCTACCTTCTTGGCAGTTGGCTCTTTAGGTATGGGCTACCCACCATTTCTAGAACATGCTTGCCTATTTCTTACTGTCCCACCTTTGGTGAAGCTGTTCTTTCCCTGGCTCTGAGTGCTGGAATCCTACCTCCATGGCCAAATACTATGCCCCTTAGGAAAGTGCTTCCTTGTTTCTATTCTTTCCCTGTGCTCTATTCATCATGGAAGTTCCCACCCTGACCTTCTGTGGGGCTTTATCTTGACCTTTGACAATATGCTTTCTACCTTGCCCTCATGTTATCTTGTATATAGAATGGCATTTAGACTAGGAGACACTTGGGAGGAAAGATGATGCTTCGCTCATATTCATAACCCCTGTTGGCACTGAACTCAGTTCCTAGCACCTAGTCAGTTATATTTATGTCACATGAACTCACGGTGCAAAGCAAGAAGCTCGTGGTTCTCATTCCCTACTCCAGCTAAGACCAACTCACCTTTCCATGCTCAGAACACTGTGGAATGTGATAGATTCATCAAACACAGACAGCATGTAAACCTCATCTATGATCACATGTAGGTCATTCCTGTAGGTTGGGTGAAAGAAGGAAATCATCATCTCACATCTCTAATTTTAACTCACTCTTTTATGGTCTGATATAGACACAGATCAGATACTCCTACTGTCTAAGGGGCACAGTGAGGTAGGAGGTAGTACACCAGTACATCTAGACCTGGATTGAAAAGGAATAGCACCCAAGAGACACAAATGAGCATATATCTAACTTTTCAACTATCCAGCAGAAAGCAATGGGAAGAGGCTGGTGTCCCAGAGGGCTTGTCTGGTACAATCAGAAGCTCCCACCCAGGGTCTGAACCAAGCCACCAAGTGGGCCAAGTGCTTACATGCATCATCTCATTTTTCCCAACAACCCTCTGAGACAGTACAGTCACCTCCATTTCACAGATGAAGAAACTAAGGCTCTGAGATGAGAACTCAATTCCCCCAGTTAGCAGGTGCTAGAGCTGGGGTCCAAACCTAGTTCTAACCAATTGTAGCCCACAACCTCCAGTATGCTTCCTCCCATCCCCGTGCTCTGCCATCAATTAGTCACGAAATTTGAATAAGTCTGTTTCTTCTGGAAAATGGAAGTTTATCTGCCTTAAGTAATAGGCCATTTCAGGATGCCAGAGGTAACTGATATTAACATTCTTAGGAATGGGACAAGAAAGTTCTACAGGAACACATCTTTATCCCATGGAGTCAGAGTATCTTCAGCCCAAGTAGTTTGGAAAATGGATACTGGGAGAAAGTGCTTATGTCTTAAGTAGAAAAGCAACAAAACTATATTTTGACTTATATAAATGTCTGTTTATGAGCAAAGGCTAGAATGGATTCATTTTCTTTCAATTTCAGTTAGTTGTATATAACTCTAAGAATATTTAGGGTAAATTACTTCTAGTTCTGACTTCTTGACTATAAGTGATGGGAATCCTTTTTTAAAACATCATCTAGCCTCAAGGGGTGGAACGCATACCTCTTGGCAAATTCCAGGTATTCCTTCAGTGAGTCTCGGGAGTAGACATCACCCAGAGGATTCTGAGGGTTGGTCAGCACAAGGCCTCTGACCTTTTTCTCCTAAGAAGAACCCAAATGTAACTGAGCGAACACATCCACCTCAAATTCATCCAAGGATACTTTATAAGTCAGGACACCCAATATTTGGCACCTAATAAGGGCTAGATAGGATCTTGAAGCAGCAAGTACCATACTGCCCATGGGAAAGCGGGAGCAGGAAGAGAGTCTAGGCCTGTCATGGTGTCCCCATAGGGCCTAGAACTCCTGGAAAGATGTACCCCTGGATCACTCTCTCTTCTGGCTAAAGAGAGACCACCAGGCCTTGGTGAGCAGTTGCACTGGAATCTCAATACGCAACCCCTTTTTGGGCCAGGAATGGTTACCCTGAAAATAGGGTTCCCTCCTTACCATAAGTCTGGCTTGAAGTAGGGCATCCTCCAGTTTGTCCACAGTGAGCTGGAAAGGACGGGTGTTTGTCCCAGTGATCTGTAAGAGAAACGATATCTGAGAACTGCCTGTCTGGAAAACTTTTAAGCCTTGATTTCTTATTCCCTTGAACCCCAGGCAATTCTTTGCCTTCACACCAGGGTACCAGTCCCATATGCCTTCTAACCCTGATTTTTACCTTTATTCCACCATCCCTTATATGGGTAGAAAGCAAGGCTCCTAGAACATTCCATCACCTAGGTGAACTGAGCAGGGACAGGGCCCCCTTCTCACCTCACTCTCCAGATAAACGGGAACCAGCTCGACTTTCGCATACAGGCGGGAGGTAAAGGCAAAGCCACCATAGAAGGGAGTAGGGACCAGAAAGGCCTCTGGAAGGACAGGGAGACAACGTTGTCAGTCCGGGGTCTCCAACAGAACCTGCCAGGCCCACTAGATTTGCAGCAAAGCTACCCACAGAGAAGGTCAGTTTTGGCAATCCCGGCTACCTAGAAATTAACGTTCTTGGGCTCAGGCTCTATAAAAGTTGTCTATTCTTATAGACATTATTTGCAGAACAAAACTTTAGTTTCTTTGGGGGTATGCTAAAGAAGAAGGAATATTGCTCAAAATCCAGGACACAAATCAAGCTAGGCTCACTGGCAGATGGAGCACTGGTCATTAGGAAAGTCTCATCTGCTCCAGGTCAAATATGAGAGAGGTCAGGGTCCATGCACAGTAGAGCACCAGGTACATGGACCTGGTGATCTCATATGTTCTTGTCTGCCCATCCATTGGGCCTCATCCAAGAGCTAATCAAAGAACCACTTCTTTGAGTAAAAGGGGCCAATCTTGGCCATGCAACCAGAGGTCTTTAAGATCTAAGCCTCTTGCTTGGGCACTGTTAAGAGGGAGATTGAGGACAGTCTCTTCAGCCTGGTTTGGTCCAGAACTAGTTAGCCTTTTTGATAACCTTTTAGTCTTTTTTTAGGAGGTCGTCTATGCTAGTTGCCAGGACTCTATGTTATAGTTGAGCCCCAAAGCCCAGCTATTAATGTGATAGATTGGCTCCCAAGGTCATCGCTCCTGGGGCTTAACTCCTTGAGGACCATCCCATGTTTCTCTTCCATATTAAACGGGGAGTCCAAATCCCTTGCTGTCACAGGAAGGTGTAGGGGAAGGAGCCAGTGAGTGTAGGAGGAGAAAGAGGAGGGTGGAGGGGCAGATGCCAGTAAGGTAGAGGGAGAAGTCAGTGTAGGAGAAGTCCCAGCACCTTGGGGAAAAGGCCTTGAGTCAGGATATTCTTCTTCCTCAAAGCCCCGTGCCTGTGTGCTGCTGCCCATGTGCCAATATTTCACTGAAAGGGAAAGCAGAGTCCCCTTGACTTACCACCAGGATCACACAGAACCATGGCCAGTGCAGAGAAGACAGAGCAGCAGCCATTTAGAACCACCACCTAAAGACAACAAGCAAGAGGCAGAGTTCAAACCAACACCCACATAAGAAGGTGTAGCCTCTCTGTCTCCCTTCCCCTGGGAGGAACAGGCACCTGGAGCCTACCCAGCTGGGACCCATTGGTCTGTGCTCTGTCCTAGCCCTGAGGGTCTCCAATGGTTCTCCCTGTTCTCCCTAGACAGGTTTTTAGGGACTACAGTCCTCCAGAGTGGCAGCAAGGCTGGGGAACTGACTCACATTTTCTGGATCAAGTCGGGCAGGTGCCTTGCAGTAGTAGGTCAGGAACCGGGCCACTTCTTCCCGCAGGCTGTGAACAGACCCAGAGACCTTGTGGTTCCCAGACCTCCTCTATTCATGGTCTAGACTTAAGTCTTTTTCAAAGGGCAGAGTTGTCCAAACTACAAGGGGTTTTTGCTACCCAGTCCAACTTCATTTTATAGAGCTATTGACTAAGGCTATAACTCCCTAGGTCACGCAGACAACAAGTGAGAGTTGGGACAAGGACTCAGGCCTTTGAATTATAGGACAGTGCAACTTCTACTATACCAGGCTGCCTCCTGAGCTTTTGCTGGAGGAATTTTCTAGAAGTTATTATCCCAAGAAATAGAGAGATAGCAAACCAACAATCTGGTCCCCTTTGGTCCTCCCCCTGGATGTGGGCAGATGCCTATGGACCAGGAGACCCTAGATCTGGAGGGTCACTTACAATGGCTGCCCTCTCCAATCAGGGTACTGCAGCAGGACTTCGTCAATGTGGTTCATGTCATTCCGACACAACTGTTGACAGACAGAATGTGAAGGCAGGCAGACCAGGGAAGACCAAGAGGCCTCATCCTACTCCTATTCTGTGCATGAGTCTTGCCCTCCATATATGTGGCCTTCCAGAAGGGAAATGGGTAAACATACTGCATGCTTTTTAACGAATGGAGGCCACCTTCTTGTCACAGACTGCATAAGGAAATGTTAAACAATCTCCCCAACCTGGAGGCTCCCTTGGCAGCCTACCTACCATATACCCAACCAGAGAACACCTCTGGACACGGTCAGCAAAGCTGAGAGGTTAGACATGCTATTCTAGAAGCTATCTTTCTAGTCCCTTTCCCAAACTCCTATACCTCACTCCTGTATCTACCACATGCTGAGGAACATTCTAGGGGGACTAGGCCTGGATGGGGTAGGTCCCAACACAGCCCAGAACATGGCTTACCCTTTCAATGATCAGATCAATGCAAAGCTTATTCTCACTGGTCCCAAGGTTAATGAAGCCCTGGAGATGGAAAGAATCTGAGATCAGTCCTCTTACCCCACCCTGCACGGACCCCTTTAAACATGCCAATAAGTACTCATCTTGGATTAATGCAAATGGAGATCTCACTGCCCCATAAGGTGATTCGATCCACATTTGACACCTTTAAAAATGTGTTAGGGAACTTTCCATAAAAGCTTACAAATTCACCCCTTTAGAGCCACATAGATATGTAATAGTTACATTATGTTCAATCTACCAGTCATTGAGTTATTATGTGCCAGACACTAGCCTAAGTGTTTTGTGAGTTGCTTTAACTCCTGGCAAAAGGTCCCATATGATCCCTGACTTAAGGAGTGAAGTTTTAAAAAGTCAAATGATCTGCTAGGCATGTGACCTTGGGTGATGCGCAGAACTCTACCTACTTCACCCCAGAGCCTGGACACTTAGTCACCACAGGCCCCACCTCGTACCCATCTCTGCTACTTCCCCTTGTACATAAGTCCTTCCAAGTTACTGGAAGAGATGCAGTCCCTTAGAGGCCTACGGAGATGCCCGACTCAGCCCCCAGAAAAGTTGACGGCCATTGACCACACAGGTTTTGGATGGGAGCACAAGGGAAAGGTAAAGCCAATGTTGTCCATTGTTCTGTGGCTGGAGAGTGGCTATGAATCCCCTTTGCTAGAAGCCTTTTGTCAATTCCCTATCACCCTTAGGGTAACATCCTAACACCTCTCATCCACCTCTGTCTATATCTCTTGCCACATGGACCTCCTTCTCCAGTCACTCCAAGCCCTTCCCACCTTCCTGGGGGACCACCACATGCCTGGCTGATTCAACACTTAAGCACCTTCCCAGACCACCTGCAGTGGGCACCCCTTTCATGCTCTTGGAAAGACTGTTCCAATGGCTGACCACACTCCTGGCTACACTGAATTCCACCGAGGCAGGCTCAGCACTGTGACCAACAGTGACTGACTCCTAGTGGTTAAGAGCTTAGGTTTAGGAGAGCTTGAGGGTGGAGGAGTTCTTCAACTTTCTGGGGCATGCTACCTTTTCCCATGACTATACCCTTATCCATAAGACGACAGCAGTGGCCATTTCATGGGGCTGTAAAGAACATAGTACTTGGCACAGGACTGAGTAAATTGAAGTGACTGTGGCCTTTGAGGATGTCCCCCTTATTCTCACCAAGGTGTTCTTGTCCTCATGGTACTTGTCTCCTTGGTAGGCATTGTAGTCCTGGAAGCTTGAGTGGTATAAGACAGAGATATCAGACCCACGGTTGGACAGGTCGCGGCTGACAAAGGCAGGTTCAAAGTCAGTCCACTTGGGAATTAGCTGGTGAGGATGTCTGGATGACTGGGCCCTCTGTGCACTTCTGACATCACTGCTAGACTCCAGGGAAAGGAGAGGAACTTGGTGCTCCAGGCCACCCGTGGCCCCAGACTCGAGGAAGCTGACCATCTGGTGTATTAAGTGGTCCAGGAGAACTTCCTGCACACGGATAGACTGAGCGTGCTTCTGTTCTTCCAGTTGTAGGCTCTGCCTGGTTGTTGTCAGTAGGAGGAAGTGCTCATCTATGCGCTTTTGCAAGTGCAGCACCATCTCCAGTACCTGGGTGCGGAAGCTCTGGTCTTTGAGGACCTGGCCTGGCTTCTGGCCACAGGGCACAGGAAAGGCATCTGACCGGAGACTCATACTCCAGGTATTTATACCGGCCTTGGTAGGCTGGCTGGAACCTAGAGAGAAAGAGACCATGCCCTGGAGCAAAGGATACTCTCCCTTGCCCTCAGGTCCAGCATGGCTGGGGACAGGCCTGATCTCAGGCTGGCTCCCCCCACTTCCATGCCTCAGTCATAGACCCAGATTGGTTCAGGAAGAGTTACCTACTCATTCAAGAGCAAAGTCTAAGTGGCCCCAAGCCCAGACATTAGAGCGTTCTACTTAAACGGCATTAGAATGTATTTGGAGGAAGAGCCTTACGGCCCACTTTGAGAAAAGGTGGAACTGCAGGTAGGCTCTGGTTTTCTACCCTGTGCTTCCTCAGAGCAGTTCCTGCCACATCAGGTTCTAAATAAGAAAAAGTGGCGTCTGCTGCTGACACAACAACCCACCGAGTAAGTCATTCTGCTACAATAGGGGTCAGTCAGCTACTGTCCAGTGGCCAGATCTGGCCTGCCACCTGTTTGAGGATAAAACCATATTGGAACACAGCCATGTTCATTCATTTATGTATTGATTGTGGCTGCTTTTGTACTATAACAGCCTGTCGAGTAGTCGTGACAGGCACCGTGTGACAGAGACCATATGGCCCACAAAGCCTATTTACTGTGTAGCCCTTTACAGGTAAGGTTTGCCAACCTCTGTTCTAGAACATCAGCCCTTCTTTTTGCCTATTCTTCCCCAGGTTGGCTGTACCAGATACTCAGATCCCTCAGTTCCTCCATCATCTTACATTGCACGGCTTCCTATAAATGCCTTCAACCTACTCGCTGCGACACTGCTTTAGGCTTCTCACTAATACCCATGGTGGGGCAGGTACATGGTTCTCAAACCTTAAGTCCATAGCGTCATCTTGAGGGCTCAACAGGACATAGAGGGCAAGACCTCATTGTTGGACTTTGATCTAGTATGTCTGGGATGAGACCTGAGAATCTTCATTTTCAGCAAGCTCCTGGGACTGTACTTGGCAAGCTTTTTTAAAATTTATTATACTTTGTTTTTGTATTTTTAGCCAAAGCCTAATCCAGAGCAGGCAAGCTTTTGACTTTTCAGATCAACCTTTCTTATGAGAACCAGCCAAAATACTGGATAATACCAGGAAATACCTTCTTAAAGCCTCAAAGAATCAATACAACAAGACACCAAGAATAAGAAAACTTAAGGTCAGCAGCTGCCTCTACTTCTTGAAGATAATCCTCATATCCCCAGACACCAAGATCCCTTTTTCTAAAAATCTAGACTTATACCCCTTCCATCAAATGCTACAATTCCAGGTTCTTTTTCCACTAAGTAACATCCTCCTACATATACCAAATCTGGTTGCTTCTTTTACAGGTTTACCAGCACTTCAGAGTATCACACACTATCACCTAACCTCTCCAAATTCTTTTCAGTCTGCTTGTGATGTTCCCATAGCAACCTACACTTCTCCTTCTTGACGTTTCATATCATTACTTATTCGATATCTGCCCAGGTCAGCCTTCACTACATCCTTAATACAATGCCTGGCACACAGGCTACTACCAGTTAGTGAAAAGGACAGGGACGACCACAAGGATGTTGCCAAGTCAGTGAAGATATGAGCCAGGAATGGGGACTTTGCCCATGGAAGATGGAGCAATGGCCAGATGAAGCCACAGGGCAAAGCTGTACCAAGTCCTAACTTAGGATGCCAACCTATCGGTGATGCAAAGAATTTTATTCACCAGTGTTAGGAATATACTATTAAGAAACAAATTGAACAAATATGAGTGTTTATGCCTGGACCAATCCCCTGTTCCACTAGCAAAAGCTTTGCTCTGACCCAAATTCCCTCCCCTAGAAGGGGTTCATTTCAATGGGGCTATCAACTCTGGAGGTAGGTAGGTCACACTGTCCTTCCAAATACTTGGATATTAGAGAGAAGTAGTTCAAGGGCCAGGTGACAATCCTTTGGTTTTGCCTACCAAAAGGTGGTACCCATCATCCCTGTTGGTCATGAGGATTGCTGGTGGGAAAGGCCAAGATGGTGGTGGTCACCTCCCTTCCATGGGCAAGAAACTATCATCACTGGAGGCTTCTGCCTTCTCCTAGGACTGGGCTCACATATTGAGTGTCTTTGACCTGTGTCACCTTAATAACAAAATCAAAGATGTGACAGCTCTTTTGGTGGCTCTGTAGCATCAGAGACCAGCCCATGGGCCCAGAATTTAAGCAGTTATTCTACTTATGCTGGATTATCCCATTTCAGCTGGATTGGGGGCTCTGTGGGACTTCTTACCCCCTCCAAGCTCTTGCTGTTAACAAGGTCCCACTAGTCTGTCCCATCTACCCAGCCCTCAGGAAGGGACTCCAGGTACTCAGGAAACAGGGATCAGGATGGGGCAGAGAAGCTAGAGGGCATCGTGGCCCAATAGGCCATGGAGGAGGAAAGTTGTTTAAAGCAGTTAAAATGCGAACCTCTCTAGGGAGGTTTATGGAGCAGAAAATGGGGGCCAAGGCAGGTAACTGGAAGAAAGGTATTTTCTGATAAGGAAGTGAATACATGGCAAGGCCAGGAGGAACCCTAGAAGCTGGACAACTTCTAAGATTTGCCTTTTCTATAGGAAAAGTCTACTGTAAATGACACTGTTCCGCAAAGGCAACGATGCCTCTGAGCCTCAGCCCTTAGCTGCCTGGTCTCAAGGTATACCAACCCTACCCAAGTCTTCCTGGCTATGCTCTGGGTGTTAATATTCCTCAGCCGCCCACCATTTACCTTTCAATCCACACTCAGGTGCTTCCTATAGCAGCTAGAAACAGTGCCTCGGGATCAGCCCCGCTCGTGCCAGCAGCCTTCTAACAAGATCTGAAAGACAGACCTTGAGCAGTAGAAGCTGGGAAAGAGGAAGTGAAAATGGAAGGGAAGCAGGAATCAGCTGGTTTCCTATTCACTTGTGATGCCAGCACACGGGTGCACCATTTATACCAAGATACTTTTAATGTCACTTTTTCTGGTGCCCTGCAAGCCCCTTATAGCTCTACTCTGCCCTTCAGCCTTCCTTCCTCTTGCCATACAGCAGCTTCCTCCGGTGATACAGCCCTCTAACCAAGTTCAGATTCTTCCTTCTTAATATGGCAAACATGGTAGGGATTATAGAATATTTATGTGCATGTGGGGGAAAGCCAGGTATTTGGGGATATAGATACCTAAATATAAGGAGCAGAACTGAAAGCTCAAATAGAAGTACCCTGGAGAGGCCTGGGTTCTGTTCTACAGTTGCTACTCATTAATTGTAGGATGTTGGAAGAATTGCAACCCTCTCTGGGCATCAATTTCTCCATGTGTAAGATGAGAAGATACTTATGTCAAGTAGATGTGATAAAACTAAAGACCAATGAAGATAAGTAGCTCCTAGGGTCCCATGGTAGAGTCAGGATTTGAACCCAAGACCTCCCATTTTAGCTCTGGGAAGAAGAGTGAACTAGCAGAAAGCAAGTCTTTGCACGGACTGCAGTCTGGCTTCATGTCACATAATGCCCAGAAAATCTCAATTTCTGAAAGCAAATTAAAAATCATCCTGTACTGTTGGTTACTCAAAGTCCCTGGTAGAAGCAAGCAGATACTCTGGAAGCTGTTACTGGAGACTTTGAGTTTCTTAAAGAATCACTTTTCAAATATTGTGTCCAACACACAGAAAATCCGGGCACGTGAGTAAACTGTATGAGCTAAACCACAGACAAGAGAAAGACCAACTGTACTCCAGCTACTAGAAGTAGATTGTAAAATAATTGCTTCTCTGTCGAAGGAGATAAAAACCCAAGTTTGAAAATTGACAGAAAATTAGAAGATATTAAAATGACAGATTTGAAAGAAAACAAGAGATTCTAGAGGTTAACATACAATGACCAAAAATGAAAAACTCCAAAGGAAGAGTTTAGCAGGAGATCAGATACAGCTAAAGAGAAAGTAACCTGATAGAAACTGAAGAAACTTTCTGGAATGAGGCATGAAGAGAAAGTAAAAGGCAATATGAGAAGATCTAAAATACACACACACTCTCTCATTTGGAGTCCCAACAGAGAAAAATGGGGCAGAAACAATTTGAATAAGACAGATAGATAATCAAAAACCACAGCATGGATTCAAAAAGCTCAAAGACAAACTAAGACAAAGAAATCTACACTTACAGTGAAGCTATTAAAAAGACAAAAATAATACCTCAAAGCAGTCCAGGGAAAAAGTTACCTCGAAAGGAATAATAGACAGAAGCTGACTTTAGCAATAAAAGTGGAAACCTGGAGACAGCAAAACGTCATTTCCAATGTACTGAAAGAAGATAACTTCAATCTAGAATCCTGTGCCCATCGCAGGATCAATATTTCAATAGGCAGTACCAATTCCTGCAAGCAAGCTAGATTTACTGCAAATACTCTACTAACTGGAGCAAGTAGATTTGCTTTTAAAAGCAAAGGCAAACGGAGTGAAGGAAACTGGACATAGCACATACTGTACAGCTCTGCTTATGTAATGAGCAGAAGAAATTGGCAGTCATAAAAATGAGAAGAGTCGTTGCCTGGGGAAGGGGGCGGGAAACTGACTGCAGTAGGGCCCAAGGAACTTTCCAGGGAGATGGGTGTGATCTGTATTTCGATGGGGTAGTGGGTTACATGGCTATAGCTATTTGTCAAAGCTCCAACTGTACATTTATGAATTTATTAGACTTAAATAGGGTTTGGTTTTATTTTTTCATTTCTTATTTTTGCTCCGTTGCCTGGGCCAGAGTGCCATGGTGTCAGCCTTAGCTCACAGCAACCTCAAACTCCTGGGGTCATGTGATTCTTCTGCCTCTGCCTCTCGAGTAGCTGTAACTACAGGCACGTGCCTCAACGCTCAGCTAAGTTTTCTATTTTTAGTAGAGATGGGGTATCACTCTCACTTAGGCTGGTCTTGAGCTCCTGAGCTCAAGTGATCCTCCTGCCTCGGCCTCCCAAAGTGCTAGGATTACAGGCATGAGCCACCAGGCCTGGCCTTAAATAGGTTTTTGAAAATACAGCTATAGCTAAATGAAGGCTCTGTTAGGATATACATAACTAAATAAAGTTTGTTTTCAATGCTAGCCCTTCAAGTGGCAAGACCAGGATGGGGGCAGGCCCCAGGTTTAGACAAGGATATTTGCTTAATTATTTTACAGTAAGAAAAAAAAAATGAAGATCCAGTTCTAAAAAAAAAAATATGACCACAAGCTAATGTAACAAAGAAAAAACAGGAGAAAGTATACAGAGAGATATAAGATGAAATAAAGACTATTTTGGACTATTCTATGGATACACTTAAGTCTGGATGAAATGAACAATTTAGTATAAAAAAAACTTAATTTTTCCTAATTCCAGATGAGAAATAAAATCTAAACAGATGAGTTCCCATAGACATTGTCAAAGAGCTAACTCCGTAAACAAGTACCTGGCCCAGATGGTCTCATGGGGAGATCCTACCATATATTTAAATGAGTACATTATTCCAGTGCTATTTAAACTGTTGCACATAGATGCAGCCAGACTTTGGTAGTAGACACTAGACCAGCATTTTCAACCTGGGTCACTTAGCTAATGAGCCAGCCTAGTGACTGCCCAGTAGTTCCATCCAAACAAAGCTTCATTTCCATTTAATCCTAACAACTGCTGGGAGGTAAGAATTATCCCCAACATTCCGATGAGGCAATTAAAGACATAATTCATTACAGTCCATTGACTTTAACAAGGTCCCTGTATATATGCTGAATGGGCATGACAGCGTAAACTTTAGTGGGGGACACAGACCCTGCTGAATCACAATACCATCAAGGACAGCTAGCATTGGTTGACACCGCGGTGAGTCAGTCTCTGGTCTAAGTTCTTTGTACGTATCACCTGACTTAATCCTCAAAACTGTTCTATTAGGAAGGTACCACCACTAGCCTCCCTTCACGGATGAGAAAACAGGCTCAGAGGAACAAAATGAATCGCACAAGATGGAGGAAGTAGGATGTGGAAAGGGGAGCTTTAGACCCAGGTTGGCTAGCCCCAGGCCCCACCGCCCTTTTAACCATCCTTCATCAAGACCTCTTCCTGTAAAGGTGCACATACCCTCAAAGCTTGGCATTCACTTTTGGGGATCTGCAAGCCTCCTGGGTGCATGAGGATCCCACCACACAGGGGGCCCAGGAGCCCCAAGCAATGCTCCATCCAAGGCGCCTCTCAATCCATATCCCACAGCTCGCCCTGTCCGGCCACCTCGTACTTACCCTTGTCTTTGTCGTCACTCATCTCTTCTCCAGCCTAAAACGGTATGCCCCAGGAAACCGCCCTTGACTGTCGGGGCTCAGCAACCTGCTCCACAGCCCTCCTCGCTGAGTGTGCTTACTGCTTTGGCCTGTGCACTCTGCTTTTAGGTGCAAGGTAATAATAGGACCCGCCTTTGCCCTTCCAGTGGGTTCTTCCCCAGGAGCTCCTTGTTACCTAAAATGGCCTTCCTCTGCACCATGAAGGAGAGAAGACTTAGCAATGCCCACCCAGGGAGAACCACGCATTGGAGCCATGGTTCTCCAACTTTGGAGTGTATTGGCATCACCTGGAGCACTAATAAGGTGCTAACAAGGGCCTGGGCCTGTGTGCTTTATCAGGGTCGCCAGGTGATTCTAATACTTACCAACAACTGAGAACTACTGGAGCAAGGGAATCCCAATTCATGCATCATGAGTTACAAATTTCCCCCCTGGCTTCTGGGGAGGCCATGATTTGAGAGCAGGTTGAGTGGGTTAACCCAGGGCAGGAAGGACAACTGGACAAGGAAACTCAGGAAGGAAGGATACCCGGGAGGGCTGGGTCCCCATCCCCTCGGGCCCACCTGTCTGTGTGGCCCTGGCAAACCTACCCAGTCCTTCAGATTTTCAGTTTCTCCCTGTGAAAGAGGGAGGTAAGGAGACCTAGTTCTCAGAGGGGGTGTGAGGACTCGGGGGGAGGAGACATGCTGAAGTGGAAGGGCAGGTGGAACTGCCAATCCCCGTGTGCTGTGAGCATATTAGCGTTGCCCCCGGCAGCTCCCACAAGGCCAAGAGCACCTGTGGTCTCAGAATACCCTGCCCATGACTTTTCTCAAACTTTGATGGGGGCTTGTTTAAGATACAGACGCCTGGGCTCCACTAACGGATGCCGATTCGGTAGGTGTAGAACTGGGCCTGGGAACGTGCATTTCCAAACACGCAGGGCAGGTGGTTCTGGACTGCTCCTGGAGAGACACTGCCGCGGTAGACGCCGCACTCAAGGAAAGAGTTCGCTGCGGGCAGGCACCTTACCCCCGAGGGCAGGACCTCATCCTTCCCCCTGCACTGGCAGCCCATCTCTTCTGTCGTTCATTTGTTCATTCCCCATTCCTTAAAAACAAAACTAGGGAGTGGTGGGAGCAGCAAAAAAATTAAAAAATAAAAAAAACTAAACATAATCCACTCAGCACTTATTGGGTACCAAGCACTGTCTTAGCCCTCTATCAAAATGAGGGAAAAACTCCCGAACTTCAAGGAGCCCAGAGTAAACTTTCCAATGGAAAAGTCTGACCACATATTTCCTTTGTTCAAACCCCTTCCATGGATTCCTTTCACCTTACAGAGGTTGCAAATTCAAATACCTTCAGGGACGCAATGGTCACGAATGTGCCAATCTGGCCTAAGGAAAAGGGGAAGGTTGGGGAGGACATAGGCTAACAGCAGCCTGCAGACTCCAGCCTATATGCATTCAATTATTTTTTAAAGTAAGTCGTGCCACGCAAAATGGTTTCACGGGTTGATTCTAGCCCTATAGCCATCATTTACAACCACTGGGTCCAGACCCTTTAATATGGCAAATAAGAGCTTTAGAGCAACCACAGCCTAGCCCCAGTCTCATTCTTTGCATGCCTGTCCCCTCTCACCCTATCCTCCAACACCCCAAATCATGGAACCTCCCATAACCCTCCCAGCACACCATGATTTCTTATTCCCCCGGGCCTTTGCATGTGCTGTCCCCTCCACCGGAAAGCATTCTCAGAGCCTTGCCCACTCTGTGGACTGCTGCTTATCCTTCAACTCTAAGCTCACTTGTCACCTCCTCCAAGGAGCCTTCCTCCCTTACTCCTCAGGCAGATTTAGGGCCCCATGCCCTGCGCTCCCATGCGCTCTGTTCGTGCACACAGTGTAAAACACTAGGTAGGCAGTGCTTCAGGGCCTCGGCTCTGGCTTGGATCCAGTGCTTGGACTACTCTCCCCTGACCCCACACCTGCTCGGCTCACTCCCTCACCTCCTTCAGGTCTTTGCTCCAATCTCACCTTCTCCCACAGGCCTCTGTGACCACCTACTGAATTCTACAACCTACTCCTACAACCATTCTACCTTTCATTTTTTATAGCACATTTCTCCTTCAGACATACTACATAATGTACTCATTTATTATGTGCATTCTCGCTAGAAAGTAGACTCTGCGAGTGCAGGAGTCTTCAATTTTTTTGTTTACTGATGTTTCTCAAATGCAGAGAAGGGTGCTTGGCCCATGGAGGAGCTCAACAGTGTTTGCGAATGGACAAACGAGTGAGTGAGTGAGTGGATGGGCGGATGGATGGATGATACATACATAATGCAAGTATCTGCGTCCCCCTCTGGTCTGTAGGCGTCTCGGGTTCTGCCATAGTTCCAAGGCACAGAGGGGGTTCTTGGTTAATGATCGCTGAATATTCATTCCTAACTAATCTATCAGTGAGTGAAGATGAGAATGAAGGAATCAGTTCATTGTAGGCACTTAGTGAACAATGACAGTAGAATAAAGATTTTCCAGGGGGGGAAACTCATTTTCTACAACCTCCTTCGTTTTCTACAATTTGACAGAGCCGGGAGCCTCCCTCCTGTGGGCACCCCCTCCAACACAGCAGCTGTAACATGCATTTGCCAAGAGGGGTCGCTAAACACTTATTTTCTTGCCTGGCGCAGAAACTGAGGGCAGCCACGTCTGCAGACTCAGAGAAGCAGAGGGTGAGAGAGGAATAAAGGCAGGGCCGGGTCACTCTTCTGGTAGAGCGGTCAGCGCCGCGTCTACACGGTGCGTGACCGCGGGAGGGCTGGAAGTCAGTAGAGACGCTCAGCGGACCGCGGGACGCCAATGTGCCATGGACACGCTAGGGGCCAACAACTGCGTCTCCCTTCTACTTACCGCAACCCCTGGTGGCTGGCTGTTAGGATCTCGGTGTTACAGATAGGGCTCCCGGCTCAGAGAGGTTGGGTACCCTGGTCAGTGTCACAACTGGAAATCATCAGTGACAGGACTAGAACCCAGAATTGACTAACACTGTTGTCCCCACTCCCCCCGCCCCTTGGTATCTCTGCTCCAAAAGCAAACAGGATTCCAAGTGCAGCCTCCGGCTCGGCCTAAGTTAGGAGGCCTGTAGGTTCTAAGGTAGGGAAAGTGGAGGTGGGCAGTGGGCGGTGGGGAAGGCAGGAGAATTTTTCCTCCAAGGAAACTGATGCAGCTATCCTCAGCTCGCACCTTCCCCCAGACTGCGTGACCTTTGCTCCATTGACTTCAGTTCCCTGGGCTCTTAGGGAGCCACCGGCCACGTACAAGTCCCTTCTGAGAGGGAAGCCTGGCAGACACAGAGGTGAGGCCCGGTGGGAAGAGACTAGAAATGGTCCCCTGACCCATCAGTGAAGCCGAGGCCCAGAGAAACAGAGGGACCCCCCCCTGAGAGGACTCACACTGGCCTGTCCACGCCTGTGGGTAGAACCCGGGAATTGATAATAACAGGCTCTCTTTGTTGGCTTGGGCACAGAGTTCCAAATAATGGGCCTCCCAACAGTTCAGTGAGGAACGTGTCCTTGGCCCCATTTTACAGATAACAACACTGAGGCCCAGCAAGTTTCCTCAACCTTGTGCAAGTTCATGCTACTTGCTTTGGTCTGACCGTAGGCCCGTCTGAACGCAGGCCTGGCATGTTCTCTTCCCAGATTCCTGGGCCACAGTGACAGTCCCCTAACAATCCCGTCAGGTCTGGCCTGGTCTCTAGGTTGCATGAGGTGACCTGCAGTGGGGAGCCAGAGGAGGAGGCATGCCACAGGGCCCCCATTCCTCCAGCAGGGACCAAGGACCGGTTACCCAGTTGCTTGCTACCTGGTTGCCCTTTGAGGACCTGTCTTCCTCAAACTGCTTACCCTGCAGGGCCTGTTCTTCTAAGGGCACTGAAGGTGTCCCCTTCTCCAGAAAACCTCCCAGCCCTCTGGGAACTTCCACTATTGCTCTTCTCAGTTCTGGGCAGCTGCTTCCCGAGATGTCCTCCGGCCTTAGCACTCGCTCAGCCAGCTTGGGAAGACCTTGAGGAGAGGGACGGATCCTTTGCTTTGCTGGTTCTTCCCTTTAGCCTGCAGGGGGCTGAGCATACAGTAGGTGCCAAGCAGCTGCTTTGTATTTACTTATTTAGTGTTTACATGGGAAAAGAGATCCAAAAAAACTCTCTCTGTTCCCAGGGAATTTTTAACCAAATTTGAAAATGACATCTGTGTCCTGTTGGACAACAGAGAGGAGCAAATTAGCATTATTCATTCATTCAGCAAATATTTACTGAACCACTGCCACGTGCCAGACACTGCTGTAGGTGCTGGTGAGACAGACGGCAACAAAGCAGACACGGTCTTCTTGCAAATTATCTTCTAGAGCAGGTGACAGAAAATGAACAACATGTATAAAATATAATCAGGTAAGTGCTATGAAGAAAGCTCAAGTTGGGTAGGGAAGTGAGAGAAAGAGGGGGTGCTATTTAGATAGGGCAGTTGGGCAGAGACCCACAGGAAGTGAAGGTGCAACCCACGTGGATCTCTGGGGCAGTAATATTCCAGGCAGAGGGAGCAGCAAGTGCAAAGGCCCTGAGGTAGGAGTGTGTATGTGCTATATCTGAGGAATGTATCCTGTAGGTTTTCCTGAACCTTGATAAGGACTTTGGCTTTTACTCTGCATGATGGGGAGCCAGTACGGGTCTCCTAGACCTGTTATGTGAGTGACTAACTGCTGTCTGGAGTTGGCTGGGGGCCCCAAATCAGTCAGGATGCCTAGGGCTGTGTGAGGTACCTTCTCTGGCTTGGATTCGCTTGTTCTCATTGCTAGAATAGAGCACCTAACACCTTTGCTCCTCGAAAGCTGAGGTCTTCATCTGGGGTTCCTGGAGCCCCAGGGCAATATTCTCAACTGGGAAGCTTTTTCCAACATCAAATGCCAAGTCCCACATCTGCCTCACTGACTCTGTCTCTGGGGCGGGCCACGAGATAAACGCCACTCACTAAGACCCACTGTCCTAGAGGGCGTGAGGACGGGCCCGCTCTAGGTTTCATCCGCATGTACGTTTGGTGTTAGGAGGATGATAAGGACTGCAGCTTTCATCCGACACCCCCAAAGATGGAGAGTCAGACTGCGGCACTCACCGAACGCCGCTGATGCACAGTTGCAGCCCACGGCCCGGTGTGTTCACCGCCCCTCCTGCCAATGCCTTTAGTCTGGGGCTCCGCCGTCTCATTACTTTGTTTAGATTTATTTTGAAGGCAGCGTCTCCCTTCCTTCCAGCACTTAGGCTGCCGCAGGCATCCAATACCTCTTCACATATGCACAGGCCAATTTCCCTGCCAGAGCTGCAGCTCGCTTAAGTCAGTCTTTTCTGGGCTCTTTATGTTCGCTTTCCGCCAAGGTCTTCCTGCTTCGATTATCAAAGAGGGGCTGGTTCCAGCCATTTCTCTGCCTGCCCAGGACTCGGTTTACAGCTTGGGGCACAAAGAAAAGGGTTTTGTTTCGTTTTCTGTTGCCACTGTCTACTCTTTCATCCACACTTCAAAGCCAAGGGGCCCCCTTCGAGAGCCTTGGTGCTGGGAGGGAGACCACGCGACCTCAGCCCTGGGCATGTGGGGGGTGGGGGGTGGTGAGGAGGTAGGAAGCAGCTGCAGTAGGTGACTCGAGCAGTGGCCTGGCGCCCCGGGAGTAGGGGGAAAGGGGGCGCTGCCTGGCTTTGGCAGGCACTGAATTCATCTGTCCTGTTCTCTGGGCCTGTTTGTCGGGATTCCCTGAGAAGTTCCTTTCTCTGTGTGGGGTATGGTAAGGTGTGCTGTGTCTGATATGGAGTTGTGGTCAAGGGTCTGGGGTTCAAGCCACAAGTTCAAGTCCCAGCTCAGCCACTTGCAAACTAGGTGGCCACAGATGAGTTACTAAGCATCTCTGGGCATCAGTTTCCCATGTGCCAAAGAGGGTCAGGGAGGAGGGATTGAGATGATTTTGTGAAACAATGAATATAAATCTGGGCCTCCCCCTTCCAAATTTTTTTTTCTTTTGTTTTTTTGTTTGTTTTTGAGGCAGGGTTTTGCTCTGTTGGTCATCATAGCTCACTGCAGACTCAAACTCCTGGGCTCAAGTGATCCTCCTGCCTCTGCCTCAGCCTCCCGAGTAGCTGGGACTCTTGCCATCCCACCTGACCAATTTTTCTATTTTTGTAGAGACAGGGTCTCACCATGCTGCTCAGGCTGGTCTTGAACTCCTGGGCTCAGATGGTACTCCCTCCTGGGCCTCCCAAAGTGCTAGGATTACAGACGTGAGCCACCGTGCCCAGCCCTCCCTTCCAAATTCTGCCCTGCCATCCGTCAAACCATTCCTCCACCTGATCACCTAAACTTTCATTCTCCCAATGATATTCCTTCGTTGAGCCCCACTCAACTGCACGCTCACCAGTGTCCTGAGACTGAAGCCCTTACGGGAATATTCCAGAGGGAGTTCTTGCTGTCTCCTCTCACTGTCCCCTGGGAGGCCCGAGCTCACAGAGAAGCCTCCACCCACATCTCCCTTGGGGGAGCCTCTAGGAGATGACGAGTTGAGAGTTTCCATGACACTTTTTCTCCTAGTCATACCACATTTGCGATTTCCTTCCCACTGGGAAACTTCTTGGCAGGAGGACTTCTGCTCGTCCCCTGCGAGGCCCACTTTGACCTTCTGGGCTTCTGTTGACCTGGGTTTTCCTCCAAAACCAGACTCTGTGAATTTGGTCTCCTCCATTTCCCTCTTTTAGGAATTCTTGGGCAAGGACAAGGCCAATGTATCCCCCTTGTGCCCACCACTCATCCCACTCTGCCATGTCCTCCCAGAGCCAGGGAGAGCGCCTTTAACCCCTCCTGCCTTTCAGAGAAAATTTCATCATGCCCCAGCCGCTGTGTATCGGGCACATTTACTGAGGCACACGAGACACTGCCAGATACTAGCAACATTCTCCTTCCATCCCCCCACACCCTGTGGCAGCCTGTAACACGGCCGACCCACAGTGAATAATGCCTTCTGGTATTCGTGCCCTTGCACATCGCCTCTGGCCTTGGCCTTGTGACTTGCTTCCGTCAGTGGGACATTAGCAAGCACGACACAGACAGAGCTTGATAAGGGCAGCGGGGTGGTCCTCTTGGAACGCTTGCCTTAGAAGCCAGCCGCCCTGCTGCAGAGCTCAGACTAGACTACGGAGTGACGAGAGGCCACGTGGGGAGAGACCCTGGAGGATGAGGCATCTTGCACATTCCAGCTCCCGCCAAGCGCCCGTCTGATTGCAGCCACACGAATAACCCTGGCAACACCACGTGACACAGAAGAACCCCGCACACACTGAACCCCATTCACACACAGAATTGTGAGAATTAATACATCGTTGTTGTCTTAAGCCACTAAATGTGGGGATGGTTTGTCACACAGCGATAAGAAAACTGAAATAATCCCCCAGACCCAGATGCTATTATTATCATCCCTATTTTAGAGATGTTGAATCTGAGGTTCAGAGAGCTTGAGCGAGTTTCCCAAGGCTGCCCAGTGAGTACGCCAATGTGCTAGCTGTGACCATGCACCTTGGATGTCCTGCTGGGGGGAGCCTAACTGACTGGCAGCCCCAGCTACCATCTGCCTTGATCCACCACCGCATTCTCGCTGAGCCACGCCCCCAGGCTGCCCCCAGCCCGTGAGTTAGCGCAGCGGGACCCTAGAGCAAGCCTGTTCCTGGGAGATGTGCCATTCCTCCCTCAGCCTGGCTGACCTTTCTGAGAATTCTGCTGCAGTGCAAGCCACTTCCTATCCCAATCCCCTTTCTTCTTTCTTCTCTTTCCGGGTCGCACAGGCTGAAGGCTCTCCCCACCTCCTCCTGCTCCCTCCCTTTTATCCGTCACAGGTGTTTCCTGCAATAAATACGTTGCATTTCTGACCCCACACGGTGGGAAACCTGAGATTCAAACACATGGAACCTCTGCCCAACACCTTCCTTTGTTTTCTTCCAGACACCTTCCTCCCGGGAAAAACAGGCATCTTCAAAATCACCGCCATCCAGAAGTTCTAAGGCCACATGAAAGGAAAACTCCACGGACAAGGGAAACAAGGCACAGGAACCTCCACAGACATGCCTGGGGGAGCCAGACAGACAGCTGGGTCTTCAGGAGCTGGTACAGTCCCGGAGCCCCCCCCCCCCAAAGCAACGGCAGGAGGCAGGATGACACGCTAACATTTCTTTTCTTCTCTGACTCAAGCCCTTTATCTGCATTATTGAATCCTCCCAAATGTCCATAAGCCAAGTACTACAATTCTCGTGTTACAGGTGAGGACACAAGTCTCAGAGAGGTGAAGCGGCTTGCCTGGGGTCACACAGCTACCATGTCAGGGCTGAGACCGAAACGCTGGTGGAGGGAAACAGAGCAGCCGGGTGCTTTCCAAATCCTGGGTGTAAATCCCTGCCCTTCGTGTGTTCCTGAAGGACCTTGAGTGAGTTGCTCGGCCTCTCTGAGTCTCAGTTTCCTCGTGTATCAAACTGGGCACTCAAGGTCTCTCCTTCCTAGCAGCCTTGGAAGCATAGAGAATGGAGTCATGAGTGAGTGTGTGTTCAACACTTGTTAGCCACATTAGGTCTGGCCCCAACGCCCACCCCTGTCTCCAGGCCGGCCGGTTTTCCATCACACTGAGTTGTTTCCATCCTGCTATTGACATGAACAAGATAAGGATTGTTGTTTTTTAAAAAACCCAAACTCCAGCTGATCACAAATTGCACAAGAGTTGATGTCCAGGCCTGATTCATAGTCTGGTGTTGCCTGTGTTCCTATAAAAAAAAACAACATATCAACTACTAAACCCCCAATACCTTAGTGAGGGATGCACAAAATGGAAGGCTCCAAGCCAAGACCCAAAAAAATCCCCTGGATTCTTTCCCCATGAGGGGAGGTTTTCCACAGGGACACAGCCCCGTGCCTTGGCTCAGGGACTCGGCTCTCTTCTTGAGAAAGCTCCTGGGATAAAAATAGCCAGGCAGCAGGCGGCCCCTTCTGGGGCTTGGAGAAGGGGGTGGGGTGGGGGGAGGGGACCTTGGCTCCTGGACGCCCAGGTCCACGAGAAACAGGAGGGAGGGAGGGGCTCTGCGATCTGGGGTCTAGGGCGAGGTGGGGAGACGCCGGTGGAGGGGAAGAAAAAGTGGGTCAGGTCTCCCCATATTCCTCCAGCCAGGGAATCCTGAAGAAATACTACTTGTGTTCTCAGACTTACTGTGGAGAGGGGAAAGAGCCTGGGCCTGGGTAGACTGTGACAGATGAGGAGGAGAGAGGCAGGTCACCACTGTCACCAGCAAGAAAGACTAGGAGGAGCCCTATTAGTATATTTTTTAAAAAACCAACTGAAGAAACAAACAAACAAAAACAAGGCCCAGGGATCCCTGATTTGACAGTTTGAAAAGAACCCAGGCCAGTGGAAGACCTCAGTCACTTCCAAGAGGCCCATGTTCCGCAGAAATTGTCCCCTTGCCCTTTCAGTCCCTGCCCCAGACTCCATCCTTCTCCTTCCTAAGCGATCCCTTGGCCAACCCCTCTGGAGGGCCACCTCCCCAAGCCAGCAGGCAAGCACACAAGCAGAATTCGGGGCACTAAAGAACTTGGGCTTGGTCATGGACTCTTTGAAATAAAAGGGAATCTTGGAGAATGTTCAGTCCCTTGTTTAGGCCTCAATGTCCAGAGAGGGCATCTGAAGTCCAGAGAGGGTGAGCAGCTTGTTCAAGTCACACAGCAAGTGTCCTAACTCCCAGTCCAGTGCTGCTTTATTGTATGAGCTGCCAGCCACTCGGTCAGACCGGGATTCCATTTGTTCTACAGTCATGGTCGAGCACCTGCTCTATGCTAGGCACTGTTGTAGGTATGTGGGTGTGTGAGGGTGGGAGGCAGCCGTTTTATGTCAGGTGTACAGAGAAAGCCTCTCTGATAAGGTGACATGTGAGCAGAAACCTGAAGACAATAAAGGG
Source organism: Eulemur rufifrons (assembly GCF_041146395.1). NCBI lineage: Eukaryota > Metazoa > Chordata > Mammalia > Primates > Lemuridae > Eulemur > Eulemur rufifrons. The sequence continues at coordinate 87,178,597 of NC_090988.1, read as the reverse complement.
TGAGCCATGAGGATATCCAGCAGAACGTTCTAGGTAAGGGGAACAGCAAGTGCAAAGGCCCTGAGGCTTAGCCTGTTCAAAGAATAGCAAAAAGCTGGATGGCTGGAGTGGCGTATTTGGAGATGAGGTCAGAGACAGAACAGGAGGGATTCATAGGCCCCTGGAAGGATCTTGGCTTTCTCCTGGATGAGGCAGGAAGGCTTTGTGGGGTTTTGAACAAAACTACATCTGACTTAGCATTTAAAAAATTCCCTTCTGATTATAGTGTGGAAAAAGATGCTGTTGTGGAGGGTCAAGGGTGGGACCAGATAGGAGGACACTGCAATAAACCCATGGTGGGGTGGTGACAAAGTGGCTCCAGGTGGTCCTGTGAGGGCAGTGAGAAGTGGTTGGATTCTGGGTGGAGGTCAAGCTCACAGGACCTTCTGCTTGATCAGACACGGGGTGGGAGGGGGAGGGGGCATCGAGAATGGCTGCAGAGACTTGGCCTGAGCAACCGGAAAGGCTGAGTTGCCGTTTATTGAGGTGGGGAAACCTCAAGTGGAGTGACTGTGGGGGAAGGTGACGACTGAGTGTATAGACCCACCCTCGGGTCAGAAGCAGTGCTGTGGAGGCCCGCGGCAGGTCACCTGGTGCATTTAGTCTGCAACAGCCCACACCTGGATGTAGCCCCAGGCTGTGTGGCTGCAAGGAGCAGGCCAGGTCAAGGCCGCATTACAGGTCAGAGTCCATTACCCCAAATTCACTTACACCCTATCCCAGCCCAGCCTGAACACAGCTGTTTCAAGAGACTCATCCATTCCAAAAATAGTGTTTAAACAAACTCTTTCATTTCTCTGTTTAATACTTTATGGTTTATAAAACACTCTTTCCTGTGTTACTCCACATGATCCTCATCACAAGCCCACGAGATAAGTGGAGAAGGCATTATTCTTACAGATGAGGAAACTGAGGCAAAGAAAGACTAGGTCCCCGAGGCAAGGCTGCTCAGTCACTCATCCAGGATTTGGGTGCAGAACCCTTGTTCTGCAAGGGTTCGGACCCCTGGATAAGGGCTCTTTGTGCCACACACACTGCTCAATGAAGGTGGACTCAAGGGCGACCACAGAATGCAGGCAGACCCTAGAGGCAGCTGTAATGAATTTGGTCTATGGCTGAGCTGTCCAGTACAGCAGCCCCTAGTCACATGTAGCTGTTTAAGTTCACATTTAAATTAATTGAAATTAAATATAATCAAATAGTCTTCAGTTATGTTAGCCACATGTCAAGTGTTCCATATGGCTGGTGGCTACCACACTGGACAGCATAGACAGTAGATCACAAAATTCTAGTGGATGTGCTGCTACAGACATCCTTTCCTTCCCTCCCCTACCCTAACTCCCAGTGTCAGAGTTGAGGGCTCATGGGTAGAATGTGGTGTCATGCCAACTTCCATCATTCTCAACTTTTGCCCTGAAAGCATAACACCTTATTGAATAACTTTTTTTTAGATTGACTTACTTTTTAAGCTTAAATACTTATATATGCTTTGTCCTAACCATAAAGTCACGGGTTTGGTATACAAATTATACACACACACAAACATGCAATTAAAGTTGTTGAATGATTATATATATATTACCTCAAATTATCTCAAGATTGGTAAATACTGATGTGGTAGAGAGGAATGGACTTTGAAATCAGAAAAGGACTTTATCATTTAACCAGCTGTATGCCCCTGGAAACATCCCTTCACCTCTCGGAGCCTCAGTTTTCTTATCTGTAAAGTAAATTTTCCAGTAAAGGACCAACTGAATTCTTACGAGAGTCAAGTAGAGAGCTTTATAGTGAAAGCTATAGCACTTTGTCTGGCACATAGTATGTGCTTATCAAGTGTTGGTTCCTTTCCCCTTCTCCTTCTTTCCCTTCCCCCAGCTCAACTTAAGGCCAAAGACTTAAAAAATGAAAACAGAAATGGAATGTCCCAAAGGAGGCTATGTAAAGTTCCAGTATATTCCTGGAAATCTAGAAGTCCACATGCATGTGCAGGGGTGTGCATGTACACACATGAAAGATCAAAGGCAGCCCACAACTCTCACCTCTCTCTGACTCTGAGCCTCCGCACAAGGAGGAAGTAAAGGCTAAGACAGAATTGTAAACTGTCTGACAGAGCATTAAAGGTATAAACATACAAAATTCCTCTTGACAAAGGCTGAGATTCTTATTGGATCAAGGCATTTAAGGATATCTCTGTCCAATCATTAGTTGACAAGTAAGCTAACAAGCAGAGGCTTCAGGGGCCACACGTGATAAAGAACATAGACTTTACAGAATCAGTCTAGGCGAACCACTAAACAAATTGCAACAATAATAAACCCTAGTAAGGGGACAAAATCTGACTCCCACAGTTGCCATATTATATTATTTAATGTGTCTGCATTTCAACAAAAAAATTACAAGACACACTAAGAAATAGGAAAATATGGCCTATACATAAGAACAAAAACTATTCAATAAAAACTATCCCTGAAGATGTGAAGACGTTGGATTTACTAGACAAAGACTTTAAATCAGCTATTATAAATATGGTCAAAGAACTAAAAGAAGCCAAGTATAAAGAATTAAAAGAAAGTATGAAAACAATGTCTTACCAAATAGAGAACATCAATAAAGAGATAGAAATTATTTTTTTTAAAAAGAAACCAGATGGGAATTCTGAAGTTGAAAACAGAGTAACTGAAATAAAAAAATTATTAGAGGGGCTCAATAGTAGATTTGAATAGAAACTTGAAAACAGGTCAATTGGGATTATCCAATCTGTTTAGCAGAAAGAAGATAGAATGAAGAAAACTAAACAGAGACTCAGAGACCTATGACACATCATTAAGTATACAAATATATGCATAATGAGTGTCCAAGAGGAGAGACAAAGAGGCAAAAAATATATATATATGAAGCAATATGGCTGAAAACTGCACAAATTTGATGAAAACATCAATTTGCACATCCAAGAAGCTCAACAAATGCCAAGTAGGATAAACTCAAAGGGTTCCACACCTAGGCACATCATAGTCAAATGGTCAAAGGCAAAGAGTCTTGAAAGCAACAAAAGTGGCTTATATGAGGAATTCTCAATAAGATTAACAGCTGACCTTTTATCAGTAACCATGGAGGTCAGAAAGCAAGGGTATGACATACTCAAAGCGCTGAAAGAAAAAGACTTTTGAACATGAATTCTAGATCCAGCAAAATTATCTTTTAGAAATAAAGGAGAAATTAAGACATTCCTTTTTTTTAAGCTGAGAGATCCCGTTACCAACAGACCTAGTCTACAAGAAATATAAAAGGGAATCCTTCAGGCTGATATGAAAAGGTACTAGACAATTCAAATCCACATGAAGAAATATAGAGTATCAGTAATTACATAGGTAAATATAAAAGACAGTATAAAGGTATTTTCTTGTTTATAACCCTTTTGTTTAACTATCTGATTTAAAAGACAATGGCCTAAATCAATAATTTAAAAACTATTGATGGTGTTATAATGCATAAGCATGTAAGTTGTATGCTGATAATAGTATAAAGGAGGGGAGTGCTAATGAAGCTATACTAGTGCAAAATTTTTGTATATTATTGAAATTAAGTTGGTGTTAATCCAAACTAGAGTGTTTAAGGCATTAATTGTAATTCCAAGGGCAACAGCTAATAAAATAACTAAAACAAAAAAAAAATAGTGAAAGAAACAAGTGAATTAAAATTGTATATTAGAAAATATCTATTTAATACAAAAGAAGGCAGCAATGATGGACTACAGAAAGAAAAAGACATAAGACACATAGAAAACAAATAGCAAAATGGCAGGCACAAACCCTACCTTACCAGTAATTATAATAATGTAAATGAATTAAACACTCCAATCAAAAGAATAAAAAATATTCCCCAACTATATGTGGTCTATAAGAGACACACTTTAGAATCAAACACACAAATAGATTGAGAGTAAAAGAATAGAAGGAGATGTACTATACAAATAGTGCCTAGCAGAGAGCTGGAGTGGCTCTATACTAATATAAAACAAGATGGACTTTAAGACAAAATTGTTATTGGAGACAGAGAAGGGAATTTTATAACAATAAAAAGATAAATATATCATGAAGATATAACAATTATACCCATATATGCACCTAACAACAGAGCCCCAAAATACATGAAGCACAAGATGACAGAACTGAAGGGAGAAATGGACTATTTAACAATAATAGTTGGATACCTCAATATCCCATTTTCAGTAATGGATATAACAATAAGGCAGGCCGGGCGTGGTGGCTCACGCCTGTAATCCTAGCACTCTGGGAGGCCGAGGTGGGCGGATCGTTTGAGCTCAGGAGTTCGAGACCAGCCTGAGCAAGAGCGAGACCCCATCTCTACTAAAAATAGAAAGAAATTATATGGACAGCTAAAAATATATATATAGAAAAAATTAGCCGGGCATGGTGGTGCATGCCTGTAGTCCCAACTACTCGGGAGGCTGAGACAGGAGGATCGCTTGAGCTCAGGAGTTTGAGGTTGCTGTGAGCTAGGCTGACGCCACGGCACTCACTCTAGCCTGAGCAACAGAGTGAGACTCTGTCTCAAAAAAAAAAAAAAAAAAAAAAAAAAAAAAAAAAAAAACAATAAGGCAGATCATCAGCACTGCAATAGAACACCTGAACAATATATAAACCAACTAGATCTAAAGGGCATCCATAGAACTCTCTGCCCAGCAACAGCAAAATATACATTTTTCTCAAGTGCCCATGGAACATTCTCCAGTATAGACCATATGTTAGGCCATAAAACAAGTCTCAATAAATTTAAAAGGATTGAAATTATATAAAGTATGTTTTCTTACCACACTGGATTGAAATTGGAAATCAACATATTAGGGTTATCCAGAGAAATAGAACCAATAAGAGATAGATGATAGATTAGATATAGATATAGACATAGATATATAAGAGAGAAGAGATTTATTATGAGGAACTGGCGTATGCAATTATGGAAGCTAAGAAGTCCCATGACCCGCCATCTGCAAGCTGGAGACTCAAGAAAGCTGGGGGTATAATTCCAGACTGAATCCAAAAACTGGAGAACCAAGGGAGCCCATGGTGTAAATCTCAGTCCAAGAGCAGGATAAAACTGATGTCCCAGCTCAAGCAGATAGGCAGGAGGCAAAAGGATGAATTCCTCCTTCTTCTACTTTTTTTCTATTCAGGCCCTCAATAGATTGATTGATGCCCACCCACACCAGTGAGGGCAGTCTACTTTACTGAGTCCACTGATTCAAATGCTAATCTCATCCAGAAATACCTTCACAGACACACCCAGAAATAATATACATTCTGAACACCCCTTGCTCCAGTCAAGTCGACAGATAGAATTAGTCATCACCATTAATAACAACAGAAAATTTGGGAAATTAAACAACACACTCCTAAATAACCAATGAATTAAAGAATAAATCACAAGGAAGAATAGAAATGCTTTGAGATGAATAAAAATGAAAATACAACATACTGAATTTATGGGATGCAGCTAAATAATATTTAGAGGGAAATTTATAGCTGAAAACACTTACATTTAAAAAAAAGAAGAAAGATCGCAAATAAATACCTAACTTTCCACTTTAGGAAATTAGAAAAACAAAACAAAACCAAATCCAAGACAAGCAGGAGGAAATAATAAAAACAAGAGCAGAAATAAATGAAATAGAGAACAGAAAAGCAATAGAGAAAATAAACAAAACTAAAAGCTGATTCTTTGATAAGATAACAAAATTGATAAACCTTAAGCTAGACTGACCGAGAAAAGAAAAGATTCAAATTACAAAAATTAGACATGAAAGAGGGACCATGAGTATCAACCTTGTAGAAATAAAAAGGATTACAAGGGAGTACTATCAACCATGTATTTCAAAATATTATATAACATTAAATGGACAAATTTGTAGAAAGACACAAACCACTAAAATTGACCCAAGAAGAAATAGAAAATCTAAATAGACCTATAATAAATAGAGACTGAATTTGTAACAAAAAAAAACTTCCCACAAAGAAAATCCTTCACTGGTAAATTCTACTAAACATTTAAAGAAGAATCAACACAAACTCTTCCAAAAAATAGAAGAGAAGGGACTGCTTCTCAACTCATTCCATAAGGCCTGTATTATCCTGATATCAAAACCAGACAAAGGCATCACAAGAAAAGAGAACTACAGATCCATATATCCTTTATGAATATAGACAAAAAAATCCTCAATAAAATACTAGCAAATTTAAGCAACATACAAAAAGGATTATACACCATGACCAAGTGGGATTTATCCCAGGAATGCAAGATTGTGTTAACATCTAAAAACAAATCAGTGTAATACACCATATTAATAGAATAAAGGACAAGAACCACATGATCATCTTATTAGACATGGAAAAAGCATTTGACAGAATTCAACACCCTTTCATGATAAAAAAAAAAAACAACTCAAAAAACTAGGAATAGAAGACTTTCTCAGTCAGATAAAGGACATCTATGAAAACCCCTGTTATTCTTAATGGTGAAAGACTGAAATCTTTCCTTGTAATATCAAGTACAATAAAAGGATGTCTGTTCTTACCCCTTCTATTAAACATTGTACCAGGTGTTCTATTTAGGACAATTAAGTAAGAAAAAGAAATAAAAGGCATCCAGACCAGGGTGAGGGGTCAGGGAGAAGTAAAGCTATCTCCATTTGCAGATAATATGATCTTATATATATAAAATTCTGAGTAATATACACACATACAAACTATTAGAGCTAATAAATGCAACAATGTTGCAGGATACAAGATCAATATACAAAAGTCTATTGTATGTTTCTGTACTCTATACAAAAATCTAGAGTATATTTCTATACTCTGACAAACAAAGATGGAGGAGTCCCACATTCCAATTTCAAAATTTATTACAAAGCCACAGTAATCAAGACAGGGTGGTTCTAGAATAAAGGTAGACATATAGATCAATGGAACGGACTTGAGAGTCCTTCAATACGCCTTTACATTTACAGTCAAGTAATTTTCAACAAGGTTGCCAAGATAATTCAGTAGGAGCAAGACTAGTCTTTTTAACAAATAAGGCTGAGAAAACTGGATATCCACATGCAAAAGGGTGGAATTAGACCCCATCCTTTTGCCATATGCAAAAATTGACTCAACAGGGATTAGAGACCTAAATGTAAGTGCTAAACTTATAAAACTCTTAGAAAAAAAACACAGGAGTAAATCTTCATGAGCTTGAGTTAGCTAATGGTTTCTTAGATACAGCACCAAAAGTACAAGTAACAAAAGAAAAAAATACTTAAATTGGACTTCACCAAAACTAAAACTTCTGTGCTTCAAAGGACACTATCAAGAAAGTAAAAAGACAACCCTCAGAAGGGGAGAAAAATGCAAAGCATAGATCTGCTAATGCTCTAGTATTTATAATATATAAAGAACTTACAACTCAATAATAAAAAGACAACCCAATTTCTTAAATCCGCAGATCATCTGAATAGACATTTCTCCAATGAACACACACAAATGTGCCAATAAGCCCATACAAAAATACTCGAGGCAGGTGGATCACTTGAGGTCAGGAGTTCGAGAACAGCCTGACCAAGAGCGAGACCCTGTCTCTACTAAAAAATAGAAATAAATGATCTGGACAACTAAAAATATATGTAGAAAAAATTAGCCGGGCATTGGTGGCGCATGCCTGTAGTCCCAGCTACTCAGGAGGCTGAGGCAGTAGGATTGCTTAAGCCCAGGAGTTTGAGGTTGCTGTGAGCTAGGCTGACGCCATGGCACTCACTCTATCCCGGGCAACAGAGCAAGACTCTGTCTCAAAAAAAAAAAAAAAAAAAATACTCTCAAAACCACAATGAGGCATTACTTCACGCTTACTAAAAATGACAGACAATAACAAGTGTTGACAATGATGTGAGAAATTGGAACCTTAGCACATTGCTGGTTGGATTAGAGAAATGATGCAGCTACTTTGGAAAACAGTCTGGCAGTTCTTCTAAAAAGTTAAACATAGAGTTACCATATGACCCACCAATTCCACTCCTAGATATAGATTCAGGAGAATTGAAAACATATGCAGACAAAAGCTCATACACAAATGTTCATAACAGTATTATTCATAATATCCCCAAAGTGGAAACAACCCAGTCCATCAACTGACGAATGAATGAACAAAATGTGGCATCTCCATACAATGGAATATTATTCAATGATAAAAAGCAATGAAGTACTGATACAAGCTACAACATTGAAGAACTTTGAAAACATAGGCTAAGTGAAAAAAACCAGTCACCAAAGACCACATAGTGTACAATTTCATTTATATGAAATGCCTAGTCAAATTCAGAGAGACAAAACATAAGTATAGATTAGTGGTTGGCAGAGGCTGGGGACAGGGAGGGAATGGAGAGTGACTCTTAATGAGTAGCAAGTTTCTTTTTGCAGTGATGAAAATGTTCTGGAATTAGATCATTGAGTAACTTTGTGAATATACTTAAAATCAAAGAACTGTGTACCTTTAAAGGGTGAATTTCATATGTGAATGATATCTCAATAAAGCTATTTTATTTTTAAAATGAGTAGTTATTATTACTATTATTATTATTATCACCATCTGGCCTCAAGCCTAGAAATCCTTCTAGAATGGGGCCTGAAGGGTCAAGGGTGCTGGTGTCCCCCACCAGGCCCAAGACAAGAGCCCCTCAACCTCTGCTGCACAAGCCACAGGGAGAGGAAGTTGAGCCTGGGCTGAGCTTCTCCCCTGGCTGAGCACCAGCTACCACCAGTAGACGCCTGGGTCAGGAGGACAAGCGTGAGCGGGGCTGGAGTGAGTCGGGGTCCCCTGCTGCCCAGCCCTGCGTCTGCACAGCTGGTGTGAGCAGGCAGAGGGTGAGAGCGCTGTGGGTTCACATCACCACCTGGCTGAGCTGTCTGTCTGGAGTCGTGATGCTACCTGGGAAGTTCAACCTCTCCCAAGTACCTGACTCTTTGGTCTCCTTAACTAGTTCCCAGGTGGCCAAGGGGCCCAGCCACTGTGATGTTCCTTCCCCCAGTGTGGGTGGGGGACTGACAGAGGCTCAGATGCAGGGAGTGGCCCAAGGTCCCCGATAGGCGAGGAAAAGAACTCCAGTCCCCTGGGTCCCTGGCTCCAGTGTACTTCACAAAACATTTTTCCTAAAACGGTTCTCCCTGGAGACCCTGCTGGTGTCCTGGGTGCCATCCAAAGTTATGATTTATGGCAAAATCATCACTATTTGGCAGTGGCTCGTCCCAGCCCAACTACAAGCTGCTCACCTCCACCCTTTCCGTCCCCAGCGCCCAGTAGCTTCCAAGAACCACTCCACCCACCCTTTCTCTCTCTCCCCCAAGGTCAGGCACCATAACATGCATCATTTATCAAGCCCAGGGCTAGACACTGTACATACATGGTCTGCTTTCTTCTCCTCCCCAATCCCATGGGGCAGGAACTCTGGTGATGCCCACTTTCAAGGAGGAAACCAAGGCATGGAGAGGTTATGTCAATTGCCCGGGAGGAAAGCACAAAGCACCGGAGGAAACATCTGCACCTGATCTCTTTGGCTGCACTCTTTTCAGGAACACTTGGAGCCTTGCTCAGGGCATGAGCGGAGCTGACACCCCAAAGCCGGGAGAAGAGTACCCCCTCACAGGAGAGACGGGCAAATGGGCAGCCCAGGGGCTACCCTTCTCTGCTCCTGCAGGCCTGGAAGACATCATTCATCTATGCAGCACTTTTTCCAGGGCTTTACTGTAAGGCCATACAGGTTGCCCACAGGGAGTAGAGTCCCACAGGCCTTGATGTGAATGTTGTGCCCTAGAGTTGTACAGTGCACACCCCACATAGCTGTATCTGTGAGCCCTGACTTGCCACCAGGCCTTGCATGGGACACCCCACTCCCTTCTCCTAACCTAGTGAATTCTGCCCATCTTGCAAGGCCTGGCTCAAATTCTACCTCCCGCAAGGAAGCCTTCCTGGACCAGCTCAGGTCATCTTGATCTCTCTTCCTCTGGACCCCACAGATAAGTACCTTCCATCAGGTACTGGGTGGCTGCTCCTATGTGTGCCTGTGTGTATCTGAGTGTCCTTGATGAGCTCCAGGAGGACAGAGGCTGGTGTGGAAATTACTTGTTTCTACCTTAGCTGACAAGACTCCAAGAGGTCTATAAATATTTGCTCATTGGCAGATCTCCAGATTCTGAGAGATGAAGCCAAAACCCCAGAAATGAATCCGAGATTTTCAGAGGAGTGGAGGTGGTCTCTAAAAGAGCATGCACTCCCTGTTTTATAAGTAGGGAAACTGAGGCCCAGAGAGGGAAGTGATTTGCCCAGAGTCCCAAGGTCAGTTGGAGTGCTGACTCCTTGTCCAGTGCTCTTTCCATTTCCTGGGCTTTGTCTCTCAGCCTGCCTCTTCTCCAGAAATGCTGCAGCAGGTTTGTCTGTGGGGCCCCCACACTTGTCTACTTGATCTCTAGAAAAGTCCCTTCAAGGCCTGGTCCAACCACCCTTCAGTTCCTGAGGACCACCCACCCTTTGCCCCAAGCTGGCCTCCCCACCAGAATAGAGGCTATCCTTCTCTGGTTGTATTAAACCAACTATTTTTGCATGATCCAACTATAAGGGCCCAATTTCCCCCCCAAACCTCGGGTCAGAGCAGCTCGGAGAGGATTTGGGGCCCTCTCCAATCCTGTTGTAGGCTCGCTGAGTGTCTCTAGAATATCTGCTCCTCCATCCCCCTCCCCCAGCTCAGCTAGGGCAGAAGCAGCTACACCCCAAGGGACCTTGCTTGCTGGAATCCAACCACCTCCCAGGCCTGCCCACAGTGACTAAGCTGGCCAGCAATACTGCAGCAGCCACCACCCAGCAACCTGGGGTTTTTCCACTCCAGAAATACTGCAGGATCTGCCCTTGATTGGCCCACCGGAGTAGCAGTTGGCTGACATTAAGCCAGTTGTACCAAACTCCCATTTTCCTGGGGGCTTCAGGTCTGGCTTTACCAAGGCAAGGAGAAGAAAGCCCCCACAAATGCTGTGGAGGTCTTCACTGGTTGGAAGAAGTGTTTGGGGAGGTTAAGGCCACACAGAGAAAAAACCTAGCAGGCTGGAGTAAGGGTCCCCTTTTCACCCAAAGAACATTTTTATTGGCAGGAAAGTTGGAGCTTCTGCCATATGATCAAAAATGACTAAAGAAAACAAAGAAACAAATATGGTCTGGTACTTACTACAGGCTAGGCATTTTCACTTCTTATGTTTCACTTATTCCCCACAATTAAGAAATTGGCGTGATTGTCCCATTTCACGATATGGAAACTAAGGCTCAGAGAGATGAAATACTTACCCAAGGTCAGAAGAGTGAGATTTGAATGCAGATCCGCCAGATGCCACAGCCCAGGCTCTTTTGAGTATACCATCCTGCTAGAAATTAGCTCCAACCTTAAAAATGAATCCAGCCTCATTCCTGTTGCAGAAGTCTTTTTTGCATGAGCTGGTATGAGGACGGGCTTCCACGTAGACACGAAAGGCCACTGGTCTGGCTCTTAGAGGCTTTGGGTCTGGGTTCTGCTCCCCACTCAAAGAGTAAAACTGCTTCTTGTCTTGGGACTGTACCTTCTCCACCTTTTTGCTTAGGAAGGAAGGACCTGGAGGTCTCCAAGATGCCTTCCAGGTGCCAGGCCCACATCCTCCCTGTTAGACGGCCCCGTCTCCCACTGGAGGAAAGTGGGTAGAAGGCAATGCAATGTTGGAGGAAAAGCAGAGGCTTTGGGGTCAGGCTGACCTGGGTGTAAGTCCTGTGTGGCTTTGGGCAACATGCTTAACTCTCCCAGCCTCAGCTGGGGCCAATGTTACTAGAGTATTTAGTGTGTATTGTGTTATAAGCTTATAGTATATTTTGGGGGAAAACAATGATATAATCCACGAATTGTAAGTCCTGCGTGGCTTTGGGCAACATGTTTAACTCTCCCAGCCTCAGCTGGGGCTAATGTTACTAGAGTATTTAGTGTGTATTGTGTTATAAGCTTATAGTATATTTTGGGGGAAAACAATGATATAATTCATGAATTGTGCCTAGCAAAGGATTTAGTATGTTAGTCAGCATTCAGTACATATGCTCAGAAAAGGAGTCATTAGCCTGTCACCAAGTGTTTATGGAGCGCCTACTGCACAGCTAACTTGGTGAGATCATTTGCCCAGAGCAGTAGGCTCGTGCCTGTGACTCCCAGGCTTCCCCTGCGTGTGTAGCCACATCCCTGAGAGCAGGGAAGGGGGAAGGCAGTCGGGCTGCCATTGGTCCTGGGTGCTGAGGCCCAGGAGGTATGATGACTTGGCATCATTCTTGCAGTTGGAGGAGGAGCCCAAGCTGGGGAAGCACTTTAGAGGCCAGGCCCACACCTTTCCCTCCCTGGCAGGTGTCTCTCCATGGTGCCTCCACTGTACTGCACGACTCATCCAGGTGGTCCTCCCACCCTCCCACCCCAGGGGCCACCCAAAGAGTGGAATCCAGGCTTTCAGAGTAAGGCCCTGCCAGGAGTTGCCCTGGGGTCACCAGCCTCCAAGATGGCCCCAAGTGATCCCTTATCCTGGTAGTTCCAGCCCACCCTTGAGTAGGCCCCTTCCACACTATCAGGGTTGGTCTGTGAGACCAATAGAACACCGCAGAAGTGGTGATATGTCACTTCTGAGGTTGGGTGATAAAGGACTGTGGTGTCTCCCCCACCCCCTCACTCTCAGCTCGCTGCTCTGGGGGAAGCCAGCTGCCATGTCATGAAGACCCTCTGGCAGCCTAGAGCCAGTCAGTCCCCCGAGTCGGGGCTTCAAGCGTGTCCATTCCCCAGACAGTGTAGGCCATTTCCTTATCGTTAGACATCTAATTGTTCTAACTTTTGCTAGCATAAATAACACTGCAACGAACATCTTTATATGTCCATCTCTGCACACAGCTTCAAATGCATCCATGAGATGGATTCCTGGCAGAGAATGTGCCACCCTCCAGGGTAAATGTCTTTAAATTTTTAATAGAAATTGCCAAATTACCCTGCAAAAGTTGATCAAACTCCCAAAAAAAGTACGTAAGAGAGTCTGTTTCTCCACACCTAGCCAGCACAAGGTGATACACTGAGCACAAAGTGGGTATAACCAAGAGCTTGTGTCAGTGGCCAAACACTAGCCCCACTGAGCACAGTGGGACTTGCCAGACCGTCACCACCTCCAAGGAGCCCACAGGATCATCCAGGAGAAGACCTTGGCAGGATGGACAGAGAAAAGGTTGGAGGGAAGGCTCTTCTCTTTTCTCCCGCATCCTGTCATAGCATCAGCACACGGGCAATGATTCCCTCACATCTGCACTCAGTATACAAATATTTAGCAGTATTTGAACAAACACTCACTGCACAAATACTTAGTATAAAGCTCCAGGGGTCTAGGTGGGATGTGTTTGTATTTTCATAAGCAATCGGATTGAGTCCTCACTGTCTTCCTCTTTTGACTCTCACCAGAGAATGCCTTTTTAACTCCTCAATCACACACGTGCATGCAAGCACACACACACACACACAGACACGCACACACACATGGGGTTTGTCAGGGTTCCCACCGCCCATATGTGAGCACCAAACAGGCCAATACGTTCTTTCAAATGAATTGTCTTGAAAGACTTCTCCAGCATTCGTTTGGTGGGGGAGGAGAAAAACCGATTTCATATGTGCAAAAATTCTTTATCTCTTTCCGATGTTTATAACTCCTTTATTCATTTATCCATTAATTGAACAAATATTTATTGAGCACTTCCCATGGATCGAGATAGGGAGAGAGAAAGGGTAAGCGTAAGGCTAGAGCTGACTTATATGGATATGTTTACAAAGCGTGGGTCAAAATACGTTTCAAACTCCCTCTTCCTTGCTTTGTGCTAAGTGCAGGCGACAGAAGGATGAGCAAAAACAGATGTAGTCTCCCTGCACTCAAGGACTTTATAATGAAGTGGGGGAGGCAGCCATTACTTAAACAAGCTCGCTAATAAATCCGTCGTTAGGACGGTGACAAGTGCTGTGAAGAAGTGCCAGCACTGGCCATGGGGGGACCTGTTCTCGTTGGCTGGGGGTTGGGAGGTGGTGATCAGGGAGGAAGCGCCAGTGAGCAGATGTCCAGGTAGGAGGAGAAGGTAGCAGGGGAGGTGGGAGGCATGGACAGATCTGAGAGATACTTAGGAAGTAAGATCACAGCGAGGCGAGGAAAGAGAGATGTAGGGGACTCTGGGGTTTTGGCTCTAGGTAAGATCTTTTCCAAAGGGTGGAAATATTGGAAGAGTCCCAGGTTACAGGCCCTGAATGCAACACAATATTTTAACTTATTTGGACTTTTATGTCCCAGCTTTTCCATCACGCGATCTGCTTAACTTGAGTCACCCTCACTGACTGAGGTTAGAGGTAACTTACACGGATATGTTTACAAATTCTTGTTAAAATATAGTGCAAACTCCTCAATCCCGGCTCTCACGTAAGCAAAACCCTACTCGGTTGTCTGTACTTGTTGTTCCCTCTTCCATTTTTCAATTTTCTTTTGCCATTTTCCAGACCACACAATTTCTCAGGAGGCCCAGAAAAGGGTTTTGAGTTTGGATAACAAAATAAATCAGTTGCTCCCAGCTCCCAGCACCATACTGTGTACAATTCCGTTTCAGAGTTTTGAATACCTGGGGTTGGCGACATCGGGACACTATGGGTGGGTGCACGTGAACGTAGCAAAACCACTCAGCAGGGAGAGTTCAAGAGAGAAGGGAGATTTTTCTTCTCATATTATTCATTTAGACAAAAGAAGGGTCAATTCAAATTTTGCCAGCCATATAATAAGTCTCCTCTGAAAACCCGAATGAATGTGGACCATATGCCCGTTTTATTTCAGGGACATTCATTCATCACTGTATCTCCAGCACCCAGAGTAATGCCTGCACATAGTAGATGTTCAGTAAATATTTGTTGCATGAATGAATAAGAGGATGTTTTATATTCTCATATATATATATATATATATGTATATATATATCAGTCCTTTTAGTCTAGTTCTTCCATCACCAAATAATTGTTTAGAGCAGGCAGCTCTGATCTTACATTTAGCATCACTTAATAGGAGAGAAGACCTTTATGACCAGGAAGGACAGAGGGAGGAGAGGGCTGAGGGGTGCAGATGGTGACTTGTCCATTCAAAGTGACAAGGATGCCCTGTCTGTGGGCAGCCAGAGTCCCTTGATTCCAAGATGTGCAATTTGTTCACATTTTAATAGTCTGGATATCTGGATGGGGCTTCTGATTGATACACACAATTAAAAGGCAGTGTTGTTTTTTCATCCTCCAAGGAGCTAGGATAAGGATGATGGTTTCTGCAAAATTGATGGAAATATATAGTAGATTCATTTTAAAAGCACTGTCCCATCACTCAGTCCATTTCATCACAGCCACCCTACAAGGATCTGGTCCTCTGTTGGGGATGCAGGTCCGGTGGCCCTAGTGGGTCAGCTCTGCTGTCTGCTCCCTAGACCACTCACATACTCTGCACTTGCCCAGTGGCTCTCAACTTTAATAATCCCCCCTTGGCTGCACCAAACTGCTAAGACCAAGGGCTCTCTGGGCCTTTGGCCCAGACATTGATGGGTTGTCCCCCGTCCCAGCAGCCCTGGCCCCCAACTCTCACTGCCCAGCAGGGTTGCCTAGGGAGGGGCTTTGCTTCAGAACACACCGGATGCAATGGAGTCTCCTTCGTGTGCACCGTCCCTGGGAGGAGCCCGAGTCCTCGCTTGACCTCAGAAGGCCAGAGAACAAGGCAGAGTGGAATGTTTAGTCTCAGCAAAGGGGAAGGCACCCATGAAATGTGTCAAGACTCAAGTGTGATTTTGAGGCACCGAAAGTCAGCCCTGTCCCTTAACCTCCCTAGGGACGACAAGCTGCCCGAAGCCTGGGAGCACGTTCACATCCAACGCTGGGTGCAGCCCTGCCGATGTCAGGACCCACAAGGCTCAGTCTTGAAGTGACGTTGGAGTCAAATAGCACAGTTCAACAATTAGCAATTAATTTAATCGATTTTTTCCTACTCATATTTCTTAAAAGATGCTTGAGGGGAACCAATCCATATGCTCTCTGAGCAATGCTTTTTATGTGCAGTTTTTTCTTTGCCCAAGTTTTGTTTCACACACTGTATTCTCTGGCACTCCTCTCCCAGCTCCGCTAATCCTTCTGCAAATCCCAGGTTTGGCCCAAGGAACCGTCCTGGCAATAGCAGAACCCTCTTGTGTGGGTAGGAAACAGGAGGGACTGAGCCACACCAGAGTTCTCCTTAGCAGCTGGGGGAAGCAAAGGCCTGGGGACACTGATACCACAGCCACTCTTGTCTTATTCAATAACAACAGTAGCTCGGCATTTATGGAGCACTAGGTATCACGTTAAATCTTGATAACAGCAACAGCAATAATAATACAAGCTAACGTTTATTTGTTAAGAATGTGGGCTCTGGGCCAGGCGTGGTGGCTCATGCCTGTAATCCTAGCACTCTGGGAGGCCGAGGCTAGGGGATCACTTGAGCTCGGGAGTTTGAGCCCAGCCTGAGCAAGAGCAAGACCCCGTCTCTACTAAAAATAGAAAAAGTTAGCCTGGCAATTGAAAATAGAAACAAAAAATTAGCTGGCTGTGGCGGCTCACGCCTATAGTCCCTCCCAGCTACTCGGGAGGCTGAGGCAGAAGGATTGCTTGAGCCCAGGAGTTTGAGGTTGCTGTGAGCTAGGCTGATGCCACAGCACTCTAGCCCAGGCAACAGAGTGAGACTCTGTCTCAAAAAAAAAAAGGGGGGGGGGGGCTCTGGAGACAAACCCTTTGGCTTTGAATCCTAGCTCTGACGTTTATTAGCTATATGACCTCAAACCTCAGTTTTCTCATCTGTAAACAGGGTCTAATACTAGCACCCACTTCCAAGGGTTATCAGGAAGATGGCATTAGCTGATGCAGGTGACATGCTCAGGCTGTGCCCGGCACTCAGTAGGTATTCAGCACATGTTACCAGGTGCCTCAGACCGTTGAAGGCTGTAAACCTACGAGACAGGTGCTATCATCACTGCCATTCTACAGACAAGGAAATTGAGGCCCAAAGAGGCCAAATAACTTGCCCAGGTTGACACAGTTCACATATAGAAGGACTATATTTCAGATTCATGCAGCTGGCCCCAAGCCCACCTTCTTAACCACAGTGCTCACTGTCTCTACAACTCCGCTTTCCAGATGAGGAAACTGAGTTGAGTCCTGTTCACCCCAACAGAAGGAGGGTGGCCCCTATGGTGCAGATCAGTTCTGACATTGTCCTTTGCTCTGAGAGCCCCAGGAGGTCCCTGAGAGGTAAATAAGCTTTCTAGAGACCAGAGCACGGCCAGAGCCCTGCAGTCCAGCACCAGCCCCGGGGACCATGCTGCCCAGGGCTGGGTGTCATCTCTCCTAGCTTTCTGCAGTCTGGTCACATCCCAGGGAGGAAGTGTCTCCCTCTCACAGTAGTCGGGGTGCCCCCCCCCAAACAAAAGCAGTCCCTGAGCATCTGCTTGTGGCCTGGAGCAAGAGGTAGACTCAGAAGGTGAATCGTCCTGGGGTATGGAAAGCACTTGGGAGATGCCCTTTGGGCACGGAAGTATTAGCATGTCCAGGTTGATAGGGACAATGACAGAAGACTGGAAATTTGGCTTGAGAAACAGCCACCATATCCCCAGTGAGGCTAGACCAGTGCCCTGCATACAGTAGCACTGGGTGGACACTGTCTAGTGCTGGAACCTTCTTCCTATACTCAAGTGGCTGGCCCACCATGAGGGAGGGCTGCACCCTGTGTGCAGTTTCTAGGAGTCACTGTGGATCTCGCTGTACCATCCAAACTCCCACACACACTGCACCTCATAAGCAAAGGAGTAAAGCTGAGCATGTGCAGAGTGCCTACTATGCGCCACCCCTGAGCCTGGTCATTTCTCCTTCCATTGTCTCAGTCAATCCCCTTCTCACAATACTTAGGTGCCTTTTCTTGGAATGACCCAAGGCCTTGTCTCTATGAGGCAATAGGGACTTGGTTTGAGGGGACGGCTTCATTCCAGGAGAGAGAGGAGGACCTAGGTGACCCACAATTGCTCAGCCACCTAGAGGCCTGTTTCTATAGGGGACCTTGAAGCCCTGCGTTTGCACGGACACCTCCCAGAAGCAGTGGCTCCACATTCCATGTCCAGGAGGGGCATCTGGGAAACCTCGGGCCTCGCGGCCTTTCTTATTCAGGCTCTGGCGTGTCTGGCTGGGAAGGGGGCCTGGAGCTGAGGGCCGCTTCTGTCTGGAAGTGTTTTCAAATAAAATTCAGTCCCCAGAGAGTCATCAATCTGAGAAAGAAGGAGTCCGTGACATTCCTGGGGCCGCCCAGGGCAGATCTGGCAAAACCCAGAGCAGGCCTGAGGCCGTCTGCCCTACAGCTCCTCGCCCCAGGGGACTGCTAGGTGGCACAGACTCTGGCCTTGTATGGGCAAAATTGTCCCGCCAAGCCCAGCTTTGGAGTCAGCTTTGTCTCTATTTTAGGCCCTGGGGGTAGTGTCGGCCGCTCCCTTCAGCTCTCATTGGCTCAAACACCAGCCAGGCCTGCCAGGACCCTGATGCAGCCCTGGTGGTGAGGGGTAGTGGGGGGTTTAGCTGGAGTCCCCAGCCTCAGGGAGGAGGAGAGCGCTAAAAATAATAACAGTAATAGCAACAACCAGCTATTATTTCCTGCCAAGCGTCATGCTAAGAGCTTTCCATGGGTGGTATCTTTCAGACTAACAAAGTGGGCAACATCATTATTCCCCCTTTACCAAGCATCTTCTAGAAGCTAGGTAAACTTGCCCAAGGCCATGCAGCCAGCAAGGGACTGCAAAGCCAGGCACTCTGCCTCCCAGCCCCTTGGATGTGCTGTCTCCAACGGCACTCAGAGCTGGAAGGGGCCTGCATGTGAGCCAGCCCTCCATCCCACAGGGAGCCTGGGCTTCCTGGGCCCCAGTGGCAGGTCCAGGCCTGGATCATCCAGGCTCCAAGGCCAAAGCTCTGCCCCTTCCACTGAGCACTCGGCCCTCTAAGGATCTAGCCAGACCCTGACTGCCAGAGGAGGGTCTAAACAATCCAGCCCTGCTCAGAGTGGTCCAGTTCTGGGACCCAGGAGAAGCAGTGTGTACAGAGAAAGGCTGGAACCCTGTGGGCAGCTGGGGGCAGCATGGAGGTGGGGGGCTCTAGGCCTAGGCCAGAGAAAAGATGGGGTGGGGGAGCCCCCTGCAAACTTGGGCCCTCAGACTAGTCCTCCACCACACTTTGGCCTTCAAGCCGATTCCTTGTGTTGTGGATCTTTAGAGCAAATAGACCTAGATCCAAATCCAGCTTCTGCCACTTAGCAGCTGTTTGATCCTGGGGACAAAATCCTCCATCCCTCTAAGCCTTGGTTTCCTCATCTGTAAAATGGGGATATTGGGTCCACTGTCTTTCCTACTTGTTGAGAGAATCAGATGTAGTATGACCACCTGTCCAGGTTTGCCTGGGACTGGGGAGGTTCTAGGGACGTGGGACTTTCAGCAATAAAGACTGGGAATGTCCCAGGGAAACCAGGAGGAGCTGGTCTTCCTGGGAAACCTAGTATGCAAAGCACGGAGCTCAGTGCCTGGCAGAAAACACGCTCAACGCACAGACACCGCTCTTGCACGAGCAGGCCCACTCCTCAGCTGCAGCTCCCTGCATCAGCCCTGCCTCGCTGCGGGAGATTTGCCACACAGAGCCCCTGAGCCCGGGACAGAACAAAGCCAGTGCTGCCCTCAGTGTCCCCCTCCCCACAGTGGAACCCCTTTGTCCTCAGAACCCTCCCCGCCCCCGCCCCAGGCAGGCTGGGTGCCAGCGGCAATTACAGACTCACTTATTCACAGAAGCCGCACGTGCAGCCCACGATCAGCGGTAATTAGGCAGCTAAAGGGGTTTGAAAGCCCATCAGCCAATGGGGGGAGGGGGTACTGAATGGCACAATCAGCCTCACCAGGCAGGGGGAGATTGGGGCTCTTGGGGGGACAGCCAGTGAAGCAGTTCCCCCCACCCCCTCTACAGCTGCCGCGTACAATGGCAGGGTGGGGGCGCATTTACTGGGAACCAGAAGGCACAGGGCAGACTGGCACAGGGAGAAGGGGTGGGTGGGCCGGGCTGGGGCTTTGAGGACCAGGCCAGCCTCCCCGCCAGTGCGCCTCCACAAAACACATCTGCCACCGCCAGCGAGAGTCCTTAGTCTGGGGTCCGCCCTTTCCAGGAGGAATCCTCTCCCTGCCAGGAAGTTCCGTCCCCTTCACAGGAAAGAGCTTCTCCAACTGTAAAGTGCCAGCAAATCACCAGGGTTCCTGCTAAAACGTACACTCTGGTTCCGCAGGTCTAGGAGGGGCCTGAAATCGTGCGTTGATGACCTGGTCTGGGACCACACTTTGAGGAACAAGGTTCAGTGCACTCTAGGGAAAGGGTGGCAGAGGGGAAGGGAAGACCCTGGGTCATTTCCCTGCTGTGTGACCTTGGATGGGCCCCCAGTTCCTGATGCTGAAAAGAGGGGTGTCATGCCTGCATCGCAGCGCTGGGCTGGGAAGGCCATGAGAAACGGCTGCGAACACCCCCTTGTGAGTCTCAGAATGGCTTCCGTGGGGAGGGGGCCAGACCTCAGCTCGGGTCAGCTTGGCCCAGCTTGGCAGTGGAACTACTCATTTCCTGATTTTGGAGTCCCTGGGTAGTTTTGGGGTCCCCCAAGGGGTGCACGGGGTGCGCAGACATCAAGAAGAAGAGTTTGCCCCAGCAAACCTGCTCTGTGCTTCTCCCCAGACTCGTGCTCCTGACTGACCTTCTGATTCGGGCTATCTCTACTCCAAGCCTCTGTGCACGTGGCTCTAGCTGCCTGGGACACCTGCTTCTCCCTCACCTGATTCACTCCTGGGAGCTCCCTGGCCTCCCTTTCCCCGTTCTACCTGCAGGCTCAGCCCCACCCTCACCCTCAGGACCAATCAGAACTAAAGGTCGCAGGTCGCCAGGCAGTCTTTGCTCAGGGGCCCAGTGCCTGGTTCTGGTGACCCCATCCCCTCCCAGGACTGGCTTTGGGGTCTGGGAGGGTCTGGCTTTGCTCTGCCTGCTGCAGCCCCTCCCAAGAATGCTCGCCTTCCCTCCCTCCAGCCCCCAAGGCCCGACAGAATAGCTCCCTGCTGCTGGCTGCTGCCCAGAGGGTGAGGGCCTGGGGTGAGGTTCTTCCGGGTGAGACATCAACCCCCTGGGTAACAGGTGCTCCTGGCAGAACCCAGACCCGCACCCTGTGGGCGGCTGCCAGGTCAAGTTCCTGAAAACCTCCTGAGCTGCTCTCCAGGCTGGGAACCAGAGGGCGTGTGAAAAGTCAGAGGGCAATGGACGGACAGTGTTTAATGGGTGCTGAGTTTCAGTTTTACAAGATGAAGAGCTTTGCAGGGGGACGGTGGTGATAGTTGCCCAACATCATGAATGTATTTAACACCACTGAACTGTACACTTTTAAAAAATGGTTATGATGGTAAATTTTATGTTATGTGTATTTTACCACCAAACAAACAAAAAAAAAAAGGTGGGGGGAGAATCTGGCATTGGCTGAAAAGCCATGTCCTCACACTGAGGTGATTTCCACAGAGCCTTCTTTGCTTAAACTTGGAACATTGTGCTACACTTTTTAATGAACTTTTCTCTTTTAATATTTCTCTCACTCCTTTTTAAAACAGGTTTCTCATAATTTAATTACTTTTCTGCAAAATGTAATAGCATTTTACATTTTAAAATGTTTATTATGAAATATTTCAGATGAACCAAAAGGTCTCACTCAAGTCTCCCCCCACCCCACCCAGCTTAAGCAATAAAACATCACCAGGGCAGTTGCAGCCCCCTGCACCCCTGCAGGGTGCATCTTCTCCCTCCCCACCCCAGAGGGCCACCATCCCGGGTGTTCCATCCGGACCCCTTCTGCCCTGAGCGAGGCCATAGCAGCTCTCCTGTCTGTGGAGTAGCTTCTCTATCAGATGCCTTACCAGGGGCTTTTGCATATTATCTCGTGTAACCTCCACAACAAACAACACTACTAGGTAGTGTTACTATCCCTATTTTCTGGTAAGGATTCAGAGGCTCAGAGAAGTTAAATATCTCACCTGAGGTCACTCAGCATTCAGAGAAGGCAGATTCCCAAACTGTCCTTTTCCAGACACCAATGAGGACCTAAAAGTGTCCCGTGCAGCCTGAGTAACAGGGTGGTCCCTCTGACTACACCCTCCGTGGTCACTGGCGGTTCCCGATGCCCAGTCTCTTGGGGAAGTGAGTGATAAAACCTTGAGTTGGTCACCAGGGACAACTCTGGCCCTCCTGCATCAGGATGAGTTAGAAGCCAGAGGAGAGCTGTTTACTCAACTGCCGGAGAGACCCTCACCTTTCCCTAGAAACCATCTAGGGCCTTCTTCCAGAAACTTCTTCCAAAGAGTGGGTCATTCCTGGGGGCCCTGCTTCACTCTCCCTGGGTGCAAGCCGGACAGCTTGGGGTAGGGCTGGGGAGAGACCGGAGGGGCACGAATCCTTCAAGGCCAAGCTCAAAGCTCAGAGCAGTGTGGGGAGGCTTGATCCCAAATCTACCCCTTCTCCTGGTGCCCCCACCAGCATGGCCCCTCAGGTGGTCTAGGGCCACATAACACACAAGCGGGGAGGGCCTATGTCCCCTTGGCCCAGGAGTGAGGACAAACACTTTCCCCACTTCCTTGCCTGCAGAGGAAAAAAGCCCCAAGAAAACAAAGGCTGTAATTGCAAATCCATTTCCTTCTGCCTGATGGGCTGCCACCGAGGCCCCTCCCTGAGCCGTTAACACTGGGAGCAAGTCGTTCTGGCTCTGAGAGGACCTGTCTGCAGGCTGCACTGGGGTGAGGACACGCTGGGAGAAAGGCTCAGAGTCCCCCTTCAGCCCCTTGGGAGAGGGGAAGGAGCCCGTGGGGGAGCCTCTTCCTTCTTACACCCCACCCTCCACACATGCACGCAAGCACATACACCCTTCACCTCCACTCCCCCGACCCTCCCAGCCCAGCCACAAACCCGAGGGAGAAGCTCAGCTTCTTTTTACATAATGCCTCCTGTCTGCTTACAGTTCGGATTTACAACCCAGCTGAGAAGGCAAGATCTCACATTTTGCTTGAATAATGCAGGAATGCATGAATAAACCTCCACTTAACAGATGGGCAAACCGAGGCCAGACTCTGCCACCGACACGTCGCCAGGAGAGGAGGTGCCGGAGTCCCGTGCTTCTCCATACACACTCTTTCCCCAGAATCTTAGAACATTTCCTGACTTCAGTCACTTTAATACTTCTTCCCTCATCTTTTTTTAAAGCTTGGATGCCTGTTGCTGGTGTCTGCTAACAAAAGACTGAACAGAAACAGCCAGAAAGACTGGAGGGGAAACTTGGAAATAAGCCACGACCCAGAGCTGGGCAGCTTGATTTGCTCCAGAACACAAGCTCCGCTCTGGGTTGTGATTTTGCTTTGCATACGTATCATGAGCTCTGTTCGCCAAATTTTCTGCTGGTAAAAATTGCTCCTAAGCTGAGCACGGTGGCTCACGCCTGTAATCCTAGCACTCTGGGAGGCAGAGGTGAGAGGATTGCTTGAGTTCAGGAGTTCAAGACCAGCCTGAGCAAGAGCGAGACCCCGTCTCTACTAAAAATAGAAAGAAATTAGCCAAACAACTAAAAATAGAAAAAATTAACCGGGCATAGTGGCACATGTCTGTAGTCCCAGCTGCCCGGGAGGCTGAGGCAGGAGGATGGCTCAAGCCCCAAAGTTTGAGGTTGCTGTGAGCTAGGCTGATGCCATGGCACTCTAGCCCAAGCAACAGAGCGAGACTCTGTCTCAAAAAAAAAAAAAACAAAAATTGCTCCTGGTTTCCACATTGCTTGGTATTATGTGTCTGTTTATGTTTCTGTCTCCTGCATGAGACTGCGAACTCCTGGAGAGTAGGGACTCTTTTTTACACATCTCTGCGACCCCCATACCCAGGACAGAGCCTAACACAAAACAGGTGCTTAGTAAATGTTTGAATAATAATAATAATCACGTCTATCATATACCAAGGAAGCATAACTTTTAATGTAAAAGTTACGGGGATGATCTCCAGAATCACACTGCCTGGACTAAAATCTACGCTTAATTTTCTTAATTTCCCTGTGCCTCAGCCTCCTCATCTGTGAAATGGGCTTATAGCACAGTCCCTGTGGATGCCAAAATCCACTGATGTTCAAGTCCCTTATATAAAATGGCATAGTATCTGCATATAACATATGCACATCCTCCCATATACCTTAAATCATCTCTAAATTACTTATAATACCTAAATCAATGTAAATGCTGTGTAAGTAGTCATTATACTGCATTGGTTTTATTTGTATTATATTTTATTGCTGTATGGTTATTTTTTAATTTTTTTTTAATATTTTCAACCTGTGAATGCAGAGCTCACACATCCTGAGGGCTTACTGTACCCTACAGGGTCGAGCAGAGGATTAAATGAGTGTGGTCGCCAGCTCTAACTTGGCCTCTGGTTATCCCACCTCCTGGTATTCATGCCCTCATGTAATCCTCTCCCCTCGAGTGTGTGCTGGATGTAGAAACTTACTTTGAACCAGCAGAATACAGCAGAGATAACGGCATGCCACTTCTGCAATTAGGTTACTCCGTAGCAGACCTCCCTTGCTGGCCTTGTGAAGCAGGGTGTCGTGCTGGAGACTCCCATGCGGCAAGGAGCTGAGGGCAGCCTCCAGCCAACAGCCAGCCAGGAACTGAGGTGCTCACTCCCAAACCCCTTGGGACCTGAATTCCGTCAATACCAGAGTGAGCTTGGAAGCTGATCCTTCCCTGCTCCAGCCTTCAGATGAGACCTAAGCCCAGCTGCACCTTGGTTGCAGCTTTCTAGGCGACCCTGAAGCAAAGGACCCAGCTAAGCCGTGTCCACATCCCCCACCCACAGAGACTGAGATAAGTGCATTGTTTTAAGCCTCAAAGTTTGCGGTAATTTGTTACAAAGCAATAAATAACGAATGCAATGTCTTATGCATGCGCTATGCCTAGAACAGGGCTGGCACACTGTAGGGGTCATTATCGAGCACGTGCTCTGGGCCAGCACTGTGCCTTAAATGCCTATTATTCAATGTCTCATTTCTCCCTCACAGCCATGCTGAGTTAGGTTATCATCAGCTTCATTGGGAAGGTGAGGAAACTGAGGCATGGGCAGGTTAAGACACTTCCCAAGATCCTGCAGCTAACAGTAAAGCCAGGATTTAAATCCAGGTCTGTATGACTCAAAAGTCATGCGTGTCAATGTAAGAGGCATAATCCCAATGAATGAATAAATGACGAAGTGAGGAAGCGAATGAATGAATAAGTGAGAGGGAAAACATTAGGGCTTAAGAAACACTTATTTAGTAAAGAAAATCATTAATTATCACTATGCCAGACCCAGTGAGACCAGAGATGCTGAAGATCCAGTTGGTGCCTGGTCCATGCAGCCTGCCGAGCTGGCGGCCACCACCCAAGGGACTGGGAGACCCTCATGCATGTGCCCACTGTTGAGAATGCCTGATCCAGGGCTCCCCTTACAGAACCAGCCGGAAAGGCTCTGGTTTCTTCTGGGAATGGGGGAAATGGGATCGGGGGACAGAAAACCAAAGTGGCGTGGAAAAGAAAAAGAAAGGGCCTAAAGAAAGATCTGGAACTCAGGAAAGAACCTAAGCCCCATCAGCTGAATTCTATGAACACACTTGACTTCCAGTTCAGGAAACATTTGCGTGGGACAGTGACCCTGCTCTGGAACACCTGCATTTATATAGTCCCTACTGTGTGACAGTCCTGGCTGAACACCTGACACATTTTTTCTCATTCAGCCATCACAACCACCCTGTTCAGTGACATCTATGGGAATTTGAGGCCAAAACAATTCAGAAACTGGCCCAAAGACACCCAGCCAGAAAGTGGCAGACCTAGAATTTGAACCGTTTTTGCCTAACTCCAAAAAGCCATGCTTATACACCACCATGCGATGCTGGTGGCAAGCTGATGTCTGAGACGGACACCGCTGGGTGGCTAACCCAGCACCCATCCCCCACCCTTCTCCCTTGCCTGCTCCCCCGACGGAAGCTGCAGAAGGGAGACGTGCTCTTCCCGTAGGCCAAGGCCAGGAGGATTGCGGAGCTGTTGCCACCGACACTGCTGAGCCCCCGAACCAAAGTTCTCAGCTGCTTAATTCCAGCTTCTCGTGTGGGGTAAACAAAGCCACATTTGTTTTAGTCACTGCTGGTTGGGGTTTCTACTACATGCAGCCAAAAACCTTCCTGATGATACACCGGCAAGAGGGAATCTGTATCTCAGGGTGTTTCGCACACGTTTCTTGGCTGGGCGAAGCTGGAACATACACATCTACTTTTGATTCCTCCCCAAACCTCACTGAAACCATGGTCCGGGGATATTCTCTGAGGCATAAAACGACAATGAGAGGGAGACTAGGAGAGGAAAGAACAGCATGAAAAACTGCAACTGGAAAGTGGCCAAACAGGTTGGAGCTGACCTAGGAGACCCTGAAAGGTGGAATCCTAAGCCCGCACTTGGGAGAAACTGAGAATGAACCTGATCTGCTCTGCAGAATCCCCCAGAGGTTTCAGAATTGACAGCTCCCGCGATGTCTGGGAGTGGGAGTGAGGGATTAGGGTGGAGGTAAACTAAAATGTCAGGATCAGTTGAAAGTATTTAGAGAAGCATTTAGATTCCCAAATCTCTCCCTCAATTCCTTGCAATTGGGCAACCCCCCTCAGCCCTCCACCTCCTGCCCAACCCCACCCCAGCAGAAGACAGGAGGAAACTGGAAGAATCTTCCCTGGAACTGACAGCCCAAAAGAACAGGGGTTTTCAAAAAACAGTCCAGCCAGACTGTCCCATAGTGAAGTGGTAACACGGTGCCCTCAGGTTAGGTTTAAAGTACATGCATACATGCATAATGCATACTTACACACATGCATGCATACATGTATGCAAACTAACATACATGCACACTTCCATACATGCATACTAATATACACGCTTGTCCACCCCCTGAGATTCCAATTTAATTGGTCTGGGGTGTGGCCTGGATGTTGGGAATTTTTTAAACTTCCCATGAGTGTAATGCAGAGCCAGGTTGAGAACCTCTGTTGAAGAACATGAATCTCCCCACTGAGGCCCATCAAAGCTGCCCCAGCTGAGGCTTCTGGAAACATCTGGAATGAGGGTCCAAACTTTATCTTCAGGCCAAACTTTCCTCTGAGAGACAGAACCTGCAGCCCTACTGGTTGCCTTAAAGCACCTCAAGTTCAGACATAAACTCATGCTCTTTACCCTTGAACCCGGCCCTTTCATCCCCGTCTCAGGCACCGACGCTGGCGTCTGCTCCTTGGCAGAAGCCGGTGTCCTCGTACTCATCCCTGACGTGACCCATAAGCTCCATCTTCTAAACACCTCCCCAGTCTGTCCACTTTCCGCCACCTCCATCTGCCCCGTCCTCACCAAGCTGCCGTCAGTTATCACCCTCGGCAGGTCTCCCCACACAAGCAAGCCTGCCTCAGAACACCAAATCGCATCACGTTACTCCCGGGCTTAGGGACGTTCATGGTGCATTAGTCTCCTGGGATTGCCAAAACAAAGTCCTACCAATTGGGCAGCTGAAATGACAGAAATTTATTCTCTTATAGTTTTGGAGAGAAAAATCTGAGATCAAGGTGGCCGCAGGGCTGGTCTCTTCTGTGGGCTCTAAGGGGGAATCTGTTCCAGGCCTCCCCCAGCTTCTAGTCCCTGAGGCCACTGATCCTCAGGCACTTGTTAGCTTGTAGGTTGCAGTTTTCCTGTGTCTTCACATGGTCTTCCCTCTGGGTGTGTCTGTCTCTGCGTCCAAATTTCCCCTTTTATAAGGACACCAGTCACATTGTATTAGGGCCCACTCTAAGGACTTCACCTTAATTGGATCATCTGCAAAGACCCTATTTCCAAATTAAGGTCACATTCACAGGACAGGTTCTAGGGGTTAGGCCTCCATCATCTTTTGGAGGAACACAATTCAACTCAACGCATGGCTTCCCATTGTTTTTAGGGAAAAGAACAAACTCTTCCCGTGGCCATCTTGGCCACACTGTGTGGTGTGGCCAAGCCACTTCTGCATGTTTTCTCCCTTCCTCTGGGCTCCACACTCACTGGCCTCCTTCCCCTTCAAGGCACTGGGCTCCTTCATGCTCACCTACCGCTGTCCCTTGGGCACAGAACTCTCTCCTTGCTGCCTCCTCAGGCACCAACTCCTGCCTGCCCTCGCTGTCCCTGTCCCAGCCTTCCTGCCCTCCAGCCCAGGTCAGGCCAGGTTCCCCAGCACACACTCTCCCTGTCCCCTACCCCCGGGTAGAACACTTACATCACGATTCACTGTTTGTACTCACTCTGTCTTCTCTGCTAGAATGTCAACTCCATGAGGACAGACACTCAGACCATTCCGCTGACTGCTGCCTTCCTAGGTCTCTTGTATGTCCTCCGTCTGTGTCGACTGTCAGCTGCTTGGTGAAAACAGTAGTCACGGAAGATGTCCTCCTTCAGTGTGGAGGCACAGCAGCCTCCTTAGTGGCTGTGGCGTCGGAGTCTTGGGTTGGAATCCCAGCACCACAATTTGCCATCTGTCTGTCTATGGGGCAGGGCACCCAACCTTCCTGAGCAGAGTCCTCATTAGGCCTCAAAATGGCCCTAATGACATCATTTCCCCGCGCCCCCCCACCCCCACCCCGTAGTACCGGCACAGGGCCCAGCATGCAGCAGGCTCTCAGTAGAAGTCAGTTCTCCTCTGCCTAGAAAGAGCACTGGCTTAGGAGTCAGGGCACTGAGCAGACTCATGCCGTGCACCTTGCATAAGGCATTCTCCCTGACCGGGGGGAGCATTTCACCGGCACAGTGAGGGGACCGGACTAAATCAGTGGTCTCAACCCTGACAGATGCAATGTCCCCTTTTGATAGCAAGTATTTAGTAATACCCCCCTTGCCTCCCAAAATTCAATTCTTAGAAAAAGCAACTGCTCACTCACTAAATTGAAATGCTTGTACATGCGTGCACACACACACGCACACACACACAATGCTCTAACTATAACATAGAGGAGAACAAAAAGAAAATAATGTGCACTAAAGTCGTGGGCATTCCAACCCCATTTGAGTAACGGTGTGGCCACGCTGAAGACGTGACGAAGCAGTCAGAGGCTGGCACGCGTTCAAGGGACCACCGCGAGCATCACAGCTGCAATGCAGACTGCACAGTGTCACCAGTGGCACTGCCAGCGAGGACCGTATTTTCTGAGATGGTGAACAGCTCCTGGTGAAGTTCCAGCCAGAACAAAAAAGCCTGATCTATATAATAGTTGCAATCCAGGAAAATTAAGTGAATATAGAGATGCAAAACAAAACAAAAAACACCTTTGTACTTAGGTATAGAACAGAATTACACTCTAGGCTCAGGTATTTCCGAACAGATTTCCCCCTACAACAGTGGTTTTCCAAATGCGGCCTGCAGACCAGCAATATCAGAATGACCCGGGAGCTGTTAGAAACGCACGTTCTCAGCCCGCTGCAGACCTGATGAACCAGGAACTGTGGGGCGGAGACCAGGTTAGGTTCGAGAGCTGCCCTGCAGGAATACGCAGGGGAACACAGACTGTGTAGGATACAGGACAGTTCATTTTGCACGTCCCAGAGTCTGTAGCATCCTTGGCCTCTGCCCATAAATGCCAGTTCACCCCCCACTCACCAAAGCAATCACAGTGCCCCAATTAAGCTGCAGACATCCCCACCAAGCCCCACTGGACTAGGCGGTCAGTAAGGGTCCTTCCTGCTCGGGTTCCCCAAGACTCTTGGCCTCGGTGTGGGGCCGGCAGAGGAGGAGGGGCGTGGGGTGGGCAGACGGCTGAGGAGCCATCCAGGGTTCCTGTGGTTGTGGCCGAGTGATGCTGCTCACCCAGCAAGGGGCGGCCGGGGTGCTGGTTTCTGCTTCTGATGGCTGGAAGCATTGAGGGCAAAGGAGGCTTGGCTTTCAAAGAGCCCTTTCAAACTGCAGCTGAGGGCACTTGGCCATGGAAGCAGACACGGTCGGAGCTCGCTGGATGGTGCTGGGGCCACAGATAGTTTTTCCCTAACCAGCTGTGACCATCTGAAAGGCCAGGACATCACTTAGGGCACAGCCTAGCCCACTCCTGGCAAAGGAAGGGGAGCTGCAGCCTGCCTGGGTGGCTGCAAAACCAAGTTCCAGCACCCTGAGAGAGCCCTCGGGCCCCAGAGAAGAGTGCTTGACCTGGTGCCCCAACACCGTGGGCTGCACTGAGCTACCCCACCCCCGCCCTGACCAGCGGCCAGCCTCTCACCCCCTCTGCCCAGTGGAGCAGGAGGGGCCCTAACCCATGAGTTTCTCAGGTTGTTTCAGCCCAGCCTGGTCTGGCGAGTGGGGGCAGCCGAGCCGGTAGCCCAGCCCCCTTCACCGAGGCCTGGGGGGCTGCCCACAGCCTCCACGCACGCGGCAGCCAGAAAACTCTGTGATTTTACGCCTTAGCCGATGGGACACGAGTAGAAGCAACATGTACCATTTCAGAGCCAAGGCTTTTAGCAGCAGCTGTGCCGCCTCCACATTCTCGCTTTCGCTTTCTGCCAGCTGGATGCAGATGACAACAAGGACCTAAATAATGGTGGAGCCACGAGAGAGAGAGAGAGCTAGGATCCCCGAATTACCATGTGGAGGAAAGCCACATGCAGACTGGGACCTTCCTCTCAGACTCAGATGAGTGAAAAATAAACTTCTACTGTGTTTGAACGTTATATATTTTGTGGTCTGTTTGTTACTGCACCTATGCTAGGACAGTCCATGACACTGGCATGTAGTCACACTTGGGTTGTAGCTGCTGCGGCTGGCAGTGGGGATAGCGTTTGCCACGGCCTTTCTCTTCCAGTGGAGCATGAATCTCTAACCCCGATCGCACTTGGGTAAACTAAACTTTACCATTCCAGGTATCTTAGCAGACATGCAGGCATTCATCAAACACCCGTGAGGGCCCACAACATTCCAGGCCAGTGCTAGGCTCTGGGGACACAAAGATAAATGCAACCCATTTCTGCCCGGTGGCTGCAGGGACAGATCTGTGGCCACACAGTAATAATGCACCATGGGAAGGTATGTGCTGGAGGCATGAACACCTGGCAAGAAGAGCCCAGATCTAGAAGGGGTTTGTCCTGCCTGGGAGCCTGGAAGGACTTTACCTGCAAGGGCAGGTAGACGGAGCTCCCTTGAAAAGACGGGGACAGAGGCAATTGTTAAGAAAAGGAGAAGGGGCTAGAAATTCCAATGGAGAACAGTGTGTGCAAAGGCAAGAGGTTTGAAAGGACTGAGTTGTCTGGGGAGACTGAGACACCTGGGGTGGCCCAACTATCATGGAGTCAGTAGGACCTGGGCTGATGGGGGCTCAGGGGAGGCATATTTTGAATCTAGATCATAGACAGCCTTGAATGCCATGCCCAAGCCCAGCATGAACCATGGAAAGTTCTGAGGAATAGAATGACACCATTCTCACCATCCTCATCCCAGAGCAACTTGGAAAATGTTTTATATCCTTTGTGTGTCGAGCTATGTGCTCTACAACAATATCTCGCTTATTCCTTGCAGCAAGCCCATGAGGCAGGTTCTCTATGATCCCATTTGAAAAATGACAAAATTGAGGTTCTGAGAGGTTGAACTTTCCCAAGGCCACCCAGTAGCAGGAATAGGATTTAAACACACTAGAATACAAGCTTCAGACTTTATTTAGGGCATGGCCATACCCCACACTCAGAACAGTGCCTGGCATGTAGTAAGCTCTCAGTACATACTTGATGAGTGAATATTTGGAATCTATCTGATTCCAGAACCTGTGACACTAGTCAGAATTGGTATTTAGAAAGACGCCCTGGCTTTAGTGGGATGGAGAGGAGGATGGTGAGGGTCTCCGACTCCTCAAGAGAGGCTGGACTAGGAGAAGGTTGAAGAGGCAGAAGCAATGTCAGAGAATTGTAGTGTGAGGAGTTCACTGACCAATTAGATAACAAGAGCTAACATTTATTGAGCAATTACTACATGCCAGTGCTATGGTTAACTGTGTCCTCCCAAATTCGTATGTTGAAACTTAATCACCAATATGATAGTATTAACAGGTGGAGCTTTTAGGAGATTCCACCCCCATGAATGGAATTAATGCCCTTATACTGCTAAAGAGACCAGAATTCTCCCCTTCCACCATGTGAGGAACCAGTGAGAAGGAGCGCTCTATGAACCAAAAGAAAAGGCCCCTGCCAGACACCAAATCTATCCGTGCCTTGATCTTGGACTTCCCAGCTTCCAGAACTGTGAGAAATAAATTTTTATTCTGTGTAAATTACCCAGTCTGAGGCATTTTGTTATAGCAGCAGGAATGGACTAAGACAGCCAGGCACGGTCCTAAGCACTTTGTCAATATTAACTCAGTAACTCTTCCCCACAGGCCCATGAAGTAGGTAGGTGCTCTCCTTAACTCCATTTTGCAGATGAATAAATTGAGGCACAGAGAAGTGAAAGCTCACAGATCCAGTAAGTGAGGGAGGTGGGGCTCGCAGCCAGGCCCGCTGGGGTCAGAGCTCCGGGCAGGGAGGCGTGAGGGAGGGAGAGGAGTCGAGTGCGGCTCCTGGGTTTCTGGTAGCTGAGGGCTTGAGGGGTCAGTGCTTCCTCTGCTGGCCTGGAACTCAGACAAGCCAGGTCACAAGCCAGGGGGCTGCCTGACCTGGCCGGGCCAGTGTTCTGGGTGGCCATTTCTCTGTGCAGGACCCCAGAAGGCCTGAAGGAAGCCCCCTGCAGTGACAACTATGGCTGGTGACTAGGGGTGCTGCAGCCGCTGAGAGCAACGTTCTGCAGAAGAGGAGCTGGGTGGGCCAGTGCCAGCTTCCCACTGTTTCCATATTGTAAGTGGGAGACCAGTCCCCTGCCCCAAGTCCCCTTTGGGCCCCTGACCTCCACCCCTGCTGGGTGGGTGCTCTAGTGCCTGGGATGGGAGCCAGGATGTGGAGGCCCATGGGGCCCAGGCCCTGAGGAAGGGAAGGGCTGGGCGTGAGGGGCAGAGGAAGGACAAGGTCGGGCTCTCTGGGCCCATCCTGTGAGCAGAGACCCGCAGCCACCACATGGCCCCAGGCAGGAAAGGAAACAGGAGGCTTCTCAAAATAGACCAGGAGTGTGCATCTCGGCTGCATTTCCCAGCTCCCGCCATCTGGCCAAGCCTGTGCCGGAAGCCAGGCGGGGGAGGGGAGAGCTGGCACTTGGAGGGGCTCCGACTGCCTGTGGAGCCCGGAGCAAGCTCACCGCCCACCTCTCACCCAGCGCCTTCCCTGCCAGGGTGTGTGTGCATCTTCTCTGGACTCTTATGGCATCGTTGCAAGGCCAGGATCATTGTCATCTGACAGATGAGGAAACTGAGGCTCACAGAGGTAAAGTGACTCGTCCAAGGCCACGCAGCAAGTGAGCGGCAGAGCTGAACTGGCCTGAGTCCAGCGCGGGGCCGTCTCCACGGCACCTTGAGGCCTGACAGCCTGCTCATGCCCGGAACCCACCGCCAGTCCCCGCCTTTCAGCTGAACCTAACCTCACACCGGCTCCCCCTGCAGAAAACCCAGTTTGTGATTCGCCAGTTATAGCCCAGGCAGGACCAGTTTGGGCACTGCCACTCCTGCCGTGCAACCGCCTGTGAGAGCCACGGTGGTAGGAAGTTGGTGGGTGAGGAAAGCTAGGGAAGGGTACCCCTGGCACTCAGGCAGACCCTGCCAGGATTCCACCTGGGGGGAAAGCAGAGACCCCAACACAAACTTTGCAGACTCCACAGGCCCATCTTCCATCCACAGTGCTGGGTCCCAGCTCAGCACTGTCCCCACTCTGCTCCCATCGTCACCAGGCACCTGCCGGTATCGCCCTGGCACCTGCCAGCACGGGCCTCTACAACTGGAGGGTGCTGTCACTACTGCCCTCCACAGCTGCCTTGAGGGGGTGGCGTGGGCCAGGCGGTTCCCGAGGCTCAGAGAGCTGCAGGGAGGCTTCCAGGTGAGGCAGCCAGCCAGGACTTCATTCAGTCACTCGACAAACGTGTGTTGGGTGCCTGTGGAGCCTGGGGCTATAGATGGGGACATTGGCACAGGAATTCAGTCTCTGGACTCCCCCGGCTTCCCTTGTACAACTGCCTAGGGTGGGTGGCCTCACCCTCATCGGGTGGCCTTGGTTCCAGTGTTGGGCCCGGCAGGGTCGGGGGTGGGGATGGGGGTCCTAGGGCTGGGATTTGCCCCCAACGCTGCCCCTGCCAGGACACTCAGCCCAGGGGAGGAGCCAGTGGCACCTTGGGGCTAGCGCTGCCCTTGGCGTCCTCGTCGGCAGGCGCAGGCCAGTCTGGACACCTAGCGGTCTGGAGGTTTGCTGCCTGGTTGCAGCGGCCTCAAATGCCTCATGGAACAAGGTGGGAATCGGGGACGGAAATAAAGGGGGAGGAGGAAAGAAGAGAAAGAGAGGGAAGAGGTAACAAGAGAAAAGGAAGAAAGAGAGGGTAAAGGAAGGATAAATGCGCGAGCCTCAATATGAGAAGAAGACCGGAGGGAGAGGGAGGAAAGGAAGGGACTGTGACCTCAAACTGTTCGCCCAGTTCTGAACCCAAATGGAACCCAAGTCTTTCTTTCCATCTTCTCCCCTTGAGCAGCCAACGCGAAGAGTGTGGGGTGTGTGTGGCCTTCCAGAGCCTGCGGGAACCCCGGGAACCCTGCCACAGAAGCAGTGCACCCAGGGCAGCGCTAACCACGGAGGGCTTCCCGGAAGAGGGGAGCCAGCACAGGGGCTACCACAGCAGCCTCTGCAGATGCACACCCCTCGGCTCCTTCTCTGCGGGGTTCGCCCAAGCAGCTTCCTTTTCAGCGAGAGCTTTAGGCCCCAGAGAGCATCAGAAACCAGAGGGGCTCCCAGGCCAGCTCCCAAAATCACGGCCACCACTTGCTCAGGACCTGCTCTGCACCAGGCCTGTGCTCATAGGCAGGGATCCCTGGTCTTGTGAAGCGCAGCCTCTGTGAGGGAGCTGGATGCAACATGCGCAAAGACGTGGTTGAACACACTCGGCTGAGTGATCCGCGGGGAAATACCAAGCCTTGGAGCAAAGGGAAGGTGGGGGCTTAGAGCAAACCCAAAGCGAGGCTCCCAGTCCTCCAGCAACACATGGACTTCCTAGCCCTTCTGGGACCCACCGTGAAGCTGGCATCCCAGGAGCTCCTGCAGTTTTCAACAGTCAAGCAGGAGCAAGAGAAAAGGTGGGGAGGAAAACAGCTTCAATTGATCTCTCTCTGGTCCTTTCCCGAATCACTGAGTGTGATTTGGGGACTTCCTGGAAGAAATTCCCACCTCTTCCCGCTCTTGGAATTCTATGAACACGCCTAAAATATAAACATGCCTCAAATTCCACCAGTCGAGACACATTTGGGGGGGTGAGGAGGTTAAATGTTATCTTATAAAAGAGGATCTTTATAGAGAACCTAATTAATCTTAATTCAGACTTATCTAGCTTGTTGGGTTAAGAGTGCACATTTCCGTGTCAGACTGCCTTGGTTTGAATATTAGCTCCCCCACTGTTAGGTTCTGGATAAGTTAACTTCCATGAGCCTCGATTTCCTCCTCTGTAAAATGGGAAGAAGAATAGTAGCTCCCACATGGGATGAGGATTGGATGTGGTGATAAACGTAAAGCACTTACCAGCATGGGTGGCATTGAGAAAACACTAGATAACTGTTAGCTGTCGTAATTTATCATTGCTAGTGATGTCATTCTTGGTTGTTATCTACACAGCACTAGCTTTGTACCAGGCCCTGTGCTTGGCCCTGGAACTACAAAGAGGAATAAAACAGAGCACCTGTGCTCCAGGAGTTCGCAGTCAAATGCCAAGAGGAGGCAAAAGCCAACAGGTAGTTGTTTATACCTTAGTATGAATTAGTTTTATAAACTACTGTCCTTAAAAGCAGGGAGGAGACTTTCTGGGGAGAGAACCATGGAAAACCCTCGCCTGAGGCTGGGGAATTCACCTCTCCTGTTTTGTTTTGTTGGGGGGGTGGGGGGTGCAGCTCTGACCCCTGGGGCAGCAACCAAGGAAATCATTTTCCAAGAAGGTTCTTTCAGGGTCTGCTGGTTCTTGGCTCAGAGAAAATCCCTGCAGGCGGTGGGGGAAGCAGCATCGCCTGAAATGCCTGAAAGGAAAATCTGCTCCGCCTGCCAAATGCACATTACTGTTCCCACCACAGCCCAGCCTCCGACAGCTTCTGCCGGGACTTCACCCTGCCTTGGCCTTGAACCCAGAGTGCTGGATTACGGTGATCCGGTTCACTTGGGAAGAGATTCGGGACTGTTTTGGGAAATGAGCCAGGTCCCGTGCTCTGCGCTGCCTCCTACTCCCACGGGCTGGGACAGTAACAGAGGGCCTGGGTGACTGCGGCTCAGAGGGAGGCAGAGCCAGCGAGGGAGCGGGGGCGGGGGAGTGGGGGAGGCTTGGTGACCTAGATTCCACGTCCTGTCCCGCTTCCCTCCATTCCCAGACACCAGCTGCAGCTACACGCCAACCACAGGCCTGCGGGGAACTTACCGCCGCCTCCTTGCTGGAAGCAGCGACTCGGGCTTCCCTCCAGCTCCGAGTCGGGCACCCTGCAGCCCCTTCCCACGGCTACGCCATCCCAGCTGGGCCACAGAGCCACGCACTTTCTGACAGAGGCTAGAAATCCGTCCATCTAGTCCAGGTCTTGCTCCCACTTCACACGGGAACAAACTGAGGCCCGGAGCAGGCAGAGACCTGCCCACAGCCACCCAGGGGGCTGGTGGCAGAGGTCGCACCTACACCCAGGTCTTTCAACTGCAGGTTCTCAGAAAGTTCAGTAGGTGTTTGCTGAATAAATGAATGAAGGGAGGGACGGGTAAAGGAAGGGAAATCGCGGTGCACGCACCCGGACAGCGGCGGGCATCAAGAATCCATGGAACCAGCTCTTCTTGAAGAAGACGCCAGAGGGCCGGGACACTAGGGAGAGGGACCAGGGTCCCGGGCCCTGCTGTGCCCACTCCATGCCAGTATTTGGAGTGGGGTCACCGCCAGGACATACTTTCCAGGGTCCTGAAATCGTACTTTCTCTGGCTCTTTCTAAGGAGATACGGCTTTTGGTTCATGAGGGTGGCGAGGGCACGCTCTCCGCCATTCAGTTAAAATGTATGCGGGGGCAGCATATCATAGGTGACGATGGCATTTGCCCTGTAAATTCTAAAGACCAGGTCCCTGCACCTGTGGGGGAGACAAACTGCCAACAAGCAAACCCAGGAATGTGTGATGACCAACTGAGACACTCCCGTAAAGGCAGCAACTATTGTTGAGATGCATTTGGTGAAGAGAAGGGCTGGGGAGACGGGTCTTCATTGCCTCTCTGGGGAGGTGACATTTCGGCTGAGCCCAGAATGTAAGAAGAAATGAGCCCAGTGAAGCGCGAGGGAAAGGACTTTTCCAGGCGGAGGAAACTTTGGACTCTCCCCAGTGCAAAGGCCCCAAGGTGAGCAAGAGCTCAGCATTGTTATCAGAGAAAGGCCACGGTGGGGGCTGGGGCACCGCGGCGGGGACAGACGAGGCCCCAGGAGAGCTCTGGGAGGCTGGCCCAGGGCTGTGCTGGGGCCTGGTGGGCAGGGTACGGGGGAAGATTCAATCAATATTCGTCAAGTAAACAACTGAATGGGCAGAGGCCACTGGGTGTGCAGGCGGAGCTGGAACGACAGCTCTCCCTACAACCAGCAACAGTCTCTGCCCAGGAAAATGGTCCGGGCTGCTCGCCTAGGAAATCAGCCCTCGTCCTCAGCTTGCCCATCTCTCACTTTGGTCTCCTTCCCTGCCTGCCTGCTTCCTGCCAGAAACACAGCCCCCGGGCATAAATCCTCAACTAGAACCACTTCTTACACTGGAGCTGCACTTCTCTTCTCAAAACACTTTGCCTTCCATTATCCTGAATAATCCTGAAACCACCTGGGAGGTGGGCAGACGCAGTGCCCACTGCTCTCGACCGACCGGAAAAGAAGTTCCTAAGAAAGAGAAAAGGCGCCCAGGGGCTGGTGCAGCAGGGAGGGAACACGGGACAAGGACTCACTAAGGGCCTGGCAGCGTCCTGCTCCCCAAGGACATTACATTTAAAACAAAACAACAGAGAAACACCTAAAAAGAAGGAATGTGTCTTAGTTCGTCTGAGCTGCCATAAATAAAATACCCTACACTGGGTGACTTGTAAACAACAGGAATTTATTTCTCACAGTTCTGAAGGTTGGGAAGTCCAAGATCAAGTCACCATCAGATTTGCTTTCTGGTTTATAGATGGCGTCTTCCTGCCGTTTCATGGAATGGTGGAAGGAAAGAATTTGGGTCTCTTCAGCCCCTTAGAAGGGCACTAATCTCATTCATGAGGGCTCTGTGCTTATGAGATCTAGTCATCTCCCAAAGGCCAACCTCCTTAACATCATGACCTTGGGGACCAGGCTCCATCACATGAATGGGGGGTGGGGGACAAACATTCAGACCACAGCAGAGTGTTAATAGTGGCATGGCAGGCATTGTGGCACCTGGGCAAAGGCAAGTGCAGGGCTAGGAAAGCCCTGGGCACACAGGCCCGAGAGAGGGGACCAAACGCCCTGTGCACAGCCCTTCCCCAGCTCGGAACAGGGTTCCAGCCTCGCTCTACAGCAGTCCCGGTTCCACATGTTCCGTGCTCCAGGCCCACTCTCTACCTGACAACAACTTCCACTCGTGCCAGAGGGCTCTGCGGAGGAAACTGGGAAGAACTCACTGCACCGCCTTGGCCAACTCCCTTCCTCTCCCTGGGCCTCAGTTTCTCAACTGACAAATGGGGAGTTGGATGAAATTTCATGGGTGCCTTCCAGTCCTGCAGTTCTCTGAGTCTCCCACTGAGTCAAAGTTTCCAGCTCTGGACTCTCCCCAGGAGGCTCTAAAGGCTGTGATATGAAAGCCCCCCACCCCCTGTCACACTGCACCTGCCCAGGCCACAGGAGCCCATGGCCTTTTCCCAGCAGCCTCTGCTCCATCCAGCAGACACACGCCACCTGCTCTCTGCAGCCAGACCCTTCATCCCCAGGCTTGGAGCAATTTCCCTCTGTTGGGCAAGGCTGAGACAGGAAAGGGACAGGACCTGACCCCTGTTTGGGAAACTAATTGTGCAACATCGTCCTATGAGGAGAGGCACACAGCCGACGGGAAAGGCCGCCTAAAGAAGCCAGGGCCTTCTTTGAAATGAATATCTTGGCAAGAGCCACAGAGAAATGTTCTTTTGGACGCCGCTAACTCTGGGTCACTGCTAATTTATACAGAGCCTGGCTGCAGTGTCTCATCCAGTGTTTCTGGATACAGAGCCTTACTAGGTCATTGCCAAGTGCACATGGAGTTGCAGGGGCAGTGGATAACCTGCACCCAAACTCCTGTGCGTACCTAGAGGAAGTCTGAGCCTGCAGTCCATTCACCTGGGCCTCCTCGCCCTAGACCAGCAATGACATAGTTACAGCAATGACTAAAAGTTACTTTGAAACAAGTCTAATAAATAAAGCCCATAATGGGACTGAGAGGTGGGGGAGAGATTTCAATGGCGTAGCTACACAAAGCATTTTTTTTTCTTATAAGGTGATTCTGAAGATAATGAAACCATTGCATTGTCTTTGGAATAAGTGCATGATAATGACCACATGTATTGGACATCTACCTTGTGCCAGTAACAGGGCTGGGAATTTTATATATATTATCTCTGATCTCACAGCGTCTTTGCAAGGCAGATTTCCTACCAGTTTCACGGATGAGGAAACTGAGGCTTCAAGGGGTCACGTGATCACCTCTAGCCACAGGTAGTGGGCTGCGGAGCTGGAATCCAGACCAGGTCTGTCTGATTCTCCCTGCCCCCCACCAGGTCCCTCATGACTACTTTGAAGAAAGACAACATTTAAGGAGTGATTTACAAAAGTGACACAGGGGTAATACCTTGATCTGTTCGGTGAGTTTCTTAAAAAGTTCCTCACGGCCCCCCTAATCTCAGCCCAGTTGTTCTCTGTGTCCCCTTCCCACTCTGGCCTTGCCCTCACCAAACGGCCCAGGGCTGGCGCCTGCCCTTCACCGGGTCTCCTGGGAGAGACCCCCACCCACCCCCTCGTGCCTTCTGCCTCCATGCTTCGCAGCGGTGACCAACATCCAAACGGAACTCGTACTTTCACTTGGTGACTCCCTGTCTGCCCCATAGAATGCTCCTTCTTGAAGGCGAGGACCACACCCCCCCACACCAGGCACATAGTAGGTGCTCAGTAAATATTTCTGGATGAATATCTAAATGAACATAATAACGTAATTATTTTTCCTTAAGAGTAGTCTCTAATTCTAACTTGGCCTCCTGTGTCTCCCTAATTAATTCCAAGTAATCGGTAACCGAGTGTTTCCTGGAGCACCTTTACCCTAGGACCCTTTTACCTGCGCTTTCATCCTGTTTGCCCTGCCAAGTTCCTCGAGAGCTCATGGGGCAGGCACAGGCCAAATGGGGCACCCGGGGCTGTGGGTGGGCTCTGTGATGCCCACTCAGATCCCCCTCAAGGCTGAGGGACCTGCTCCCCACCCTCTGCCAGCAGCCACCTTGGGGGTGCCCCCGCTGGAGACAGCCTCCTCCCTGGCTGTCGGCCCCTTCCTGGGGCACCTGCACCCAGAGTCTGACCAGAGGGTCGAGGCCTGCCCTTGGCCCCCACGTGGGACAGCGCTGCAAGGCCACCCCAGCCTCAGAGTGACCCGGGTGGGTGGTCATCTGTTCCACAGCCCCCACCTCCCGACCCACTCCTGCTTCCTTCTCTTCCCCCCAACAGCGTGAATCCCAGAGCACTCCCTGACTTCGGCCCTGCACACAAGTCCCCTCGGAGTCGGCTCCTGGGAACCAGACCCTGACAGGAGGAATGACTTCCGGTCCTCCAGGAATTCCATGGCCCATCTGGGACCAGAGCCCAGGACCCCTGACTCCCAGGCTCCCGTTAGAGGGTTCAGGCCACTGCGAGCCAGGCCGGGTCTGAGCGCTCAGCGGACACATCTGTCCCCCTCTCCCCCCGCACGCATCACATCCACAGCAGTAAAGGAAGCAGATAAAGTGGTGACATGCTGTGTTTAGAAAAGTCTAGAAACAGGGGAGGTGGTCAGGAGGCCTTGGGGTGGGCGGGAGAGGCAGGTTAGAGAGGTGGTCCCCGGCAGGCCTCTCCGAGCGAGATAAAGGGTCGGGTTGCAGCTGAGGGTCCCACCACCTTCCCCAGCTCACAGGCTGCGGTCAGACTGGGCGGGGGGCTCCAGCTCTGTCACCCTGTGAATGAGGAAGGGGCTGTTAGAACCCCGCTCAGGTCCTCAGGCCCACGGACAGATCCCCCCATGTTCCAGTGAGCTGAGTACGTCACAGAAGTTTACCAAAACTTTCTCAGCGAGCGGACTCTGCCTATTCAACACCTTCAAAGTCACAAACAGAGCAGGACCCAACCAGGGGTGGGGAACCTGCGGCCTTCTGATTTCAAGATTGTTCTTTTTTAAGCACCAAAGGAGGCAAGGAAAGCTTCCCCTTTCTCCGCTGCACCCTTTTTAATAAAAGGATTTGTTCTGTAAAGTTTGGATTCAGTCAAAGGGCCACACTTAAGGACCTAGAAGGCCACAGGTTCCCCACCCCTGCCGGCTTTCAGCTCCTTTGCAGGGAGAATGTCTTGAATGAAGGTGGAAAGAACAAAGGAGGCAGCTGCGGAGGTGCCTGGGCAGCGAGGGGACAGCCACAGAAGGGACCAGGGGACAGGAGCGCCGGCTCAGCCCCCTCAACACCTCAACCGGAGCTGACTTGCGGCAAAGGCTCCACAGTCACACCCTTCCCAGCCTGGGCTTTCTGCCAAGACATCCCAGAAGGAGGCTCACGAGCAAAGGTCCCCAGAGCTTAGCTTCCCGGCTGGCCTCTTGGACCTCCGAAGGCAAACTTCCCAGAGCGAGAACAAAGACTGACAAATTGCTTCCCGTCCAACGCTCAGGGACCGTGAGGTGGTAGGACGGAGGAGTGGCTAAAATTGGAAGGGATATATATAGTGTTGCATTGGGAGAAAGGGGTTTTCCTTGAACATGTAAGCATCCATCAAAAATGCCCATTTTTCAAAAAAAGCTAAACTTGGCTACGGTAGCAGATCCTGTCCATATCCTGGCCTTATCCATATTCCCTGACTTGCAGCTTTGCACCGCGAACTTCTGTGGCTCTCTGCCCGGGGGTTTCTTCCAGATACCAGGAAAGCACTTGCCCAGCGTCCAGGGCAGGTCAGAGGTGCCAGGGAGCTAATGCCCTCTAGGAGCTGGTCTCAACCAGTGATACCAGGAACTGCTGGATAAATACTGTTTGCTGCCCTTCATGTGGGATTACGTGCATGATTTGCTACCCAGTCTCCGAGGTCCCCAGGCGGACTGAGTCCAGCTGCCTACGTCAGTGATCTGCTCGTTAATGCCACCTGTTCTGGCTTCCTTCCTGCCCTACCTCATTTCCCCCCTGCCTCACTGCTGCCTGGGATCATATCTCAGATAAACTGCTCTCCAACCCTCGCTTCAGGCGTACCTGTGGGGGTGCCTAAAACAACTACGTGTATGTTCTGCGCCGGAGACCATGGGGTGGTGCCTGGGCTCAAATCCTGGCGTCACCCTTTACTATTTAGGTGATTTCAACTTCAGAGCTTCAATTTCTTCACCTGTTAAATGGGGATGATAATCCTAGTACCTACCTCAATAGTTTGTTGCCAGGATTGATTGAAATAATTCATGTAAAGCAATTTTCACAGTACTTGGTACTTGGTAAACACTCAAAAACTACTAACCATAATTCATAGACAGCCAGAAAATAGACAAATGACAAACAACAACTTGGGGGGACAATATTTAGAACAAATGACAAGCAAAGGATTATTATCCCTAATATACAAAGGACTCTTAAAAATCATTAAGAAAAAGACAAAACAGTCTGGGCACAGTGGCTCACTCCTGTAATCCTAGCACTCTGGGAGGCCGAGGCAGGAGGATAGCTTGAGGTCAGGAGTTTGAGACCAGCCTGAGACCCCATCTCCATTAAAAATAGAAAAAATTAGTTAGGCGCAGTGGTGCATGCCTGTGGTCCCAGCTATTTGGGAGGCTGAGGCAGGAGGATCGCTTGAGCCCAGGAGTTTGAGGTTGCTGTGAGCTAGGCTGATGCCACGGCACTCTAGCTCAGGCAACAGAGTGAGCCTCTGTCTCAAAAAAAAAAAAAAAAAGAAGAAGAAAGAAAAAGACAAAACAACCTTGCAGAATAGCAGCAAAGGACATAAATAGGTAATTCACAGAAGAACAATGAAAGCACCCAATTAGCATATTAAAAGATGTTTGAGCTAACTTCACTAATAATTAAAGAAATGATAAGAAAACCATGATAATTCAATCATGCAAAAATTGCCCAATTGGCAATATATTTTAAAGATTGATAATGTTCTGTGATGATAAGGGTGCAGCAAAAACAGACAGATGATGAAAACATAAATTGCTCCAATCTTTCTGCAGAACAGTGTGGTAGTTCTTATTCAAATTCACAAATCACTTGTAAGAATTTCCATACAGAAATCCCACATTTGTGCCAAAGGTGCAAAAAGGTTTAGGTGCAAGTATATTCATTACAATATTGTGTAAAGAAAAATTAAAAACAACCCAAATGAGGGTTGATAGGGGATTAAATAAATAAATTATGGTCTATCCAAACAACAGAATTCTAGG
This sequence comes from Eulemur rufifrons, assembly GCF_041146395.1. Classification (NCBI taxonomy): domain Eukaryota; kingdom Metazoa; phylum Chordata; class Mammalia; order Primates; family Lemuridae; genus Eulemur; species Eulemur rufifrons. The sequence goes on along the minus strand of NC_090988.1, from coordinate 87,134,553 downwards.
TAGCCATGGAAAGAATGAGAGATTTACATGTACTTCCAAGAATAGATGACTGAGATTTATAATGAAGTAGAAAAAGAAAGTTGCACAATTCTATAGACAGCAAGAGTCAGTTTCTGATTAAATAATACTTTTATATATCCTTGTAAATTTTTGTAATTGTATAGATGAATCTGGAAATGATACATATCAAGTAGCAGTGGTGGCCGGGCGCAGTGGCTCACGCCTGTAATCCTAGCTCTCTGGGAGGCCGAGGTGGGCGGATCGTTTGAGCTCAGGAGTTCAAGACCAGCCTGAGCAAGAGCGAGACCCCATCTCTACTAAAAATAGAAAGAAATTATATGGACAGCTAAAAATATATATAGAAAAAATTAGCCGGGCATGGTGGTGCATGCCTGTAGTCCCAACTACTCGGGAGGCTGAGACAGGAGGATCGCTTGAGCTCAGGAGTTTGAGGTTGCTGTGAGCTAGGCTGACGCCATGGCACTCACTCTAGCCTGGGCAACAAAGTGAGACTCTGTCTCAAAAAAAAAAAAAAAAAAAGTAGCAGTGGTTATTTCTGAGGCTTAAGATCACAGAAAATTTTTATATCTAAGCTACACATTTCTATAATGTTTGAAATTTTGCAACAGGCATACAATCAGAAAGCTTGCCAACCCCATTTCTCACACATACCCCATTTCTCTCGAGCCACCAGGAAGGTTAGTAAATTCCATGCAAGAGTCACCACCCATCTCCCAAGACTGTATGGAACAGGCTATGTAATTCCAGACACCAATGATGGGTCTGGCCCCAATAATGGAATAATCGTAAGTGAAAAAATTCATAAAATAGCACATGCACTGTAAGCTGAATACGTAAAATTATTGACATCAAGGAAAAAAAAAGCTAGAAGAAGCAAAACAGCAAAATTTTAGAAGGAGAGGTACAAGGATGATTTTTTTTTTTTTTTTTTTTTGTATTTTGGTGTTTCTCACATTTGCTACAATGAGCAAATATCTTTTATAAACACAGCATATGGATTTTAAGGAGATGACATCCAGTTGCAGTGGTCTCAGCTTGCTATGACAGAGACTTACCTTTCAGGGGATGAAGTGAGAATGCTCTGAAAAATGTCCACTTTACATCAAAATGTAGGTCAAACAGAGAACACTTTAGAGGTGGTCTAAACCTCTCTAAGCACCTGTAGCTTTTTTCTTTTTTTTTTTTCCTTGTAGCAAAAGGCCAGGACCACCACAAACCAACCAGGACTTCGTCTCCCAGACGCATGCAGATGGCACTGTGTCTCATCAAGCTTTGGTCTAGAGTAGGTTTTGATAGAAACCATGGCCAGACATAACCTGAACCTGTTTGTGAAGGCTCCTCTCTGGCCCCTTACCCAGATTTAAGAGAAAACAATTGGAAGCATTTCTTATCCAGAAATAATGGTAACAATAATCAGTACCATGAGGCTTCCCCAATGAACCCCCAAATCACAGTCTCTCCCACTCAGAGTCAAGGCTGGGCCAGGTAATTAAAGGAATGGAAACTCCTTACCAGACCAGTTGACACTGCAGAGTGTGAAGAACACAGAAACGGGAGAGACTAATCCTCCTTTTTATTGGCAAAAACCCCACCTTCTCTATCAGGAAATTCTATCTGCTTCATCTGGGGTTTTGAAGCATTAAGGAGATGAGGTGTTTCACCAATCCCAGTGAGCCTTGTCTCAAGCAGGGGGAGTAAAACAAGTCTTCCCACCTCAGAGGGATGGGAGATGGGAGATACAGTGCCTCCCTCCCTGGGTGGGAACAAAATCTACCTGGAGGTGTGGGCAGAAGGGACCTGGACAGTGAGTAAGCTGGGAAGGGAGCTGTCCAGGGCCCTCCACCCTACTAGGGTCTCAGAAGAGTCTCCATCACTCATGTAGCAATCTGAAGGAACTTGGAGTATATTAAAGGTTTTGTCTTCTAGTTTATATTTGAGGAGTGCCTTAAAAAGAAAATCAGACAAAATGACAGTTCAAGGACAGGACTTGACCAGCCTGGACTGGAGCTTCCTGGAGAAAAGTGAAGGGATGACTCTTCCTGCCCAGTGACATGTGTGGCCATCATCAGTTGTCCATTACATAGGGAGCATATCCTACATGATGTACGAGCATGACGTCATTTCATAGCCACACAACCCTAACAGCCATTAGCATCCCCATCTTAGAGATGAGAAAATGGAGGCTCTGAGAGGTGAAGTGACTTGCTCGAAGTCACACAGCTGGTGGGTGGTGAGGTCAGGATTCGAACCCAGGTCAGTTTGACTCTGCAGCCAGCAACTACTGCTAGATCCAGAGAAAGAAATGTCTCCAAACCACCCAGGTGGGATCCTTATGCAGGACACTCAGTATGTTAGTTTCCTACAGCTGTTGTAACAAATTACCACAAACGTGGTGATAAGTGGTTTAATAGGACACAAATTTATTATCTTAGAGCTCAGAAGGAGGTCAGCAGTCTGAAATAGTTTTCCCTGGGCTAAAACCAAGGTGCTGATTGAGCTGCATTCCCTTCTGGAGGCCAGAAAAAAATCCACTTCCTTGTCCTTTCCAGCTCCTAGAGGCTGCCTGCATCCCTTGGCTTGTGGCCCCTTCCACCATTTGGAAATCCAGCAATGGCTGGCTGAGTCTTTCTGACCATGCCTCCTCTTTAGTTCTCTCTTCTGCCACTCTTATCCCCATTTAAAGACCCTTACATTGGGCACCCAGATAATCCCAATCTCTTTATTTTAAGGTCAGTGGATTAGCAACCTTAATTCCATCTGCAACCTTAATTTCCTCTTGCTATGTAACATAACATATTATTCACAGGCTCTAGGGATTATGACATAGATATCTTTGGGGGGGTCATTATTCTTTCTTACGCACTCAGAGAGGCAGCAAGTTCATGGGGTCACCAAAATGCAAGGTCTGGTTTTCATTTTTACATGGGAATTGAGAAACTGACTCACTTTGACCAAAATGTCCAAGAGCCTGAATAACAGGGTAAGCATGGTTTAATGCAGTGGGAAGACTGGCCTTTCAAGAGGACATTTCCATTCAAGGCACCCCTATCCTGGTCCTGATGGGGTCACAAAGACTTGACATGAGGATTATCTACTCAATCTTACTTATGTTTACTCTTAGAAAAGTAATTCCTGCTCATGCAAGATATTCAAACATTACAGAAGTGTGTGACTGTAAGACATTATAATGTGTTCATCAGAACCTGTTTCCTGCTCTCACTCGGCACACACTAGCCCTCTTTTCCCAGCCAGTGAAGTGAGCAGGAGTGAAGGGAGCCCCTTCCAGCCTAGGCGAATGTTGTAGGGTCCTTGATTAAGAGTCAGTCCTTTTGAGAATAAAATAATGGGCATGGACTGGGAGCAGTGCCTCACGTTTGTAATTCTAACTGGGAGGCCAAGGCAGGAGGATTGCTTGAGCTCAGGAGTTCAAGACCAGCCTGAGCAAGAGCGAGACCCTGTCTCTACTAAAAATAGAAAAATTAGCTGGGAATTATGGTACATGCCTGTAGTCCCAGCTAGTTGCAAGACTGAGGCAGGAGGATCACTTGAGCTCAGGAGTTTGGAGTTGCAGAGTGAGACTCTGTCTCAAAAAAAAGAAAAAATTGGTACGGGGAAGAAAAAGATTCAGTTCTTTTTTTTTTTTTTTTTTTTTTTTTTTTGAGACAGAGTCTTGCTTTGCTGCCTGGGCTAGAGTGAGTGCCGTGGCGTCAGCCTAGCTCACAGCAACCTCAAACTCGTGGGCTTAAGCAATCCTCCTGCCTCGGCCTCCCGAGTAGCTGGGACTACAGGAATGTGCCACCATGCCCGGCTAATGTTTTTCTATATATATTTTAGGTGTCCAGATAATTTCTTTCTATTTTTAGTAGAGACAGGGTCTCGCTCTTGCTCAGGCTGGTCTCGAACTCCTGACCTCGAGCGATCCACCCACCTCGGTCTCCCAGAGTGCTAGGATTACAGGCGTGAGCCACTGAGCCCGGCCAAAGATTCAGTTCTTACTCCTGTCAAGAAGTGATTCTCAATAAAACAAGACCCCAGATTGCCCTTCCTCAATAAACTTTGTCTCATGCTTGTAAAAAAAGAAAGAAAAAAAAGAAGTGACTCTCCATGGCTCTTGGTTGCACCCTCTAATTCCACCTTTGAGTCATCTTTTCTTTTTTATGAGAGACAGCACATTGGCAGATCAATAGTTTTCTTAGCCTGCTTCTGTTTGTATAAGTTTGAGGGCCTAAATGATTCTTTTCATTTTGTACATTTTCTGACCTTTTCAGATCAAGCTAGTGATGTTCCTGCTGATACAATTCTCTCAAAAACTATCTGGATCTCTTTTGAATCTTATTGAGGCTTACTCTACTATACGAAAGCCACATACACAACTCTCTTTGAGATAAACTTTTTTTTTGTCTTGGGCTTCTAGTGAGAGATAACACTCTTGCAATTCTTGGAAGCCCTATCATTTGATTAGTAAGTAAATTTGTGAGGCACACCCTTAAAATTTTAGGGGCCATTCTGTTTGCATGAATAGTACTCTGAGGTTCCTCCTTAAGTTTGTCTGAGATCTTAACAAAAGATCTACCAGTCACACCCTAGACTTCATTTTTAGATCTTTTAATTTTTCTATCAGTACCCTGGATTTGATCTTTGCTCAGATGCATTTCTTATTTTTAGCATTGTTTTTATCTAGAGAGGCTCAGAATTTTCAGGTGTATCAAGTCTCTACTTCTTCATGTTTAACAGTGTTGCTAAACTTCCTGCCACTATATACCATGGATCTTCTTCCAATTTTCAATAAGATTCTCTTTATTTTCTTTTGAGCTCTCACTTTTATGGCAGCCTCCATAAAAGATACAATGCTTCTATAGACAGTTTCTTCAGAGCATTTAGATTTTCACTAAGGCTATCCTCAAAGTCCTTGCAGCTTTCCCCCACTTCTGAGTTCCAAAGCCATATCTACATTTTTAGGTATTGTTTATGATAGCACCCCACTCCTGGCACCAAAGTCTGGATTTATCATCTGTTGCTGCAAAACAAATTACTCCAAATTTAGTGGCTTAAAACAACAAACACTTATTATCTCTTATTCTTGGTATTCCAGCAATTTGGGAGGTGCTTAGTTGGGATGTCTGGCTTAAAGTCCAAATGAGGTTGCAATCAAGACGTTGGCCAGGGCTACAGTCAACTAAAAGCTTAACTGGAGCTGGAGGATCTGTTTCTGAGTTTACTCATGTGGCAGTTCGGCCATAGGCTTTAGTTTCTACCACAGGAGCCTCTCTGTAGGGCTGCTCATGGCATGGTAGCTGGCTATATTCTACTGGTCACACAGATCAACCTTTGTGCACTGTGAGAATAGGCTACATAAGAGTTTAAATTCCAGGAAAGATCCTTAGGTTCATCCTGGAGGCCGGTGTTAGGGGTTGAATGGTGCATTCCCCCAAAAGGTATGTCCATCTGCAACCTGTGAATGTGAACTTATTTGGAAAAGGGGTCTTTGCAGATGTAATTAAGTTAAAGATATCAGGACTAGATCATCCTGAATTATGCAGGTGGGCCCTAAATCCAATGACAAATGTCTTAGAAGAAGAGAAGACACAAACAAGGAAGATCAGTGGAGAGGAAGGCAGAGATAAGAGTGATGGCTATAGGCTAACGAATGCCAAGGATTGATGACAGCCACCAGGAGCTAGGAAAAAGGCATGGAATGGATTTTCCCTCAAAGCCTCCAGTAGGAACCAACCTCGCCACTCCTTGGTTTACAGCAGTCATAGTACACTGATAGAACTGGCTACCACAGAAGTCAATTCATCAATGTGATTCTCACTCTAAATTCAAAGGTGTGTATTTTCGTCTCCTATCTTTGCCTTGTGGAATCTCATGACAGCCATTTCACAAATATTTATTGAACACCTACCACTTGCCAAGCACTGTTCTCAGTGCTGGGGACACCACAGTGAACAAGAGACAAAAATCTCTGCCTTCACTCTCTACCTATCACATTCTAGTGCTGTTCACTAAAATGGAGCTTTCATTCTAGTATCAGTTCACTATCTTGAGACTTTGGCTCCTTCAAATTCCCCATATTATAATGATCTTATACACACAGTGGAGGAAAACTAAGATAAAAAGTTCTGGGGTTGGAGGTTGCATTTGATAAATGAATAAACAGAGAATTCTACAACACTGCAAATTCAAGAGAAACATGGGGGCCGGGCGCGGTGGCTCACGCCTGTAATCTTAGCACTCTGGAAGGCCGAGGCAGGCGGATCGTTTGAGCTCAGGAGTTCGAGACCAGCCTGAGCAAGAGCGAGACCCCGTCTCTACTAAAAAAAAAAAAAATAGAAGAAATTAACGGGACACCTAAAAATGTACATAGAAAAAATTAGCTGGGTGTGGTGGCACATGCCTATAGTCCCAGCTTCTCAGGAGGCTGAGGCAGAAGGATTGCTGGAGCCCAGGAGTTTGAGGTTGCTGTGAGCTACACTGATGCCACAGCACTCTAGCCCGGGCAACAGAGTTGAGACTCTGTCTCAAAAAAAAAAAAAAAAAGAGAGAGAAAGAGAGAGAAACATGGGGAGTAAATTATCCTTAAGCAGTTCTGCCCACAAAGCCTCATCAAATCCTCACTCTTTAATTGGGATCCAGGAACATCTCTCCCAACACTCACTCAAGCCCCCTCATGCTCCTCCACCTTGTCCATTTCATTAGACGTTTCTCTTTTCTTTCCTGGTCTGGGAGATCCCTTGTGTAGCAAATGTAATCAAATTGCCTGACCCTGGCCCACCCCAGGGGTTGAGGGAAGACCAAAGTAATTATTTAGACTATTCAGAAGGTGGGGACAGTATCTGATTAAGCATTATAACCTTGAAAATTATTACATACATTGAGCTTTCTTTTCCTGTGTGTGTGTGTTTGTGTGTGTGTGTTTATATAGCAACCAGAGAATAGGACATCTGCATTAAAAAACAAATTCATGATATATATGTATATGGACTCCATAAATGGAACACTCACACTAAAAATGCCACTCAAAATCATTCTGTGCACAGACCATATTACACAACAGTTACTTAGCTGCCTAGGATAGTGTTGGATTATTTCACAAAACCTGCGTTCCCAGCTGGGTATTTGGCACTAGATGTGTCTCATTCCAAGTCGTGTTACATGGTCTTTTCTCTAACACACTGGATCTCAACACAGTGTATCCCGGTGTACGTGAGCATCACTTTGGGAGGACGAATGCTTATAAAGATAAAAATTCCTCCTAGAAGTAGTGATTTGACATTACTGAGGCAGGGTCCTAGGGTCTGCATTTGCCAGCTCCCTCAGTGACTCTGATGCACAGAACCCCTGCTCTTGGCTATTCCCCTGCCCCCGGCCCTGGGCCATTACTTGGGTTATAAGTGCCCTTTGGCTTTTAATTGACATTCACCCTCTTTTTGGCCTTATTGGTAAACCTGATACAGATACTCCTTTCCGGTCAGCGAAAGCAAGTCACCTGTGTCCTAAAGAACATCCCCTAATCTGCTGGGCTTAGCCTACTGTTACAGGTAGGTCCGGCCTTCCCTGGGAGCTATGAAAGCGTCTTCCCATAAAGGTCTCCTCTGGTCACCTGTGGGACCGTACAGCCAAGCATACCTGTCAGTTTCAGATGGGTTCTCAGGCCACTCCTGGTATTGACATGAATCACCAGCAACATCTCAATCACATAAATATAAAAATTGAGTGTTAGGGATATAAACTCCATTTTCTGAGAATTATTTACCACCCAGTGTCCCCTCTCTTGGATTTCCAGAAGCCCAGAGCTACTACCATGGGTCTGGGAAGTGGGACACCAAGTGAGGGCAGTGGGGACAGGAGCACACAAAGGTGGGATGAACACGGTCTGGGTTCAAGCTCTGCTCCCTGCCTGGGGTGGGATCTTGGAAACTGGCCCTTTCTTTCTCTGAAGCATTCACGGTACCCTCATTCCTTATAGCTGAGGACATGCTCTTACAGGACTCCTGCGAAAAGTCAAAGTAGGAATGGATGAGAAAGTGAAGGACTGCAGTCACTCAGACATTTGACGAGTACTTATTGAGTGCCTACTGTATGTCAGGTAGACCCAGGAAACACAGTGGTGACAAAGCAAACATGCTGTCAGTTTTCATGGAACTCAGAGTCTATCAGGGTGGACAGACCTGAAATGACTAATAAAATAAATTTCTGCAAAATTGCAATAGTGATAAGTGCTAAGAAGAGGGCCAAGGTCAAAGTCATGGACCAGCAGTCAGGAGCTAGGTGTCAGGGAGCACTCGTGAGGGCTATGACCCTGAGCTGTTGGCTGCATGAGCACAGAGGTTGGAAGGGTCTGGCTAATGGAGGACAGCTCAGGTCAAGTAGATGACGCCCAGGAAGCTGGGCGGGGAGGATGATTCACACCTTGTATTCTGCCATCTGCATGACATCCCTCAGGCTGGTCCCTCTGGATGTCTTTCCAGCCTCAATCTATCAAAACCCTTCCTATTTTATACTCAGCAGTGTACATGTCGCACTCACATAGCATGCATGGGGACAATATGACACAGTGGTCAGAGTGCAGGCTGTGGAGCAAACAGACCTGGGTTCGAATCCTGGATCCACTACTTACTGCCTGGGGGAGGCTTCATCTCTCTCAGAATCAGTTTTCTCTTCTATGAAATAACGAAATAATATTATGTACCTTACAGGATCAGTGTAATGAATTAATGAATTAATTGTAAAAGTTTCAGAACAGTTCCTAACACGTGGTAAGTGGGGAATAAACATTAGCTATTAATATTACTGGTATTCTAAGAACTTTATATGTAATAGCTCATTTATCCTGCAAAAACCCCATGATATTACTATTATTACTGCCCTTTTATATATAAGGGTTCATTCATTTAAAAATATGTTAGGTACTGTGCCAGGAACTAGGATTGGCCGTGAGCAAAACAAACACAGACCCTGCTCTTAGATGCAGGAAGAGCAGTTAAAATGCTACTACTGGGTTTGCCCTGACCAAGTCTGGGGAACTCGAGCTTCAATATAAATAATGATATTAATAATAATAAAATGTTAAATAAAGCAGGAATCTATGAGTCCATACCAATATAAAATAAATGAATGCACAAATAAATAAATGAGGGGGGAGAAAATTCTTCACTATGTTGTAATGGCAACTAATAAATGTAGAAGAAACAATGTGGAGTTGTTTTTTTTAATCACAGATTGGCAAATAGCATAGTAATAACTGATTCAGACAAAACCGTTGATGGATGCTAAAACCACACGGTGAACGTTTGATGATGAATGGGATATGCTCTCAAAATATTTATTACAATGAGGAAAATCATGACTTTATAGTAGCAAACTCTGATAAACACCACCTTAACCAAGTGATTAAAGTTAACATCAGAGCTGGGTGCAGTGGCTCATGCCTGTAGTCTCAGCTACTTGGGAGCCTCAGGCAGGAGGATTGCTCAAGCCCAGGTGTTTGAGCCCAGCCTGGGCAACATAGCAAGACCCCATCTCTTAAAAAACAAAAGTTAACATTACCAGCAATGGGACAAACTGATACGTGTCTCCTGATTCAATGCAATGAGGAAGACACGCTATCAGTTCTGTGGTATTTCTGCCAAATATGCATAACCTGAATCTAATCATGAAGAAACATCGGGAAAACTCAAGTTTAGAGACATTATACAAAATGACTGATTCACACTCTTTAAAGATGTAAGAACATGAAAGACAAAGGCAGACTGAGGGACTGTTCTAGATTGGAGATCTGACAACTAAGCACAACATGTGTTTCTGGGCCAGAAAAGGAACATTACTGGGACAACCGGAAACTATGAATGTCTGTAAGTTACATGATAGTATTGTATTCATGTTAATTTCCTGAATTGATAATTGTACCGTGGATATGAGAGAGGATGTGCTTGTTTTCAGGGATTCACACTGAGGGGTCCTCAGGGGTAAAGGAGCTGATATTTGCAGCTATCAAATGGCCCAGAAAATAATCATGATAATCTGTGCGCATAGATGCGGACAGATGGATGACTGATTGATAGATGGAAAATAATAAAGCAAATAAGGTAAACTGTGAACATTTGGAAAATCTGGATTAAGGACATACAATAGTTTTTTGTAGTATCCTTGCACACTTTTCCTCCTAAATCTGGGATTATCTAAAAATTAGAAGCTACCAACACATCAAGAAAATCTCCAACCCTCCCGCATACCTATCTGGGAGGAGGGGGACAGGGTGTGTGGGGAGACAGAGACAGAGATCGGACGGAGAACGGTGCCTCTCTGCAGACAGAGTCGTTCCTGGCTGGTTGGTGCCAACCGTGAGCAACATTATTTCTGGCCGGTTTGCAGTGAGGGAGGAAACAACAAGGGAAACAGAGAAAGCTCTGTAGGCTGAGGGGCTGGTCGCTAGGGCAGGGAGGGGGAGGCAGGCCTGGGTGTGGGCGGGGAGGTGGGTCCTGGCAGCTTTGCAGTCACTGCCCCAGGGCTCTCTCCCCGCCAGGGAGGGGGCAGGAGAGAACGGGCTGCGGGCTGTGGAGAAGGGAAGGGAAAAAGCCAGCATCCTAGTTAGTTTCTGCTAACCTACTATGTGCCAGGCACTGCTTTGGGCAATTTACATATACTACCTCACTCATTCTCGCAAAAATTTTTGAGATAAGCTCTGTTATTATCCCCATTTTAGAGATCAGGAAACAGCGGCTTAGACAGGTAAGGGCAGAGATTCCATTTGGAGCAGTATAGTGGAAGAGACACGCATGATGACAGCAACTAAAAACACTGGTTATTGATAAAATAAGAATTTTTTTTTTAAATAATTGATGATGAGAAAGTATGGGACATTCAGAAGCCAAAAACTAAGTGAAAGTGGGAACCCAGAGATGGAGACAGGGCAGGAAGCAGCCTTTGACCTTGAGGGCATTTGCCAAGTTAAGCAAGCCGTAGCTTTGTTACTCAGGGACTCATAGAGATTTTGTGGGACACAGGAGTCAACTCCCAGAGCCTTGGAGACTAACAGGACACCCACCCCACCGCCTGCACAAGGCTAGATCTCCAGTAGTCTCCACTGTCAGGTCAGCGAGACACTAGGAGTGGATCCCAACACTCACCATTCCCACTAACATCTACAAAGAAATCTCAGCACAGAGTTGAGAGTGAAAACATCTTCCCTGAGATTTCAGAATCCCAGTAGACTGTCAGTGATTTTGAAGCCTGAATTCACATTCCCTCATTAAACTAAAACATCTCAAGCTGAAGTTTTATATTAAAGTGTCCCTTCCGAGATTTTCGTGTAGATGTAGAAGCAGAAGGTGGCAAATTCCCTCTTCTTTTCCTGGATGTTCAAAAAGCAGAAAGGTAAGCAGAAAAATAGTGCAGACTCTGTTATATAAACCACAAACTCAAAAACACATGAAGACTGTCAAAAGCAATTCACACAACGGCCATGAAGGTGAAATACACAGAAATTGCTTAGGGTAGCACGTGTGGGAGGGGGGTGTTGAATAGCAAAGTAGCTCAGGAGTGGCCAACTTCAGAGAAATTCCAGCAAAAATACTTTACCTGTAGCTGAGGGCTCACTGTAAAGCAGAAGTCCTCAATCTTGGCACTATTGACATTTTGGGCTAGATAATTCTTTGTTGTGGAGGCTGTACTATGCATTGTAGGGTGTTAAGCAGCATCTCTTAATGCTGGCTTCTACCTACTAGATGCCAGTAGCATCAAACCCCACCCCAAACTGTGACAACCAAAAATGTCTCCAGACATTGCTAAATATACTTGGGGGGTAGGGGTGGGGCAGCAAAAATGACCCTGGTTGCCAATTACTGCTCTAAAATAATAAACCTGTACCACAAGCTATAGGTCAGAGGAGCACAGAGCAGAGACTGTTAAGCCTCATTGTGGCTGAGGGTGGCTGGGGGTAGGGAACAAATAAATGTGCAGAGAAAATGGCACAATAGCCCAGGGCAGTGTATCTCAGAAAGCACCCGCAGAATTACACTCCCTTAAAGAACCTACAAATAGCTGGGCATGCAAATCCAGTTCATTCCATGATGTTTTAAGTTGAGTTAGCATAGAATCAATACAAAGATATTAAAGGAAAAGGGTGGGGAAAGGACAGGAAAGCCTACCAGACAGAGAACACTGGCCAGAAGCAAACTTGCTACCGTGGAATAGATGAAAAATCTGACCAAACAGTGTTCCGTGAATTAATAAATCTTAATTAAAACAATTGCCCCTGTAACGGGAGGCCATACAGCAGAAATACAACAACTCGGTGAAGAAAGGCAACACAATGGGAGGTTATGAAATGAGAACTGGAAGAACTGAGGGAAGAAGTATAAGAACAAACCAAACTATTTCAAAAATGAAGAAGCTATTGGAAGGAGAACCTAGAGACAACACAGTATGGAAACAGAGGATAGGAATAGAAAAGTGAACAAGATGAGGCAGAATGAAGAAAGTAATTTTTTTAACTAGAGAGAAAATAACAGATATAGAAAAAAAGACAAAAGAGAAACAACATATACATAATTGGAATCTCTAAAGAAGAAAAAGAAAACAATAAAATACAATAAATACTTAAAAAATAGAAGGTAACTCCTTAAAAATCAAAGATGTAAATCTACCTAAAAGGTATTCTGTGCCAGGGAAAGTTGCCCTAGAATAGTCAGCTCCTAGGCTCCTAATAAAAATCATTAGAAAGACAAAGAAAACATCATTTGAGCAGCCAGGCCAAATAAAAAAAAAAAATCAAATCATTTATAAAGGAATTATTCCCAGCAATATCCAAATACCAAACAGTGGCACAAAACTCACTATTTCTTCTTTGGATAAATGTCAGTCAAGTCCTTTGCCCATTTTTTAATTGGGTTGTTTGTCTTTTTGTTGCTGAGTTGAAATGTTCTTTATATATTCTAAATACTAGACCTTTATCAGATTTATGATTTGCAAACATTTTTTCCCATTTTGTGGGTTGTTTTTTCACTTTCTTTATAGTGTTCTTCTATAAAGAAAAAGAAAGCTTCTTTAATTCTGATGAAGTCCAACTTATCTATTTTTTCATTAGTTGGTTGTGCATTTGGTGGTATACCTAAGAAATCATTGACAAATCAAAGGCATGAAGCCTTATCCCTATGTTTTCTTATATGAGTTTTATGGTTGTAACTCTTATATTTAGGTTTTGATCCATTTTGAGTTGATTTTTGTATATGATGTGAGGCAAGGCCTCAACTTCAATCTTGTGCATGTGGATATCCAGGTGTTCCAGCATCATTTGTTGAAGAAAGTATTCTTTACCCATTGAATGGTTTTGAGACCCTTGTCAAAAAACAACTGACTATCAATGTATGGGTTTCTTTCTGAAGTCTCAATTCTATTCCATGATCTATATGTTTATCCTAGTACCACATTGTTTTGATTATTGTAGCTTTGTAGTAAATTCTGAAATTGGAAGTGTGTCTTCCAACTTTGTTCTTTTTCAAGATTGTTTTTTCTGTTCAGAGTCCCTTGCAATTTTACATGAATTATAGGATCAGCTTTTCCATTTCTGCAAAAAAAAAAAAGTCATTGGTATTTTTATAGGTATTACATATATTCAATGTAATTGGATTCAATGTAATATTATTCAATGTAATTGGATTCAATGTAAAATATAATTCAATTACAGATTCAGCAGATCAATTTCAAGAGTACTACATTAAATCTTCCAATCCATGAACTTGTGATATCTTTTCATTTACTTAGGTCCTCTTTAATTTCTTTCAGCAATATTTTGTAGCTTTCAGTGTACAAGTCTTGTACCTTCTTGCTTGAATTTATTTGTAAGTATTTTATCTTTTTCATGCTATTATAAATGGAATTGTTTCCTTAGTTTCTTTTTCAGATGGTTCCTTGCTAGTGTATAGAAATACAACTGATTTTTGTATGTCAATCTGATATCCTGCAAATTTTCTGAATGTGTTTATTAGCTCTATTGTGTTTGTTGTTGTTTCTTTAGGATTTTCTATGTAGAAATAGGATCATGTCATCTGTGAATAGAGATAGTTTTACTTCTTCCTTTCTAATTTGGATGCCTTTTATTTATTTTTCTTGCTTAATTGCTCTGGCTAGAACTTTCAGTACAATATTGAGTAGCAGTGGCAAAAGTAGGCATTTGTGCCTTGGTCCTGACCTTAGGGGGAAAGTTTTAAGTCATTCATCATTGAGTTTGATATTAGCTCTGGCTTTTTTGGTAACTGTCCTTTACCATATTGAGACAATTTCCTTCTATTCCTAATTTTCTGAGTGTTTTTATTATGAAAAGGTGTAGATTTTGTCAAATGCTTTTTCTGCATCAATTGAGATGATTATGTGGTTTTTTTCCTTTGTTCTCTTAATGTAGTATATCACATTGATTGCTTTTCTTAAACTGAACCACCCTTGCATCATAAATCTCACTTGGTAATGCTGTATAATTCTTTTAATATACTGTTACACTTGGTTTGCTAGTGTGATGTGAGAGACCAAAATAGATGCACCTATATCAATTAAGATGGACCCTAACATTAAGGAAATCAAGTTCCCTATGAGTTAGGGGCTCAGGGCCCAGCTAGCATGGCAAATTTCTAAATTCCTATGGCTATAAGGAAAACCACGCTTGCTAAATTCCCTAACACTAGGAATTATCAAATCCTTCCTAACTCTAATTTACAACACTGACCACTACAACTCTGGTTGGACAGAGGACCAGCCTTACAAACATTTTTTCTGGTGAGTAACTACAGACCTTAAGCCAGTTTCAGCCAGCTTATAGAAGTTGCTCACAAACTGTCTTTGTTGATAGTTTGCCTTTTGATGTAAAGAGCCAATTCCATCTCATTTTAATGTTAAACCCTGCCCCAAAGTGAACATGGGTTGTATGTTACATATATGTTTACCCATTTTGCATATGCTCAGCTTCTCTCATAAATACGTATAGCTTCCCCCTCCAAAACCTGCTGAATAAGTATGACTCTGTTGTGTAATATGGACCTTGTGAGGCATAAAAACCCAACCTGCCCCTTCCCTCCGCAAAAAGAATGCAACTTCAGCACATGCTGAAAACTGTCTCTTCCTGGTATGTAAATAGATACAACCAATAAAGCTCTCCTTTTTACTATTTAGCCATCCTAGTACTCTTTTGGATGCCACTAGCAATTTGTTAAGGATGTATGCATCTAGATGCATGAGAGATATTGGTCTGTAGTTTTCTTGTGGTGTCTTTGGCTTTGGTATCAGGGTAATGCTGGCCTCCTATAGTGAGTTAGGAAGTGTTCCCTCCTGTTCTATTTTTTGGATTATTTTGAGAAATATTGTTAATTCTTCTTTAAATGTTTAGTAAAAATCATCAGTGAAGCCATCTGGCCCTAGACTTTTCTTTGTTGGGAGGTTTTCGATTACTAATTCAATCTCTTTAGCTGTTATAGGTCTATAATGCACTTGGTTTTTAAAAAGTATTTTCGGATTAAGTCTCAAAATAAAATCTAACTCTATACTGTGTGCAAGAGACACATCTGGTACAAGCTCAAGAGGTTGAAAACTAAAGGACGAGCAAAGGCATGCCAGGCAAATGAAAATAATAATGATGTCATGATGTGATTATCAAACAAGAAGCAATTCAAGCCAAAAAGCGCTAATCAAAATGACAAGGTACTATGTAAAATATCAGAGTGCCACACAAATTAAATGCAGATATGGCTATTATGAATATCTGTGCAACAGGTAACCTAGTTGTTACATTTGTCAGCATTAATTATAGCAACGCAAGGAGAATAAGAGGAGACTTGAATTCACCTTGCATGGTGAATCACATGGACAGCTCTGCTGCAACACAAGAGACCCACGGCCCAATGCCTAAGAGAAGACACAACTTTATTTTTCTCTATTATAACAGTGCAGAGAGGCAGATAGCTTTGTTTCATTCAGTAGTTCAGAGACCTAGGACCCAAGTTGTGGTCCCATCATCCCTTAAGGCCGTGCCATCATCTCCTTGGAAGAAGCCAAGTTACCAACTTATCCAAGTTACTCCTGGCAGGGGGAGAGGAGATTGTGGAGCAGGAATGCCCATGATCCCAGGCCTGGTCCAGAGTGGCAAATATTACTTGCACTCACATATAATTGGAGAAAACTTGCCACTGGGTAAACCTAAATGCAAAGAGTAGGGTGGGCTGAGAGTGGTCTAGCTTCATGTCCAGGAAAAAGGATAGGACAGATTTTAGGGGATTCTACCAATCTATGCCCCAGTCTCTCCCTCTGGCCACTACACAACTGGGCGTGCTCATTTCCCCATGAATAGAACACACCTGACCGTTCTCCCTGGGGGACAAACCAACATCCATCCAGCTGTTGTACCCACAGTCTCTGTGTGATGCACAGACCTTTCATAGGTTCAGACATGGTTCCTTGTGGTCTGATGACCTATAAGCTAAAAAATGATTCATTTGTCCCACCCACCTGCCAAATACATGGTGGTGGAACACGGAAAGGAAACCCACAGTAATATCCCCATTCGGAAGCAAAAGCATGGGCAATACAGAGTAGTCACTGGGCAGGAATTGTGAGGACCCCTGTCCTGACAGGGGAAGATGTCTGGTAGCTCTGGTTTTGCGCTCTAGAACATTCTGCCTTATTGTCTATTATACTCATCTGAAGTAGGTATCAGAAAATATGTCTTCCTTGAGGGCTATTTGGGGACCTAAACAATTATGGGCTTTTATAGTTTCTTTGGAAAAAATAATTTCCTGGAAGATTTATTAGGGTGCAAGGCTATTTGCTCTCAGTCACTGTATGAGGCAGTAACCACACGTTGTGCTATTTTCTCACACATTTCTCAAGCCTGCTTCACTTCTTTGCTTCCTTATCTAGCCACACCTCTCCGCCTCACATTAATGACAGCTATTTTGAGAACTCCTGCATAATAGGCTTAAGAGAGAAGCAACACCTTTAGTCTAATCCTTGCCTTGGGGCTGGATCCCTTGTATAGATGTTTTGCTTAATTGGATAGTGTTTGAGAAAGGCTCTGGGCCCAGACTCTCTGATCTCCTGCTGTTTGGGTTACAGAAGCGTTTGGCTTTTTCAAGGAACCCCTAGATTTCTAGACACTTCCCTTTCATCTCTGTTTGAAATCTGGCCAGTACTTGCAGAAGTCATCTCTTTTCTTTGCATACCTTCCCAAAAGTATTGAGAAACAACTGTTAATAATACTTACTAACTTTTTAGCTTTTCCCAACTTCTCCCTGAGTTACAGCCTTGGAAGGCACAGGATCTGCCTTTCAGGCTATTGCAGGAGAGAATTTCACCTATTGTTTGGCCAAGAGTCCCCAGATTTTCAGCCAGTAATGTCTGTGTGCCTGCTGCCTGCCTGCCTGCCTGCCCGCTAGGTCCAATCTTTAGATTTGTTAGGGTGAGGATTGTTGACTGTGAGAGAATAAGAGAGAGCGAGACAGACAACAAAACAGGGACTTCAAGAACAAAGAAGTTTCCCTCTTTCTCACTTGGTAGAAGGAGCTGAGCATTCCAGGCTGGCAGGTTCCTTCTAAATGGCCTGTGCACCATTCCAGGGCCGTGTCCTCATTAGCATGGCGGAATGAGCCGCCACCACATCCGGTTGCAGCTGGTAGGAAGAAGGTAGGCCCCGTGGAAGCGGCATATTTACAATAATGAGACCTACTGGGTCTAGAAATGGTACAGATATTTCTACTCATATTCCATTGAACAGAACTTAGTCTTGGAAAATAAAAATAAAATCCTAAGCCTCCCATAACGGACTGCACAAACCTTCTTTTAGCCAAGGGGACCCCAGAAAAATCTTAAAAGCAGCTCCCAGCCGTAACTGGAGAGGAGGTCAGACATATACCCCCCTCTTGCTCACCGCCATTAGGCTTTCTTTCCTAAGGGCCAAACAGAAACCAGCCCTTTGGAAAGACTCGCCCACCGCTGATTTCAACCAACCTCGAGACTGCCCCTCCCTTGTGCAGTTTTGCTACAACGAACGGGCATTCCTTCCTGATAGGAGACCAGCGACCATGCAGTGGTTTGGGCCAGTCCACAGAGGCTGCGCACAAAGGGTTTTTGTGTCCTCTGTCTCACCTTTTGAGGTCAGAGGGTTGAAAACTCCACCCTGGTATCATGCGAATGCCATCAAGCGTATGAAGCCCAATTGCGCATGTCCATGTTTTTCCTGCCATACATATTCCTGACTTCTCCTGTAACTTACTAAATATGGATATCCGGGCACCCCACTCAGCATAAATTCCTGAATTACCCCTCCCTTGAAGTGCCTGTCTCTGGTCTTTGCTGGAGGTTATGGTTCTTCCCACCAGCAAGATGGCCAGCCTGTAGGCTGCAACCCTTTATGAGAAATAAAGCTCTCCTTTTAAGTCCAAATTTATGAACCTTGTCATTCTTCAGTTGACAGTCTCATGGGCCCACCAATCTATAAGAAGGGCTAGTAAATGTAGTCTAATCCTGTCCCAGGAAAAATATGAGGGCAGATTGCAGTAAATATCTATTGGCCTGTATTGCAGATACCGAGGATATAAATAATATAACTTATTAGGCAGATCTAACATATGAAAAGAGTCAGCACACCATATTTTCATGTGACCATGGACTTTTACAAGGTCACAAAGAATAATCTCAATAACTATCCAAAAAGAGCAGTACTATAGAAAACATCATCTGCCATAATAAAACAAAAGAAAAAATAATAATAACTAAGAAAAGAAATATATTCCTCCACTTGGAAAAAAATTACAACTTGCATTTAAACAATTTTTGGGTCAATAGGAAATACAAACTAAAACTGCAGTATTCCTATAAAAGAGTAAAAATCAAATATAAAGAAGTACTTGGAGGAAAAGTCAGAGCCTTAAATATCTACATCAATCAAAACCACAACCAAAACAAAGAATAGTTCAAAGCGGGTTCAGCTGATCCAGCCACTTTCCATGGGGTTTGCATTCTATGACAGATCAAAGGCAGGTAATTGATAAACGTCAGAATACACAACAGCCAATAAGATGGTTATCATAGGGCATGGGCCAGGGGTTGCAGGCTCCTGGGTCCGGCCTCTCCTGGAACATCTCACACATTCTGGACAGTGGGGGAAGGGGCCATCTCTGTCAGATCTTCCCCAGGAGACCAGAGGGACAGTCAGAGGTTTCCTACAGGCCAACCAGCTGGTCCCAAAGAGCTCCAGTGGAGGCAGGAGCAGGGCTGCAGGGCAGTGGCACATTGGCAGGGGATCCAAGCCTGCTGTGGGATGGTGCTCAGGCTGTTATTTTGAGTTTGGCATGAATTATTCAGAACAGTCCAGCCCAGTTTCTGGGGCTCGCCCCAAGTCTAGGAAGAGAAGTGGGGTGGGGATGCTGCAGTCTCAGAGAAGGTTCTGCCTCTGCCTCCTCATCTGTACACGAGGGGGCCTGAATGCCTGGTCTCTATAAACACTGCCTGCCTGCACGTCCCCCAGGGCCAGGATTCTAAGACTTTAAGTTAACTGCAGAATTTAAAGCTTGGAGGGCCCTCAGGGAAGGGGAGCGAAAGTGATTTGTTCAAGGACACACAGGAAGGGAGGAGCAGAGCCCGGGCTAGGGTCTGGCATGTCCCAGTCCCAGCCAAGACTCTTACTGTGTCATTTCCATCTCTCCTGCCCCCGGTACCCACTGCCGGTAGAGAACATCCTCCTAGTCTGAAGCAGATTGAGGGAAAGGACTTTGCATTAGTTATGTTAATTCCATGTGCAATAATCAAGAGACCCAGCAGGAATGCACCGGTTTGGAAAGAAGACAAGTGTATTTCTCTCTCAGCTTGAGGCCATTCCACAGCCACAGGCAGCTCAATGTCATGAGGCCCTGTGGGCACTGTTGTCGTGCTTGCTCAAAGGCAGGCCACAGATATGCCATGTTGTGTCTTTTGGGAAGAACAAGAGCATGAGGGCGACATGCACACGGTCTTAAGGCCTAGGCTAGGCCCCATGGTATGCATTGCCTGCCTGCCCATTCCCCTGGGGGGAACTTAGGCCCATGCTATGGTTTGAATGTGTCTCCTCCAAAATTCCCATCGAAACATAATCCCCACTGTGGCCGTATGAACAGGTGAGGCCTTTTGTGAATCAATTATGTCATTAGTGCTTCACCCTCAGGAATGGATTAGTGCCTTAAAAAAGGGCTGGAAGGAACTAGCTCAGGCCCCTTTTTGTCCTCCTTCCTCTTCCATCACCTGAGGACAAGGTGTTCATCCCCTCTGGAGGATGGAGCAACCAGGCGCCATCTTGAAGCAGAAAGCAGCCCTCACCAGACCCCAGTCGTGCAGGCATCTTGATCTTGGCTTTTCCAGCCTCCAGAATGATGAGAAATAAATTTCTGTTCTTTATAAATTCCCCAGTCTAAGGTATTTTGTCATAGCAGCACAAGTGGACCTAGACAGCCTGTGACCATGCTCGCCACAAAGCAAGGAGGCTGCGGGACTTAGTCTAGCCTTGTGCCGAGGAAGATGGATTTTCCTGGACCATTAGCAGTCTCCACTGCGGTGGGCCCAGCTGGCTACCAGATATCCATGTGATTCTTCTTCTCACAACAAATCACTCTTGTCCCTCTTCAAGAAAATCAATCTCCAACTCCACCTAGTCACACACCCAGATCAAAGTGCAGGACATCTCAGAGACAGGAAGTCTCTCCAGAGCCACAGGTGGTTCCTCGTGGTCCAGTGACATATAAACTGCAGTACAAGTCATCTATCCCCACCCCCACCCCCAGCCCCTCACACACACCCAATACAGCGGTGGACAGGGAAAGGAAAATCACAATAAAAACGTTTATTTGGAAAAGAGGGGAATGGAAGCGCCCAGAAGGCGCCAGTGCACAGCGACAGGCAAACTCTGCTGGCAGGAATGGTAAGAACCCTGCTCTAGCCAAGGAGGACATTCCCCGCGCGGCTAATCTGTCCAGCTGCTGCTGGGAGGTTCTTTTCCCCTCATCCTCTGTGGCCACATCTGCAGCGAAGCAGATACTAAAAGGCCTGGCCTCCTCGGGGTTTGTTTGGGGGTCAGTCATAATCACTAGCTCCTATTCCTAGTTTCCTTGGCAATAAAATTCCTTCAAATGTTTAAAAGGCTTCTTCTGGTCTATGTGCTTCCAGATGGTTCCAGGTGCCAATAAACACACCCAGAGATGTCTTCTCTGCAGAGATCTGAGGCCTTTTGTATTATTTTGTTCCTTCTCTGCCCCTCTGAATTTTGGCTACCTTGGGGCTATTCTAAACCAACAGATTTGAGTGGGAAGATAATGCCCTTAATCTAACCTTGCTCCAGGCTGGATCTTTTGCTGGGCTTCTTGGGTGGCCTTTGAGAAAGGCTCTAAACAACAGTCAGAACTCCTGCTGTGTGGGTTACAAATGGCTTTCTGTAAGGACCCAGGTTTCTAGATACTCCATTACTTTTTATCTCTCCTATCTTTCTTCTAATAATTTGCTAAAAGCCACAAAGAGCAGCTAATGCATACTAATATTCTGGTTCTAGGCTGAGCATGGTGACTCACCTGTAATCGTAGCACTTTGGGAGACAGAGGCAAGAGGATCACTAGAGGCTGGGAGTTTGAGACCAGCCTGGGCAATATGGCAAGACCCCATCTCTACAAAAAATTAAAAAAATTAGCCGGGTATGGTGGCACATGCCTGTAGTCCCAACTGCTGGGGGCGCTGAGGAAGGAGGATCACTTGAGCCCAGGCGTTTGAGGCTGCAGTGAGCTATGATCATGCTACTGTGCTCCAACCTGGGTGACAAGGCAAGACCCTGTCTCTAAAAAAAAAAAATCAAATTCTGGCTCTTTCCAACCACTTCCCCTAGATCTATGGGCTTGGTTATCACATGATCAGCCTTCCAAAGTGTCATAAAAATGGTTTTACCGAATGCTTTGCCAAGGGAAAAGAAGGGTCTCCAACTTTCCAGCCTGCAATATGCGTGCCCTCCCTGCATGCAGCAAAACCACTGTCACTGCCTTGTATTTTAGGGGTTTTATCAGGACAGCACCCCACTGCCAGGACTGTACTGATTTCTGTTTATTTGTGGTAAGGGAAGTCTGTTATAATAAAGCCCCCCAGTAGTGGCTCAGAGAAGACAGAGGTGTGAGCTCTCCTGTGTCCGTGGTGATCATTCCTGACTGACAGGCTGTTCGGTTCCACAAGGTCATTCAGGGGTCTGAGGCCCTTTCATCTTGTGTCTGACATCGCCTCATTGGGGGGATGAGCGTGGTCACCACTAGCTTGCAGGCACAAGCGTGTTCCCACTTGTGGGAAGGGGACAGACAGCCAGGCAGGGGGTGGGTACCCCACAGTCCTAAGGCCACACAAGAGAATGGCACAGGGCCAGCAGACCATCACGACACAGACCTACTTGGTAAACTTTGCCATCTCCCTACGTCCTCCCTAAAATAGTGCCCACCATCCTCCCCTGTGCCAAGTGGGCACGGAAGCACTGGGAACCTGCCGGGGGTTGGAGGGTGTGCTGGCCCCGGTTCTCCAGGAAGCAGACACCAGGGGGGGATTAAACGCGCAAGGATCTCATGAGGAGACATGTCTGTGTGAAATGACATAGGGAGGGAGCCAAGAAAGGCTGGGAAGACCACAGGCTGCAGGGCACGTGTGACGGAGAGGTTGTCTGTAGACTGCTCTGCAGGCTAAGAAAGCTTCAGCAGAGCCACTAGGAAATCTTTGAGCCCAAGGCCACCAACAAAGAAATCTAAGAAATCTCATGTCTCCCAGCAATGGTTCTGAAGCCTCAGTATCCCAGCCATGCACACGTTGGTAGGGAGCAACTGTGGGGGGTTCAGCCTTAGCCAAAGAAGGTAGTGGGTGTCAAAGCCAGGCCACTGTCGGTCAGTTACACTCCCTGTAGCAGGAGATCTGCAAAGCTCATTATCCTCATAGCTGCCACAAGGGGTTACAGGAAGAAGTTGGGGTTTGTATTCTAGAAAGAGCACAGACTTTGGGATTAAAAAAATACTAGGTTGCAAGCCAGCTCACCCCTGACTACCTGTGGCTATTGTCAAGATACTTAGCCCCTCTGATCCTCAATTTTCTTTTCTTTTTTTTTTTTTTTTTTTTGATCCTCAGTTTTCTCATCCGTAAAATGCCTGAGAAACTTTATCAGGATGGAAGTAGACTCCCAACAGGAGGTGTTCCCTGAAGGGTGGCCTTCATCCCCCCTCCCAAGTTTCCAGAGCCCAAAGGGGCTAGGGGCTACCCCAAATGTGCTTCAGGAGGAAGGACTCCCAAGCCCACAGCGGACACGATTTCCCGGCATGGCAGACGGTCTTCCCTCCCAACCCCACACCAGGCGGGCCCAGAATCGGACACGGTGGCTGCAAAGGCCGAGCTGGCTTTTAAATCAGTCCAAGACAAGCCCTGCTAAACATCTCCTCCAGGGCCAAAGGGAAATATTTAGGAGAGGCTGTGGCCAGAGCTGGGATGGCCTCTCGTTACCTTTGCCTTGCCTGGGCTCCAGCTTGTTTGAAAACTCATCACCCAGGAGAGGATTGTGGGCTGAGGCCCAGGCAGGGAAGGGAAGAAAGCAGGCCTGTAACTTAAGACGGCTGGGCAGGCGTCCACCCACCCAGGCTCATGCCTGCCCTACAGCTCCTGACCCTCTCTCCTGCAGCCCTCATTCTCCAGAGCACTTCTTTCTACTCCTTCCCTCCTTCCTATCCACATGGGCCTCTCTTTCTCTCTGTCTCTCACTCTCTCTCTGCCCCAGGGTGGTGAACCCACACCGGTGAGCACCTATCAAGCTTTCCACCCTAACAGGTGGTCCTTGTGCTTTTCGTCTCTTCCCATTCTCTGGCTCCTGACTCTATCTCTCCATATCTCTCCATCCCTTTCCATTGACTTCTCTCTGAGTTTCCCTGTCTCCCTGAGAGATCTCCTTCCTCTCCACCTCTCTGGCTCTCCTGCTCTTTTTTGCTCCTTCACTGCATGTCTCTCCTGCGCTTTCCTCCTCTTCCACCATTTGGCCACCCAGCCGAGCCCAGCCCGCCTCTCCCTGGAGCTGTGCACTCCCGTGGGATGCCTTAGGGCACAGGGAAGAGCCTAGCCCAGCAGTTCCTCAGGGACCTGGTGGGGGCTCCCTACCCCCCAGTCTCTCCTGCCCCTTCCTCTGTGCAGGGCAGGGACATTCAGAACCAGAGAGCACCCACAGTGTCGTGCACGGGCCACGGCCCCTCTAACACTGCAGCACCCCACCCTCCTCTCCCTCACCCTCTCCGCGTCGCTGCTCCCACCAGACTTCTTTCCACATCAACCCTTAGAACTGCCAGTTATAGACCAAACTAAGAAACTGGGACAAATAGGACGTCACTTTTATACTAAGCGCTGGAGCATTAGCTTAATTAAATGTGGAGTATCTATTCCACAGAATTTGTAAAAATTATGATGAAGATCCTTACGTACTGATATTAAATACAAATGCAATGAAGCAAAAAAGCAGGTTGAAAATAGCATGTAGAACATAAACGCACCTTATAAAAGAAAATAAACACGCACGTATAGGCATAACTTCCAAAATGTTAACCTATTTATCTCTGAGTGGTGGGAGTATAAGTCACTTGTTTTACATTATAATGAACAAATATTTCTTGGGCAATAAAAAATTAGAAGAATAATTTAAAAGCAAACTGAGAAGTAGGCAAGATGGTTGCTGATCTTTCTGATTGCCTCTTTGTTTATCTCAACCCAACAAACATTTCAGAAGCACCTCGTCAGTGCTAAGGCCTGCCTGCAGCTGAGCAGGGAGTCGAGTGGCCGGACGGGATCCCAGAAATAACCCTCGATACTGGCCAGGGTGATCCAAGGAGACCCTAGGGTAGGCCGTCAGCTGGGTAGGGGTGAGGGCCCGCAGGAGGAGGAGGTTCTTCTGCAGGGAAGGTTGTCCAGAGGGGAGGACCTCAGCCTGAAGGGTCTAGAAGCCCAGTGGGGGGTGTTCCAGATCCTTGGGGCATGTGGCTCTTGAAGAGTAGAAACAGGAGCCACTGTAGAAGAGGTCAAGGGGGGAAGGATATCGGGGTCCTTCCCTCTGCCCTCGGTGAGTCTCTTTGGAGAAAGAAGAGCATGGGGCTGAGCTCTGAGGGTGTCCCAGCCCCCCTCCTCCTGCCCTAGGAAGCTCAAAGCAGCCCAGTGACAGCAGCTATAGACTGGAATAAAGCATCAACCTGAGGTGGCCTTTGCAGATAAGGACCTCCTGTCACGACCCCCCTCCCCCACCACCACAATAGAACCCCGTCGTTGGGGACTGCCGTGGCCGATGTGTTCTCAGGGGCTGGGACAGGGGCCAAAGACCACAGCAGCCAAGGTCACGGGCCTGTCCTCTCTCTGAGCAAGTGGGAAGGACATCCTCTCAGGCCCTGTGGTTCTATTTTTGTTTCTTTGTTTTATTTCCTCTGCTCTCTCTTCTTCTGCGAAGCCCAGGGCTGCCAGAGGTGCGGCGTGACGGGAGACAGTTCCCACACCGGGTGGCGGAGCTGGGAGGATGGGTTTGCGGGGGAGACGCCTGCGCCCCCAACCCTACCACTAGAGGGCGCCCGAGCACGGAGCCGCGGCAGCCGGGACACGGAGTGGGCGTGCCTCGGCGGTCTCCTCCAGTCTCCGCTCCTCAGCCCACAGCCTGGCCGGGCGGTCAGCCTGGAGAACTCCCGGGGGAGGGGGGCTGGGAGGGGGCCCGAGGTGTGCGGATCTGCCCTCCTCAACGAGTGTTGCTTGTTACACCTGACCACCTGCTGCCAGGTGGCACCGCTACACCGCTAACCCGGAGGATTTAGGGAGCCCCTGCTAAGGAGCACTGCAAAGACACTCCTGTGGCGGAAGGAGCAGGGGACCGGGAGCCAGGAGCACTGGCTGAGCCTCCCCTCCTCTCCGTGTGACCTTTCCCTTGCCGCTGGCCTTGTCTCCTCATCTGGGATGGGCGTGGGGCAGGACTCGGTGGTACCCAAGCGCCCTTCAGGCTCCGACCAAAGACACGCCCCACCCTCCTCGAGGAACCCCAAAGTGGGCAAAAGAGGACTGGAAGAACGGACCAAAGGACAGAGCCGCCGTTGGCTCCCGCAGCACAGGTGTGGCTGAGTTAGCTGGGGAGGCACCTGCAGGCGACAGTGAGTGCGCACCCACACTCCCGCCCAGCCCTGGGGGGTTCCTGGCCCTTCCTCGGGTCCCACGGCCCAAATAACCCCGCCCGGGTCTCGCAGTGCTGGCTCCGGCATCTCCCCACCCGCCGCCAGGAACAGGCGCTGAGCGAGTGGTGTCTTCCGCGGCGGGTGTGGGGCGGGGACACTAACCCCGGCCTCCCTGAAAGGTCAACCGCGCCGAGGAGGGCGCTGTCCAGCCTCACACGCCTACTTTGCCCCGCCAGCGGCATCACTCCGTCCCGGACGCGGGCGATGGGGGGTGGGGGTGGGGCAGGAGCGCTGTGGGCCGGGAGTGGGTCCATTGGAGAGGCAGGTGATGGAGGCGCACTGGGGCGCGACCTCGTTCTGGTGACCGAAGCTAGTGGAGGCACCTCCACCCGGGCTCCCTAGCTCCCGGTCCCCGCCACCACCTCCCTCGCCTCCCCCAGTCTTGGGAACCTGGGCCCCGAAGGTTCAAGAAGTCAAGAGCCTGGAGAAATGCACTGTGCAAATATATTGACTTTATTTGTCTCCGTTCGGGAGCCTCACAGACATATCCAGGTAAAAAGATCGTTAAATAAACGCCTTCAGCCATCGCAATGCAAAAATAAATATCAATCCTCTGGCCGCAGCAGCAGCTGCGCTGCGCCCAAGTCCCATCGGCCGCGCCTAAGAATTACAAAAGTGTTCAGCGAGAGTGTGTTGGCGTGAGTGTGGACGGGTGTGCGCTGGGGCCACGGTGCAGCGGTGTGCAAAATCGGAGTTGCAAACCATTAAACAAGGGCGTGGAGCGGCGACCCGGGCGGCCCCGGCGACCGGGACCCGACTCAGCGCGGGCGCACCTACCCGCACACACTCACAGAAGAGTTCGTACTGGGAAGAGTTAAAAAATAAACATTTACAAGGGCAAAGAAAGCGGCCCCCCTCCCTGGCGCCCCGCGCGCACCGGGCCAGGGCGAGCGCAGTGGAGGACGCCCCGACCAGCTCGCAGTCGGGCGGTAGGTAGTCCAAGCGCGCTAGGGGCGGGGGTCCCCGGTCCTCAGGGGTCCCCCGGGGCGGGGCGCGGGCCCTCTCGGGGTTCGCCCGCCGGTCCCCTGGCGGGCCGCGGAGGCGCGCGCGTCCCCCTTCCGGGCGGAGCCCCTCACAGGGCCGAGTCGGAGTCGCTAGAGTCCAGGCTGTTCCTCAGTTTGCAGCTGCTGAGCTGCTCCCTCTGCAGCGACAGGCTCTGCGTGCTGCGGCGCAGGCACTCCAGGCTCTGCAGGAACGACTTCTTGGCCTTCTCCTCTTCCATGGGGGACACCCCCTCCTCCTCCACCTCCTGGATCTCGTCGAAGGTCACCGGCTGCGTCTTGAAGCGGGACTGGCGCGGCCGCCGCAGCCGGCCCTTGCCCTTGCACAGCTTGGCGGGCCGCACGGGCTGCGGGAACTCGTCGGCCAGGCACACGAAGTGCGGCATCACCGCCTGGTAGCTGGAGCAGATGCCCATCAGCTCGCCGGGCTTGGCGGCCGCCATGGCGCCGCCGGCGTCTGCGGGGCCGGGCGGCGGGGCTCCGGGACTCTCCGGGGGCGGCCGCTGCGCCGGGGCCCCCCGGGAGGCAGCAGCCTGGGGCTCACCGGGCGGGGGATCCAAATCTGCTGCGGGGTGGCGGCGGCCCTCGCGGGCCCGGGCCGGCGCTCCTCGGGAGGGCGGGCGAGCGGGCCCGTCGGGGGGCGCGGGGCTCCGGGGACGCTGCTCCGCCGCGCTCCGAAGCGCTCGCAGCCGCTGCTGTCGCCGTCTGCCCCGCGGCTGCCCGGCTCGCGGCTTATATAGCCCGCTCCTGCCCACACGGCTGCGAGCTCGGATGACAGCGAATGCCATTTAAAGCGTGCGCGCCCCGCGCCCTTCCGCCTGACGTCGCCCCGCCACTCTGGAAAAGTAACGGCCCCTTCCCCGGAGCCGCCCGCCCCCTGCCAACCCGGCTCCGGAAGGCAGGCCCCGCCCGCGGGGGTTCCGGGAGGATCCGAGGCTCCGCGAGCACGCGGCGCTGCCGAGCTGCGCACGGGCCAGGGGTCCTCGGATCCGCAGGACTGGGCGGGCGCTGTCCGTTCTGGGATCACCCCACTCCCCACGTCTGTAGCAAGCCAGGTGTCCGCGGGGACGCAGATCCCCCGCCCCCAACCCCAGATGCGCACACTCAAGGAGCTGGTTATTCCGCCGCGGGTTCCGCGCGGGGCGCCAGGCAGCCACCAGCTCTCCTTGCAGCCGGGAGAACCGGGGCGCCCGGCTCCCCAGAGCTGAGCTCGGAGGAAGGGGCGGGCTTCTACTCTAGATCCTCTCCACCCCCTCCCCAGACACACACACACAGACACGCGCGCCCGCGCACGAATACAAACACACCCCAATTATTCCACTCCGGTTCTTCCCTTCCCTGGATGTCTTCTCTCTGTCTCCTCACTCCTCCCCCCACCCAGGTCACCCCCATTCATGCTCTGAAGAATGACACTTAGATAAGGCACTAACAACGACAACAACAACAATAATAGCTACCATCTGGAGAGCTTACTCCAAGCCAACCAGTGTGCTCTGTTTTACATATATCATCCTATTTAATCTTCCTAACAGCCCTGTGAGGTAATTGGTATCTCTCAGTTTTACCTATGAGCAAACGGAGGCACGGTAAGTAGCTAGTGCCCTGGTCACTGATGGAGCCAGGGGGGTGGACTCTAAAGTCCGTGCTCTTACAGCCCCCTGCTAAGGGCTGAGACGCCTGAGCAACATCCTACCAGTGCCCCAGGGTCTCTAAGTGCCGGTCCAGAGGGCGGCCCCTGCCCGGTGCCCTGGGACTCCCAGAGCAAACTGGGCCTGAGATGCCGAACACACAGAGAGCAGTGCCCTCCCTGGCACCCAGCAAGGTGCACAGCGCCACCGGCAAAGGAGGGAATCGGTGGGATTTGGCCTCCCTGCCTTCCATACCCACTCAACAAAGACTTACCGAGAACCTACTGTATAGAGGCTCAGCATGGAAGAGAACAAGAAAGATAAAGTCCCTGCCCTCATGACAGTTACATTCTGGAGGGTTGGGGGGCAGACAGACAATAAACACATCAACAAGAACAGTGCAGTGGTGGAAATAAAATAGCCTGGTGTGATAGGGTGCAGATGGAGAGAGTCACAGAGTAGGTGGCCAGGAAAGGCTTCCCAGAGTGGGGGATATTTAAGCTGACACCTGAAGGACAATAATAACACTGCTAAGTGCTTAATATGTGCGATGCTCTGAGTACTTTTATGCATTAACTCGTTTAATGTGTTAGCTATTTTATTTAATCCTCTCAACAACCCTGGGTAACAAGGGCCGTACATTTATCATTGCCACTTGCAGACAGCAAAACCAAGGCACAGAGAAGCTAAGCAGCATGTCCCAAGGTCCCACAGCTAGTAAGTAGCAGAGCTGAGCTTCAAACCTAGGCAGCGCCGCTCCCGAGCCCACACTCTTGACCACTGCACTGAGGTGGTGGCCCCATGGTGGACAAAGGAGGAACCAGCCATGTGGCCAAGTGTGAGGAGACTGTTGGGCACAGGAAACCCTAGTGCAAAGGCGCTAAAGCAAGAACAAGGTTAGATTATTTGAGGAGCGGCAAGGAGGCCTGCGTGGCTAATGCAGAGTGCGTGACGGGGATGGGAAGGTCACTTAAGGCCTTGGCTGCTGTGCTACGAACATTGAATTTCATTCCAAGGGCCAATAGTAAGGCATGGAGGGTTCTGTGCACAGGGAGCTACATGCTCCAATTATGTTTTTCAAAGCACTGTGGCTGTCATGTGGAGAAGAGCCAGGGAAGAAGCAGGCAGCCCACTTTGAAGATTGTTACGTGACCCCAGAGACAAGACAGTGGAGGCTTGGGGTAGGGTGGAGGCAATGGAGATGTAGGAAATGTCAGATTTGGGATTTGTCTGCAGATAGAATTGAGAGAAACTTGCTGGCAGATTAGATGGGCCGTGGGGTGGGGGAGGGGGATGAATCAAGGTTGGCTTCTGTGTATTTGGCTTGATCAAGTGCTCTATGGTGGTGCCATTGATAGATGGGAATGCCGTGGGGAAAAGAAGGGTGGCCACCCATCAAAACCTACCACCCACCTGGGTGAGGCCTGGAACGCTCATGTCAGAACTATATTACATGAGAGAAAAATCAACTTCTATAATTTTAAGACCACTGAATTCTGGAAATCCTTTTTTTTTGAGACAAGGTATTGCTCTGTTGCCCAGGCTAAAGTGCAGTGGCATCATCCTCAATGCCTGGGCTCGAATGATCCTCCTGCCTCAGCCTCCCAAACAAGTAGCTGGGACCACAGGTGCCCATGCCCAGCTACTTTTTCTATTTTTTGTAGAGATGGTGTCTTGCTCTTGCTCAGGCTGGTCTTGAACTCCTAGTCTCAAGCAATCTTCCTGCATTGGCCTCTCCAAGTGCTAGGATTACAGGTGTGAGCCACTATGCCAGGCCTGGAGTTCGTTTTAACAGGAGCTTAGCAATACACTAACTAATACAGAAATTGGTACCAGAAGTGCAAACTGCAGTGTATAAAACCGCTAAAACACGTGCCATTGGCTTGGCCCATCGGTGGTGAGCAATATAGAAACAGATACTGGAGGATGGGAAGCTGGTGACCCTTGTTATGCCGGGACAAAACATTTATTGCAAACATCACCTGTGATAATTTGGAAGACAGCCCACATGCCAACTGAGCCTATAATTCTAGAAAAATGGTTGAAAAGAGAAAACATTTGCATGTGTTGGCTGCTTGATGCTGCTTTCGGGAAAATATTACAAGAAAGAGATTGGCTAGTTTGCAAGAAAAGATGGACAGAAACAAAAAGAATCCAGAAAACTGATGTCCTCTGGGTTGAAAAAGCCAACTGGTTTTTTTTTTTTCAAAGGGCAGGCGATCACACTGACATGGCTCAGAGCCTCTCTCAAAGCTTGTCTATTAGGCCAAACATTAAGCCAAACGAAATTATCCCTGTGGCAAAGTATTATGTTAAGGGTATTGCCTTGCTATCCAAGTCTGTTATTTCAGTGTCCTTAGGGTCACCCTCATTTCTAATGAGTAAGAAACAAATAGGTTGGGCAAGGAAGACAGACTTAATAACTGTCAAGAAAGGAACTACCTGTGTGGTTTCTGGCACATGGAACTAACTAGAACCACCTGGAACTGAAGTCCACTAAGTTTTTGAAGGAATTGCTGTTGCCAACAAAATTGCAAAGGGACTGCAAAAGCCCATGACTGTTCAAGCCCATGGCTGTGGAGAATGACAGACAAGGAGGAATTCTCAAAGGGCAAAGCCAAAGACCAGGGAGACAGGGGGCAAGGGGGTCACCCTGCTGCCAGGGCAGGGGAGTCCTCACTGTTCTAGAGGGTGGCTGCAGCAGAGACAGCCAGCTGCCCACCCAGCGGGGTCACGTTTCCCAACTTCCCCTGAAGCCTGGTGGGCCATATGTCTGAACTCTCATCTGTGGAACACAAGCAGAAGTGGTATTCTGCCTCACTTGGTTAAGAAGACATTCCTGCCCTGGACGTCTGTGTTCTTCCCTTCACACTGGCTGGAGAGTGATACCCAGAGAGACCTTGGAAGCATCATGCTAAAGACAGCATCACTGTCATTAGTCTGGGTCCCTCAGTGACCACATGGAGCTGAGCTACCTGCCAACCTGAAATGCTTCCCTTGGAACTATTATATGATGGAGGAATCAATTGAATATTTTAAAACTACTCTGATTTGAGGTTTCTTTATTATATCAACTTAGCATTGTTCTAAGAGACCATTAGACATCCAAGGAGAGACGTTAAGCAGGCCACTGGCACTCAAGGGAGAGGGGAGGGGTGGAGGTGGAAGTTTTTGAGTCATCAGGGTTTTATATGGGGGTTCACACTGGGGGGCAGATAGAGGAGGGCTGGAATAAGCCAGCTCTGGGGGGAGGGTGAGCCAGTCAAGGACTCAGCGAAGCAGCGTCCAACAGGGTGAGAAGGAAACTGGGAGAGCACGTCAGAACCCAAGAGACGGATGTTTCTAGGAGGAGGGAGACCGTTAGTATGGGAGTCCAGAGATGGGGTTTAGCCTGGCTCTGCCTGAGCTTACTGTGTGGCCTTGGACAAGCCACTTGTCTGTCTGCCCTGCAGAGTTCTCGGCTCAAATGCTCCCTCCCTGGAGAAGCCTTCCCTGGCCACATGACTTAAGGCTACCCCCAGTCACTCTATCCCCTTTTTCTCTGAAGCATGTTTATCACCATCCAAAGGGTCCTCTTGTTTGTTGTTGACTCTGTAGTGTCTGTCTTGCCCACTGCCTTTCCCAGCACCCGGCACAGAGTTGGCACACAGAGGAGCTCCTGGGTCTCTGTGGTGTAGACTGTCACCATGTTCCTTCTGCTCCCATGGCTCTTGGCAGACCAGCGATGGGGGTACATTGTCTTCAACACACACAGTTCCTCTGGACCCCAATTTCCCAGGCCAGGGACTGGCGCTCCCTAAGTCATCTCTCTCCACTCCCCTGGATGAGAGGCTCCCCCACCCTGGCCCAGGACAGTGAAAATAGGAAAAGAGATGTGTACTCCACAGCAAGGGTCCCAAATTAGCAATGAGATCACCCCCCTCCTTGGGCTTGGGCCCTGCTCACAGGGGACTCTAAGAAGAGAGGGGAGGGGAGAGTGGAGAGACCCACGCTCCCACACCGCCTAGATCCTGGTCCTGCTACCGACCTTCCCCATCTATGACCACGCCCCACCCCCAACCTCAGGAGGGCTCTAGGGCCAGCCCCCACCCTCGGTGGCCTTTTTGTGCTTTATGTGTCCTTCCCTATTTGCAAGAGCCAGCTCAAGGTCACTGTCAGGTTAAGAAAACACAGACCTAGATTCTAACCCAAGCCCTGCCATGGACTCATTCTGTAACCTCGGGTGGGTCGCACTCTTCGAGACTGGTTTCCGCACCTGGAAAGCATAAATAATGCCCCGGGAGTCAATGATGTAATGTACGAAAGCAACTAGCATAGTGCCCAGAATGTCTTAAGCATAAAATAAAAGTTCCTTTTGCTTTCATGATCTCATCCTCAAACCTACCCAGCCCCCGACTTGGTTGAGAATATATCAGGGAGAGGTTCCAAGAAATTCCTGCTCCAGGGGGCATTTGGGAGTTTTGGTGGCTTGTACCTCCTCGTCTGACTCACAGTTTAAAAGCAGCAGCCAGACAGAGCAATGCTGAGCTGGATGTCTCCGGGGTGGAATTCCACATAGCAGAGGGGAACCACTAGGGGGTTGTTACTGCTAGTTCCCAGAGGGGGTCCCAGGAGGGCTCAGGGGACATCAACCCCTCTTTCAACAGACCCTCCCCAACACCTATCCTTCTTTCAAAGACCTTCCAGGTGCCGGGGGTGAGGAGAGTGGGCAGGGGTTGGGGGGTTCGGTAGTGGGGTCCCCCAGGCATCAGGTCCTGGTTTCTTTTGCCCTCCAGGCCTTGCTGAGTTGGCAGAGGCTGGGAGGGGTCAATGTCAGCTCTTCCTGCCTCACCGGGCCATCCTGGGGCAGGGGATGCCCATTAAAGGGGAGGCAGGACAATCCCTCTTAGCAGGCCTGTAGCCCTGGGACTACAGAGAAGGAACAGAGAAATGTCACCTGTTGAACACCTACTATGTGCCCAGCACTGTGCCGATCATGTTTTGCACACACCGCCTCATCTAAACCATCCCCACTGCATCCTTTGTGCAGCATCCTAGGATCACCCCTATTTTACAGATGAGGACTCTGGGTGCTTGGCAGTTTGCCAAGGCACACTATGTACGAAATGCTGAGGCCGGAATGCAAGGCCAGGCCTGCCTGACTCAGAAATCAGTGCTCACCACTTGCACGCCCATGCCACTGTCTCCCTGATGCGGTGGGAACAGCCCTGGGCCGGAGTCAGACACCCAGGCTGAGGTGTCAGCTCCATCCCCCACACGCCCTGTGGCCTGAATCAGCTGTTCCCCATCTCTGAGCTGTAGTTTCCCCATCTGTGAAGCAAGGAGGCTAGACTCTGATCTACTGGGGGTCCCTCTAGCTGTAACGTTCTAGAATCCTCGGGAGGGTGAGGGGATGTGGGACCCATTCACAGGAGGTAGATGCTTCCCCTCAGGCGAGAGAGTGGCATGCAGCCCGGGCTGAGGCTGTGGGGGAAGCTGGCCTCCGGGAGGGGCTGCCAGGGGGCGGGGGCAGGAAGGTGGAAGCAGGTGGGGTGGGGGGGTTGTGCATCTCCTCTCCACCATTCCCACCCATGCTTTGGCTTTGGGGCAGAGCTGGGTTTTAAAAAAGCAACCACCAGTTCTTCACCCATTAGCAGGGCTCCATCTCCAAGTGAGCCTGCGGTACCCTGGGCCCGGGTCGGATGGAGACAGGGATGCAGCGGCCCAGGGATGCAGGGGCCGTGAGCACAGAGGACGCACATCAAGGCAGGAAGAACCAGGCCGGGCAGTTCTGCTCACAGGGCCTCTCTGCTTTTCCCTGGGAGGTGGGCAAGAGAGTCAGGCCCCTTCCCCTGACTGCTCTGCTGCCCTGGCACAGACCCGTTGCCAGCTAGAAGCCTTGGGCAGCTGGCTGTCCTCCTGCCTCACCCAGAGTCTCCCCACAGTGGGTCTCAGGGTTCCAAGCACTGAATGAGGTGATAAATATTCCAGATGGTTCTGTTTGGGTCAATCTGCACCTTGGGTGTTTTCGGCCCTCCACCACGTGTGTGTGTATAATGCAAATGTGAATGTGGCACAAGGAGTGGGGAAGGGACAGCGACGAACACATCTCCATTCCTGGCAAGCCAGTGACAGGGCCTTTTCAGGATGGTCCTACCTCCTGGCCGAGCCCTCGCCTCCCACTGTCGCTCACCCTGCCCCCAGAGGGCCCTCCACACAAAGCCTGTGACTTCAGCATCCTACCACCTGCTCCAGCCTTACTCAGAATTAGCACTTCGTCTGGTATGACTGGGAGCATAAAAGTGTTTTGATAATTTTGCTGGAGGGTTGCCATGACAATCCCCAGCAAGCTCCAAGAGGGGGTGTCAGTGTGCACGAGAGGGAGAGACAGAGAGGAAGACAGTCCAAGAGACACGGAGAGGGAGGCAGAGAGGGAAGGGAGAGGGTCCAGGGAGGCCCCCAGTGAGATCGCCCCCATCGGGCCACCAGTCCCCAGCATGGCCCCATTCATGCTGCGATGAGCTCACTGTCTAATCTGGGCCGCACTGTAACAGTGCAACAGATACCAGCTGCTGGCAGGGAGGCTGCGGGAGCTGCCAGGGCAGGGCTGGCCCCCTCCCCCCAGGGGAGGCGCCCTGGCACCCCACTCCCAGGATGAGTCCCAGGGAACACCAGGCTGAAGTCGGGGGCAGGGAGAGTCTTGGGGACTCAGAGGGAGCCAGAGCCCAGGGAAACCTCCTGAAAATCTTGCCCAGCCTGTGCCCAGCTATGCTGACGTAGTAATGGGAGCTCGTTTCCCTGCGAAGGGCCTGCTTTCTGGCCCAGCTCTGCCAGCCCAGGGTCCACGGCTCGGTCCTTCCCACAGGCTTTCTTGCAGGCCTGAGTGTCTCTCTTCTGGCCCACCAGTCTGAGAGTCATTAAATGGCTGAGAATAAAATCCTACACAATCTGTGGCCCTTGAGCTTTGCAAAATAGTTTCCTCTCTGTGACTTCTGCGAAACAGGTACATCTTGGCTGTCTTTTCAGATGAAGACAGAGAAGCCCAGAGAGAGGAGAGAACTAGACCAAGGTGACACAGCAAGGCAGGGCAGAGGCAGGATGGAACCAGTCTTGGACTTTACCCTGAGCCTCACTGCCTCCTAGGAGGACAGGTTCTCCAGAATAGGTCCATCCGACACTGCTCCCTCATACATGGACAGGGAGACTAAGGTCCAGGGACATCCACCAGCTAGTAAGCAGAAAGCCTGGGCTTGCAGCCTCCGATCCTGAGAAGTTTTGCTGCCTCTACTGAACCACGAGCCAGTACCAGGTCTTTCATAAATCAAGCCAGAGTGACTTATCGTATGCTCCGTGGTTAAAGTACAAGTCTCTCCCTTGGAAGCACAGCCGTCCGGTTACTGGCAAAACAGAGCAGAGGGCAGCTGGAGCCAGGAACAGTGCCAAGTGCCAGTGGCGTAAGGCAGCCCTGCAAAGGGCCTCTGGCCTCCCTGTTAGAGCTGTGTGGCCCTTGGAAAGTGCCTTTGACTCTCAAACCCCAGGTGCTGCAGCTGTCAAGAGTTAATGTGACAAAGCGGGTGGCTACTGAGTCCAGAGCCCTGGAAGGAACTGCCTTCCAAGGCCTTCCAAGTTCTGGGAAGCGTCGACCTCGGAACAGCAGTCTCTGGCGATGGAGGTGCCCGCATCCCTCGTCTGTCTCCAGCCTGGTTCAAATCCACCTTCCAATAATTTACTGTCATGGGTGGCACCATAAAGAAAGTGCTGTGGGCTCTGAAGCCACCTGCAAGGATGGCTTTCGTGCAGCCTTGGTAAGGGGAAGAGAGAGAGAAGAAGCAGTCTCAAGACTGTCTGCTTGGATGCCCTGCTCTGCTGCTTGCTGAGAACTTCTTGCTACCCTGGCATTGCGAAAGTGTCATGCCAGCCCCCTCCTTCTGCCGGGGTGGTGGTTATGAGGATCAAACCAGATGATTTATGAGAACACCCTGGGGTAAAACTTGAGGCCATGTAGGAAGGTGAGTTTTTAAATGGATTCCAAGAATTAGGGTCAAGATCATGCCCTGTCACATAACGTTCTATGCTTGGCCCTGGGATAGGACACACCATCACCCTTGGAAATAGCTGCTGGCCCACTTTTGGGGGCCCAGAGAGTCTGTGCCCTACAAGCCCTGTGTCCCTCCCCAGCCACTGCCTCAGGCTTCCCCGTGGACACCAGAGGTGCCTGCTGCACCCCAGTCCCTGCACTTTTATGACATGTTAGGGGTGGTTAGGGGTTATCCCAGGGCACCTGGCTTAAGAAGCCTCTCTTTGATGTTGCCCCACCTGTGGAGGCATCTCCCCTATCTTCCTTCAAGGTGGCAACAGCTGCCATTTCTCCAGGCATCCCCTTAAAGGGACACACAGGGGATGGGATTTAAAGGGATGAGTTTTTCCTGAGCACCTAATGCATGCCAGGCACCAACGCATGCCAGGCACCAACGCAAAGCACTTTGCATCAATCATCTCATCCTTAGGTTTATCCTCCAACATGAGTATTATCATCTCCAAGCTTTTTTTGAGGAGAGAGGCTCAGAGATGTCAGGAAACTTTCCCAAGGCCACACAGCTAGGCAGGGGAGGAGCTGAAATGTGAACTCAGGTCTGTCAGCTGCTAAAGCTCTTCTCATCCATCAGCACCTCCCATGGGGGTGACCCCTAGACCTGCCCAGGGACGGGTTCATGCACGGGATGAAGGGGGAGCTGGCTGGGCCTGGGAAAGGGCCCAGAAGTCTAACTGGCAGCAGGACTCCACTTCCCAGCATTCTCAGGGACTAGACTGGTGCAGTAGAGTCTTGGGGTGGGGCAAGGAGGGGAGTGTGGATGACATCCAAGCCCACTCCTCCTTTTCTCATAGTGACGGGAGGAGCACGGCCCCCCACCCCCATGATGCCCCAGCACTTGAGATGGAGCAGCCCGCCAGGGGACCTCAGGCCTTAACTCAGGCTGGAGGGGCGGTGCCCCCAGCACCTGGCCTCGTGACCATGCCTTCAGACCAGAGTCTCTGGCATCTGAGATTGGAAACTACTGTTTCAAAGAGCACAACAAAGAAAACCACAAAGGCTCAGCTGATGGGGGTTGTGAGGCCTCAGGAAATGGAACAGAACTGTAGGCTGCCAGAGCGGGAAGGAAACTTCCAGATGAGCTGGGTCAGCATTTTCAGACCATGGAGTGTGGCTCATTAATGGGCCGTACAATCAGTTTAGGGGGCCATGACCAGCATTTTTAATGATATACAACTGAAGACAAAATATCACAGTAAATATCAGAAAGTATTGTTTCATGAAGCTTTAGTTTTAGTGTGTGTATGTGAAAACTTTTTTTTTCTTTTTTTTACCGTAGGTTGTAGTCAAAGAGCTAAAACACAAAAACAAAACAGAACAAAAAACAAAAAATAAAAGCCATTAAGTTGGTTCCCCCTGCATTTTACATGTGGGAAAACCAAGGCCAGGGGCAAGAAAAGGCTGAGGACCCAGACAGTCTCCTATGCCAGGACACAGGCCTGATTTCTGTCTTTACCCTTAGACACCAACCGCCTTTCAACCCTTAACCCTGGCTGGTTCCCAGACTAGAGTGGAAGGATCCAGGGCTTTGCACGGGGTTGGGGATGGGGAGGGAGTCCAATACTGCCTCTCTCCTCTCTGCACGGCTCCTTCTCTGTCTCTTTCACTGCTTTTCCTCTTCCTGTCCCTCCCCGTGGGAGCACCCAGAGTCAGGTCCCCTCCACACCCTTCACATCTGTCCACACAGACCCGGAGCACACGCCTCCCCAGTCTCTCTTGGGCAGATTGGGCCCCCCCTCCCCACAAGTCCTTGTTCTAGACACGTCTACACAGAAGTCGCTCCATGGCAGTGAGACCTGGCCAAAGCCCGCATGAACTCTTCCCCTCCCATCTACATGCCGCTCTATAAGAACAGCTGCTGCTACTGGGACGGATGTAAATGGTCTCACTCAATGTTTTCCAGGTAGAAAAACTCAGGCTAAGAAATTTGCCAAAGGTGACACAGCAGTAAGTGGAGGAGCTGGGACTAGAACCAGGGCCACAGCACAGCACCATCCTGCCTGGCTGGTTCCTGGTGGTCTTTCCTCTGAAGCATCTTGGATAGGGCCAGGGGAGTTGAGAACACCAGGGTCGGCGGGGGTTGGGGGTGGCTGCAACTCCCACCTTACGTTGCAATAAGGAAAGGAGCATTCCACTCCCAGGAGGGAAGAACATTGGAAAGATGACATCCACCCTTCTTCCAGCCTCCTCCCAAGAGAGGAGGAATGATTTGTCTGATAGGGGACATGGGGAGGCTGGCCCTTTCCTGCTCCTCAGCTCCTGTGTCCCCCACAAGCGAAGGGTGCCCAAGAAGGGCCGTCAGCCTCCACCTTCTGGAAGCAGGCCTGGAGGCCCACCTCCTCTGCTCCCCACGGCAGCTTGGTGGCGGAGGCAGTGACCCCCTGTGCCTGCAGCACAGAGTGCTTCCTGGGACACGGTGCCTGAGGCCTAGACTTGGCGAGGGGGTATCGAGAAGTCTGACTGTGGTCGTGGAGATAAGCCAAGGTCTCCCAGCTTTATCAGTAATAACCTTGATATTCTGACCCCGTGTCGGTTTTTCTCTTGCTTCAGCACTCATGGGAAGAAAGGACGTCACTAGCACCAGAAAATGCAACTTTTCTCCTCGCCATTCCCAGAGGTGCCCACCAGGCCACATCACAGACCTCGCACTTGGGCTCCTGCAATGGGCTCCCCCAGGTCCTCTCACCTCCAGTGCCATCCCCTCACTCCACCTGATAAATCCATTTCCCTAAAAATCACCTCCCAGCCCTCAGTGGCTCTGCACTGCCAGAGCCAGCTCCTACCTGATCTGGGCGGATCTTCCTCCCAGCTCAACACCAGCCACTGACAGCCCCTCCCTGTCAGCCTTGCAGCTGTCACTTCCCAGGGTTCTACCCCTCTGCCCACCACAGCCACCATTCTCCAAATGACTCCTCCATCCCGAAGCCTGCCCTGACCACCACCCCACACATTCTGCCAACCCTTGTTACTCCCATTGTCAGAATCCCTCGTTCCACTTTCATCTCATTATTGAGGTTCCTCAAGTGTGTGTCTTGTTTTCCCAACAAATGACACAAAATATAACAAATAACAACAACGATGCTAATACTAGCTGAGACGTGCAGAGTTCTTGCTTACCCGGTGCCAGGTGCAGGACAGCTTCTCCTTTAAGAAGGGAAGAATCATAGAAAACCGAGCCTAGGGCCTGGCACACAGTTGGTGCTCAAGCATGGCAGGTGTTTCTTGGATATGCTTAAACACTGTTGGTAGAAGGATAAATTGGCTTTCTGGAAAGCCATTTACATTATGTATTCAAAGCCTTAAAATATGCATAGCCTTCCGGATCTGGGACAGTGACCCCACTTTTAGGAATTTATTCTAAGAAACAATTCTAGATGTGCACAAAGGTTTAGCTACAGGACAGCTGCACACAGCCATGCTGCTGATACATGGAGGTGCTATGCCTCTGTTTCTCCACTTGTAAAATGAGAAAAAAATAGTGCCTTGTCCACAGGCTATTGAGAGGATTAATAAATCAAGCATCAAGATATGTAAAAGCACTTAACACAGTGCCTGGAATATATCCTGGCGCTTAAAAGTGTTACCTGTTCTTTTTATGATTAGAATTGAGGTCTGAATGTGGCCAATACCTGAGCTAGTAGCTATGACACCTTCCTTCCTCCCTCCATCCATTCTTAAGATTTCCAAAATCAACAGAAGGGTTACTAACAGCAAAAACAACATCATCAACAACAATCTAAATACCCAACACAAAGGAACTGGTTAAATAAAAATGCGACTATATTCAACACTATATAGCCACTCAAAATGATGTAGAATAATTAATGTCATGCACCAACGTACATAAACAAGGTGGTATAAGACTGTAAGTTCAGTATGATGTTACTTTTATAAAAAAAAGCACACAGATGTGTAGAAAAAATATACTGCAAAATCTGAAGAGTTGCCATCTCTAGCTTGTGAAGTTACAAATGCTTTTTGTTTTTCTTTTTATCTTTCTTTTTAACTTCTTGCAAAGAACACATACTCCTTTTGTAATAAGGAGCAAAAAGTAATTTTGCAAAAGAAAATAAAAGCCATGTTGCTTTACTTCTATCTATAATGGAAGGGATTGTGTCTTCCTTTTATATATCTCCCCCACTGCATCTGACACACAATCTCTAGACATAAAAGCCCTGGTTTGGAACAGAATTCCAGTCTGGAAATCTTGTTTAATCTTCCAGGCCAAGGCGTTCTGTACAGAGTTTAGAAATGGCCTGCAAGAACAAGAAAACAATGCAGATTGGCAGGGATGCATCCGAGCCTGATCGTGACACAGTCACTGGGCTAGGAAACATCAACAACTGACCTCAAAGGACAAGGTGGTGGAATCCTGGAATCTGCCCAGGGACGGTGCATTAGGACACCAATTACCTGGGGAGCATGTGGCAGGGCTGCCGAGAGCGAGCGGAGCATCAACACGAGGCCACTTTGGCATCTGGGAACCCTCTTCAATTTGGCCTCAAGAACTTCCGAGGGGAAGCTTAAGTGCAGCTGGATCTTAATATGATCAGCTCCACTCGTGCACAATTTTCATTTTGGCCATCCTCCCGAATGCCTCGGGCCCCCCCTTGCTGACTGTAACAGACTCGAGGGCACCAGGGGAGCCTGCCAAGGGAAAGGCAGGGTCACAGGGCCATCCGTCAGCCACAGTGGGACTGCCCACCCAGTGTAAGGGTCAAGGTTGGGGTTAGTTAGCAGGGCATGTGAAATGGTGCACTTAAAAAAATTGTTTACTAAGTATGTTACTGTCAGGCATGTTTACATGCAAGATCTCAAGCCTCACAAGACCCCTCAAGAAGGGGCTGCTCCTGAGTCTATTTCCCAGCTGAGGAAACTGAGGTTTGGAGGTGGACTGGTCCAAGGTGACTCCGCTAGGAAGGGCAGAGCTGTGACTCGAGCCCAGGTTCACCTGACTCAAGCTGAGGCTCTTTCCACCTCGCTCCCCACAAGGGTTCTGGCAGTGACCCCAACAGATGTGGACGCTGGGCTAGGGGTGGGGGTGTCAGAGGTGCTCCCTAATTCTACCCTTGCAGGCGGCACTGTGACTATAAGGGAGTGCCAGTCTTGCCCGAGGTTGTCCAGCTCATTCCCCTCAGCTGCCGGTGCAGAGCTCAGCCGGCACTATATTCAGCAGGACGACGCTACCGCACGCTGCGCAGGGATCCTGGCCACATATCGAGGCACCCAGCTGGTGCGGTGCAGACACGATCGATACCACTGCTGGAAGGGCTGCCCCAATAGGCACTGTGACCTTCTGCGGCTGCCTGTCCCTTGTGTTCCCTTTTGTCACCAGGTCTCTCAGGGTGGCAGAAAGAACACTGGTCAAGGCACCTGATATGGGTCTTCCTCCTGGTGCTGCCTCATTCCCTGGGTGGGTGGCCTTTAGATGCTGTGTACTTAACTCCTCAGTTTTCTCATCTGTTCAGTGGGGACAGTGGTCCCTAACTGACACTCCCACAGGGCTTCGGGGAGAAGAAGGGCAGTGTGCACATAAGAGTTCCCCAGCTCTCCTCTCTGGCCACCTCCTCCCAGCACGAGAGAGGAGGGCTCCCTGGGCAGAGTGCAGGGGGAGGCCCCGCATTCAGATCTCCAGGTAAAAATCTCCACTAGATTTTTACCTCC
This sequence comes from Eulemur rufifrons, assembly GCF_041146395.1. Taxonomy (NCBI): domain Eukaryota; kingdom Metazoa; phylum Chordata; class Mammalia; order Primates; family Lemuridae; genus Eulemur; species Eulemur rufifrons. Next base: position 87,091,916 of record NC_090988.1, on the reverse strand, counting down.
AGGCTAGTGGTCTCCCCTTCCCTCTCACTCCAGGTGAACAGAGGCTAAAAGTCAGAGGGAGAGGGTGCTGGGAAGAAATTGGTGGCTAATCCCTTGATGCATTTTCAGAGGAAAAACCCCCGGGCCTGAGGAAGACACCCCTGTGGGGTTCCTGTCCTCCCCCTGAGAGTCCTATCTGGGTGGTCCCAGTAGCCTGAATACCCTTGGGCCGGACTCTGGGAAGTCGCCACAGCATCCTTCCTCCTGCTATCCCACATTCTTTTTTTTTTTTTTTTTTTTATTTCATCTTGTTATGGGGGATACAGAATTGCAGGTTACATACGTTGCTCCTGTATCGCCTTTCCCCCCAAGTCAGAGCTCCAGGCGTGTCTGTTCCCCAGGTCGTGCGCATTGCACCCATCATGTAGGTATATATCCCTCCCTTCCCCACCCCCCCTTCCCGAGTCAGCACCTTCAAGTGTTACCACTCCCCAAACGGTGCGCAATGCACTCATTGTGTAGGCATACTCCCATCCCCTACCCCACCCCCCACCTCAGTCTGATATCCAATTGGTGTCGTTCCGAGATGTGTATTTAGGTGATGATCAGGGAAACCAATTTTCTGGTGAGTACATTCTTTAGGCAGGGAGGACACAGCTATAAACCCAGAATCGCTTTTGGAGGGTGTGGATTCACCCCCTGGACCGTCCCATGGCCATTGTCCAAGTGCAGACTGATGGCAGAGGCTGGTGTCCCGATGGGAGGCCCCAGGAAGGCGCCTGTACCCCGCAGCGGAGGGCCCAGCGCCTCCCAGGGTGCGAGGGGCTCAGGGTTCCTTCCCGCCGGGGCCCTTGGTTCTTTCCACCAGCGCCTCGGAACGGGTTTGGCCAGACGCAGCCCGGCGGCTCCCGGCTCCCTCGCGGCCTGGATCCCGGCAGGCGCCGCAGCGGCAGGCGCTTGTCACAGCGCCCGCCCACGCCCTTCCTGCGCGGCGGCTGATGGCAGCTCCGCGGCGGCGGCCCACCACTTCCTCCGCCCCCGGCCCTGCCCTGGGCCCTCGGCGAGCTTCTGGCGAGCTTCCCGGGAAGGGCCGGGAGGGCGCATCCTCCAGCCCTGGAGGCCCCGCTGCCGACCCCGATCTTGCCCGCTGGCAAAGCTGACCACTCAGCGCTCTCACTCTCTCAGCCCACCAGGGCCACCGGATCCCAGGATCTGATAAACCCTCAGGGTACCTCAGCTTCCTTGGGTGTTTAGAAATAATCAAACAAACAAACTCAAAAGATTGCCTTTAGGACTAAATCAGATTGTGGAGGGAATGGCCCAACAGAGTAGTTAGTTACTCCGCAAACTCCCTCCTGACTCCCTCCTTTCCTTCCCTTTCAGACCCACAATTTGCATCCAGAGCTAAACGTCAGGGGGGTCAGAGGCCAGGGCCCTGCCTGAGCAGTGAAGGCACAACCACACTCCTGAAGGCCACACGAGAACAGGGACTGTCCCTGTGCTGAGGGAGTGTGACACCACCATTCCAATGAGGGGGAGTGATAGGACAGACATCATTCTAACAGCATCACACATACATACTTCTGCCAGCTCCAAGCAGCTCATTTGAGAAAACCACCTTGTTGGTAGTGCTGGCCACCAGGTACTATCTAATTTATCCTGCTTTCCTACACTGTCCTCTGACACTGCCCGTTGCCCCCAGTTTTATGGCTAACGTGGCTCAGCCCAACACAAGCTGGAGAAGGCCTTTATAATACGCAGGCGCGTGAGTACCAAGCCAGCTGGAAAAGGCACCATTAGTCTGTTCCACTCTGGTAAATAAACATCGAAGTCATTTCCCTACTGACACCCAGACACAGCAATCATATCTAAGAACGGATTCCAGCAGCACAAATTTGACAGGGGTCTCATATGGGGGTTCCTTCCAAAGAGAAAGTGGGGAGGGGCAAGAGGACAATTGTAGACGAGGTCCCTCTGAGGAGAGTATGTGGGTGGAATTATGTATAAGTAAAGACTTAAATAAACAGAACGCATCACTATGGAAACATTCGGCTTTATCAAAGGCACCCTTAAGAAAAATAATCAAGACTTCAGATTCAACACCACAAGTGTTTATGACCAGAAAAGGCAAAGTGGGTCTTAGATATTCCGCAGCCAAGTAAAAGTTGCCAGAACTCAAGGAAGAAATATTCCCAGCAGGGCAGGAAAGCATCATTTGTCGGGACTTTCTCTGAAACCCTCCAACTGGAGCAGTCTGCTCACTGCAGCACCTACTTAACTCTCTGGGTTCTCAATGACGCAATTCAGGAGACAGTTCCAGTTACTGATCGGGTTCAGACAGACCTGCCATGCACTAGGGCAGGATGTCAGCCACAGAGGCAGCAGGGAGTGGGTGTCACAGGGAAATGGCAGGTTTATTAGCTGTGACCCAAACTTATTAGGAAGCATCAATGCCACCTGAGCTGATGGTTTAGTTAATGAAGGATCAATGAGGATCCTGATTTCAACACTCGGGACAAAATTGGATACTGTGTGTCACAGTGTTCCAACCCCGTGCTTGGAAGCAAGTTGTCCTTGTGTAAAAACAGACATTTTTAGTGTTGAGCCTGATCTGTTTCTTTGGGCTCTCTGCTGACTGGAGTAGTGCTATTGGCAAATATTGTGAGGAAGCCTCATACTGAGTTTGGGTGTCATTCAGGGTCTGCAAAAGTACTCACAGATAAGAATGGGGGAGAAGGATCACAGGGGAAAACTCACTTACCTCTGAAAGTTTCCAAATGTATCTACTCGGATACGGTGAGGATATTGCCAGGAAGTCACTTGCCAGGAAGGTTGGCCAAGAATTTGTCATAACACCAGAAATTGCATTCTGTCCCCCCAAAATGAGCTTCCCCAGTTAAATGGCCAATTGCCACTCCAGTCAGCAGTAGTTTCTGACTAGAGGATGCTAATGTTGATTAAGGGGAGATGAGATGCAGACGCTTGCCCTGACACACAGGAAAGTCAGGAAACAAACAGGTGGCCTGTGGTCAGCTGTGACCAGCTCTGCAGGAACAAGCCCTGAGTGAGGCTCAGGCTTCTAGGGACGTCCAACAGACTATTCCACCAAAATTCAGCACAGCAGAGGAAAAAGCACACAGGTTTAGGGACTATGGTTTGAATTCTAGCTCTGCCACTACAAGTCCTGTTAAATTACTTTACCTCTCAGAGACTCAGTTTCCTAGTCTCTGTGAGGGGAATAGTATCTTTTTCTTGCAGGGCTGTGGGGAGAATTAGGGATCATGTCTATAAGCTCTAAGGACAGTGCCTGGCAGGCTGCTGAAGCTCAGAAAATGGACAGCTAAAAAAACCAAACCTGTTTTTCTTCGTGCTATTGCTGTTATATTTGCTTCCTCTGCTTTACAGGAATTGTAAGCAAAAAATACTTTACCCCTAATTCCTAGCTCAGATCTACCATCAGTAACACGTAGCAACAGGTTGATGCAGTCACTGCGTAGGGCTGTCTTTAGCCATGGACTGGAACTCCTGTCCATCATTAAACCCTGTAGTTTTACTCCACAGCAAGTACCTACTTGATGTTTCAGAAGGGACATTATCTCAGTGGTGGAAAAAAATGTCAGTTTTGGCATATGGTATTTACAGTGACAGCAAGAAACAAAACCTAAGATTTGCTGCTTTCAGACCAAGAAACCCAGGTGGCAGCCCACCCTGTCTGCTGCAGAGTAGGAATTTGTTTCCCCGAGAGACAGGGGTGTGACAGAGCAAAGAGATCAAACGCACAGCTGACGCAGGAGGAGATCATGACACTCCATTAGGAGGGAGGGAGGCTGGAAGACTTGGAACCATCTGCCAGTTCTTTCATTTGTAAGGAAGGGAAGAGAAATCTCCCAGTGTCACGCATCAAGCTTAGAACCACAGCGGGCTGTACCACCTGGTCAGGTGTTGTTTGCTTTAGTAGAAGAACAGCTGGAATTAAAAAGACGCTTTATTTTATTTTTATGGAGATTTGTACCTCCGTCACTGGAAGGCTTAGTGTGATGCTCAAATTTTATAAAGCATTTAGTATTTTTTAGAGAAGGAACATGTTTAAAAAAAGAAAAATAGGGACTACGAACGCAAGGAGCCAGAGAGCTTGTGAGAGAACAGTGTGGCCAGGCATGGCAGCACACCTGAGCTGAGGAAGGGCCTGCCGGGCCTGTGGCACTGTGCCATGACAGATTCAGTCCCACGGCATGGATGGAAGCAGGACTGAAAGCAAGAAGGTGCTGTAAATTTCCCTCACAGGCAGACAGGGGAACTCTAACTCTCTTGCCCTATTTTCATCCATTTAAATTTGTTTTCTTTCTCTCAGGTTTTCCATATCTTGGTTTGGAATGAATCTGGCACACTGTTCCCGAGTCCAGAGGTCAAGATGACACGTGCTTTTATGATGCAACAAGGGGCAGCACTCTGTTTTGTTTTGGGAACCTCAGTGACATCACAGCCTAACCCTTGTACCTTGGGAAATTGTATGTAAGAGAACACTGAGTCAGAAGAGAGCCTTAGTCATCAGGCTACTGAAATTGAAGGTGACGAGAACTATTAGGCAATTGAGTGTATTCCCCACAGGACTGCTCCCACTTCTATCTGGTTGAGGTTTAAATGACTCAAGCGATTCTCTAGGGGGATCTAATCTATGTGGAACAGCTGTCATTAGCAGGGCATGTGCTGTGCTTCTGCCTGTATTTCAGCCTGCTCCTTATCATGACGTCACCCAGTTATTCCTCCCTCCAAGGGCACAGTGGGCTCTCATAATACAAGGAGTCCAGGTGACTGCTTGCAGGTGGCTGGACTCGAGCATCCTGCCTTCACTCTTTATTCAGAGGCCTGTGACCTGTCTGAGTGTCGCAGGAAGACTGACAGGCAAGGAGACTCAGTTAAATCCCGTGTTCCCCGAATATGCAGCTTTTCATTACAGCAGCACACAAGCCAGGATGAAACCACCTCTGTTTGGGTTTCAGCAGCTGTCTGCCTAGGGAAGGCTCCAGAGGCACTGCTACATATTTATATCGCCACTAAAGTCACATGGAACAAACATGTGCAGATTTTCCCCAGAGGCACAAGTCCATTCATATTTCCTCAAAAGAAGAGGTAGGGGAGGGCAGGAGAAAAACTGCTTATGGACAAAATCATCCATGAGCACAGCCACATGGATTTTAATTTGCCTAAAGATAATATGCAATTTTGCAATGTGATTAGTGATAACCATTCCCACCGTAGACATATTACCAATATGAACCGCTGGCTCTCATTTAGTAGGAGCTGGGAAACAAACCCCACCATCTTCCAAACAGCCACACCACGAGATCAGCGGGAACCAGCCTCTTGAAGTTTCTTCTCAGTGGAAGGGTTGCTCAGTCTTAGTGCGGCTTCTCTCTCTCAAAGATCTCACATCACTGGGGTGCCCCTCTAGGGTCTGGATAAACTGTCCGAAAGGTCAGGTTGACTCTCGGGTCTCTAGAGTGGTATTCTTTGGGCACTCGATGCTATATGGAAATATACATAGCTCTCTGACATAAATGCACACACACATATTTTAGTTCAAAGCAATTTAAGACTTATTTATAAGAATATAGAAATATTTCCATTTTATCCCCCTTTAAATGAGCAGCTGTAAGTTCTTTACAGTCTTGTGGACACGGGTCTCCTTCCCTGAAACAAATTCCCATCCCCGCCCCCACTGTGCTATGCCAGCATCCCTGCGGTGAGATATTTTCATCTTTCCTAATTGTTGCTCTTCCTCTCAGACTCCTGCCAGTTTCCCAAATATCATAAGAAAAACATAAATAGATGAGACCAAAGAAAGGCACGTGATTCCACTCTCATGCTAAGTGTTTTTACATTAATATGCACACCATAGAAATGATCTGGCCTAAAAATGGCCTGGCCTAGCTGTGGAACTTTTGGCCCAGTGAGATAGTCATTAGCTACCTGAAGCTATTTAGATTTAAATTAAAATTAAGTTAGAAATTCAGTTCTTTATAGCACGCTAGCCACATTTTAAGAAGTCAACAGTCACTCCTGGCTAGTGGCTACCACACAGAATACTTCCATCATCGCAGAAAGTTGCACCAGATACGGCTGCTGCAGAGGTGCATTTTGATTGTCAGTAAGTATCAAAACTCCTTGGAAATAATGCCACCCTATTGCCTCTTGCCCATTATAAAAGGAACCTACTTTTTACGTTTACTTAGCAATTACTAATCCTCAGCCAGTCAGGAAACTGCCTCCACGGCAGAGTGACTCCATATTACTTGCGCATTCTCACCTGCCAGTCAGCTTGTGTGGCGCCCTCCATGATTAACAAGGTCCCGTGATCCAAGGGTATCTTCACTCTTTCCACATACGTGTAGTCTCCATTCTCTTCCTAGAAAACAGCATTCACTGCACTGAATTTTTCCTTGCGGGATCCAGATGCAACAAACCTGACAGCGGTCAAAAGAATGGAACCCTCTACTCCTCAGCCAGACTGCGGGGGTTCATGTACTGGCTCTGTCATTTGGCAGCTGCTTGGCTGTGGACAAGTTATCTCACCAATCTGTACCTTGGTTTACTTATTTGTAAAATGGGGATGATGACAATATCTGCCACCCAGGGCTACTGTGAGCCTTGACAGAATATGTGTAAATCACTTGGAGCCCGGCACATCATAAGGAGAGTGTAAGTGCTAGCTATTATCACCACCATCTGAAATCCAGAAAAGCCCATTTTGGCCTGTGAAGGAATTAAAAGTCACATACACAAGAATTCTTTGCATCTGCCTATGGTGTGCTCTACATTTCAACATAGTCAGTGTGGAAAATACGGCTTTTTAACCAAGACTTGACGTGATGAGTTCTGCTTCTCCGTTTCACAATTTATGCTAATTTAATAATTGGCACCCATGCTAAAAGTAGGCACAACTCTTCCCATGGCCACTTTGCTGTTTTGGAGATGTCCTCTTGCCTCTTTCTAGAACAAACAGAAAGATTTCCTCAAAGAAGGGAGCTCTGGCTTGACCGGAACAGTGCTGCCAAACTGAGATTGGCTGGTTAAGCCTTTAAGGATGGATCACAACTCCTGAACAAATGCCGTGTCTTTACACAGCCACTTTCTTCCAGAGAGCTCAAAATCAATTTGTGTCCAATATTATCGTGAGTCTTCACAGCATAGCCTGTAAGCAATCAATAGGTGGTGTTACTCCTCCTTCACAGCTGACAAAAGGGTACGTTCAACAACTTTCTTGCCCACAGCAACAAAAAGCATGTCAAGGTTGAGACCCGAGCTTCCATTTCTTCACCTCCATTCAGGCCAGAACTGACGGGCCCCTCCATTCATCTGCTTCACTTCCGATGCAAGGGGTTACCTTTGGGTTACTGCAGGATTGACTTCAGTGCAATACTATGTTTATGTTTATTACTGGAGGGGTGCTTCTGAGAACTTAACTGTTTATAATGATTTCCCCCAGGAAAATCAAAATCAAAACAATAATGAACTTGCATAAACAGTTTAAGTTCCAGGCCCCAACCCTTGGCAGTGACTTTGTCAAGCATAGTCATAATTTTTATAGGCAGAAGACAGAAGCAACATTTGAAATAACTTTTGGCTTCAGTGATTGATTTTAATTGTGTCTGCCACCTTTTCTCTTACAATAATAAGCAGGCTCCAAAATATCTACATCTGACCCCTCAGCCAACCAGAGAGCGGTGGGAAGGTGACCCTGCCCTCAGGGTAGCCCAGCTCCATTTCAGAAAAGCAAAAGACTACCCTCTGGAAAAAAAAATACGCCAGCCACGGGAGCTGTATGTCCTACTGGAGAAGAGAGATCAGAAGGGAGTGCCTTGTATCGTCCATGAGATTAGGGAGTCCAAGGCTCCTTAATTTAGGCTGTAAAGTCAGTTACCAGATCAAGGTCTAACATAGCTAGAAGCAGAAGAATTTCTGCTACCCTCTACATAAGTAGGGAGTGCAACAGGGACTTAATCCATGAATCAAGTATAGACACTAGGACAGGAGAGTAGAATGACACAGAGAAGAAAGACTTAACCACATGAGGACAATTCTGAGATGACAATCTCTTAGAACATTAAAAACATTATTGGGAAGGAAGGGGTGCTAACACCAATGGAAGAGAAGAGGTGAGCACCGTAATTCCTGGAAATGTGAAGCAGGAGTAGCCCTCACAAATGAAAAACAATTCCAAATGCAAGAGAAAAGTATCAGCATTGATGGAAAGTGATGTTCAACAGATCCACATTTCACTTAATGTTCCTAAGATCTGAAATTTTCAAATGACAGAGAGCCTCAGGTTGGTTTGAATACATTACACCCAATAGAATGATTAGTCATACCAAAAAGCAGAAGAGAATGAGGCTTCATTTGGGAGGGAGCCACTTGAATCAGTCCACAGAGGAGACAGTGATACACAGTCCACCCACTGTGAGAGGCGATGTCATTAATTTGCTGCTTGTTTATTCCTTCCAACACCCTTGGCTTAGGAAGTGCATTCCTAATTTGCAGAAGGAGGTGGACAGGAAAGAGGACAAGGGATCCTACCCACACAACAGACCTCACAAATGCATCCTTCTCTGGAGGCCAGTGACCACACACCATAGTGCCACCCTTTAACTTAACCAAGGTGCATGGAGACTTTTTCCACTTAGGAAGCAGATAAAGGTCAGAGGAGTTTACGTGGCTACACACAAAGGCTCAAGTTGATAAACGGATAAGCAACAGTGGAAGCACGGGTAAGACTGTTTAGAGGAGCGCCTTCACAGTCATTAAGCATGGTTAAGTTACCAAAACAAGTCTCTGTCGACCTTTTGATTTACTCAGGACTTTGTTCAAAACAAAACAAAACACACCCCCAGAAAACCATGGCTTAGGATAAAATTTTCCATCTCTGATCCTGGTTAAAAGAATCTTTTAGGATCACAATGAATCGACAGGGTAGGTTTTGGTGTTGGTTTTCTATACATTGAAACCTTATAAGTACATGGAAAAAGCAAATATATATATATTTTTACATTAATGTTGATCGACATTCTCCCTCTCTCTCCAACTAGTCAGTTCATTTGAATGTTTAACTCTGCTTTTCTAAGGCTTCCCACAACTCTTAGCTCCATCTCACCAAGATATTATCCTCCTGAGTTTCCTTTAGAAAAATGCTATTTAGGAAAAAAATCTGGGTGTATTTATTGTTGTCATTACTACCCATCCAACAGACAAGAAACTGAAACATTTTTCTTTTCATTGGAAGGGTAATTCATATTGTATGAGATTTGGATTTTTCTTACAATCGCCCCCTTCTTGTCCTAAAAGGGTATCTTGGAAATTACGAACAATCATTGATGCTTTAAAATCATCGACATAGTTTTTCTTTCTAGAATATAAAAGTAACGTAAGTTCACTAAAGTAAATGATGCATTTGTAATTACTTATTCAATGTCTGGCTTCCTACTCCCTTGTATACTCCATGAGGAAAGGCCTGTGTGGCCCTGCTCTTAAGAAACATACACAGTATCTACTGCACGTATCAAGAAATATGTGCTGAATGACTGAGGAAAAGTACCCAAAAAATATAAAAAAAAAAAAATCACCTTTAATTCAGCATTCACACAAGACACACACATGGAATATTCTATGTTCTATATTGTAGGGTACAATTGTGTACTCCACATTTTTAACATTATATTGTGAGCATTTTTCTACGTATTTGAATATACACTCTTTCAAAAATATGGTTATATAATATTCCTTCATATGAACATATCCTTCCTTCTTTAAACTCATACTTTGTGACCACCTGTATGTGTCAGGCATTATGCTAGTGCAAGGATACAGCAGTAAGGAAAACATTGTTGGAGACTGAAATTTTAATATACTAGTATTATTTTTTTAAAAAACAAAAGAAAATAAAGAAAATGCTACTGCAAGTAGATTTGGGGGCAAAACATTTCTGACTATATTTATAGAATATGTATGTATTCTAGAAAAAAATATATATATATTTAGACAGGGTCTCACTCCGTTGCCTAGGCTAGCATGCATTGGTGTCATATTAGCTCACTGCAACTTCAAACTCCTGGGCTCAAGCAATTCTCATGCCTCAGTCTCCCAAATATCTGGGACTACAGGCATGTACCATTACACCCAGCTAATTTTTCTACTTTTTGTAGAGATGGGGTCTTGCTCTTGCTCAGGCTGGTCTTGAACTCCTAGCCTCAAGCAATACTCCCACCTTGGCCTCCCAAAGTGCTAGGCATGAGCCACCATGCCCAGTCTCTAAAATACATTCTTAAAGAATGAAATTACTGGAGCCAAGGGTACGAACTTTAAGGCACTTGATTTATACTGCCAAACTGCTTTCTTGGGAAGGCTACAGCAATTTATAATGCCATCAGAAAACAATGACAGTACCTATCTTCTGGCTGACAAAGATGAAAAAAATTAGGGGAGAAATGGCAATTCATTCAAACTTAGAATTCTTGGGTTACTAGCCCAGTTCAACTTTTTCTTACAAGTCTATTTGCTGTTTGTGTTTCTTCTACTGTGAACTCTCTATTCATGTCCTTTGTCCATTATTCTTCAGGGATGTTAATGTTTTTTCTTATTGATCTATCACCATAGATAGTGAGATATTAGCCCTCTGTCATACTTTTTGCAAATACTTTTCTCATTTGCTATCTTTTAACTGTGCTTATAATATTTAACATAGAATAGCTCAAATATTTTAGAGTCAACTCTCCTGACCTTTCTTTGGCTCTCCTTCGTGGTGTTCATGCTTAGAAAGCTTTTTCTCATCCTGAGGAAAGTTAAATATACAACTGCATTTCCTTTTAGTTAAAAAAAAAAAAAAAAAAAAAGATATATTTTTTAGATTTAACTCTTTAGTCTACCTGGAGTTTTGTGGTCTTTTCCCCCCATGCTTCTTTTTATAACAACTTCCAAGTACTTAAACCAAGGTGTCCTGTTGGACTTTTTGGACAGGATCAACTATGCAATGTGCTCAGGTGCCAAGCATGTTAGGTAACTATTATATCTACACATTATGGCTAATCCCCACTACAACCCTGTAAAAGCAGCGGGTGGGGGGCAATATTATCCATTTTATCATAAGCAAAGGGAGCTAGAGGGAGAATACCTGTCTAAGGCAAAAGGGTAGCTGGAGGCCAGGCTAGCTTTTGAACATAGATCTGCCTGGCTCTAAAGCCTATATTCTTTCCACTATACTGTGTTCTCCAAAGTGAGCTCTATTCCTTCTGAAACCCTATATTTCCTGTCCTAATTATATGGCACCCGACTATACTGTAGGGGTCACAAACACCAGCAAGTAGCATAAACAAGAGGCATGGGCCGGGTGCAACACAGTGGGAAGTGGGGGCCGTGGGGAACCAGGGGCCTCCATACAGTGGTAGCTGCTCTGCCAACGAGCTGCTCCAGCTCACTGCTCCCCAGTGTTGCCTCATCTTCTGGGTTTTTCAGGAAAATTGATCAGCGGGATTTTCATGTGAAATCTCCTGAGTTATAAATTTTGGCAACGAATTTGGTTTCTTTAAAAACACTGGGGGCCAGCCACGGTGGCTCACGCCTATAATTCTAGAACTTTGGGAGGCTGAGGTAGGAGGATCACTTGAGGTCAGGAGTTTGAGACCAGCCTGAGCAAGAATAAGACCCTGTCTCTACAAAAATAGAAAAATTAGCCAGGTGTGGTAGCTCATGCTTGTAGTTCCAGCTACTTAGGAGGCTGAGAGGCAGGAGGGTCTCTTGAGCCCAGGAGTTTGAGGTTGCAGTGAGCTAAGATGACACTACTGCACTCTAGCCAGAGTGACAGAGTGAGATCCTGTCTCAAACATAAATAAAAAATAAACAAAATAAACACCGGGCAGTATAAACAAGTCTGAGGGTCAGATTCAGCTCCAGGGCTGCCCAGCTATGCTGCTGATGGAGCCATGACATGACTGCCTTCCTTTATTCCCAAGGGCAGCTGTCATCCACCGGGCTTCTTTGATCCCCTTTTGCCATTCCACACAGTAGTGCCTGATAGAAAGCTCAGGACACATATGCTACTTCATTTTCAAGTATCATATTATTCATCTTACCCACAACTCAAACCCCACATCTTACCCACAAATCAGAAAAGGCCATTCAAAGAAAAATACGCTTCCAAATTACTGAGCTCAGGTAACAGTGAGGCATTTAGTTTTCCAAGTCATCTCCGATCCCTTACATGAGCTAAACACAAAACTTCCATCTTTTTACTAAGAAGATACATATAAAAACAAAACGCAGAAAGGACAAATGAAACAAAGTAGAAGCCTGCTACCTGCTTCTCAGTTCCCAAGCTCACAGCAAGCACTTGACACACAGTGACTGCTAATTACTACACTGGACGCAGTAGGGAAGGCACCACAGCCATGGTGGGCCCCCGAACCCTGGAGAGGACTTAAGCTAAGAGAGTGGAGGGCATGCCTAAGGGACAGCAAAGAGGTACTTTTGTAGAAGGGAGTAACCGTAGAGGGAACAGTGAGAGACCAAAGCTGGTTGCGCAAAGATTATTTCACATCGAGATTTCACAATCTGGCTAAGGAGTTTCCATGTTATACTTTGTTCCAGTAGAAGCAAATCAAGACTTCTGATTTGGAAAACAAAATGATGAAAGCAGTGAACTCCATCTTCACTCTATGCTCCTCTTTCTCTATTCTCTTGCCCTAAATGATAATGTACAATTCATAGTTTTACATATTGTCTATATTATTAATTTTAATTCAATTCAACAAACAGTTGCTTGACCCAACTTGGGCAAGTGATTTAACATTGTGTCCCAGCCACCTCATCTGCATGATGGGAATAACAACAGCATCGATTTTACGAAATTATTGGAGGATTCAATATAAAGAACTTAGAACACAGCCAGGCATAGAGTCAGCACTACACATTTGTTATTTATTATTAGCATTTTACTGTTGTTATTTTAACAATTCTCAAATGATGACTAGCCCAGGCCTGTGTCTGAACCCCAGACTTATACAGCCAATGACCTACCCTACATTTGGAAGTCTCAGGCATCTCTAACTAAGCATGTGGAAGAAGGAACTCCTTAAACAAGAACAAAATCACCTGCAGAAATTCCTGCTTCTCCTCCGAGTAAATAGCACCTCCACTCACCACTGCTCAAGTCAGAAACCTGACAGTCATTCTTGGTCCTTACCCTCGCATCTAAAATATCATTGGCAAGTTCTGTTGGTTCATCCTCAAAAACATACGTCAAATCCATTCACTCCTCTTCATCCCCACTGCCACCTTAGTCCAAGCTGGTGTCTCCCACAAAGACTAGTGCAATCATCTTTTATTTAGTATCCTACTCTTGCCTCTCCCCAAACTATTCTTCACACAGCAGCCAGAGTGATCTTTTAAAAATATACACCAGATAATGTCACAACCCCCTTTATTCCCATTACACTTAGAATCAAATCCAAACTCAGAGCTTTAACAAGTGGTAATTATCTCTCTGTTTATTTGATTATCGTGTAGCTCCTGTGACCTCCATGATGGCAGGGACCGTATGTCATGTTCACTGCCACATCCCCAGAGCCGAGCACAGTACCTGACACAAGGTAAGTGCTCAGTTAATATCTGGGGTAGGGGAGGGAGAGAAGACAGAGAGAGGGGCAGAAAGGAACTATTCCTGAAAATATCTGGCATCTGGGTATTGGACAGAACAGAGGGAGCAAAGATCAGCATTAAGGACATTACAGCAGAAAAAAGTCATTTTAGTATTTTAGGCATGTGGTAAAAAGAGCCTAGGCTGAAGATGGTTGCTGTAAGAGGGATGGGCTCTTTAGACATGTCAAGAAAGAATTAAGATGACTTGGGAATTGATTATACATGAAAAACAAGGGAACAAGAAAGAAGTGAAAATAACCTGACCAGGAGAATGAATGGTGGTATCACAAACATAAATGGACTTATCAGCAAGTGTAGAGTTTTGTGAGAGAACAATAATGAATCTGATTTTATGATTTAAGTTTGGGAGTTATTTGTCTCATGAACATGTAGAAAGTGATGACTGGAAACTTGATATAGAAGTTTAAGCTGGAGATAAGGGACATAATGATAAAGAGGACAGAAAGGGACTTTCCCCATATGGCATTTACAATATACTGCCAGTTTACAATCTCTGAAAAAATAATGTACAGAAAAATAACGGAATAAAAAAGTATGAGAATACCAAATAAAACACTATTTCAGAAGCCAATGGGAGGAAGAAAAGGCAGCGAATAGAGGCCGAGTTTCACGCACAGTGCTGACAGATCCTGGTAACTGATATTACAAGGATGACAGAGAGGCCCAGGTACTTGATTTGAGTCGATCACAATCATGAGAATTTTAGCAGAGTGGTGGGATAGAGCTAGAGAGCAGGTGTGTCAAGAGTGAGATAAGCTGTGAGGACACTATAGAGGCAGATAACTGATTCCCATATATGCGCTTCAAAAGCAAGAAAAAAACCAAGATGTCAGCATGCCTGCAGGGTCAAGCACAGGGTTTTTTGAGATGGTAACAGAGACTTCTCTAGCCCTCTGGGCCAAGAATCAGATAGATGGTGGCACTGCTTGGCAAGGACAGTCAAGGCTTTTTTGCAGACTGAAATGATATTTGAAAACTAAACACTAGCCCGTGCTACAGCTACTTACCTACTGAGGTAACGTCCCTTTACTTGCCCTATCACCCAACTTACAGCTCTTCTAATAATGTCCTTTATAAAAATTAGTTCTTTTCAGCTTGCTTTCCCAAACTGTGGTGCTAAATTGAGCTTGAGGTCCCAGCTGGGTTCTAGACTGCTTCATGGATCATCTAAGCTTGCAGCTACATCTGGGCTGCAAAGTTGTTCCTCTAGCACTGATAGTAATAGAAGAACACAGCTGGACTTTTTGTTCATAGTGGTAAAATATTCGTAAAATCTGACATAAACACAGCATATTAATTACGGAAAGAGACTAAAGCTGGGACCCCACAAAGTTATCTTTGCGGAGTTATTCTGCTGACTCAACCCACATTTTAAATGATGGCATCCTCAGCATCAATCTGAAATACTTTACCTTTAAAAACAGAAGGAGCTGTTTCTGAAATAAGATCTGCTAAAGTAAGAGGCTAGCTGGAAAAGCATAGATTTGAAATCACTGAGGTTATTGGATGGTTTTAAACTCACTTGCCACATACAAATCTCTGGGTTTTGATAACAGACTTAAACCTAAGGCATGAAACTATAAGAATTCTACAAAAAAATGTTGGAAACACTCTTACAGACATCGGCCTAGGCAAAGAATTTATGAAGAAGACCCCAAAAGCAATCACAGCAACAACAAAAATAAATAAATGGGAGCTCATTGAATTCAGCTTCTGTACAGCCAAGGAAACAATCATCAGAGTGAATAGACAACCTACAGAATGGGAGAAAATATTTGCATGCTACACATCCAATAAATGGCTGATAACCAGAATCTACAAAGAACTCAAGCAAATCAGCAAGAAAAAATTAAACAACCCCATTAAAAAGTGGGCAAAAGACATGAACAGAAACTTTTCAAAAGAAGATAGACGAATGGCCAACAAACATATGAAAAAATGCTCAACATCTCTAATCATCAGGGAAATGCAAATCAAAACCACAATGAGATATCACTTAACTCCAGTGAGAACGGCCTTTATCAAAAAGCCCCAAAACAACAAATGCTGGCGTGGACATGGAGAGACCGGAACACTCATACATTGTTGGTGGGACTGCAAATTAGTACAACCTCTGTGGAAGGTAGTGTGGAGATACCTCAACGAACAAAAAGTAAACCTACCATTTGATCCAGCAATCCCACTACTGGGTATTTACCCAAAGGAAAAAAAGACTTTTTATAAAAAAGACACCTGCACTCAAATGTTTATAGCAGCACAATTCACAATGGCAAAGATGTGAAAACAAGCCAAGTACCCATCAGCACATGAGTGGATTAATTAAATGTAGTATATGTATGCCATCAAAAAAATGGTGAACTGCCTTTTGTATTATCCTGGGTAGAGCTGGAGACCATTCTTCTAAGTATCAAAAGAATGGAAAAACAAACACCACATATACTTACCATCAAATTGGAACCAATCGTTCAACACTTAGGTGCACATATGGAAATAACACTCATCGGAAATCAGGCAGATGGGAGGGGAGAGGAAGGGATGGGGAAATTCACACCTAATGGGCACAATGTACATTATCTGGGTAATGGGCACACTTATAACTTTGACTCAAACAGTACAAAAGAAATTTATGGAACCAAAATATTTGTACCCCTGTAATAATCTTAAATAAAATTAAAAAAAAAATACAAAAAAAGCCCAACAAATATTTGGGTTTTTATCAAACTCTTTCCTGCTTTTTGGCATTCATTTGGCTTGGGAGGTTCTGGTGAGGCAAATGAGAAAAGTAAGCAGAAAGGACCAGTATGTGCAATCAATCATCCAGGCACACCTAGTGATCTTAAAAGCTTAATCATGCAGGACTTCACCAGTACCTCACTAACTTACAGAAGAGGGTTTGGGAGGCCTGAGCAGTTGCTGGCTGCAGCAAAGGCTCTCCCTGCAGGCACTGAAAGCACAGCACTGTAGCCCAAACTAGTACATACACTCCTGCCTTCCCTTCTGGATTGTACACATTGAAAGGTAAATGAAATTCAGAGTGAAATACCTGCTGACAGTATATTGTTCAGATTTATTGTTGATATAGTACTGAGGGTAGGATGGGAGTGAGAAGTTAATGAATTTAAGCAAAAACAAACTCAGCTCTCCACCCACACTGTAGCTGTTCCAGCTTCACTGAATGTGCATTTGAAATCAGAAGAGTTAATGTGATGAAGATCCATTCCATCCCTTCCTCAAATATAATATTTCCAAGAAATGCAGCTTAAAAGAACTGCTGTCTTGAAAGAGCTTCCACTCCAGACCATAGCACCAGAAATAAACACCCTCCATCCTCTAAAAGCATATGAGAACAAATTCCGCCATTCCTGACATCCAGCTGAGCCCAGTCATTAGCAGAAGTGCAAGCCTCTCCAGCCATCTGTTAATACCAGTATACTCATTCCCAAACTGTTCCTGGGCATAATCTCATCACACACAACCCCTCACCACTTTCCCTCTGTACCCTTCCACTGTGTTCTCTGGAATTCTCATTCAGAGATGAGCAAACTCGCCTATATCCTCAACCTCCGTGAGCTCTGAAGGCTCCCTCTGCTTCCTTGTCCTAGCTGAAATCAGGCTATCTCCAGAAGATTGCAAATTCCCTGAACCCTCTCATGTGGAAGGTAATCATGTCTCCTAATCCAGTGGATCACAGAGCCAGGTGACAAAGTATTCTCCTCCCTCCTCATTAGCACTTTCAGATTATTATTCCCATGAGTCCCTTAGAAATCCCTGCTCCTCTGAGCTCATGATCCCTCTCTCCTTCTCAACCTTGGTCCCAAGTATGCACAAGGTCTAACAACCTCCTAATTGATCTCCTTGTTTCTACTCTTGTTCCTTTCTAGTCTAGGCTCCATGCAGTAGTAATAGTGGCCTTTTAAAATTGCCAATCAGATCATGTCACTCTTCTGCTTAACATACCTCAGTGGCCTCTTCATGTATGTAAAATAAAACCCACTCTTTCCTGAGGCTCCTGAGTCTCTGCATGACCAGGCCCTGCCCACTTTCTCCATCTCATCACCTGCTACGCTCCTCACACTGGCTCACTCTGCTCCAGGGCAGGTCCTCCTTTCCCTTCCTCAAACACATTTAGCTCTTTTCTGCCTCAGCTAGGCAGCCATCCTCCATGAAAATGTGACTTGTGAAAGATGAGAAAATCACCAGAAGGCTCGAGAATAGTTCTTAAAGAGTCTGGCAAAGGGGAGAAAAAAGTCTATCACTGGGACAAGGTCTGAAAGTCGGGTTTGCAAGCCAACCCCATGCTAATCATGGCACACACAGAAACACAATGAATCACTTTGCAAAAGGTTGCCCTCCTAAAGTTAAAAGTGCTGTCACTAGCAATACAAAACTGGGAGGCTTGTTGCAAAAATTAATTATTCCCAGTGGGAGTCAGGGCATGAATTTTAGCCTGAGACAAGGCCCCAGGGAAGCAAATGATTCCACCCTCCCTGAGACTTCCCTGTACTCTCTCAACGAATATCCATTTTGCAGACCACTGGTACCTTGGAGTTTAGGAAATGCTATGCATTTCCTTTTTCAATTTCCACACCTGAAAAGTCACCATGGCATCTACCATTTATGATAGCTTAAATATTCACTGAGTACTTCAACAATTTTCATGGGAAAACTTTTCAGTGACTCCCATGAAGTATCTACCAAGTATCATTCCCATTCACAGAAAAGGAATAAATATAAATGAGGCAGTTAAGTGCTTTTTAAACATCAGAGACAGAAACAGGAAATAAAACCTGATTTTTAAAATTTCATTAGGGTACATTTTAAAATGATCATGGTTATCAATAATTTCTTCCAAGTATTTCCTGTGCTCTCTCAGAGGGGAGGCTATAAGCAGCAGATGGATTAATAAGGGTGGATGACTGGAATAGCAGCAGTAGGAGCTGCAAAGGTGGAGGTTCAGTCCCTACTCTATGAAATGCTCCAGAGTTCTAGCTTATCCAGTTTCCAAATTTAAGGTATTCAGTATCATATTGTTTTGGATTCCAATATCCTCATTTTTTCTAAAGTCCTAGAAAAAAATAACAATATTTATAATCAGATTGACCTTTTTGTATTCCACTCTTCCCAGTAGTGTGTCAAGAAAACCAACCAGGCTGGGCGTGGTGGCATGTAATCCTAGCACTCTGGGAGGCCGAGGCAGGTGGATCGTTTGAGCTCAGGAGTTCGAGACCAGCCTGAGCAAGAGCGAAACCCCATCTCTACTAAAAATAGAAAGAAATTAGCTGGACAACTAAAAATATATAGAAAAAATTAGCTGGGCATGGTGGCGCATGCCTGTAGTCCCAGCTACTCAGAAGGCTGAGGCAGGAGGATCACTTGAGCCCAGGACTTTGACGTTGCTGTGAGCTAGGCTGACGCCACGGCACTCTAGCCTGGGCAACAGAGTGAGACTCTGTCTCAAAAAAAAAAAAAGAAAACCAACCAATTAGAAAGGGAGGTCCTGGGACCTACAATGCACTGGGCGCTCTCAGAGTCTCCACCACCAGATGTGCTTTCACGGCCATCCCTTCCAGTGATATGAACAGGGTTCACATCCTTCAGAAGGACTAGAGCGAGAAGTGGTTAGAGAAAGGCCCAACTTTCCTCAGCTCAATCACTTTCAGCCCCTCACGTTCCCAGGATTCAGCTGAAGAAGGACACAGTCTATCCAGGGGCAATTTGCTAGAAAAACAAGGCTTTTGGCATCTAAACCTCCAGTGCATCACAAACTTCCTGCTATTATCTAATAATACCCCCCCAGCCATCACTGTTTCCATGGTAACCGACAGAGAAATAGCAGCCTGCCAAATGGCTTTTGTAGTTCCTTTTCCAGTTTGTTTTTCAGTAAAGAATTAAAGCTAGCTGGGAAAAGAACCAGACTAATCTTTGCAAACAGGGACACAATGTGGTTTGGAAAGTACAACTGGATTTGGGAAGAGAAGTGTAGAGAAGCTCTGATGAACCCCACCTGACAGAATAATAAAGGTCTACTGCAATATATTCGGTAAGCTTTAGCTTGGTCTTAAGAAAGTATAGCCTGACTGGCCAGAATACAGACATAGAAGATCACTTAGTCTTTGATTTGAACTAAACAAAATAAGGGATTGGACAGAATGGAAAAGCAAGCTCCAGCAAGTCTACCACGTCCCCACATGCTTTACTATCATTAAAGGAAATGGCAATTTACTCTAAAATCAAAACGAATACGCAGGAGTTGGCAGACTTGGACTACAGGACAGTGAAAGAGGGATCGGCACCTCGGAGGAGTAAAATGTTTAATTCCAGGGATGATGTATGCTGACTGAGCCAAGCGTATGAATCAGAGGGGCACTGGTGTTTAGGAAACAAAGATCTCCTTACCATCTCAGCACAGGGAGAAATTGTTAGGAATACAGTGTGTGGAACTGGGGCAGCTTTCAGAAGATCAGCAGCTCCAGAGATGTGCTCAAGGTGCCAGATTGCAAAACAAATAGCTGCTGCAGGGATGGAGGAGTTTGAATTGTTTAAAAATCATGACTAATTCTCTTTGAAAGTGGCCCAAAACAAATGCTTTTCTGTCTCAAAGCTGCATACTTAAATGAAGTGCAGGAAATCTCATGACTCTTCTATGTCCGCTTCAGATGAGAAATTGTGACTCAAGTCAGCCAGGTATTAGCTTCTCCTCTGATGGGCCAAAGCTAATAGGAGTTTGAAAGATTCCCTCCCACAACCTCTAACATACTCCGAATGTCTTGTCAACAGACATGAAAATTACAGTCTATTGTGGCAGACTGAGACAGGTCCCTAAGAGTTACAGGAAGTCAGACTCCCACAAATCCCACACAGAAGACTAACCTAATTTACAGTTTTTAACTTATGCTTTTACCTTGAGTTGTATGAATCATGAGTCATGTTCTCAGAGTTAGAGTTTAGGGAAAAAAGTAGACAAAGACTTACAATAACTATTTCCTTTCAATCCTTCAGAAAAAGGATCATTTATAAGATAAAGATGATGTATTCTAAGATATTTCCAAGGCTGTCAAGTCAAGGAAAGGCTTCTGAACTTCTAGTTTAGCTACTGTGGATTTGGATTTTTGGAATCTATTAATGAAACTTGAAGGAATCTTTTCAAAAGTTTAAACCGTGTCCTGTTTACACAAGCATGGAACTTACAGGTTCTGAAAAAAAAGGCATTTTAAACTGTATTTACTAATGTGTGATTATAATTTCAAATATATTAACATTCAATTTCCCCATCTTAAACAAAAGCCAGAATTGAGAGGATATATAAAAATTGCATCAAATTCACAGTTAAGACTAGATGAGAAGCCAAAACTTACTAGAGTCAATAACCTGAGGTACTGACATGTTTATATTTCTTTCCAAATCTGTTTCCTCAGCGAACTTTATTTCAAAATCTCAAACAAATTTTCTTATTAGATCTGTATTTTCATCAACTCAGCTACCATAGTTACTGTGCACATTCCTTTACTACCGGTAAATAATTAAGGGGACTGTACTGCTTTTTGAGTGGTTCATGGCCTGTGCTTTTCATTTGTGTTCATCAAAACAGACTCCAAGAAGGCCGAGAAGAGAAAGCTTTAGTGTGGGGTATGGGCAATCTCCCTCTTAAACACAGATTCTGTTCCAAACAATTGCTCACAGAAACAGTGCTATATGTGGTAGTTACGTTCTCTGTCTGCACATTAACCTATAACATAACTGAATTACCAAAAAGTAGCTCTTGACTACCATGCATTATATATTTATATGAGAAAATGAAGAGCTTCAGCTGCCTGGAGGGGAGAGGAATGGGGTATTTCTGGGAACCAGAAGAGAGTTAATGCTTAATAGTTGGAAACTGTTTCTATAGTAAAACTAATTATCCAGAAAGCATACTTTGGGGATTCTTAAGCTCCTAATCTGTAAGTAGGCCAAAAATGTTTTTAAAAGGGGGTAGTGGTGGTGAATGCATGTGTGTAAAGAAATAGTAACTAAATATTTAAATACTTAGTAACAAAGAAAATAGCTGCAAAGGACCAAAGACCAAGATTATACCAAAGATTATATACACTATAAGTTGTTTGCCAATCAGAAGGCATGAAGGCTAACTCTAGGAGGAAGGCACAGCATGAGCATGTGCTAGATGAGCTCCAGGAGGAGAGCTCACTCACCGCTAGAGTCTCAGGCCCCATGACCACACCTGGCAAAAAGTTGATGTTTCATATGTCTGGCTTGAGAAGAAGGTCTGCACTTAAATAATGAGACATACAGGGTTTCTCTGCTTTTATATAACAGGAGCTAAGGGCAGGATGAATTCTTCACATGTGTGAACTTGGTATTTAACTGAGTGGAAGGGTGTGTACAGAAGTATAACCACACCTAAAAAGAATACAGCAAAGGTTGGGTTGTCTGATTCTCAAGTAGTGCTCCTTGGTACATGAGAAGTCAGGTTGCCAACGTAACCGTGAAGGCTACTCAAAGTGCCCAGGGAGCAAGGTCACTCAATAAGACATGGCAACTGACAATCCACTACTAACAATGACCAAAGTTTCTGTGTAAACAAAAGCAGAGAAAACCTAATCAAGGGAAATTATACCAACAAAAGGAGCTTAATGGCATATATGCAAAATAACATAATATGCTTCAAAATACCATGCATGGAATCTCAAATACACACGAGGGAAACACCCAGTCTGTTAATGGTATTCTCAGAGATGTATATCTGATGAAGAACAAACATGCACACTGACTGACTAATAGCAATGTGGTCTGGATTAGGTTATAGACAAAAAATAGCCTATTGGTTGGGCTTCCATACTGACTGGGTCTGGTTTAATGTTATAAGCTGAATGGTCAGGAATTTTGGTTAGGAAAATTCACAAACCCTGGAAATAAAATAATTTGGTAGAAGTTTGCTCTTTTCTTGGAGTTCTTTCTACCTTAGTCCTAAGGTACTACACTGTTGATTCAAAAGAATTAATAACCCTAGTATGCCTCAAATGTCATGCAATCTAGGTAAGAACTGCAGTGGAAAACTGAAGTTACTATATGGTAAGTTCAGTCACGGCTTTTGTACCTGACTGTGGACAGACCATCACCTCTGATAATCTGGCTTGAGTTTGCTCTCTCCGAAAGAGTTACAGATCCATCTGTGTTTCAGGAGAAGGCTAAGAAGGAATGAGGATGCACGTGATGCTCCCTTACAGAGAAGTGGCCACATCACCATGAAGAATACTTACAATGAAGGCTTCTTCAGGGGCATCTTCCTTGTGCCTCCTTTCTTTCCCTTCTTGCCCCCACTAGCTGGAGTCATCCTTCTATGATCTTTCTTTCTTAGCATTTACCACGATTGCAGTTATTTGAGTAATTAGCAGTCTCTGTCCACCCCCACTAGACTGTATCTCCATGAGGACAGGGACTGTGTCTGTCCTTTCCATCAGTGGAAACGAGCCCCCAGCACCAGGTGCAGGGCAGGCAATTCCTGTTGGATAAGTAAGTGAATGGGCACTTTGGAAGCCAAAAGTTAACCATGGGGTAAGCAATCAGTTGAAAATGCTTTATCGATGAAACGTGTGTTCCTATCCTCTAAATCTGAAAGTAGGAGCTCCACTTTTCACAGAATAATGGAAGGAAGAAAGAGCATAGAAGGAGGTACTCACTGGCGGTGGCTTCTTCCTCATCTCAAAAGTGCGTGTGGCACCAAAACTGAGTGAAGCAATGATGGGGCACCTCCCGAGCGAGGGTTCGTCGTCGCTATGCCAGTCCACACTGTCCTTCTCATTTCGGTAAAGATTGCAGAGCAGGGAGTTGAAGGTGTGGCCGGTGTTCTCCTCAATGCGGTGCTTTAGTGTGCTCAGCACAGGATGCCACTGCAATCAACAGGCCAGCAAAGGGCAGAGACAGTCACATAAGACACAAGGTGGCAGCCACATGGAAAAACAGAAAGGGCAAAATCATTCAAGTTATAAACTGGGACATGGAGTAAGCAAAGTGCTTGGAATGCAATAAACAGAAAGCAAGAAAGTTCAATTCCCTCCTATCATTTCTACTCTGAAGAAAGTTGACCTCTTCAATTTTATAGAAGTACTAAATTTGGTATAGCAATGTCATGAGGACGAGGGTCTGTCTACCCATCTCATCCTTTCTGTGATGCTTGCAAAGAAGCAAATGTCAGTATATTCAGGGCAGTGACCTTGATAAGTCACTAAGGTGGTAAGTGCAGCAGTAAAGCGGACACGTTGCCAGGTGGTTAGCAAACCCAGAGTGACGTCTGAAGAGTGAAACAACTTTCCTACCGGATGGCTCTCTGTTCAGTCTATTCCTATTTTATCCTGAATGGCAGAATTGCTTTTTTAAAAAGATATTTAAAACTTCCAGAGTGGCTAACTTCCTAAAAACAGAATCTGAAAGGGAAAAACATTCTTTTCTACAGAATGGGAATCATGACACGCGCTTAACAAGTGCATGGACTGTGAACTACAGAAGTCCTAAACAGATTCCACGGCCCCACCTCCTGGGCATTGAGTTCACTCATGTAGTTTATATTTTGAACTGTCTTGCCAGGTATACTACAGGAGGCTGGGACCCCTGACCTTGGGTTGTACTTGGGAGCTACAAAGAGAATAGCTACTATGGGTTCTAACTAGAATTCTATCTTTCTTCCCAGAAATCAAGTGCTTTATAGAGCTTCCTTTAGAACAGTGGTTCTCAAACTTCACACTATTAAAACTTATGGAGAACCCCAAAGAACTTTTGTTTATATGGGTTATACAAATTGGTAGGTACCATATTTAAAATGAAAACTGAAAAAAAATAAAATATTGGTTAATTCATTTAAAATGCAATAACACAAATATTTTTTGAAAAGTAACTATAATTTCCAATACAAAAAAATCGATGAGAGGAGTGGCATTGTTATGTAAATCTCTTTAATGTCTGACTTAACAGAAGAGAGTTGATTCTCATATCTGCTTCTGCATTCAGTCTGTTAAAATAGGTTGTTTTATTGAAGCATATGAACAAAACTGGATTCACACACATAGTTTATATCCTTTTTCAAATAATTGTAGATATTTTTCTTTGATATTGTACCAAAAATCATCAAGTGCTGATTTCTTAGAGATTAGCTGAAATGTGGAATCTAAAACTGTATCAAATTTTTCACATTTAAATCCACTGGTCCAGCTTGCAATTTGAAAAGATCTTTAACCTTGTACGGTTTTATAACATCAACCATCGGTCATCTGGAAAATATTAGTTCACTGAATTACAGGGATCTTCTAAACGCTGACGCATTTCATTACACAATAACAAAAAACCACATCTGTTATTACTACTGATCATCAGAAAAGTATAAGTAATGGGAAGAGATCAGGCTCAAAGTGGCAGATACCAGTTTTCTAAAATTCTAATTTTTGCTTGAAAACTCAACTTTTATGGTAACAAATCTTGTCCATTGTTTTCCTTGAAGTGACATTCACTTCATTCATTTATGAGAAAGTATCTGCTAAATACTCAAGTTTTAATAGTTACAAGTCTGTTTGCCAGTTGTCTTCTAAGTAAAAACAGCCCATGAAAAAAGTAGCTACTTCGGCATACAGCTCAAACGATCACACCGTGATTTGTATCAAGAGTGCTTTAGGCATACTTCCAATTTTATCAAAAAAACTATTGAGAAGACATTTGCTCAAAGACTGAGATTTAGTAAAACTAATAATGTTTACTGCTTCATCAAGTGACATTCTTAAATCAAATAATCATTTTAAACATTTTAAACTGGAAGTGCATGGTGATGAAGAACACAATGACTACTAGTATAGTTTGATGACAATGACTTGATTCATGCTAAGGTGCCAGCGGTTTTATCCGTTATTGCTTCTGCACCATCAGTGCAAATTCAACACAGTGAAAATGTCGTATTTTCTTGGTATTGTCACAAAAATAGCTTTACTTACGGATTCCCAAAAAGGGTTTCCCATCCAGGGAATCCTAAGATTACACTGTACGAACTGCTACTTTAGAGAACTCCTCCAATGTCTGACTATGTTGTATGTTTGGTAGTGAAGGAATGGATGTTCAGCAAAGGAAAGATAATGTTAAGTATGTCCCATGGCTACTGTCAGGTAAAACTGCTGGGGAAACATGTGAGAATCACTCAGCTTTACTATAATGTGAAAACCACGCTTAAAGCTGGAATTCTTGTTGTGGATATTAGTATTACATTCTAAGCAGAGGATTTAAACCTGGAAAGACTCACGAAGCCTCTGGAAGTTGGAAGTTTCTGCATCTTTCTCTATTGTGGTAGAAAAAAATTTAACATGAGATCTACCCTCACAAAACAAAAATGTTATTAAACTAACCTATGTTCAAGAGAATAAATTCCAAAGTGAAATTCCAATAATAATGTCAGCAAGCTGTATTTCCTATTTATTTTACAGCTTTAAATTTATCTTCATGGAGATAAAGATCAGATGCTAGAATTATACACTTAAGGAGAAAAACAAGAATGAAAAAGAGAAAGATAGCTTTTCTACAATGTGACTGTGAATCTAATTAGCACTTCCCTGACTTGCTTGGGGATTAAGCACTATGATAACACCGAGTTTGCATTATGTTTCTAAGTAGGTATTTTTTCTCTTGGTTATTTTTGGTAGTGAAGTACAGAGAAAAGGGAAAAAAAAGGAGGGGGATAATGAACTACAGGATTAATTTAGACTCTCCAACCAATACTCTATATACAGATCCCTCAGAACTGAATGTCTAAATTAAAATTCAGCATCATCTCACTGTTCAGTGAAGACATTCTATCCTTAAAAGACATTTGAGGAAAAGAGTACAAGAAAATATGAATCACAGAAATAAAAGGACCTACTCGGTGGATTTCAAACAATGTTTTATAGAGCCCTGGGTACCACAGTGGTGCCTCCAGGTCGACAGCAGGAGAAAGGAGAGGTCAAGTTGGTGGAACTTCCAGCCAGTAAAGGCGTTCATCTGTTTTATACATTGGGTTCATATAAGATTTAGTTTGAACAAAGACTAAAAGAAATTTAAAAACCTATGACTGAAACTGTTCCTCTTCTATGGTATATTAAGCTTGAGGTAGTAGCAATTTTTAAATTAAACAAGTACCCCCAACACACATACAGACAACATCCATATACACCAGTGTGTCCTCCTTTAAGAAAATCTGAGAAGGGCAACTCTTTTGATTTTGTTTAAGACAGCATATAAATGAACTAAATCCCTTAACAATAAACACAAAGTTATGAGCCAGTCAAATCCAAATTAAATAATTCTAATTTGACCACCTTAATATCCAACTATAGATGGTTGTTTGAATAAATTACGGTAAACATAGATTACGGAGTACTATGCAGCTATTGAATATGATGTTGTAGAATAATATTTAATGATACTATAACATGTTAATGACACATAATTAAATGAAACATAGTATACAGAATTTAATTTTATAGAAAAAAGATTCTCTAAATATATTTTCCTAAAATAAAAAAGATTGGAACTAAAACATCAGGTGCCAGCATTACCAAAAATTTTAATATTCTTCTTTATGCTTATCTGCAGTTTCTAAATTTTCAATAATCATATATTATTCACATT
Source organism: Eulemur rufifrons (assembly GCF_041146395.1). Taxonomy (NCBI): domain Eukaryota; kingdom Metazoa; phylum Chordata; class Mammalia; order Primates; family Lemuridae; genus Eulemur; species Eulemur rufifrons. The sequence goes on along the minus strand of NC_090988.1, from coordinate 87,064,595 downwards.
TTTTTTTTAAGACAGGGTCTCACTCTGTTGCCTGGGCTAGAGTGCAGTGGTGTCAACACAGCTCACTGCAACCTCAAACTCCCAGGCTCCACTGATCCTCCTGTCTCAGCCTCCCAAGTAGCTGGGACTACAGGTGGGCACCACTATGAATGGCTAAGTTTTTTAGTTTTTGCAGAGATGTGGTCTTGCTACGTTGTTCAGGCTTGTCTTGAACTCCTGGCCTCAAGTGATCCTCTCGTCTCAGCCTCCCAAAGTGCTGGGATTACAGGTGTGAGCCACCGTCCCTGGCCATTATTTACATTTTTGAAAAAGGACTATCATAAAAAAATTCTTTTGAAGAGCTGTCAAAATGTTCCCAAAGTGTCAGAAAATAAGGGGTTACTTTACTCAGCAGATTCCTGTGTACTTTAAGTTTATTCTCAAAGAGTGGATCTTAACCAGGGACAATTTTGCCCACCCCAGCAGATATCTGACAATGTCTGGAGTCAGTTTTAGTTGTCATGACTGGGTGAGAGGTGCCACTGGCAACTAGTGGATAGAAGTCATAGATACTGCTAAACATCCTACAATGCACAGGACAGCCCCACAAGAAAGAATTATCTAGCCCAAAATGTCAACAGTACTGAGGTTGAGACATCCTGTTCTAAAAGCTAAACTAGAATGAATGAGAAAGGATTTCTTCCCCATAAGCCTGTTTAATCCTCAACTTCTCTGCTATGACTGTTGACAAGATGATAAATTAATTCTGACAGGAACAGGGAAGCAACCTATGTTGCACTGGCCTAATTCAATTCTCTCTGTTTCTGAATCAATCACAGATATAAAGGGTCTCAGCACTTCCCTGGATCAAATTCTAAATGCAGCCCTAGAAACCAAAGCACACAGCTATCTCCTTATGTGAAAAAGCCATGCACTTTCAGTGAATATTTTATCCCTGAACGTCTTAGTAAGGTGGTGGTCTGTGATTACATATTACTAGAAGCTCTGAAATGTGTCACATTTCTGTGTATCTCAATGTCATAAGCAAAACTCCATTTTCTTAAAAGTCTCTTTCAATAAAGCATAACATTGTTTGCCAAAGGCAAGATTCCAGAGACTAAACAGGGAGCTATTTCTTGGACCTTAACTCCATCCTCTGGACAAGCTTAATTTATATACTAGAATATCTTTGTCTACTGTCATGGAAATTTTTAAAAACAAAAGCAGCAGCAGAAACAAGCCAAAGCAGTAATAAGTTGGAAGTCTGAGAACTGCAGCCATAGAATGAACACAATGTCAACAAGAAAAACACTAGATTTTTTTCTCAAACAGCAAAAGAGCCTGAGAAATGGAAAAAGACATTCTGACCTTACTGGCCAGTCATGAGGATGTAGCCCCCCCAGCAAACGCACAGCACAGTGTACACAGAAGGATGACAGCCAGAAAAGCTTGAGGGAGGGGGATATTAGGAGGAGAAATAGTTTCTTTTCCTGAGATCCTGGACTCTGTTTCCTGTTTACTCTGGCTGCAGTTTTTTCTCACCCTCTGAGTTCATCTGTGGATCAAAAGCACATAAAGGATGATCAGCACAAAGACTCATGCTTGAACTCAGAGGGTTTTCTGAACTAGGAACCAGCATGCATCTCTACAAGGTAACTTATTGTTATTTTATAGCACTGAACACTTATAGTATATAGTCCATAAAACCATACCAACAACAATATTTCAACATACGTGAGGGTTTGGTTCCATAGTGACTCTTGAATAAGTGTAAGGAAGTTCTCCATACCATGCTGTAAGTCTTGGTTGCTGATAAGTTATATCTAAGAAAGAAAATACAGGGCCTTTGAAATGGTTTAGTGCTATTGAAGGTATACTGAGTGCCAACTCTGCGCCTTGCAATGTGTAAGAAATTATGAGAAATACAAAGGAAAAGTAAAGATAGTCTCTGACCCAAGGTTCCACCTCCACAGAGGATATGAAAGAAAAGATAAGAGAAGGCATGGCAGACACAGCATGGGCAAAGGCTCCAAGACGAGAATGTGTGTGACTTGCTGACATCAGTGATGACATAAATAAAAGAGAAGGAGTCACACTTGGGAACAGTAGGGCTCAGATTAGGGATGATCTCAAAAAGCAGGATATGGAGCCTGAACCCATGCCTTAGGAATTTGTGGCACCAACATTCATACGAGAAACAAGAGGAACCGTTCATCTCTGTGTCCAATATTGTATAAGCCCTTTTGATTCCAAGTAAAGGAAAAAGTGCTCTGACCAGCTGTAGCATGTTACCAATTTTAGTCAGAGTTTTTGATGTTCAAATTTGTGTAGAGAGGGAGTTATCTATAGATCTGCTATTTTACCAAAATTGTTTTGTTTTGTTTTTTTGAGGCAGAGTCTCACTCCATTGCCCTGAGTAGAGTGCCATGGCATCAGCCTAGCTCATAGCAAACTCAAACTCATGGGCTCAAGCAATCTTCTTGCCTTAGCCTCCCAAGTAGCTGGGACTACAAGCACACACCATGATGCCTGGCTAATTTTTCTATTTTTAGTAGAGACGGGGGTCTCACCCTTGCTCAAGCTGGTCTCGAACTCCTGAGCTCAAGTGATCCTCCTGCCTTGGCCTCCCAGGGTGCTAGGATTACAGGCATGAGCCACCTCATCTGGCCTATTTTCCCCAAACTGGAATTAGTTAGGACAACAATAAGAACAGTAATAATAAAAGCAGCTAATGTTCACTGAAGGCTGACTATGTACCAGGCCTTCTGTTAAGCACTTATCATGCGTTATCTCATTTAATTAGCACAATTTCATAAGGTAGAAATTATTATTAGCTCAGTTTTACAGATAAGAAAACCAAGGATCTGAGAGTTACTTAACTGTAATTTGCCTAAAATTAACAATTACTTAGAATGACAAGCCAACAATCAAAGACAAGTCTGTCTCCAAAATCCCTCTGAAGAAACTGCTGGGAGTTGAGAGAAGGCTGCCCTGAAAAAGCTAACACCCATTCTGACATGTAACAAAAATGAAGCCAGTACAGTTGGCCCTCCCAACTATGGACCGAAAATATTCAAAACAATAAAAAACAATGCAACAATAAAAATACAAATAAAAAACACAAAATAACAACTACTTACATAGTATCTACACTGTATTAGGTATTATAAGTAATCTAGAGATTTAAAGTATACTGCAGGATATTCATAGGTAATATGCAGATTCTGTGCTATTTTATATAAAGGGACTGAGCATCCTTGGATTTTGGTATCCACAGGGGGTCCTGGAGCCAATCCCCCATGGATACCAAGGGACAACTGTATATACTTTGCCCCTTTCTTTACAGAAAATTTAAATTCATTCACTGTGCCAGAAAAGAAATTCTATGCTAGAGCACAGACACCCCCCAGTGACCATCTGGGGTATAACAGGCACTGGTGGCTTGTGGATGCCCACAGAAGAGCAGGTTCAAGTCAGTAATAAACTGCTGTGTCACTTTTACAAGCTCAGGAGCGTACAGATGCTGAAGCTAAAGGAGACTGGACTCTTCTGGTAAAAGTTACATGAGAATAAAAAGTCAGTAGGAAGGATCACGAAAGAATATATGCAAAACAGGATCAGAAAAAAGAAAGCTCTGGAAGTTTCTATAAAGAAAGAGGAAAGTTGGCACCATTTGAACTAATAGAGGCAGTGAACAAACACAAAAGGAGATAAGTATGTTAACCACAGTTTAGCCAAACCAGACTTCCTTTGTTTCCTTGAACTCTCACCTCTTCACTTTTGCCAGGTTCTCTCTGATCTCTGGGCCTTTCACCTGTTGTTCCTTCTGCCTGGAATATTCTTCCCTGTCCCCTCTGACTGGCTAATTCTATTCATCCTTAAGGTCTCAGGTTTTGAAACTCTGTTTAAGACTAGCTGTGGTGAGCAGAGGCAATAGTTTTAGAAAACATTTTGGAGAAGAAGACCAGGCAGCAACAACTGCCACTTCAGAAATCTACTTACCCTCTCTGATGCTGGTCCTCTGTTTCCAGGGAACATCCTGACAAAGCTGTTTCAATATCCAGTCCGCTTCTTTTAAGTCAACAAAGCCAGGATACAAACATACCCTTGATGCAAAAAAGAACCATTAATAACCAAAGAACATGGAAAAGATGAGTTAGACTCTGTTAGCGGAAAATAAGTTAATCTGGATGTATCTTCCAGTGGGATGATGAAATCATCTTACCACAGCTCCCATGGTAAGCAGAGCCTAATATCACCCAGGTCATGATGTTCCTGATGTAAAATAAGCTCCTTTCATGTTAAGACAAATAAAAGAGGCAGTGAAGGATAAAAAGATGATGCATCATGGCCTCTATAGATCATAATTAAAATACTGCTCCAGCACTGCTTAGCTGTGAAACCTTGGGCAAGCTAACTTCTCTGAACCTTGGTTTTCTCATCTGTAACCTGAAGATGATATCTACCTCACAGGGTCACTGTGGAGAATAAATAGAGTAACTAATAAGATGCATGGCCCTGTGTTATTTAAATAATTGGTAGTCTTCTGAGACTATGCTGATTCTAGGGAAAGTTTGAGATCACTAAGACTGTATCAAGGTAAACATATCTGATGAGGGTTCTTTTTCCCACTGAATATAAGCTTATTTTAACAATCCCAGTTCAGCTTAAAATCATTTTGGATATCTTTCTTAAGAAATGTTCTGAAAGCCCACAGAACATTCTCTTGAATAGTCTTGGTGGTAGCAAATCTTCACTTTTTGAAAGTGCATTTGATTTTCTGAAAGAGCCAAAGCTAACCTGAAGCCATATCTGATTAACAATGACATGTGACCAAAATAATGCAACTGGTTTTCCTGTGTGACTTGCTTTAAAGGGAAATTCCAAAAAAGGTTATAAAGTGCCAATGGACTTCATAGAGCCAAGTCCAGCAGAAGCTTTTTAAAAGCAATTCATTCAAATGCGTAAGTTCTAATATAGTTGTTTTAAATGTCTCGTTTTATAGTGATAATTAGTACACTCATGCATAAGATGATGCTTTCAAAATGTTTTTAAAACAATGACTAATGCTTAATATACCCTAAATAGTACATACTTTAATTTTATTGAAATCCACCCTAGTGTAGCAATATAATACACTATATAACACATGATTAATATAAAAATATATGTATAATAATACATGCAATATAATAAAAATATAACATAGCACAACATAGAAGTCCAGGCTAGACCCAACTCTAACATTAAATTACTATATAGCACTTGGGAAAAAGTACTCAATCTCCCTAGGCCTCATCTCCTCTTCTGAAAACCTGGGAAGTAACAGTTACTATATTGACAGCCTGCTAAAATGTTTTGAAGCTAGAAATAGTATATAAAAAAGAGATATTACCAAATTTTTGCTCCCCAAGAATTTAAGGGACAGAAGTTACCTTTTCAAATAAGGGAGTAGACTCTTTTAAGAGAATATAACTTGGTGATAATTATAATCACTTTCTTTCTTTTTTATTTTTTAAAAGACTCCATTCCATTGTAATATAATCACTTTCTAGTAAGGATTCACTTACCTAGATACACCTGTAGGTGATAGGCTGATTTCATACACACCCTCTCTGCTAAAGAAACAAAGGAAACAGATATGTTAGTTTGAGGCAAAACAATACACTCCAGTTTTGGTCCAGTGGAAAATTCTAATTCATCCTTCAAAAAACCCAGCTCTGCATCACCTCCTTTAAACCTTTCCTTACCTTTAATCCAGGCAAGTAGCATTGACCGTCTCATCTTCTGTGCTACTATTACACCTTAAATATAGGTCTACTGTTTCATAACGTACAAGATTACAATTTATCTGTTTACATGTCTATTTCATTTACTAGACTGTGAGCTCCTTAGGAGCAAGGGTTATTATTCTATTTCCTAGTGTCTGTACATAGTAGATCCAATAAAATCTTACTGAATTAAATAAAATGTAGAAACATATAAAACTGTTACAAATGTGCCAGGTAGTAAGGTCCATGATAAGAAAGTGACACAGACTGGATAGGTTCATATATCAAGACCACTGTGTCAGATCCTTCTCAGAGAGAGATTACATTATAGAGAATAATATAAAGGGACAGTTTTCCTATCATCCTCTGTCATGGGAGTTAGCAGTTCATGATTGCTGAGCTAAGTTCTTAGGTAGATGTGTGAACTTCTTTGAGCCAAAATGTAGGCATAGTTGTCATACATTTTACCACATTTCTACATAAGTTGTACATAAAGTTTCCCAGAGTATACAAAGAATACAATACTTTAATGTGGTATATTTTGGCCCACATTTAGAAACTGGTTCACTTCAAATGTGCAGAATGTTTCTGGCTATTAAAAAAAATCTAACACAGTTAACTTTAGAAAACCAGAATTAACAAACTCTAGGGCCAAGTTAGAATGGGTTCTTTCATTTTTCTCTGACTTGCAAACTCACAATTGCCAACTTTTTCAGCTTGACTGTCCCATCTATACCTTGTAACAGGCGTCATGGTTTTTGTTTATTCTCTTTATTACCAGTGAAGGCAATACCACATTGGTATTCTTAAAATAGTCAAACACTATCAGAGATCTTTTGCTGGCATTAATGAAATAAAGGAAAGGACAAAAAAAAAAAAATAAGCAAAAATAATAAAAGAAGAAAAAATAAGAAAAAAATAATAAAAAACAAAAATAAATAAATACATAAAAATAAATAGAAAAAAATGAAAAAAAAAGAGAGAGAGAGAAAAAAAAAAAAAACAACACTATCAGAGCTAAACAGGTCTTAAGTAATTATACAGCCCAAACCCTTGATTTTACAGATAATGAAAATGAAATCCAGAGAGATGGAAAAAACTTACTTAAGGACTAGTTATAAAGCTAACTAGTGGCAAGGCCAAGACTAGATACTCTCTTTGAAAGTATGTTGTCATTTGTGTTAGTTTCAAATTTTTCTAAGGTATACAATCCAACCTGCAAACAGCCAAACAGCATGACAGATTGCTCATGGGCAAGAACATACACCAATGCTAATTTGCTAAAATAAAAGAATAGTTTCTACTGACAATTTGTCTATGTCAGATGGAAATTGACAAGCAGGAAAAGAGCAGGCAAAGCATCTCTCATCAATTCTGGACAAGGACATGTTAGACACAAATCAATATAAGAGGAATATTTACTATCATTTACATTGTTCCCAATCATGTGGTTTTAATAAATGGATTGTAAGGTCATCTAGATTGCTAGCAGCTTTCATAAGCATTGATAGTAAAATGGTATTTAAAGGCTTCTCATACAGCCATGCCTCAATGACTCAGGAAAAAATCCCCCTATGTCTTTACCAGAGATGTGTTAGCTTACTATTCACAGATATCAGTGACACAGGGCCAGGAAATTTATACCAGAATCAAAGTTTAACGTACAGAGACCTAGTTGTATTTTCCATACTATAAATAAATTCAGAAAGTCTTCTCAAAAAATCAAATTTAAAGACATCTCAGATGGGACTATCTCAGCCTAAAATTAAGACACTTATTGGGTCATTCTCCTCCAGATGGAGAAGACAGGGTGAGGGAAAGAATCCAGGCTTTCCATTTCACTGTGGGGAAGTTACAGGAAGGCAGAAAATTACTTACTCAATCACTCGTGGCTCTGGGGCTCTTCGTACTACCTGCAAGGAAATAGGCAAATCTTATTTCTAGAATAATTCCTTATCCTCAGGGAGACGGATTTACCATATCCTCCCATTTCCGGTCAAAATAAATCAGGTTTAAAATTATCCCTTTTATTCCAACTTCTCACTACCCCATTAGAGACCCCTGTTTCTGCTCTTCTTAGACTTACTTCACACTTCTTAACAGACAATAAAAGACGATACAATTAATCAATTTTCCTAGCAGCCTGCAGGTCTGGAAAACCGTTCTTTACATAAAGAAGATGTTTTTTAGAAATAGAAGATAAATCAAGCATTTTGCTGTAATAACTGAAATTTCAATCCAATTCCAAAGACATTTGCTGCAGTAGCACTGAAGACAGCATGGTTTCAGGACTGTCAGAACTTAGATAACTGATGTATCCAGTTATGGTACTGCCTCTAGCCTGTCATCATGGTATAGCCTCCTTTCCAAAAATAAATGGTAGTAATATATGACCATAAACTGGGGACAGATTAGGAAGAATCCTCAGACATATGAAGGAACTGAAATATGTCACATTTCTTCATTATTATAGTCCTTTTGCTCTACTATTTATTAGTGAATTTATTCAGTCACTATTTGAGCGTCTACTATGTGAATACAGTTCTTATAAGCAAATCTTCGTTACTGTTGAAGGAGAAACAAGAATTTACCTGCTGGGGTTCTTTGAACACAAATTCTCTGTTAGACAGATGGCCCTTGTTCCTCCAGGTCTGACCCGGCATCTGATGGACATGGCTCTTAGCAGTGGTACCTAAAACAAGAAAGAGAACAGCCTCAAACCAGGGAAAAGTCTGTTTTCATCACTTCTACTGAGCAAGGGCCAATGAAATCCACTTGGGGATGACTCTATGACATCTAGAAACTAACTGGTAAACTCAACACACACTGAAAGATTTGAGGGCATTAACTAACTATGAGGATCACTGAATACCCACCCCTAGCTCATCATCAACAAAATCAGACAAAATACCAGTTACATTTTAAACAATTTTTTAAAGGCAAGCACGAGGTGAAATTTATTGAGGGGGAGCAAGACAGGATTATAGAGCAAGAGCAAGATATAGATTTAGAGAGCACGATACATAGACCACAGATGATGACCAGACCCCCCGTCATAGCAAAAGAGCCCCTTAAACAATTCTTTAACATCAGTTGAAACGGGAGACCATTATAAACCAAAAGGATATAAATAAGAGGATACTGTAGATACACACGCACACCCCCCCCCCCACACCCCACCAGTTCTTGCCTGGCTGAGCAATGGCCTGGCTCTTAGCAGGGGCAGCCCAGGCTCCCTGCACTCGGGCTCGTCGTCTTTTTTCCTCCATGTTGGCCAAAAAGGCTTCTGTTCTGAGTTTTCAGAAGATGTCGTTCCTGATTCAAATTACACCATAGTATCTGTTTTTTTTTTTTAAAAAAGTGTTTTTAGTTAGGGTTGTAAAAGTTAATACTTTTAGGCAGAAGACATGAGTCTGTGGTAATCAGAGCCTCTCTGTAAAATCAATTTCTGTCATCACAATATCTCAATCAAGGAACCTAAGTCATTTGGGGCTGCTGGTTTTAGTGTTCATCTTTTGTAATCTTGTCATAGCACTTTTGCTTCTTTCACAAGAAAGGGCATGTTAAGAAATTCCAAAACCAGGATCTATCACAAACCATATTATTCATATTAGTCCTCAAGGGCCTAACATAAGGGAACTGTAATACTCCCATTTTCACCTCCATGGACATTGAGAAAAAAGCTAAGACTCAGTTTCCAAGTGTAGTTCCACACTCCATTATCACTGGCTGCATTAAATTTCCCTGGAAGCTTGTTAAAAACATCCATGGCCCACCTCCAAAAAATCTGATTTAGGGTGGATGTAGGCATTTGTCTTTATAACAAGCAATGTAGGGATTTGACAATATTCAGGCATGTATGGGGACCACAAGGTTTAGTGACTCACCCAAAATCATTCAGGAAATCAACAGTAGGTAGATTAACGTACTATGTTTATAAAATTCTTGTCTTCAGCTAACTGAAAAGTCCACCTCATAATGGCCAGTAATACTAATTCGACATTTTACCAATAATAGTTTAGCCCACAGCAAATACAGGAGCATGCACAGCTGCAAAAACACAAAACTGAGGAGGTTCAGGCCACATGTTCCAAATCTATAATCCTTTTCTTTATGGGTCTATCCAAGAAAGCTTCATATCTCAAGTTCTCAAAGGTAACAAGCTCATTTCATAGCTTGTTTAGCCTATAGATTCCCAAGCCCTACCTCCCACCTCTTCTGATCCAGGAGAGCTGAGCAAGGCCCAAGAATCTGTATTGAACAAGTTTCCCCCAGGTGATAAGCATGTAATTCGTCTCATTTAATTGGTGGGGAAATGACAGAAGCTGCCAAGCGCCCAAAAGAATTAATGACAGAATCAAATACCAACTCTCCAATCCCAGGAGGCCCCGTTTGTTTTCTTTCGATTGAGGTCTTAAAAGCTTAACAAGACAATCAGCTATAGTCCCCAGAAAGGCTATCACCTGCTCACCTTCTTGTTCCGCTCACTGAGGAGCGACATTTTATTTGTCAGGCAAAAACTGTTGGAAAATATAGATTCCAGAGCCCCATCTCAGTCCTACTCAATTTGTGGAGTCCCAGAATTTGTTAACTAACACCACCCTCCACCCAGGAATTTTTTATGCAGGTAAAGCTTGAGAACTCTGCTGCAGTGTAAAGAGTCAGGACTCTGGCGCCAGCCAGGACTCGCTTTGAATCCAGGTCTGTCACTTCCCGGCTGCATGATCTGTGTCAAATTACGTCACCTTTCTGAGCCCCGTTTCTTCCTCAGTAAACAGGATAATCAATGCCTCCCTCACGGTTGAGGTGCGGATTAAGGGAGCCTCGCAGGTGAAAGAGCCTGGTCCTGGATAAGAGTTAGCTCCTTTCCCTAATTTAGACTCTTCTTCTCTCCCAGGAGGCGCCGAAGGTCGCCTGGGAAGAGGCCTCAGGGGCGGTCCTCACACCCCCAGCCCCGGTTACGTAGCAGTAAGTCGGGAGGGCGCACCTGCTGGCGGAGCCGGGAGCGCGGGTCCAAACCCGCTAGGCCTTGGAGCAGACCCCGCCGCCCCAGCCGGCCCTGCAGCCGGTGCACGGGGGAACCTTAAGAGTGAGGCACCGACTCCAGCAACTCCCAACCACAGGCCGCGGCATCAGGCACTTCCTCCCGACGACACGCGCCGCCGCCGCCACTTCCGGCGCGCCGCCTGGAGTCCTGCAACTTCAGTTTGCCCGGGCCTGGAAAACCTAGTCTCTGGGGTGCCGATGAGGGGGCCGGGGTCGGAGCGGGAGACAGGGATGGAGGGTGTGGTGGAGCGGTATGGGGCGTCGGGGTATGGCACAGGTGGACGTGAAAACGTGCCTCCTAGGCCGAGGTCCTCGGGACGTGAGTTCCCTGACACTGGAGACATCCAAGCACTGGCATCTTTGGTCTATGGAGGAAAGAGCGATCCCAGCGGGACTGGTGGAAGGACGAGGGAGTTAGGGGGTCCAGGTCGTGATGCGCTAGGCAAAAGGATTTGCATTTTATTCTGGAAGCCGTGGAGAGCCCAAGATACGCCTCCTTTTTGTTCCCGTTGCATCCTGTGCATAGTTCGACCATTGCACTTACAACAGGGCATGGGACCATGCCTTAATTCGTCTTGGCTCTCCAGTGCTCAGCAAATTTTGCTTCAGTGTACAGACCCACTTTTCAGTCCAGATCCACCATTTACTAGGTGTGTAATCTAGGGCAAGAACATAGCTCCTGTTGAGAGGATTAAATGAGATAATGTATTTAAAGAATTTAGCACAATGCCTGGAACACAATAGAAACTCAATAAATGTAAAGAGCGTTAAGAGTGTCTTCTCTTCACCCCATTTGAACTCTGCTCTCTCATCTTTGAGGTGGCCATGTTAAATCATGTACCTCACAATGTGAAATAGCAAAAGTAGTACTGAACTTACTTTGTGCAAGGTATTCTCTAATATCTACCAAACCATAATCACTGTGGAAATCTTTAAGCCTGGTATTAGATAGTGCTTACCTGCAGGAAGATTAATGTACCCCATCAATGTACCTATATTGTTGTTACTATCAAATCCATTTTCACAGCATATGTTATTATTTATTCTACTTTGTGACATTGAAGGAAAAATGATTTATTCTAGAACTGAAAGGAGAGAAAGTGGTAAGTCCAGACTACAGTTTTTATCTTTTGTTTTTTTTTCTTCCATCAACTGGTAATTTGTCAGTGTCTGCCTCTGGCTCAGAAACCTTGGCTGTGTCTTGCGAGAGATGTCATTTCTTTCTTTTCAGTGATCATAGTTTTGGGACAGGAACAAAGAATTCTGGATTGAAGAGGTCCTAAAAGTAGTGATTAACACCTCTTCAGCCTCCAAGTATAGCATTTCTCAAAAATCAGTCCATGACCCACTTTCATCTGAAATCACTGCATTTTTTATCAGGACCACTGGCATTTTTAACAAGTACCCAAGTGATTCTGATGCACAGAAAGTTTGAAAACCTGTGGGACACATGTGGGTTGACAAATTGCTCTGCTTTGTCTGGGACTGAGGAGTTTCCTAGGACACAGGACTTTAAGGGCTAAAGCCAGGACAGTCCTGGACAAACTGAGATGTCTGGTTACCCTGGATACATGTGTGTATGTAGTATTAGAAATATGTTCTTGATGGTCTTGGCATCCTCATTTGGGTCTTGGTTGCCTTATTTGTATTTGCAGTATTTGAGTTTTCATCAGGAGGTGGTGGTAGAGACCATGGGAGAGGGAATGAAAGTGAAGTGCATTGCCAGTTATCAGCCCATTGATTCTCCATTCCAAACCCACCCTTCACTGCCCTGCTTGCAATATTGGAACATTTCTCCCTTGCCATTTGGCCCAATGAGTAGTAAGCTTCATCAGTGGAGGGTGCTGGAGGAATATTAGAATAAGAAGGGGCTCTTACTGGTTCCAGTGTGCTCCTCTCAGCTGGCTCTTCAGTGCACAGTGGCCAGCAGTGTTTGACTACTCCTTGTGGGCTGAATTTGAAGGTTAGTTGAATTTACAGCCTTGCTAAGTTTCTCTTGTGAAAGTTAAGACATGAATTGGGAAGGAATGGAGTCCCATAACTTGAAATAAGAACTCCTCTTAGACCCAGATAACTGACACTTTTGAACAGCCAAGTCACCCTGTGTCTTCTTTGGCAGTGGAAGTATCTTGTCCTCCTATGTCTGAGGATACAAGTCATCCTTTGCTTGAAAACGCTGCTAGACCCTCACCTGGAGCAGATGACTTGGAAAGTGAGGCTCATTCTCCACAAGCCCCACCACAACTTACTGCCCCTCCTTCTGCTCCATTGCCACCAGACCCATAACTAGGTTCAAATCTCATAATGCTCTAGGTGGGCAGGTACACACTGTGATAGAGGACAAAATAGCTTGCACACCAAAAGAAATATACTACTTTGCTAATGTATATCAGCAGGAAACCAGGGAACGTACATGGAAATGGATTCTAACTGTTTTAAACAAAGGACGGCAGTTTATAATACTAGATCAAGCCAAATTAATTTATGTGGATGCACTTTCCTAGAGATGCACTTAGGGACATAGTGTGTTGACTTACGCAACTAGATGTGACTCCAACAGCTTACTCAGTGGATTTACTGAAGCTTTAATTCAGCGGTGGTCTATAGTTAATGCTATTGAGATACCAAAGCATGATGCGGAGGAGGGAGACCAAAGACTTGGGGGGTGGGCAGAAATGTTGGACTGGATTTATCATGTATGACCTTGACCTGCGCACAACAGATACAAACGCAAAAACTGTGTCCCACAGAAGGCCCAACAGACACTCCTTTCTGTGAGGCATTGAGAAATACTTTGGAGAAGGGAGCACCTGCATCCTTGAAAAGCTCTGTGGTTGCTCTTCGTAGGCCAGGTGTGACCACGAGGGATGTCCACCAATGAGTTGGGTTCCCTGGTTTTAGTGGAGATCATGAGGCCAAGTGGCAGCACTTAATTGTTAAACGTGGGTACATCAACCCTACAGAGCAGCAGGGGAATATCAGTAATTACAATACCTTGGCCTGTAAGGATCTTTGGTAGTGGCTTAGTGTCTCTAGGAATGCAAGAGATGGGCAGCCTACTAGAGAAGTTTTCAATCTATCAAACAGAAAAAATTCTAGGACTAGTGACCAAAAACCTGACCTGAGTTGCCACAGTGGATAGATATGGTCTCTCACCTAATTTCCAGACCAAGTCATATCACAGGTCCAAGCCTCTAAATTGAAGGAGAGGCCAGATCTCCTCGAGGAAGGACCTTATACCATTGCCACAAGTTTATACTGTAAATTTCCCTCCAAGCCTTCATCCAAGTAAATGTAGCCACTTACTAGAATTATTGCACACCGGGGAAAAGTAAACACCCAGGCCTTTTAGGGGTTATTAGACACTGTCTCTGAACTGTCATTAATTCCTAGGAACCTAAGATACTATGGCCCAGTGAAAATGAGGGCTCATGATGTTCAGGTGATAGATGGAATCTTAGGTCAAGTTTGACTCCCAATGGACCTATTTGGTCCATAGATTCATGGTTATTTCCCCAGTTCCTGAATGTATGCAGATGCACCCTAATAAACTCATTGTAAGTTGAAAATACCATAAGTTGAAAATGTATTTAATATACTTAACCTACAGAAAATCAAAGCTTAGCTTAGCCTACCTTAAACATACTCAGCACTTACATTAGTTTATGGTTGGGCAAAGTCATCTAACACAAAGTCTATTTTATAATAAAATGTTGAATATCACATGTAATTGATTGCTGTACTGAAGTACGATTTCTGCTGAATGTGTATTGCTTTCACACCATCATAAAGTCAAAAAATCATTAAGTGGAATCATCATAAGTCAGGGACTGTCTGTAATTGGATTAGACATATTTGGAAACTGGTGGAATCCTCACATTGACTCTCTGACGCATAGGGTAAGAGCCATTTGGTAGGAAAGGCTAAGTGGGAACTCCTGGAACTTCCCCTCCCTACCAAGATAGTAAAACGACAATTGCAACACCACATTGCTGGAGGAATTGCAGAGATTTATGCCACAATCAAAGACTTGACAGAATCAGATTGTGATACTTATCACATTCTCATTTAATTTTCTGTTGACCTGTGCAGAAGTCAAATGAATCTTGGAGAATGAGTGTGGGCCATTATAAACTTAATCAGGTGGTGGCTTCAATGCCACTGCTATCACAGATGTATATCTTTACTGATCCAATTAACATGACCATTTATTTGCATTTGGTGTGTAGCTACTGACCTGGCTAATGTCCTTTTCTCCATATCAATTTACAAGAAACCCATTCTGCCTTTACTTGGCAGGGCCAACAGTGTACTCTCACAGTCTTGTCTCAGGGGTACTTTAATTCTGCTGTTGCCATAGTACAGTCCACAGATCATTCTGATATTCCACAAAATATCACACCAGTTAACTGTAATGATGACATAATGCTGATTGGATATGAGCAGTAGAAGGTAGAAAGTGGTTTAGATGCTTTAATAAGACAGGTGTGAACTAGAGGATGGGAGATAAGCTCCATAAACATTCAGGGACCCACAACCTCAGTGAAGTTTCTGGGGGTTCAATAGGAGACCAATCCTGAACTCTCCATATGTCACCTTCCCGCCAGACACTCAGTAGCGATTGATTACTTTGGACTTTTCCCATCATAGAGTGGGTAGAGACTCATCCTCACAGGAATATACACATTATCTGCATGTGGATTTACCTTCCTTGTCTATACTGCTTTGGCCAGTGCCACCGTCTGTGGACTCACCAAATGTCTTATTCACCATTACAGTATTGCCCATAGCATTGCTCTTGATCAAGGAACTCATGTCACAGCAAAGGAAGTACATAAACGGGCTATGACCATGAAATCAACTCCCCACCAACTGGAAACAGTTGGGCTAACTGAAAGATGGAATGGCTTACTGAAGACAGTTATGGCCCCAGTTGGAGACAACACCTGAGAGGGTGGAATTCATATTATAGGATGCAGTGTATGCTTTGATCAGAGATCATGATATTGTGATCTCTGCCGCTTAGCCAGAATACATAGCTCTGGGAATTAAGGGTGGAAATGAGAGTGACTCCTCTCATTAATATAAACACACTTGCTTCTCCTCCCAGCAACACTGAGTGAGCACTGCTGGTTTGGAGGTCTGAGTTCCCAGGGTGGGAATGCTTCCACAGGGAGGACCGTGCCTGGAACCAAGGGGATTTTCCGGGGTGCCTCTTAGTACGTTGTGTCCAGTAACACACATTAAGAGAAAACTATAGCAGCAGCAACAGCAACAAAAAAGCAGAATGATTAATAACTTGGATCAGGAATGAAGATTTGTGTTGCTCCACCAGGTAAAGAAATCAGTCAGCTGGGCTTCTGGCTAAGGGCAAAAGAAATGTGGAAGGGGCAGCGGAAGAAGCAGCCATAGCTATCAACTATGGTCTCATAGCCAATAACAGAAACAAATACTGATCTTCGTGTATTTTCTCTTTGCTAGTTATATGTGTGTGAGAACCACCTTCTTGTTTCACCATTGTTTCCTGTGCATTCTGTTGGACATGAAATAATGTAATTTTACAATTTAGTTTTAGGTAACAGAATATTCAGTAGGATTATTGATTGAATTTGAAGAGTATTTAACATGGTTAGCAGTGGATATAGTGCCTGTTAAAATTTCATTTTGGGTAAACAATGAGAAATTCTTCACTTAAATGAAGGATAGCTATATCTTATTAGGTGGGAACATAGAGTTGTGTTGTCCTACAGAAGTTCAGTGTGTGTAGAAGGGTGCTAAAGGAGTGGGCTGTGTGGGTTATCAACCCACATTGACTCTCAGCTCCAAACTCACCCTTCATTGCCTGCTTATGGTACCGGAACATTTTTCCCTTACCAGCTGACCCAATATTAAGCTTCATTAGTAAAGGACCCTGAAGGGAACCTGAAGGAGGAAACGGCTCTTCTTCCTGGTTCCTGTGTGCTCCTCTGTTCTGGGTTGAACAGTGTCCCCCATTCATGTCCACTCAAAACCTGTGGACATGACCTTCTTTGGAAACAGGGTCTTTGCCAATGTAATCAAGCTAAGATGAGGTCATACTGGGTTAGGGTAGGTCCTAATCCAATGACTGCTGTCCTTATAAGGAGAGGGAGATTTGGAGACATGGACAGAGGAAGACAGGAGAGGATGCCATGTGAAGGCGGAGGAGAGATTGGAGTGATGCTGCCCCAAGCCAAGAAATGCCTGGGTACACCAGAAACTGGCCAAGGAAGGAAGGATCCTTCCCTAGAGGCTTTAGAGGGAGCGTGTCCCTGACCACACCTTGACTTTGGACTTCTGGCCTTCAGAATAAATTTCTGTTGTTTTAAGCCACCCCATTTGTGGTAACTTGTATGGCCACCCTAAGACATGAACACGTCCTCTCAGCTGGCCTTACAGTGCACCGTGGCCAGCAGTGTTTGGCACCTCGCCCTGGTGCCTTCCCAAGCACCACAGTGAGCTCCCCGGCACAGCACCTCAGCAAACTTCACCACCATCCAGAGAACCACGGCCGTATCTTCTCCAGTGAGGTTTGGATCTTTAGCCCTGGCAGGCGGGAGCTGCTCCAGATTTGTTGTCTCCTTGGTGTTCCGGCTCAACCTAGAGGTAGGTAGTGGCCGTCCCCTGTGTCTGCTATACCTGTGTAGTTAGAGTTCTCCTTTTCCCCTTAGAGGTAATCTCCTATTATGATTAATAATTGTTTATTTTTTTTCTGTCCAAATTACTGTGTAGTTTCTGTCTCCTGTTTGTCCTGTCATGGTGTGATTGTGATATCAGGGCTTGGCAGCAATGGCTAACTGGCCGGCCTGGGGCTGGCCTCCACGTATCATTGATTTGCCTCTGATTTGGGCCTTTACTGTCCCTGGCCCTTCACGCTTGTGTTGTTCCCTCTCGTTTCTCCTTCCCTGAGACCACCCTCCTGAAGTGCTGGTGGCCTCACCTCCACTTTAAAACCAGCATTTCTGAGCCTATGGTTGGAAGATCATCTGCATCAGAATCACTGGGGGATGCTGTAAAAAGGCACATTCCAGGTCCCCATCAAGATTCTGGGTTACAATATACAAAAAAAAATTATAAAGATTTGAGATTATGGATATGCTAATTACCCTGAAATGATCACCATACATGTATCAAAACATCATTAGGTACCCCATAAATATGTATGATTATATGTCAATTATATGTAAACTAAAAATAAAATAAATAAAAATAAAATTTTTAAAAAAGGATTCTGGGTTAGGTCTGGGGTGGGGCCCAGCAATTTGCATTTTTAACAATGACTTGTTTCATTTTGTGAGAACCTGCAGAGTTCTCTGTAGGTACTTCTCCAGGCGCCTGTTTTCTGCAGGTGGTCACTTTCCACTCCACAGTTATCTCATCCCCTGGATGGCAAAACTGATAGATGTTTTAAATGCTGGTAGCTCTAAAAATGATTCTGAGTGAGCTACACACTGCAGCCTATTTTCAGTTGCCGATTTTCACACCAGTCTCTTGCCAAACGTTCCCTGTTTCCATCATGTGCAGCTTGTGGACCACCTGCTGCTATATTCCTGAGAAAACCCAACCCAAGGAAAATAATGGCACATCGTGCTAATAGTTCTCAGTGAAGGTGTTGCACAGAGAAATTCCCAGCCTGTGTCTCACTGCCAAAGGTTTAGCAGTTCCTAGTGTGAGGGAGGAGGATGGGAAGGGAGCCTGCCAACTCTGTGGCATGTTTGCCGTGAGACTCTCAGGTCTCTGCCAACTTTACACAACATTGAGGGGTAAAGGACGCTTCCTCAGACGAAGACAGGAACACCTTCTCCATGCCCAGCACAATTATAGATGCTGCAGGAGGTAACATCTCCTTCCAATGAACTACAGGGTAAACTATGTGAGGTACAATTAAAAAACAGCATAATTGTGAAATTGTGGTGAGCAGACAAAAATCCAGGGAACAGGAGAGATCACTAGAGGTTACAGTCATTAGTAAAGGCTTTATGGAGCATAGGGAATTATGTCAAGGTTTTAAAGTATGTAGCATTTCGATGGCTCAAAGATATTCTGACAATTATGTTACCCCTAAAGGAGTGGGCAACATTTGTACACTCTTATTTCTAAACAGTAGCAAATAATATGAGTTAACATTTCTTGAGGGTGTTCTGTGTGCGAAGTGCTGTTCCAATCACTTATGTGCTGCTCTAATTTCAGAACTACCTGATTGTGTAGGCATTATTACAGAGAAGACTGTACCAAAATGCCGCATGATGCCACCATGGCACTTCTCTGCAAAGACATGACAGAATGAAAGCCAAATTAGGAAAGACAGGGCTATTCCTAAAATACTAGATAGAGCCATTTCCTGAGACCTTATAGCTGGTGTCTTTCAGTGACTTTAAAAGTGAAGGGCTGGGTGAAGTGATGTGCCTAGGTTGTCTTTTACACTGAAAGAACTAAACACAGCATGGCTGTTAAATTCAGTATTCATGTGAGGTCACTCACAGCTTTTCCACAGGTTGTGTGGTGCTTGGCAGTCACAACCATTGGTTTGTCCAGTTGTTGAATGCAGCCAACATCTGCACTATGGTAGGTGCATGAATAAAAAACATAACAAGCCCAAATTATTCCTATGCATGCAATAACACTGTAGATAAACTGGAGATTTTAAAAAGTGGCCTTGTATCTTTCAGAAGGTTTCTAGAACCACTTGCTGGGAAGAAACCACATTTATAAGATGTGAGTGTGAAAGGATTCTTCCAGGTCTTGCATCATGATCCTCTCAGGGACAGAACAATGGCTTTGCAATGATGAACTAGTCAGTGATACATTACGTAGGAGAATCTGACCTGATGTACTGAAGCACATAGAACTTTCACTTCTAGATATGAGATAGGCTGGAGATCCTGAAGATTGTCTGATACAAAACACCTACAGAAGAGAAAATACCCTTTTAAGGAAATGCATTCGCCTATGCAAAAGATACTTTCTCTGAGACCAGAACCCATATGGGAACATGAGACCAGAGAGATGAGTAAGCCGGGACATACAGTGTTCTTGGGTGGCCTAATTGCTTGGATATTCCTGGAGGAGAGGGTAGATGGGTTGGGATAGAATGGGAGACAAAGCCCACAAAAGGGAGTTACAGCAGAGACATTCTGTGTAAGCTGGGACCCAGGAAGGGCTAGGTGCACAGAAAAAGGATGGGCCAGTGCAAAAGAAAAAATAAATAAATAAAAGAAAGGAAAGAAAGGAAAGGAAAGGAAAGGAAGAAGGAAGGAAGGGAGGAAAAGAAAGAAGGAAAGGAAGGAAGAAACAAGAAAAGTAAGGAAAGAAAAAGCTGAAAGAGGCAAGCAGCAAGTAAATTTCTCTCTCTTGGCTTTAACTTGAGGTGGAGGGGAAAAGTCTCCCCTGAGAATTCATGGCTGCCAGCCTAACTTTACCTAGGTTTAGGGGCTGAATTAATACCATTTGCACAACTTTTCCTCCACCCCTAAAAAAACAAAAACAACAAAAACCCAACACCAACGACAAAAACGCAACTGCACAAGCTGAGAATTTTAAAGCAGATCAAAATTGGTAGTGCCCCATATCTGATGCAAACAAACACAAATCCTCCCATGAAGAATTTACACTTACTAAGGCCTTGAATAATTCACGTATAGTTCTAATGAAAATAAACTCACAAATCATGAAAAATACAGGGAAATAAATCACCATTAGTAAGAGTCAGCAGAAACAATAGAAACATCTACAAAACTCATTAGATTATTGGAACTGTCAGATCCAGAACATAATATAAGGATGTTTGATATGTATAAATAAAAGAATGAATTAAAAACATGAGTATACTTCAAAACCATTAAAATGACAGTGTGTTTTTAAAAGAATCAAACATAGTAATTAAAATTGAAAATTTAACAGGGCTTTTGCTTTGGGGACGTGGTAGTAGTACTCTATTTCTCCATTATAACTTAGGAATTAAATAAGTATAATTTTTTTTCTTTGAAGACACTACAGATCTGTGGAAGCAATGAGAACTAGCTTAACTGAAATTCTTGCTAAGGAAGAACATCTCCTAAATGAGCTAGCCATATTCTTCTCTGGGGACATTTTCCAAGCATGAGAGCTAAGGACTGGGCTTGCCAAAGGCAGTGGCATCTCTACTAGGAGAAAGAAACCAACAGACCTTTTGACAGCCATTGGGATGGCATGATGGATTGGAATCTAGAGGAACTCCCACATGCATGGCCAGTTTGCCCTGTGAGGCATTTGCTGAGGACGACGGCAGCATGGAAGGGTGGAGGACAGGGCTGGAAAGTCAAGGTGAAATCTTCCATAGTCTTGATGTGCTTAAAAACAAAGTTCTGAGAAAGCCAAGCCCACAATAAACACATTACAGGTCTCACTCCATAGACATTTGAAGCTACAAGGGTACTGAATCTAATCAAAGTGGCATCCTGACCCTAGCTCAGCTCAATTTCTAACTGGCTTGAAGTGATCAGTCCTCACCATATTTACAGGGAAAGGACAAACTATCTCTGGAGGAAAATAAGATTGACTTCAGTTTTTATGGCTCTTTTAAATTATAATGTCTGCCACACAATTTAAAAAAATTATGGGACATGCAAGGAGGCAGAAAAATATGACTGATCAAGAGAAAAAGCAGACACAGAAACAGATCCACAGATTATCCAAATGTAGGAGTAAATAGACAAGGATTTTAAAACAATTATGAATATTTATAAAAATAGAAGAAAATTAAGAACAAAATGTGTGAAAATGGGAGAGTTCTGATAATTTAAATTTATACAAAAGAATCAAACGATCATTCTGGACATGAAAAGTACAACACCTGAAATCAATAGCTTGTTAGATGCATTTCATAGCAGATGGGACCCTTAATATGATGGGACTAGTGTACTTAAAATACAGTCAATAGAAAATAAGCTAAACTAAGTTAAACTGAACAGTCTTACCATATGATCCAGTAATTGTGCTCCTTGGTATTTCTATAAATGAGTTGAAAACTTTTCTCCACAAAAAACATTGCATGCAAATGCTTATAAGCAGCTTGGTTCATAAATGCCAAAACTGGAAGCAACCAAGATGTCTTTCAACAGGTGAATGGATAAACAAACTGTGGTACATCTGTACAATGGAATATTATTCAGTGACAAAATGAAATGAACTATCAAACCTTAAAAAGACATGAATGAACCTTAAATGCATACTGCTAAATGAAAGAAGCTAATCTGGAAAAGCTACATACAGTATGATTCCAACTATTGATATATAACATTCTGGAAAAGGCAAAACCATAGAGACAATAAAAAGATCAGTGGTTGCCAGGGGACTGGGGGTGGAATGGGAAGTATAAATAGGTGCACAGGGGATTTTTAGGGCAGTGAAACTATTCTATGACACTGCAATGGCAGATGCATGACATGCATTTGTTAAAATGCATAGAGTAAAGGCTGAACCTTAAACTATGTATTTTAGTTGTTAATGATGGAGCAATATTAGATCATCAGTTGTAACAAATGTACCACACTAATGCCAGATGTCAATAGAGAAAACCACGAGGGGTGGGGGCGACATGCGAACTCTGTACTTTCTGCTCAATTTTTCTGTAAGCCTAAAACTGCTCTAAAATATAGTAGAGTTTATTAACTTTTTTAATGATCATTAATAGAAACTATCCAAACCCAAAGCAGAGAGAGAGAGAGAGAGAGAGAGGAAAAAGGAAAACTCAATGCAGGCTTCTGGCAGTACAGCTGAATAACACTAGATTCTGGCTCAATTAGAACAGACATGAAGAGTGGCCACAAAGTCCCTATGAATGATAGTTAGAAGCTGTCTGTATTTCTTCTGTGTTCTCTGTAGAAATTTAAATTTCTCTATGTTGTTTTATCATGTCTGATATCATACTGAATCCCTACCTAGAAAAATGTAAAACAAATAATTAGCTCAGGACCCAAATTCCTGCATAATTAATTTGTTACCACTTTATACATCTTAATGTAAGTCTAGATTCACTAGAAATAAGTGAAATCTCCAAGGACAAGAAAACAAACCAAACCAAAAAGGAAAAGGAGTATAACAAATTGAAATCTGAGCGAGAGGCAGTGAGCAGCAGAAGAATAGGAAATCAGTGGTTGCCCTTGAGGATAAGGCCAAAACCCCTCAAAATCACTAGAAGGTGAGAGAACTAAGCCTGAGACTCCTGCATTGGGGTTAAAGTGGTGCCTGGCTGATAGAGGCTCTAGGCTGGTGAAAGAAGCAAAAGAAATTAAGTGTATATCTGAAGAAGAACATCCCAAGTTAGCCCTCAGGATGTTTCCCCAGATTAAATAAACCAAACAAGACTTTAAAATAAAAATATAAAATAAAGAAGAAAATAAACCACCTTGAGTAAGAGCCATCAGAAGTTCAAACAATGGATTTAGACTCCTACGAATTTAAGATACTGGAATCATCAGATATAGACTATAAAATACCAATGTATTAAACAGTTACATAAACAATTAACACTGAATTTTAAAAATGAGCAAGAAATAAACTATTAGGATTGACTGGGCAAGTTTAAATGAGAATCAAATAGAACTTTTAAAAATGAAAACTATAACTGAAATTAAAATGTCAGTGAATAGCTTTAACAGCAGATAAAGCATTTGTGAAGAATTAGATAACTGGAATGTCGATATGAAGAAATGATGTGGCAAGCAGCTCTCGAGACAAGGATGGAAAGTATGAAAGAGAAATTAAGAAACAGAATGAAGACAGGGCACCTGTAACTTGGGTCTCAGATGGAGACAAGATACTGTCTGAAGTTTCCAGAAATGATGAAAGACATGAATTCATAGATACAGGAAACATACTGTAAACTAAGTAGGATAAATAAAGAGTTCCACACTTAGATATGCTGGTATGAAATTGAGGAACACCAAGTCAAAAGGTATCATAAAAGAGGCCAGAGATGTATCACCTACAAAAGAAATCCATACTGATACTACTCTCCAAACACCAACAATGGAAGGCAGAAGTCAGTAATATGATCCAGTCTTTCAAATCATGTCACTACTTTACATAGCACCAACAAAGATAAAAAGGTGTCAGTTAAACTATGAAATGCACCAGAAGATCTGAACTGTAAGAAGGTGTATAAAGAAATTGATAAATGGGTGGCAATTTATTTTATACAAAGATGTGTGTATAAAGTAATGAAAATGCCTAATTTATAGGGTTTTAAAAAACAGATTAGAATACCTGTCCACAATAGTATGTAAGTCAGGAAAGGGTTGATCAGAATTATAATGTTTTAAAGTCCATTATTATTAAAGAAGGGGTTATGATATAATAACAGATAATTTAGATTGTATTTAGTATGCATTGAAAAAGTTCAGGAGAAAACAGAAGAAACATATAAATAGAATGTAAAACTTCCAATCTATTACAGAGAAATGGAATTAAAAAAAAATATCAGCCAATCAAGAAGATAGAAAAAAGAAGCATAAAAGAGAAACAAATAACACAATAGAAAGAAGACTGTTTTAGAAATTATAATAAATAAAAATGGAATAAAATTGCCTATGAAACGTAGATTGCCAAGTGAAAAAATAAAATCCAAGTTTATTTGGCTTAAAATAGACAAAGCTAAACCACAAACACATGGGAAGATAAGAAGTAAAATGATTGAAAAATAAACATTACTAAATACTAACCAAAACAAAGTAAGTGTAGCTATATTGATATCACAGAAAACAGATTTTAAGGCAAAAAGCATTAGCAATAAAGAAACCACTACATAATAAAAAGGGTTCAACTCACCAGGAAAGCATAATAACTATAATTTTATTCACTCAATAAAATGTGTAAAGTAAAAATTGATAAAAAGGGAAATTAACAAATCTATCATTTCAGTGAGAGAATTCAAAACACCTTTCTCAATTATTGATAGGTCAGGCAGACAAAAGTTAGTAAAGATATGAAAGATTTGAACAACACAATTAACAAGCTTGATTTAATGGACATATATAGAAAACAACAATTAGAAAATAAACCTTCTTCTCTTTTTAAGTTTTTATTTTATGTTTTGAGACAGGGGTCTCACTATGTTGCCCAGGCTGGTCTTCAACTTCTGGGCTCAAGCCTCCTGAGTAGTTAGGACTACAGGTGCGCACTTCCGAACCTGGCTAGAAAATAAACATTCTTTTTTCCTTTTGAGACAGAATCTTGCTCTTTCGCCCTAGCTAGAGTGCAGTGGCATCATCATAGCTCACTGCAACTTTAAACTCCTGGGCTCAAGCAATGCTCCTGCCTTAGCCTCCCCAGTAGCTGGGACTACAGGCGTGTGACACCACGCTCAGCTACTTTTTCTATTTTTTGCAGAGAGGGCCTCGCTCTTGCTCAGGCTGGTCTCAAACTCCTGGGCTCAAGCAGTCCTCCCATCTCAGCCTCCCAGAGTGCTAGGATTATAGGCGTGAGCCACCACACCTGGCCAAACATTCTTAAGGACACATAGAACACTTAAAAAATTGGCCATATTTGGATATAAAACAAGTCTCAAAAAATTTCTAATAGGTAATAAAAAGTTTACATTTGTATTAGTTTCCTAGGGCTGCTGTAACAATACCACAAACTCAGTGGTTTTAAAACAACAGAAATTTATTCATAGTTCAATGGAGGCCCAAAGTCCAAAATCGGTATTACTATGCCAGAACCAAATTGTCGGCAGCGCCCTTCATCCTCCAGAGTTTCTAGGAGAGAATCTGTTCCTTGCCTCTCCCAGTTTCTTGTGGCTGCTGGCATTCCTTGGCTTATGGCTGCAACACTCCAATCTCTGCTCCCTGGTCACACTGCCTTCTCCTGTCTGTAATCTCTTTGCCTCTCTTATTAGACACTTGTGATTTAGGACCCATGGGGATAATCCAAGAAAATCTCCCTATCTCAAGATTCTTACCCAGCCTACTACATTTATCTGTACATGTATGTAAACATAAATACATATACATACACACGTTTTATACTTTGTGGCAGGATGGGTTCTAAGTAATTTAAATGTGTTAATTTACACTCACAACAGTCTCCGAGACAGCTGCTATTATTATTTCCATTTTTCAGATGGCAAAACTGAGGCAGAGAAAGGTTATAATTCACCCAAGCTATATCACACATGTTCTTTGACTACAACGCAAGTAGTTAGAACCGATAACAAAAGATATTTTTTAACTTTGTATTTTGAAATAATTTCAGATTTACAGTAAATGTGCAAAACAGTACAAAGAATTCCCACATACCTTCACCTAGATACTCCAGATATTAATATTTTATCACATATACTCTACCATTTCCTCTCTATATAATTTTTTTCTGAACCTTTTGAGATTCAGCTGTTGCTATAATTTGGATGCTTGTCCCCCAAACCTCATGTTGAAATATGATCCCCAACGTTGGAGGTACGGGCTGATGGCCTAAGGTGTAGAAGTTTGGTTATGGGGGCAGATTCCTTGTGAATGGCGTGGTGCCCTCCTTGAGGTTATGTGTTAGTTCTTGCTCTATTAGTTCCTGCAAGAGATGGTTAAAAAGAGCCTGGCAACACCCCCCGCCTTGCTTCCTCTTTCACCATGCGATCTCTGCACACGCTGGCCCTCTTTGCCTTCTGCCATCAGTGGAATCGGCCTGAGGACTTCACCAAAAACTGAGAAGATGCTGGCACCATGCTTCTTGTACAGCCTGCAGAACTGTGAGCCAAATCAACCTTTTTTCTTTGTAAATTGCCAAGCCTCAAGTATTCCACTGTAGCAGCACAAATGGACCAAGACACGTGCATATACAATGCTCCATCATCCCTAAATACTCCAGCATATATTTCCTAAAAAACAAGTACTTTTTCTTAAATAACCATGATACAATTATCAAAATCAGGAAGTCATATTGACACAATGCCAATTAATTTACAGACCTTATACAAATTTTACCAATTGTTTCAAAAATGTCCTACAAAGCAAAAGTTAAAAAATA
Organism: Eulemur rufifrons; assembly: GCF_041146395.1. Lineage (NCBI taxonomy): Eukaryota > Metazoa > Chordata > Mammalia > Primates > Lemuridae > Eulemur > Eulemur rufifrons. Next base: position 87,037,782 of record NC_090988.1, on the reverse strand, counting down.
TATATATTTTCTTGGCTGGGTGCAGTGGCTCATTCCTATAATCCCAAAACTTTGGGAGGCTGAGGTGGGAGGACTGCTTGAGGTCAGGAGTTTGAGACCAGCTTGAGCAACATAGTAAAACCCCCTCTCTACAAAAAACAGACAAATGTATCTGGGCAAGGTGGTGTGTGCTTGTAGTCCTAGCTACTCAGGAGGCTAGGGCAGGAGGATCACTTGAGAACAGGAGCTCAGGGCCGCAGTGAGCTATGATTATGCCACTGCACGCCACCCTGGGTGACAGAACGAGACCCTATCACCCTCTCCCCTGCCACACCTCCCAAAAGTTTTCTTGATCAGGATCCAATCCAGAATCATGTGTTTCATTTAGTTGTCACATCTCTTTAGTCTCTTTTAACTTGAACCTTTTGACTGGCTGGTAATTTTGTACAATACTCCTGAATTTAGGCTTTTCTGATATTTCTTCTTGACTATGTTCAGGTTATGAATTTTTGGCAGTGATATAAGTGACGCTGGGTCTTCAGTGCATATCAGGATGCACAAAATATAAAATTGTCTTTTTTAAATTTTCTTTTTTTTTTTTTAAGCAGAGACTAGCTCTGTCGCCTGGGCTAGAGTGCAGTGGTGTCAACATAGCTCACTGCAACCTCAAACTCCTGGGCTCAAGTGATCCCCTGCCTCAGCCTCCCAAGTAGCTGGAACTACAGGTGCACATTAGTACACCTAGCTAATTTTTTCTACTTTTTGTAGAGATGGGGTCCCGCTCCTGCTCAGGATGGTCTCAAACTCCTGGCCTCAAGTGATCCTCCTGCCTCAGCCTTCCAGAATGCTAGGATTACAGGAGTTAGCCACTGCGCCCAGTCAAAAGTTTTAAAATCTAACGTTTGTATTCATGCTAGATACAGTGTTATATACTTCTAGATGTGTCCAAATACATCTCAATACAAAGAAGAATTATATTTCCACAAGGGAATTTAAATTGTTCATATTTCTATGTTTTGTGTCATGACACAAGTGCTATAAATATGTTGATCTAAAAATAATAGAATATCACGAAGTAAAAAATTATAAACTAAATTAATTTCCAACATACATAAAAAAAAAAAAAGCTTTGATCATTTGTTTTAACAGTGGTAAACTACAGAGCAAAGCAGAACCAACCACCAAAATCTCAGATAATTTTTGGTATCAATAGAGCTAAGAAATTATAGCCCAACTTAAGCTCATTTCATTTCCATAAGGTATTATCACGACAAATCTCTTCTACACTGAATCAGCACCACTGATATTGGTATTGGCATTAATGTTTGCTCTATATAAAGTTCAGTTCTAGCGTATTGCGATACAATTAGCACCACATGAGAACTCAGAATTCCTCTCTTCAGGGCAGGACCAGTTGAGGAAAGGGATACCATCATATCTTTAGCAGTTATTTATTTTAAGTGCATGTGGTGCTGGCACAAGGGCAAATCAGAATGGTACAAACCATTACGTGTGTAGGACAATTCCTCTAATGTTCCCCCATGTTATTTCACCAAAAGGACAATGAAAGAATAAATTAAAATACAGCTTTCTATGCTGTGAGGTCAGCTAACTCTACACATGTAATTAATACTATCTTCTACTCTATTCTTTTTTGGGTTCAAATCTTTTTTTTTTTTTTTTTTTTTTAGACATAGTCTCACTCTGTCACCCCAGCTAGAGAGCAGTGGCATCATTGCAACCTCAAACTCTTGGGCTCCAGGGATCCTTGGGCCTCAGCCTTCTGAGTAGCTGGGACTATAGGCGCACGCCAAGATGCCTGGCTAATTTTTCTATTTTTTGTAGAATCGGGGTCTCACTCTTGCTCAGGCTGGTCTCCAACTCCTGAGCTCAAGCAGTCCTCCCACCTCGGCCTTCCAGAGTGCTATGATTATAGACGTGAGCCACTGCACCTGGCCTGGGTTCAAATCTTATCTAGTACACATCAGAAAATAAAATCAAGTCAACATAAAGTTAAGTCTAAACATTATGCTTCACTATTTTGAAGGTTTGGAGTATATTGTTTTCTCCTTTAGTATGGTTTTTCATGTTCCTGGAAAAATATTTTCATGTCATCATCTTGATCATTGTGTGTCAAATACAAGAAGATACTTGCCAAGCTGAAGCAATCAAAGCCATAGCACAGAAGTTTTAAAATTGCTAAGGGATTTTCTAGCCAGAATTACCAGTATTTTCTAACTGTGATAAAAGAAAAAGCATATTGTATCCTTGCAAACCAATCTCTCCCCATCTACCACCTCTCCACCAAAACCAACCACCAAAGCAAGCAAGCAAGCAACCAACCAACATGCGAAAGCAGATAAAATACTGCACAGGCCATTGTAGTATCACCATTGCTACAACAAAATGAGAAGAAAAAAGGCAAATAATGTGTTTTTCAAAAAGCTAAATTTATTCAGTTTAAATGACCCTCCTTTATTCTGAGATTATGTTCTTGCTACTTTTTTGGTGCTAAAATATATTCTCTCTCACATAATGATGCTGATAGCAGATGGTAGTTTGGGTTTTCCCTATTTTTGTTTCATGTCCTTAGCTGGCAAAATTAAAAGCCAGGAACACTTAAATGCCCCAATTAAAAAAATTTCTTTGATAAATTTACTGGTGCTTAAAACTCAGAGCCTAGGAACCATAGCCTAGGTAAAAGCGAACCTTCTGTGTTGCATATTTCATAGTATTGAATTCTTTTTTGGTGCTTTCTCCATGCAAATTATGTAGCAGGATAAAAGTTAGTCTTAATTTATATCAAGCCAGTATAAATATGGCCTTAATTTCAAGCACCAAAGAAATATATTTTCATTCAATACCATGGTTATATCATGTTTTAATGTAATTATAGTAGTACCTATAGGGGACCAATTTAAAAAGCATGCCTTTTCTATGATATCATTACTTTTATAGGAATAGCCGGTGTCACATTTATGAGCAGTATTGGTTCCGCGTAGAAACAAAGAGGGCTGGGGGTCCAAGAAGGTCACTCTTGGGTTAGGGTTTCAGTGGCACCATAAGTGGCTGCCAGTCTCGACATACACTTTGGTCCATTTACCTTTATACATAGTACCAGACAGCTTTTAGTATTTACGTATATTTAAACTGAGAGGAAATATGTATTATAAGAAAGCATAGTTTATGCATAGTTTTTATATCATTAGCTACCTTTGAGAAAGAATAGTTGGAATATACTTTTAGAAAACTTTATAGAGATCTTTGTAAATTGTAGTGTGTCCTCCCATAAGCAAATCAATTAACCTTCATTCCCTCAAAGTGTTATAAACAAAAAAGAATATCTATACATTACTTTTTATAATCAGTTTCAGAGAAAATACAACAATGATCAATGGCATTTTGGACCAGATAAAACTGTTGAATTTTATGTTGGACTCTATCATTCCGTGATTTGCTATCATCATCTTCCTTCCTATCAAGTGTTTTTGGTAATATTAGTGCTATATTCATTTGATATGAGCATTTGTATTAAACTTTAAAATTACTCCTAGTAGTAGCCAGAATAAATGTCAGAAACTTCTAAAAACAACTTCTGTTTTCCTGCCAATTAAGACAATATTTAGCCATGTTAGTATTGAAACTATTCAAAAGACAACTGCAGATTTTAAAGACCAGTGGGGTGCTTTGCAGTGAGCACACACAGGCTGGAGCATGTGGCCAAGTTACTCAACGCAGTGATCGATGCTTAGTTCTTCTTGTTCTTCTTCAGATAGCGAGCCCGTGTGGACTTGTTGACACCCATGCTTATTTTAAAATAGATCCAAGAAGGCAGGATCGAGAATATTGAGCTCTAGGAGAAAAAAGGGACAGATATGTAATTAAAGCTTATAATTTAGGCTAAACTGAAGCATGATTTAACATTTTATTATATTACTGTTTTATTTATAGGTAGACTTTAAAGTTCTTGAGTATACAGTTTAAAATAAAACACAGATGCCTTGTTAGTATGTCTAGATAAGGTATATGTGCAAATATATCACATACTATTTTGTGACTCAATAGGAAAGGAAACCCCAAAACAGAAAGTACTGATTTGGGGCTCAAAAATGTACATACCATAAGAGAATGGATCAAGTATCCATTGGTCCGGGATTGCAAGCCTACTGTTTTAATTGCAGACTTCACAAACGTCTCCGAAGAGGGTTTATCAAAAGTTGGCTTCCGGATTTTAGCCAGTTTTGTGGCTACGAAGTATGGCAGGACACACTAGAAAGGCAATACCCCCCCCAAAGAAACATGCCACTGATTAGGAAGGCCACAAACTCAAAATTCACAGTGGTGTGTGATTGTTCTTAGTGGTAGAAACATCCTGAGGAAACCTAACATTTGTATCTTTAGAGAGAGAGAAGAAAAGAGACGCACCTCTCTAAAGCCAGCTTGATAGAACACACGATAGCTTAAAACAAAGTCTAACAAATCAATCTATCAATAAATCAGAATTTGAGACTAGGGAAAGTATTAAAAATAAGCAGAAATAGGCCAGGTGTGGTCGCACATGCCTGTAATCTTAGCACTTTGGGAAGCCAAGGCGGGAAGATCACTTGAGGTCAGGAGTTTGAGACCAGCCTGAGCAAGAGTGAGACCCCCGTCTCTACCAAAACTAGAAAACATTAACTGCATGTGGTGTCACATGCCTGCAGTCCCAGCTACTCAGGAGGCTGAGGCAGGAAGATCACCTGAGCCCAGGAGTTTGAGGTTGCAGTGAGCTATGATGATGCTACTACACTCTAGCTGGGGCAACAGAGCAAGACTGTCTCAAAAACCAACCAACCAAAAAAAATCCAGAAATACACCTTTTTGAAACTTTAAAAAGGAACACATTAAATAGAAATCTAGAGAGCAGAGATTCAAGATAGGATACCCTTTCTACTCTGACCAGACTGAACATTGCTACAGAACCACCAAGTAGAATTTTGACATTTCATCTTCCTAAAGAGATAATATCAATTTTCTCCATAATTTATGGTTAATTAAGCTTGTTCTATCAGCTTGGTTCTTCTAAAATAGATATTTTCTCAGCCTTGGGCTACTAGTTTTCTTCCCTGGTTACTTACCATTCCTTTCTGCTTCTGAGTTTTATAAGCTTTGCTACTGATAAGCTAGAGCCACCTCCTTCTTTTTTTTTTTTTTTTTTGAGAGGGAGACAGTATATCAATATGGAAACAGACTGGGTGCAGTGGCTTATTTCTGTAATCCTAGCACTTTGGGAGGCTGAGGCAAGAGGATTTCTTGAGGCCAGGAGTTTGAGACCAGCATGGACATCATAGCAATAACCAGTCTCTAAGGCCTTGCTATATATTTTGGATATGATTCGACATAGAATATAAGGAAATCCTATTACAATGAGTCCTGAGTCATGATACAAGAGGTCCCTTCTGTCATCTGAAATGTTAATAACTTGGGCATGGTAGTTCATCAAAGAGTGAATATATTCTGTTTATCACACATGTGTGAAAGGAAAGGGTATAAATCACAATGATACTTCTATTAAAGAAGAGGATTGGTTCCAACACATGGTGGTCAAAATCAAAAACTTCATTACTAGAGGTAGAAATAAAATGGAGATCTGTTCCATGCAATGCATTTCTTTCCTACTGAGACCTAGACAGAGTGCTCCCATGTCTCTTTGGGTTTCATGAGTATGTGTGGGTTTTCGTAATTTTGTGTTTTGTATTTTTCCCACTCCAAGTAGGAGTCAAGGAATATAACCCACCCTCCTTGACAGGTGGGCTGAAACTTCAGCTTGCTAGTTAGAACCAAGAACTCAAGGGCCTAACCGCTATCATCTTCCACCTTTCTCTTTCCCAGTCCCTGCAGCCACAAACCCACACTAAGAAAACTAATGTCATGACATACTTCAACACCTGGGCCAACTTTGATTAGGTAAGCTTGGATTTTTAAAAATCTGTTTATTGGAATGATGGCTATACATTTATCCCTCACTTAGTAAGCAAAGATTTTTTTTTGTCAAAAGGTCTTTAATTTTAAAACCATTTTGCTGCAAGGATATAGTAGGAAAGCATAGACCAAAGAGAGATCTCAGACTCATAACAGTATGAAATGCAGAGCTTACTGAGGCTATAACAATGGGTAGGGAAAAGTTTGTTCACCCAGCAAAGCAAAGCAGAGCAGCAAACAAAACACAACAGAGTACACACATATACTCTGGTCTCAAATAATGAAGGAACATAAGCAAACCATTTCTCATCTCTATGAGTCAGGTTTAAAGGTCACAAAAATGTGAAGATTAAAAAACCATTTCCATATTTAGATCACAAGCCTGCTAAGTATCATAAAGTTTTGAGCTTCTTGAGATAGAGATGGTCTGATAATTATACCTTTCAATTGTATTATAATTCTTTGTTCCTTTCTCCCATCCTTTCTCCCTCCCTTAATATATATATGGCATAAACTGGACTCTTCGACCTTGCAGGAGAATTAAGTTGCACCACCCGACTGAACCACTTGATGGTGCCACAAGTTAAGTCATCATTCAGCTAAACCGCGGGCAGCCTAGAGAAGCCCCTGGCTCTGGGGGTGGGGAGAAGAGAGGCATATTCTCAGGAATTCCAAGTCAGCTATGTTTTCCAGCTAAGAAATGTAAATTCTATTCTGTAAAGGGCATTTATTTCCAAATGGTTTAAAATCAAGGCAGTTAACTGGCCTCACAGAGGATGGGAAGGATGCAGAGATGAAATAGCTTTTCAGCTTAGACTTAAATGAAGTGGAAGTGTTTGCCAGGTAAACAAATAAGAGAACAGCAGGAGCCAGAAAAAGGAGACATAAAAGAGCATGAGGTTTTCAGGGAACCGCAAGTAGCTCAGGCTGGTTCAGACATCAGAAATGTGTGCAGCAGCGGCAGCAGAGAGGCAAAACGGCACAGAAAACGAAGTCTGATCACTGGACAATGTCAATTTCTAGAACACAAACACCATAAAGACATCATCTTATTTGCCACTAAACCATCAATGCTTAGAAGAGTACCTGGTACATAGCAGGGACGCAATGAAAATCTGAATGAAGTAGCCGAAGAACACTTCATTATGGACAGCACTAAAGAAATATTGGGTTCCCTTTTCCACTGCTATAGTCCAGAAAATCAATTACACCAGGAAGTTGATAATATGAAAGTTTAAGTGAAGATTTTAGATACTCTGAAGCTTAAGCAAGATCATCTATTTAAACCAATGCAAATCTATAGATCTTGCTACTTGCCAAGAATTTAAAAAGGAATACTTCAAGTTATATAAAAGGAAAGCAATATTTTACGTGTCAAAAGGTCATCTAGGTACATTCTTAAACTGTTAAACAAAACCCAACAAGTGATAATTAATCCATTTCTCCTGCTTACTCAGGAAAACATGGGAAACAAGTCAAGAAGACAGTCATACTTTTATAGGAAGCATTTTGGGCAGAACAAATCTTTAAAGTTTGCTCAAGCTCAACAAGTTGCCATTACAAATATTACTAGCTTAGAAACTGCTAGAGATGTTGGCAAGTGTCCTGGTCTGCAAATTTAGAATCCTAAATTGAAAATAATTAATTAGTTCATAAAACAAAGCTGTTGGTGCTTTGTTCTTGCTCAGCCTATTAAAAAAAAAGAAAAATCACTGGAGACAACTTGGTATCTTCTTCTCACCCACTGGACCATCTTGCTTAGATATCTGGACTTCATAAAACCATTTAGGGGGTCTTGAGTCAGAACAAGAATCAATTCCATGGAGTAGTGGAAAGAAGGATGCCCAAAGCTGCACGGCGGATATTCAAGAATCAAACAATGGACCTTGGAACTTCACATGGTAGAGCATCTTTCACTGGTGGTCATCTGTGTACTAAACATGCTTTCTCAATTTTAAAATGAGCAGAACAACTCACAACAATGATTTGGGAAAATGTAGGTCCAGAAGACACCAGGTTCCCATCTATTTGTACAGTATGGGATTCTAGACGTGGTGTGTAATCTGCCTTTAATGAGCATTAAATTCACCAGTGTAGGCAGAACACATTCTTAAGGCAGAGGTTGGGGCTCTCATGAGGTCTATTAGGGAAATTTTACTTCCTTAAATCTGAGTATTCATTTACCATTTCAGGACTTAATATCCTCCCCCAAATTTGAATAATTATACATATATATTCTAGTTTTGGAGTTTGTATTACTTTATTTGCAGACCTTGAAATGAGATTTTCCACAAAAAAGCCCTTGATTATCTAATTGGTAGACACCCTAGGACTTTCTAGAAAATGTTAGGAAAAAGGAATTGTTCTGATGCTGCAGAGATCCCTGGTTACACAGCAATGACAAAATGCCCTATAATAACAATAGGCATAAATCTTAGCACCTAAGTCCAAAATGAAGGAGTTCAAAATATTTGCTCTGCACAGAGAAGATCCTTGATAAATCCTGGCTAACAGATAATCCTATAAATGACCTACCTCCAAACATGTGGAATTTGTATGTTAACATTCAAGAAACAAAGGAAGAACAGTATAATCTTACAAAAAGCATTCGCTCAACAACAAATTATTTCCTGAGTACCAGGTAGAACGTCTTAGGAACTGGGAATACAGCTATGAATAAAAACAGAGTTCCTAACCTTACAGAGCTAACATTTTAGTATGGGCACACAGGCCACAAACAAATAATTAAAAATGCATACAAAATTGGCAGCTGATGACAAAAAGGAAGAAGAAAAATAAACCTGGGTAAAAGACAGAGGTGACAGAGGCTGCTCCTGCAGTTGGGTTGATCAAGAAAGGCCTCTCTGATGTGGTGACACAGAAGCAAAGCTCTGAATGAAGAGAAGGAGTTAGCCAAAAGGATACCTGGGAGAAGAGCCATCTGGACTGAAGGACCAGCAAGTGCAAAGGCCCTGAAGTGAGAGTGTGCTAAGGGTGTTTCCAGAACTGCAAGGAAGCCACAGAAGTAGCGGGGTGGGGAGGGGGCAAGATAATATGCAAGTTTGAAATTAGCACATTGTGGGTCATAAGAACCCATGGTTTCTCTCTGGAAGAAATGAGAAGCTGTGGAAGAATTTTTAGCAGAGGGGTGAAATAACAAGATTTTGTTTTAAAAAGATCACTTTGGCTGCTGTGAGTAGACTGGAGGAGCTATAAGCCAGGATGGGAGCAGGGATGCCAAAAGGGGAGATACTGCAAAATGTCCAGAACAGGCTGTAATGGTGGGTCAGATCACAGTGGAAGCAGTGGAAGTCATGGGAAGTGGTCAGATAGTGGATGTGCTTCAAGAATTAACTCAAGTCAGTAGCACTTCCTGAAGAATTGAATCTGGGATGTGAAAAAATAGGTATAGATAGGATAATAAGGAAAAAAAAAAAATCAGCATTGGTTGAAATCAGACCAACTAGGATTCAAATTCCAGCTTGACCATTTACTAGCTGTGTGATCTTCAGCAAAATACTCAATGACTGAGCCTTAGTGTCTTCCTCTGCAATTAGGGGATACAGCATCTTCCTTATTGTACTATTATGAGAATTAAATAAAATACTGTCAGTTAAAGAGTGTGGAGTTTGAACTCTAGTATATATTAGCAATTCCTTTCTAAGTTTTCCAGCATTTATATTTTCAGAATGAATTTGGAAAGAAGAACTTGGCTGTATTTTTATATTCTGTAAAAGGTGTAAGAACACCATTTTCCATAGAGAATCTCTGACTGTTGAGATAACCATCTGGATAGCTTAGTCCTTCTGGACACAGATTTAATGGTTTGGAGGGACCTCTTATGTTTTTAGATCTTACACTGCGGTAAAGGGCCAAGAAAAAAGATATTATCACTGAGAAAAATGTAGATTCACCTGGTTGGAAGGGGTCAAAGTCCAATTATCCCAACAAGACTAATTTTACTATTCTTAAGGCATTTCTCAAAGTTGGTGCAGTTGACCAGAAATGAGTATTTCCAGTGAGAACCTTTATATTGCTTTAGTTCTCCCTATTTAGATTCCACTTACACTCAAGACACACTCTATTACTTCCTTTTATTTTCATTGGCAATTAACAAGAAGAATGGATAGAGACTTACATTTTCATTCCCAGTTGCCATTTCTGGATAGTTAGCTTTGTAGCTCTTTGAAACCCCATAGAGCTATATGATCACTCTAAGCAATAACATATTGTAACAAAACATAAAACAGGAATACCTTCTTTCATTAAAAAAAATATTGAGTTTTGTTTTCTCCGGTTTTCCTATTTGTTTTCTAAATTTCATAGATTAACCCAAATCTATTCTGATTAAAAATTACATTTTCATCTGAAGTAACAAAACCATCAACTCTCATCGCCAAAGAGGACAAAAGTACTGGAAGTCAGTAACTTAAGGGAATGGGGCCCAGAAGATTTCTTCATGATGGCAAGTTCAAGTTTAGACGGAGTATTGTAATTGTGTGCTAAGAATGAGAAAACCCACTTCGTCTCCGGGCAGCTGAAACCTACGGCTGCTCTCTCTGGCTCTATGTGGCTCTACCTGCATCCCTACCCTGCCGCTGGTTCAGCATCAGGTACAGTAAACCCTAGGGGATGGTTTCAGTTGGCAAATGACCTCCTTGTTGACAGCATTTCCAGAGACCTGGCTCGCCAGGCCAAAGGAGGACACCCGCACGGCACAGAGCCACAGCTCCGTGAGAAGCAGGATGGCACCGCAGGCAGAGCACAGGCCTTGGCGTTAATCAAATCCAAGTCACAAACCCAGATCGGTGCATCCCCTACGCTTCCGGACATTCTTGAATATATCACCTTCCTTTACTTTCTTTAGCCGTTGTTACAGTATAAAATCATCTTATGCACATATTTGTTTATGGTCTACCTCCTTCCCACTAAATGTAAATTCAATCATAGCAGGCATTCTATCTTTTATGCCATGGTATCCTCAATTGCCAGACTATTAGGTACTTTCTAGATATTTCTTGACAGAAGAAATGTGGAACATGATGTAGACCTCTAGTTTTAGACTTACTGTTCGTATAATGTATGTAGATATCTGTCTTCTCTCTGTGTGCATGCAGAGAGGACACAGACTGAGTTTGTTTTTTGTTTTTTGTTTTTTAAGGGGCAAGGGTCTCACTCTGTTGCCCAGGCTACAGTGCAATGGCACAATCATAGCTCACTGCAGCCACAAATTCGTGGGCTCACGTGATCTTTCTGCCTCAGCTTCCAGAATAGCTAGGACTACAGGTGTGTACCACCAAGCCCAGCTAATTTTTAAAAATTTTTTTGGTAGACACTGGGGTCTTGCTCGGCTGGTCTCGAACTCCCGGCCTCCCAAAGCCCTGGGATTACAGGCACGAGCCACCACGCCTGGCCTGTGTTTTATTTGCCATTGTTTCCTCACTGTCTAGCTAAGGACCTGGCAAAGTTTACCGAGCTGTTTGGTAAACTGAACTGACCTCAGGCAAGTTACATGACCCCTCTTGATCCTTAGTTTCCTATTTGTAAAGTGGGACTCTAGGTTAACATTGATCTCAAGTGAGATAACAAAATAGGTGAAAACTTGGAGCATATTACATAGATATCCAATGAATGCAAGTGTCTTCCCTCCATTCTTCACACTTCCACATCGTCTCCCAGTTTGCAGTGTTTTTATATATGCCACATCATTTATCCTACTTGCCAGAGGAGGAGATTAAGGATCAAACTAATGAAGCAACTTTCTGTACATCAGATGACAACTGAATGGTGAAAGCAGAACTCAGATCTTGGCCTGCTGACTCCATGTTCAGTGCCCTTTCCTTATTGCCTCTACATATACTGGTGACCGATGCGGTCTGCATAAAACCAGAGTCTGGATTGAGGAAACTGACCCCACTCTAGTTGCAACCTTTTGCTTTGAAATGACTAACTATCCAGGCAATGACTAAATGACTTTGAAAAGACTACATATCAAGACATGAATGTCATGAATTCTTTAGCATCAGAAACCTCTTTATAAGGCAGGTTTGTGAGGAGACACCACTGGATGCTAAATCTAGGGGACATGATGACAGGGAGCAGGATATCTGCGTGGTCTCAGTGTTTCCTAACAGACTGCTATTAGTGCAGGGGGACACGAGTAACTATACAGAGAAACTGGGTAGCACCTGGACTGGAGAGCCAGAATCAACCACCGATGAGGGCAGATGGATCTGTGTGTGTCCCGATGTGATGCCCTGACAAGGACAAAACATGATGTATGTAACATTTTGGCCAGGAAAACATCACCTGAACCTCACCGTGAGGAAGCATCAGATAAACCCCACAAGAGCAACGTGTAATTAAAAAGAGCGGGCGAGTACTGTGCTCCTCAAAAATGTCAATGTCTTAAAAGACAAAGAAAGGTTGTGGATATATTCCAGATCAAAGGAAACTAAAGAGACAGAACAACTAAATATAATGTCTGATCCTAGGCTGAATTCTTTTTTCTTTTCTTTTCTTTTTTTTTTTTTTTTTTATTTGAGACAGAGTCTCGCTTTGTTGCCTGGGCTAGAGTGAGTGCCATGGCGTCAGCCTAGCTCACAGCAACCTCAAACTCCTGGGCTTAAGCGATCCTACTGCCTCAGCCTCCCGAGTAGCTGGGACTACAGGCATGCGCCACCATGCCCGGCTAATTTTTTCTATATATATTTTTAGTTGGCCAGATAATTTCTTTCTATTTTTAGTAGAGACAGGGTCTCGCTCTTGCTCAGGCTGGTCTCGAACTCCTGACCTCAAGCGATCCACCCGCCTCGGCCTCCCAGACTGCTAGGATTACAGGCGTGAGCCACCGCGCCCGGCCTTAGGCTGAATTCTTGACTGGAAGATAAAAAATTCTATAAAGAATATCATAGGGTCTAAAATTGGGCACAGATCATACATTAGATAAAAATATTATATCAGTGTTAAATCTGAGTTGGTAACTGTCTTGTGGTTATATACAAGAATATCTTCATTCTTCGGAAATATACACTCCAGTATTTAGAGGTAAAGGACCATGATATATGCAACATACTCCCCCCAAATAAGACAAATATGGTAAAATGTTAACAATAAGTGATTCTAAGCAAAGGGTACTAGAGTGTTCTTTGTAATATTTTTAGTCTTATAAATTTCTATGAATTTGAAATTATTTCCAAATAAAATTTTTTTTTAAAGTAAGAAGGCTTGTGAGAGTTTTGCAGACTAAGAGTTCAAGAGGTATAGTTTTAGGATTTAGTCTTAGTCTGAGCTGCTTCATACTTGCTCAGTATTAATTGCTAGTCAGTACAGGGCAGACAGAAGGAGTCCTGGAGTAGGGCCCACTACGCAGCCAGTCAGATTACTTTGCCCTTTGAAAGATTTAAGCATAGTTTTCTTTTGACTGGGCTTTAATTATAAGGTAATAATGAGAACAGTCCTCATCAACAAAGCACACTTTTGATAAGGTTCGTTCAAGAATGTGCTTCTTACCCTCTATTCAAAATCAATAGAGTCTATCGGGCCCATAATTCACCCCCAGGGAATTTATTAATATATCAACTTGTTGCGTTCATTGCATTTCTAGAAAATGCTTATATAATGGCAAATCTGAATTCTTGAAGGGAATTTTAAATGCCCCTTTTTTTTTTTTTGCTGCCTAAATGCCCTTATAAAATAAAAAAGAAAGAGGCTGAAGGAAAGACGGGTAGAGAAAAGAAAAGGAAAAATATTAATAAAGGAAGTAATGTAAAACAATCTAGAACTTGAAAAATATACTCTCTTCCACCCCGAAAAGAGTGATCTGATGTACATTCACATGGAGGTAGACCTAAAAAGATAGCTTTCCTTCTAAAGATTATAAAAAAATTAAACTTGATCACATAGCATTAGTCTAGAAGCCATTCAGATATAGAGGTTGAAAATTCAAGACCATGAGCATCTGGAAGCAACAGAAGAAGCTCAAACAGCCTGTGTACCACAAAGCATGACCATGCACCACCAGAATCCTCAGTGATGTCATGCAAAAGGCAGGTCTCCAGTGTGCTATGAATGACAGGTGCCATTAACAGCACAGAGACAAACAAGATAAATGGCCCTGTTCTCAAGAATACACGGAGGAGGGGGAGAGAAGGAAAGGCCCGAGAGTAGCAAGCAGAAGTATATAATAAGCTATAGCGAGAACAGAAGGAAAGGCATAACCAAATGTGCCAAGGTGCTGAGAGCACGTTTCCCAGGGCAGGTGAATGGTGGCCTTAGCCCTGAAAGATGGACAGGATCATAAGGCTCGGTGCAAACGTGGCTGGGAGGAAACATGGCAGGCAGATTCACAGAGAAGTGAGGAAAGGGATGCCAGCAGAGGAGCCAGTCGTGGGTGCTACACTTTACAGGACAGAGCACGTACTGGACACACAATGTCCACTCTGGCCTGGAGGCAGGGGAGGGTGATGGAGTGGCAAGAGAGGAGATGGCCTCGTGGAGTCTGAATTTAATTCTAAACCTTATGGGCAGCGACTGGAGGATTATGAAGGAAAGCAACATTACCTGATTTGTATTTTAACAAGATTACCCAGGAAACGTATGTGGGATGGAATAGAAGGGAGTCAGCTGATAAATATTCCTAGCCCAAAAAATTTGTTAGCAGAAACCAATCATTTCTAATACTGAGCTTTATTTGATCAAATTTTTTTTGCCCTTTTGATCAGAATGAATATGAGGTTCTCTTTCTATCTGCTTCTGGTATATGTCCACAGAGAATGACAACTGCACTTTCCTTCACAAACATTTGAGTCTTTATTTTTTCACAAAATTCATTGTAAGTTTAAACCTAGAATGAACTCCTATGAAGAAAGACAATGATCAATGAAATTACATAATTTATAATTCATTATTAGGGAAAAATAAAAATTTATTGCAGTAAAATATTTCAGAATACAAATGCTAATGTGTTTTTATAGTAGCTTCTGGTCATACCGATTAATAGTCAGAGAATCTGGAGAAAAGATCTTTGAGGGAAACAAGCTGTGGGAATGAGAGAGGACACTCACTTGTCTATCAACAATTTTAGAAATCGCCCATCTGTGCTCACAAGGCCCAATGCTACCTACCTTGTGTCATTGAAACAATTGCAGCTTCTGGTCACTCCCACCAATGGAGCTTCAGGATTCCTGCCTAGTCTCAGTAGGTGTTTACAAATTACTAAATTAATAGCTTGATTACAATGGATTCATCAGAAAGAAAATGGTATAATCGCAGGGCATTTGATACCTTCCCTCCCACAAATGCTTTACTGGTTTCCTTGTTACCAAAATACAACATACTCTACATAACAGATTCAAGCTACTGGCTTTACAACGACTGGTGTCAAGGAAGGGGGAAAAGGAGAGTACGGTAGTTCAGTATAAAATCCAGGATTCTAGAAAAGCTTGTTCTCCCATATGTAACCTATACATATGGGATGCCACAAGTCAGAATAACACCAAGTGGCCGTGGCATCTAAGGGTTCCTTGGGTAAAAGCTCAGGTGGGGGTTTAGAGGAAGCAGACTCTAAAGCTGACCTTGGAAGAGGAAGAAACAGTCACCTCATTTTTCCTTTCATTACAATTCGATCTCACAGGAGGTGATTTAACTCCCACCAGTATCTACTCAGAATAAAAAGGTTTAAAAGCTAGATCTAGATAACACTTAGGCCCATCTTGACTGTCTACAGATATAAAGGAGAAAACAGAACTTAGCAACCAAGCACCTTCTGGTTCCATCACTGCCTGAGCACAGATGGATCCAGTAAGTGTTTAACACTCTCCTACAGGCCTGGAGCAAGTAGCCTAGTGGTTAAGAATAAGGGCTTTGTTGCCAAATAGGCCTGGATTTAAGTCCCGGTTCAACATGGGTAAGTGGCTTACCCTCTCTAAGCACCAATTCCCACAACCTTAAAAAAGATGACAATCACACTATATTGTGGAACTGTTAGGAGATACAGTGAAATGATACATATAAAGTGCTTACTTAGCACTGTGCCTGAAAAAGTATCCACTCAAATATTCACTATTATTTTGATGAAACATTTGGGGCTTCAGGGTGCAAAAAGTGAAAAACCAGGCTTACAGGAATGAAAGCCACATGAACACCCGGCATGTGTGGAGGTGGAGCAGGTGATGGGCAGGAGCAGAAAGAGGTAAGAAATGCAACTTCTCCCAAGACATTTTAAAAAATGTGTCTAAGCATGGCAATGCTTATTATTTCTTTGGGTTGAACAACAACTGATTTGAGATAGGTACCCATGAAAACTCTTACATGTGCTTCCTCTCTTATTTTGTTTTTTTGGAATTTTTTTTTTTTTTTTGAGACAGAGCCTTGCCCTGTCACCCTGGGTAGAGTACAGTGGCATGATCATAGTTCATTGCAACCTCAAACTCTTGGGCTCAAGTGATCCTCCTGCCTCAGCCCTCAGCCTCCTGAGTAGCTGAGACTACAGGTGTGCACCACAACATCCGGCTAATTTTTTTTTTTAATTTTTGGTAGAGACAGGGTCTTACTCTTGCTCAGGCTAGTCTCAAACTCCTCACCTCAAGTGATCCTCCTGCCTCAGCCTCCTAGAGTGCTAGGTTTACATTCCTCTCATATTTTGAATTGTATTTTCACAGCATTGCATCTGCTAGCTACATAGTAGCACTCAAAATTAACTCAAAATAGATCAAATACCTAAACATAAGAGCTAAAACTAAAACACTCTTAGAAGAAAACAGGGAGAAAGCTTTAGAACATTGGATTTGGAAAAGATTTCTTGGATATGACACCAGAAGCATTGGCAACGAAAGAAAAAATAGATAAACTGGACTACATCAACATTCAAAACCTTTGTGCATAAAAAAACACCAATCAACCAGAGTGAAAAGGCAACTCATAAGTGGAAGAAAATATTTGCAAATCATATCTTTAATAAGGGGCCAATATCCATAAAGAACTCCTACAACTCAATGACAAACAACCTGATTTAAAAATGGGAAAAGGACTTAAATAGACATTTCTTCAATGATGATATACAAATGGCCAAGTAAGCACATGAAAAAATGCTCAGTCTTACTAATTATCATGGAAATGCGAATCAAAAATACAATGAGATACCACTTCACACCCATTAGTATGGCTATTATAAAAAAACAAGCAAGCAAACAAACAGGAAATAACAAATGGTGGTAAGGATGTGCAGAAATTGGAACCCTTGCACTGCCGTGGGAGTGTAAAATGGTGCAGCCAATATGGAAAATAGTTTTGCAGTTCCTCAAAAAATTTAAAATATAATTTCTATATGATCCCGCAATTCTTTTTCTGTGTACATATCCAAAAGACTTGAAAATGGGGTCTCAAAAAGATATTTGTACACCCATGTTTATATCAGCATTATTCACAATAGCCAACAGGTAGAAGCAACTCAAATGTTGAGACGAATGGATAACAAAACGTGGAATACACACACACAAGCTGGAATTTTATTTGGCCTTAAAAGGGAAGAAAATTCTGACACATGCTTCAACATGGATGAACCTTGAAAACATACTAAGTGAAATAAGCCATTCACAAAAGGTCAAATTATTTGTATGAGTCCACTCGTTTGAGGTATAAGAGTAGTCAAATTCATAGAAAATGGAATAGTGATTGCCAGGGGCTAGAGGGAGGGGGAAATAGCAGTTAGTGTTAATGGGTGCAGAGTTGCAGCTTTATTTTTTTTTTTTTTTTTTGTTGAGACAGAGTCTCACTTTGTTGCCCAGGCTAGAGTGAGTGCCATGGCGTCAGCTTAGCTCACAGCAACCTCAGACTCCTCGGCTTAAGCGATCCTACTGCCTCAGCCTCCCGAGTAGCTGGGACTACAGGCATGCGCCACTATGCCCGGCTAATTTTTTCTATATAGATTTTCAGTTGTCCATATAATGTCTTTCTATTTTTAGTAGAGACGGGGTCTCGCTCAGGCTGGTCTCGAACTCCTGACCTTAAGCAATCCACCCGCCTCGGCCTCCCAGAGTGCTAGGATTACAGGCGTGAGCCACCGCGCCCGGCCAGAGTTGCAGCTTTAGAAGATGAAAAAAACTCTAGAGATGAACGGTGGCAAAGGTTGTACAACACTGTGAATGTACTTAACGCCCCCCCGAACTGTATACTTAAAAATGACTAAATGGTGGGATTTTATGTTATGTATATTTTACCACAATTTAAAAAAAAGAGATGTTGATGGTCTCAGTTTCTTAAAATAAAACCATAAGAACTTAAAATAATTATGCTGCAGCTATTTATAATGCATATAGTTCTACTTTAGATATCCCTACCTAAAAATTCTAGAGAATAATTTTTTAAAATCTAGACTTGAGTGCATAAAAGAAAAAGAAACCATGTCTTTAATGATGTGCTAACGTCACATTCACTTACTTAGAAATGTGATTTTCTTTCGTTGCCAAGACAGCAACAGTTGCTCTGGAAACCACACAAAAACAGGGATACTTAACTGAAACAAACTCCACTCACCTGCACAAAGATGCCCTTGCTCCTATACTCCTCGTGGAGGCACTGAGAGAAGAAATCTACAAAAGCCTGGGAGGGTGGTGGGAGTGAGAAGAAAACACACACATTACATCAATCTGCTTGATTTGTAGCCATGGAAACAAAAAATTATAAACTAGCCATTTAACGCTATAGTTTCTAATCATTCTTTTTCATTTCACATACAGAAGAGACCTTAAAAAAACATCAAAACCTCAAGTTGTTTTTAATCTGCCAATAAATGAAGTATTATATTACCAAATATAATATCCACATCAAATTTTGATTTAGCTGGAAAAGGCTCTTCTTATCCTTTTTTCTCCCCAAAAAATTACACAAAAAATTTTTTATATTATATAATAAAGGATGCATTTCTTCTCTCTACTTGCCACTCAAACAGAATTCTGTTTAACTCTGTTCTATGGGGATTTTGTTGTTGCTAAAAAGGAAAGAGCAAGCATTCTCTTGATGTTTTGGGATGGCAGGACCCAAAAAATGTAGAGATGAATGTGACAGGCCATTTTCTTCTGATAACACAACCTTAAATCTATGTGTAAAATATAGTGTGCCATTCTTCAAATGTGGACTCAACCTCAGGCTTGAAATGCAAAGTATCAATAATGACTCTATAAGGGTCCTGATTAGTAATAATCTTGTGTCTGTGGAGCAGAACAGATAAGAAGTTGGAATTCACCAATCCCTTCAAGAGACATGGCATCCATTTTAAACATGCCTATAGTATGTGTCAGAGATACAGAAAGCAAGGCTGCAGGGGTTGGGGGGTGGTGCCAAGTTTTTTCAAAAGATAGTAGTAACTGTTTTTTCAAGTGAAAAAGAAGGCAGATGTTTCGCTCTTTTCCTTCCCTGACATAGTGCACATTCTTACTGTACATTATACTTTGCTTATTTTTCCCTAAAAGCTTTAAACATCTAAATGGTCATTTTCCCTTCAGAGATGTAGTCCCACACTTCAACAATGTATCTGAAGATGATGCTCCTGACCTGCAGGCAGTAGGGGATGCATTCTAAATTATATTCCTAGTAGTAATGTGAAGAGATGAATGGTAATGTTGTATGAAATTATGACATCTTACCAAGAGTTCTGGAATAGTCTTGTCTCATCCCCAAAGCAACAATGAATACCTCTGAATTCTGGATAATGTGGCAAAATATTCACACTCTCACCTAGTCTATCTTGTGCCTACTATGTACACTTATGTGCTGACTGGATGCCTTTCTTCTATGCTGTGTGAAGTGGATTCATTTATCCATCAAATCTCTAACCTTAGTCATTAACATCATGGTCTAAACAACTGAGCTAACTGGCCTAGGCCAGCTCTCTGTGGACAAGTATCACTTTTAAAATCAGTAAACTACTGGGAATTTAAAAAAAGCATCTGTGGATGTGACATCCTGAGGTCCCATTTGTAAGTTTACACGCATCAGTATGTCTCCAGCTGTGGGTCTCCTGAAACTCGGGTGGGGTATGTTCCCTCTCTTCTCAGGCCACTGGAAAACTGCCAAGAGTATAACTTCAAGAAAGTTAAATCCATGTTAATTTCTGAGGCTGAAAATGATTCCTCATCCTTACCTGGACAGGATTTACTAGAATATCGCTCACCTTGGTTGCAGAGTAGACAGTCAGCAATGGCACGGGAAGCATGCCAGAGGCAGATGAGATGTTCAGAATCACTCCTTTTGATCTAAAAGGGAAACGTACCAAGTAAAAGGAGTGAAATAATATACACAGTTGTTTGTGAATTACAGAGGGAGATATTAGTATATAATTATTTGAAACAGAATAACAGCTGTTTTTCTAACACATGTCTCTCCCTGCATTTCATCAGTGTGTGATCTGCCTGGTCAGTGAATGAGGCATAATTCAATCAACTAAAAATAGCTCTTCTTTATGATTAGCTCATGTCCCACTCTTAGAAATCCGGGCCGTGACCAGATCACATCTCCAGTCTCCTCAAGTTGATCTCTCCCCTCTGAGGTCTTTTCTGGTCCTTTCACTTAGAGATACTGTTATATTCCTTGCATGCACTTTTATTTTAGCACATCATCACGAATGACTTTGCTATAGTATTTAATCATTCTATGTGCATAAACATTTCCCCCCCCCTCAACAAAACCATAAGCTTTTGGATGTAATAGCAAACATTCTGCACAGTACTGAGCATGTAACAAATGGGCACTCAATAAAACCTTCTGGCAATGAGTGAATGGCTGTGTCCTGCCCTCCTACCTTCCCTGGGTTGTAGGTATCTGGGCACCAAACCAACAATTGACTCTAAAACTATGCAACTCTATAGTTTATCAAACTGTATACTTTTGCCAAAAGGCAAAGCTCAATTCCTACTGGAATTTTTAGAGACAATTGAAAGTTAAAAGTCAGAAAGTTACCCGGAATTTCTTATTCTACAAGTAAATGAAAATTGGATTGAGAAAAGAAATGCTGTAAATATTAATATATCAGCTGTTAGGAAGCATATATAGGTTACATAAGTGTGGGATTATAGTTTAGGAATGTCGGAATTAACATCCTTCCCCTCAAATCCATTCTTCTCAGAGGGGTCCCCTTCTTCAGCTAGTGCAACCTGACCCACCCACCTTCTTTCCTCTACATTAGATTCTTTTCCTTCAACCCAGTTTCTCATTGTTCTTTGTCTGAATTTACTTGCCCAAGGCCTATTTTTTTTTCAGAATTAAAAAAGGAACCATGTAGACCCCTTTTATGCAAAATAATAAAGGAAACATGATTAAATGGCATCTAAGTTATTTTAGACATAAATCTGAAAAGAAATAATCCCCAAAGGTCACCCGCTCCATCTGCCAGCCTCTAGGCGAGATGCCACTTCAACCATCAAAGGGAAGTCTGGATCCTCGGCTTAATGTGTGTCACTGGAAACAAGTTGTTTTTGCTTTTTTTAAACAGAAGTCTTCATTAGTAATACATACTTTCCTAGGCAATGAAATCCATTAACATTTTCATGATAGAAATCAAATTTAGAATTAAAAAATTTTACTAGGGTTTTGAAGAAAGTTGGAAATAAGTAGTCAATGGATTAATCACGTCATTCTTGTATTTTTTGTGTCTCTCTCAGAAACAGAAAAGCCTTCTCTTTTTTAATTTTAAGGTAAGAGTTTGTATCGGGAGTTAGAACCCAATCTAAGAAAAGGTGAATTAGCAATGAATATCTAGTCATTTCATTTTATCTATATTTGTGAGCAATTTCTTTGATAAAAATGGAATAAAAGCCACTTTTGTTACAGGAGACTTTTAAAACCATATTAATTTATAATGTTTAAAGTACCTTATTCTTTTGGGGGGTGCTGAAAATGTTCTAAAATTAGATTGTGGTTACAGTTGTACAGCTCTGTGAATATACTAAAAACCACTAATGTATATACTTTAAACGGGTAGACTTTATAGTATATGAGATATATCTCAACAAGTCTATAAAAGTGGGAGAGAAATATATTTATAATATATTGGAATGTACCACCTTTAAGTTGAGAGCAGAAACCAATCAAATGGAAGCAAAGAGAGCTATTGTATCTTATGCAACACAATATGCTTTTTGAGAAGTAACCCCAAATCCTGACAAGTTAACCCCCTCCTGCATCCCAAGCATCCCGGTAGGTGTGGGTAGTGTTTTATTTTAACCCTTTCTCACATAACCAGGAATTGCTATGTCTTCACTCATTGAGAGCAAGTTAAGTAAAAGCCAGTTTGAAGTAGATGCAGAAGGTGATGTTTCCTACTGAACCTGCAGCCTGCCCTTACTGGTTTTACCAGGTGGATTATATGCTCCGTTATACTCAAATTAGTTGGGGTGGTTATACGTGCCCTTGAATGAAAATCTTACATTTTTTATTTCATTCTCACAAACGAAATGCAATTTAAAAGTCTTTAAAAGTTAAAGTTTAATGTTATCAAATACATTTTAAAAATTAAATCTTGACCTCATCAAAACAGACTCTTAAAACTTCACTCACCAAAGCAATGGTATCAATACAGGAAAACATAATAAAGGCTTCTTTCCCGTTTTCAAAATTAATACAGAACAATAATCCAATATGTCACACTTAAATGCAGTCATGCTCCTTGAGACAACTACGATCTTTGTTTCTCAAGTATTCTACCCTGATTTCTAGGAGGTAGAGCTACTTTGAATTAGTGAAAAGTCAGAATTTTAGGGTACTTTATGCAAACACAGTATTTGCACTCTAAAATGCATTCAAACAAATCTAAGACCAACAAACGATAGAGTGAGAATGTACTAGACCTAAGTAAATAAAAGGATAGCATTTATAACTGTACCAAATTGACAGAGGGAAAACAGCCCCTCTACAAATCTCTGCCCTACCATCAAACACACATATTTGTCAAGCAAAAACCTTCCTCCCACGCCCACACACACAACAGCATACAAATCTCTTGCTCTTTCTTTCCAAGGATAATAATATTCAACTTAGTTTTCTCTGAATCATAAATAACACACCAGTCTAACCTGTCTTAATCCTTGTACTGTATACAGTATCTACTCTTTATGTAGAAATAGGGCTGAACATTTGGGACTGTGAGGCACAAAGGACTCGCCTTTAAAATCAACCACATTGTCTAGCTCTAATCCTCCATCTAAGCAGAATTAGTGACGTCAAACCAGTTTCCATGGCACAGCCAGATTCCTGACAACTCTGTTATACCAAGCAGAAGGACAAAACGGGCTGTGCTTAATTGCACACAGAAACAAACATAAAACCAAACCCTGGTTAATCTCTCATTTTCTGGGGACTTGGGAACAATTCTAAGATTGAAAAGTACATTAGAAATTTTTTGCTGAAGTTCTATAATGAAGACTCAGTTGCTAATACTTCAGCATATTTCCTAGTTTGTTATGACAAATATCCAAATAAACAAGTAATATTTTCCGTGATGCAACATTCTTAATTCATCATACTGCTTACTTGCTCACAGCCACACAATGGTGTCTCAGTGGTACAAATTATTGAGGATCTATTAAAACTAAAATACTGCAAAAAACAAAGCAGAAAACACCAATTGCTGACAGGAAAGCACTTTTTCATATAAATAAATTCTCTGTAATTACTAGTCTCACAAGCCAAACATTAAACTCACCCAGTTCTATCAAATTCAGTACGTTGCAATATATAGCTTCCTATAGCTATGCTCTCGGGTGGAATTCCTCAGACCTGTGAAATTCCCAGTAAGAGACTCTTTAATTACCACCTGGATAAAAAAAAATTGCCAAGCCTTTCTTTTATAAATGCTCCACTATTCCATCAGACTGTTGCAGTACCCTTGTCCACACCTGTATAAAAATACCACTGTCGTAGAGCAAGTAATAGATCTCCTTTGCAACAAGTCACTGATTTCTGCCTTCCTCAGGAACCTCATCACTGCCCCACACTGCAGGTGACAAGGGGAGGGATGGGGGCAGGGGGGTGGTGCGTGCAGGGGGTTGGAATAAATGCTGCTGTGAAGACCTGGAACCCCAGGGTTAATCCTAGTGTGGACAGCTAACTGCATACAGAGTTTGATGGCAGACAAAACGAGAATGTGCAAAAAAGACTCCATCCCAACTCCTCACGTATTTCCACTTCTTATCAGGGAGTACATAAGCATGCTCTTGGAAGGTCATTACCCTTTTTTTAAAAAAAGCTTAAACATGATACTGACATTGGTATGGACAGTTCTCTAATAGACTCTCAAGAAGACTGAGAAACATAGCAAAATAGAGCTCTATGTCAGAAAAGAATCCTAGAACACAGGGGTTAGGTATATAATTAGAATCAGCAATTCAAATACTTATATTATACAAATGTTGCTTTGTTGAAGAAAGTTTGCAAACATTTAGCACATGAAAGAGAATTACCTGCCCTAAAACACCATAACATGTCATAATTCCACCTTAAGCAATACAGTATGAAAGAGGCTATTTTTAGCTTTTCCATGGTTGTTATGGCAACCACCTCTTGGCTCCAGCTGTACACAATGTTTATAATTCCAGGGAAGTGAAAAGAGCAAGTTTCCTCTATAATGTAATTATGCACTTTCTACTTCTATGGTAATAATACCTTAGTTTGATTATAGATGCTTGTTTAGTGATAGTCAGTTGGCCCTAGGCTATAGTTCTAGAGGGTTTGGAAAATCTCATACATCAGAGGTAGAATCAATGAAAGGAAAACAACAACAACAAAGGATATTTATAAAGGACTCTGCTGTTACTCAATTGAGATACCAATCCCATGGGAACCAACCACAGGAAATATGCCATTTGGGGGCAGTATAGAGAGCAGGCTCTCATGAAACCACTTATAATGTGTAAATAAGAATGCTTTCAGGCCAAGCATGGTGGCTCATGCCTGTAATCCCGGCACTCTGGGAGGCTGAAGCAGGAGGATTGCTTAAGGTCAGGAGTTCAAGGCCAGCCTGAGTAAGAGCAAGACCCTGTCTCTACCAAAAATAGAAAAAATTAGCTGGGTGTAGGGGCATGCATCTGTAGTCCCAGTTACTTGGGAGGCTGAGGCAGGAGGATCACTTGAGCCCAGAAGTTTGAGGTTGCAGTGAGCTATGATGACACCACTATACTCTACTTGGGATGACAGAGTGAGACTCTCTCTTAAAAAAAAAAGCATGCTTTCAGATGATTTGTTAACTTGGGAGTTTTTCTTTCCTGTTGGGCACACAGCTAACATTTCTGGCCTCCCTTGCAGTTAGCTGTAGCCTCTGACTGACTGAGGCTACAACTCTTAGGACAATGAAATGTGGGCAGAAGTGACATACACCACTTCCAGGGCTGGGCCATGAAACCTCCCCTAAAACCATCCTTACTCTCTCTTCCCTCATCTGTCAGCTGAATGCAGAGGAGAATGCCAAGACCCTAGAGAATGATAGAGCCCCTAGATGGCAGAAGCCTCCGATCCCTGAATGACTAGGTAGAGATGTGAGGGAGAAATAAACCTTTATAGTGTTACGCCACTGAAATTTGGGAGTGGTCTGTTAGAGCAGTTAGCCTACACTGACTAATACACCTAGTAACTCCTTTAATTCAAGTGCAGATAGATGTTCCTTCTTCTAACCAAAAGTACTGATTTATAAAATCCACGTACATTTCTTACTTGTTCTCAGCAAGTACCACAATCACCCCCACAACGCCAGGTTCAGTACATGGCTTCTTACGGCTTTCCCCCAGATCATTCCTCAAGCACACCTTAAAATCAACTTGCTTTCTTAAAAGGTAAAGATCCAATTCATTGTCTGTATGCTCCATGATAAACTTTTCTCAGTGAATGTCTGTTGAATAAATGGATTCTCTCCTTTGCATCATTTGTCTGTATCTAATGCCCCTGCTGTAATAATGGCTGCCAGGTTGACAGAGATACCGGTGAAGCTCCTAGCTCCTTCCATTTGTATTATTTACTAACTGTGTAGCTTCATAGTACTCTATGTCTTTGGGCCTCAGTTTTTTCATCTGTCAAATACGGAAGGTTACTTTCAATTAATTTAAAGTACTAGATTTCTATTGCTCTTTGAATCCAATACTTTATGCTCTGCAAAATGATTTCATAACTATTATCTCTTTTGATAGGGTTTTCACCAACACAATTAAAAATTCCTTTTACAGTAGCTCTGTGGTTTTTAACTATTTCTTTTTTAAAGGATGGATGTACTATCCTGAATTAATACCATGTCACCTGCAGTCGTCAAGACTAGAATTAAGGTGGTGGCCCAAATTTTCAGACCTACTGGGTTCTACTTTGTCTGCCCCAACTCTGCTATCTTCTAGGGTTTTGGTTTGACCACTGCCATTTCCATATCTGACCTTCAGAGGCCAACTCCCACCATCAACCAACATCAAGCAGTTTGAAGGTTTTAAAGGGCAATGTTATTAAATAAAGCAATTAAAATCTACAAAATAGTGCAAACAAAACAAAATTAAAAAGAGCCTTGCTAAGAAACAGTTTCTTAACCAGTCTCTGTAGATGCTCAACAAATAGATTCCTAACCTCAGTTTTCTCATCTGTACAATGGTGGGAGGCCATCGAAGATAAATGAGTTAACACATACTCAGTTCCTGATTCACAGTATGTACTAAATAAACACAAACTGTAATCCCTGCCTACAGCTGGTCATAGAGGTTTCTTAACAGAAGTAGGGCCCTCAAGTCTTCCCTTATCAAAACTGTGATTCCTTTGAGTCTCTTCCAAACTCAAAGCTATTTTGCAGATGAAGGATGACTATGAAACTCTAAATTTGGAAATCCTCAAGCTAGTTCAAGATGTAAGCACAACTTTCAGCAGGTTAGCAGGTTTTCTTTGAAGGTCTAGATATCATTCAGGTTTTCCCAAGGAAGCAACAGAACTTAATTACAATTTTATACTTCATTATATTTCAAATAAATAGAACTCTACAACATATTTCTCAATAAAAAATGAAGACATCCTGCATGTCTTAGTAGAACCCAATTCAATCTGGAACACAGAAGGGACCAGTGGACATCACCTTTTCCTCCAAGGATTAGTTTGATATCTTGTAATCACTTTATACCATGCCTAAGTTCCTCACACATCCATTCTCCCACTAAGAACTGAAAACCTGAGGATGGCGGTCTTGCTTCATGAAACTTCACTGATTTTGGCAGTGAGAGGGTACAGCTTTAAGAAGGTATTCCCGGGAATATCCCAGGAATTCTATCTGCCCCCTCAGAATAGCAGGCAATTGAGTTAGCGAGGGTGACTCAGGCAGGCTTTTTAATCCTGAGCTAAAGGAACCACTACAATCCTAGAGAGGGAAATAAAAAGGGAATCGAGTGGAAAAGGCCTCCACCACCGATGACTCATGCTCCACTGTGTGACTCGCCTGGCACATCCCTCTGTGGCTAAGACATGGAGGCTTGGTTCATTAGTCACTTCAGTGAATTTTTCAAAGAAAGGATTTTCCCTATAAATAATAATGAGCTCTGCCTCTGCAATATTTGTGTGTAAGTCTGTGACTCACCTTTCTACCATGCCGGGCAGCACCAATCGTGTCATCTGCAGGAGAGAAAACAAAACATTCACGATGGCCGAGGATGCAGGCAACAGATAAAGGTGAAGAAAATCCACTCACACAAAAAAGAAGGGAATCACGAAACCACTCACCACCTGCACAGACAGCAGTTTATTTTATGTACTCTGTATAATTTGGCTGTGTCAAGAGTGCATAAAAAGGAATCAGATGAAATTACTGGAGGTAATACTGGAATACTTTCAGTGAACTTGGCTAAAATTAGTCTTGTCTGAAATGTAATACCGGCACAGGGATCTTCAAATAATGAAGGGTGAAATCTATGTCTCTCAAAATGCATTCGCAGAAAAGGACATATGTTATCACAAGAAATATCCTGTCTACCAAGACTACGTAAGCTTTCTAATCTCAAGAGCTCAAATAATCTTTTCCAATCAAAAAAAGCCTTTAGAAGAACACCATAAAGCGACATGTTGGTAAATATTAACTGTATCTTATTATTCATTTGTCTTGCTGGTCTAGCTAGTTTGATTAAAACTCATCCTTAAAGAGAATTAAAGTTATCTGTGATCTCTAGTAACCAACAATGAAAAAGTGACACCTATATTTTTTAAGGACTTCATAATTATTAACCAAATACATATAATGAGACAGGCTGCTTCTAAACTGTTTTGAGATATTATTAACCAAGAAAAGTCCAAAAGTCCAATGGGCTTAAGTCAAGATCACATTATAGTTAAGTACTGAGGTTGGAACATGAATTCCTGACTCCTAGATATCATCAGTTCCTTAAGAAACAGATGCTGTTTTGGAATAATAAGGTTTGAATGCATTCCAAGCATAGAAATTTTAATCTTTCTATCTTGAATAATACTATTTATTAAATAAAATAGTATTCTGATGAGAAGAGAATTTTTTTTTCCTGGAAATATTTTGAAAAAAGAAAATGCCATCCAGACTTTACCAAGGTAAACTTTGCCATGTGGACATCCAAACCAGATGTCAACTCTAGAGCTGTCACGTTGTTTTCAGTAAAAACACGAGTTCAAGCTGACACTGCATCATAAAAGATAGGCTGACACACTGCCAACTTCGAAACAAAGAAGTATCTTCAATGTGTAGGGAAATCATTTCAACAGAAGTATCTGGATTTGGCCAAATCTTCCAGCCCAGATAAAAAAAAGAGAAGCCATGAGAGAGAGTTTGGGCTAAAGCATTCCGTATCGCCTTCCTTCTTACATACAAGTGTGTGTTTTTCCATATTAAACTCGCCTTCATAGAGTGATAGGGCAGAGATTGCCAATTGTCCTCCAATATTCCTTCCTTCCTTCCTTAATACTTAGTAGTTGATTTTCAGTTGGACATATGGCCTCTTCCCCATCCTCAGTGCCCCCATAAAAAACACTTTTTCTATGACCCATCATGCAGCTGTATGTAGCTCTATGACCACGTTCTATCTAATAAGATGTGAAGAGAAGTAATACATATGCAACTTCTTGGTCGTCACCTTAAACGGGGGAACAATCTATGTTTTCTCTTTCACCTTTTCTTCTTCTTGGTGGCTAGAACATGGATGTGATGGAAGGAGCCAAACCAGCCATCTTGGAACCCAAGATAAAAGCCACGTGCAAACGGTGGCAGAGCAGTGAGGTGAAGGAGGGCAGGATCTCTAATGACTGCAGGGCTACTACACCAGACCTTGATTACATACCAAGCTTTCTATCTGAGAGGGAAATAAATTTCTATTTTGGTTAAGCCACTACTTCGTCTCTGTTACAGAAGCTAAACCAATATTCTAACTAATATGATTGACCATTTGTGTTGATAAAGACTGACCAATGTAATCATTTTAAGACTTAAAAGAAAAAAAAAATCCCCAAAGCAAACTCAATCAGAAACTATGCCAAAGCCCAAATAACCTTGATATTTTATTGTTTTTGCAACATGGTCCTATCTTTCTTCTTTCTAGGTTTGCTTGACCCAATTCAAAATATGCCCCCTGGGTTTCAAATCCAACTTTAAGAACCAAGTCAGGGAAAAAGCTGATTTCAGAGTTTGTGCTTCCAACAGTCACCTTTTCTCTTCTTCTTAAATTAAATAACTCTTCAAATTTGCTTACATATTTCCTATGATTTCTCTTTTCATAAAAGCACACAGTAATTGTTCAATACATAGCTATTGGATGTTTAAGGTAAGTGTGGTATGTAGCCAGGCCAAAGTTCTATTATACTTACTAGTGGTATGACCTTGACTTAGTTCCTTATCCTCCTCCATAGAGTCCCTATGTATTAAATGAAGAAGGTGTCCACATTACAGGTTATTATATTCTGAATCCCAAGTGCAGTAATATACATAATGGACCTAGCACAGAGCACACCATGGAGAAGATTCTGAAGGGAAATCAGTGCCCCTTCCGGTCAGCCTGCACTCCCCTTTGAGGATGCAGCAGCACTAAGCATCCGGGCCTGCCTTGCAGCG
Source organism: Eulemur rufifrons (assembly GCF_041146395.1). NCBI lineage: Eukaryota > Metazoa > Chordata > Mammalia > Primates > Lemuridae > Eulemur > Eulemur rufifrons. The sequence goes on along the minus strand of NC_090988.1, from coordinate 87,007,778 downwards.
TGGTGTGCCCCAGACAGTGTAGAGCCAAAAACAGTGACGCATTTTGAGGTCATCCAGTTTGACTCACACATGAAGTTTCTGGACAGTTCTGTCAATGTTTTAAAACACCTCAGTTAATATCTTCTTGGGGTAATAAAATTGTTGTATTATAAAATTGGACTATAATGACCATTGTATAACTGTAAATTTACTTAAAAATCATTGAATTGTACACTTAAAACAAATGAACTTTACAATATATAAATTATTCCTCAATAAAGCCATTTAAAAATACCCGAATAATCATATGGATAAGAATTAAAGAACCAGAATCACAAAATACATTTGATGTCACTTTTATCAAACCCCAGAGATAAAAGAGCACTCAAAATGCTCTATGCTTTATGCTTTATTGCCTGGAGCAACATGTCGTAATAAAGAGTCATTCTTCTGTTCGGTTGAGGCCATGTATCTGCCAGAACCCGGGAGGGTGGTGAGAGCATACCATTTAGAACAGATATACAAATAAATCATTACAAGACAATGCTGTGTGTGGAAAAGAAGACACTGATGTTTAGGAGAAAGCGCATTTATGTCTGGGGAGTCAGGTAGAGCTTCACAGATTATGTTTCAGTTAAGTTCTAAAAGCATAAATAAAAGTTTACTAGGCAGAAAAGAAATTCCAGTAGAAGAAATAGAATGCAAAAAGGCAAACAGCTGTGAGAAACCACAATGTATGCTATAGAATTGATGCATTTTTAAAAAACTTTGTTGGATGAACGAGTTAAACATATAAAGAAGTAAAAAGTATGTGCCTCCTGTTACATATGTCATGCAACTTGCATTTACATACAGTACTACATCATAGAGAGCTTCCCATGCTAGTACAAACAGATGTACATCGGGCATGTTAACAGTGGTAAGGTATTTTATTGCAAAGGATAGATTATATGAATTAACAGTATTTAAAAACATTTTTTTATTTAATACATTTCATCAGGGGACCATAATGCTTAACAATTGTATTACAAAGAGGTCCCCAAGCATTTTGTGAAGAGGAGCTATTATTCAGTTCCTCAAAGCCCTGAGATCACCAGAAACAGAATGAGGAAAGAGACTAGTAATAAAAATGTCCTTACCCAGGAGTGTGTGTGTGTGAGCACGGACACACTTGTATTAAGGAAATGAGATTTGTTAACTGCAGCTAAGTGGGGTCCAGAAGGGGTAGCCACTGCCCATTGAGCTCTCCTAAACAGGTTCTCTTAAATTTTTAGCTGGAATATTGAAGAAATATGAATGCACATATCATGAGCTAGTTTTTCCCTTTCACCATGTGCATGTTATATATTAAATGTCTCCTTTTTGAATGGTAAAAATTATCCAGACAATGATCAGAGACCAAAGGAAACTCCATAAAATATAATCATACTTATACAATTATATCATTAGCATGTTAAGCATTAAATGTTTTCTTGATGGCCTTTTGTATATGGACATGTTCAAAATATATTCTTTATACATGTGACTTAAAACTCAAAAAGTTTCAATAACATAACACAAGGGAAGAAACACTACTTCAGATGTCTGGCTATTAAAAGACCAGAAATACTTGTTGAATATTCAATGACCAAATGATCCATCAGCAAAGACACAGTCTTCTCATGTAAAAGTTAAATTCTTTCTTATAGCTCATTGATTTCCCCTTTTAAATTCTGACTCTAAATTATTTCTCCTTGTCATAAAATGTAACTTTTTTTTAATCTGTCACATATTAACAATGAAAATCCTGAGAAAAGTTAATTTGAAATCTGCATACTTTTATAACATTGATTGTCTTTGCCTATATTGAAATTATCATTCCTTCTGATCAGATTATAAGTCACAATAAATTCAATTTCAAGCCTTCTTTGCTTGGGTATGTATATATAAACTGTTCTTAATATTCTATGCATAAGTAGAGGCTTCATTATGTTCACATCAAATTAAATTATCTTTAACACCAAATTTTACATAGGATATTTTAACTAAGCTATTAGTAGTCTCATTTGTATGCATCGATTGGTATCTTGATATCTGGTTATTTATACCAATATACCAAGCATCTCTGTGAAATCTCACTATCTATCTGAACTTTATTTCACAGCTCACAAGCTGTTTCTGGAGTTAACTCAATGCTAATTTTAGGCCATCTGCAGGTGATAATTGCTGTACCAGGAAATTTTTTGTTCCTCTTAACATAATTCTAAAATAAGGCTACCATAACTTGTAAGTTCAGTGGTTAGGAATATTAGATTAGTGGTAAACATTAATTCGAGACTAGTTTTCTTCCATGTTGAGATTATTTCCAAAAGTATACAACAATTTTAATTTAATTCTTTCCTAAGAAGTAGATAAAAGTTGCAGCAACATTACTTCTACAACAATAAGAGCTTCAAAGTGTTTCTTATATATATATTTATATATATATATGTGTGTGTGTGTATTTTTAGTGACAGTTTCACTAATATTCACCACAAAAAAGTCCTAGATGCCTAAAGTCTAAGGAGGACAGGTTAATATATATGTCACATCACGCTTAGATATTACGTTACTTTATATACAAGCTAGCCATAAAGTATACAAATATATAAAGATAAACAAAAGTCTTCATGACAGCTAAATTTAGAATTCTTCCAGGGGATACCACATATTCAATTTCAAGAGTGAAATATCTACTGGTATTTACTGGTACAGCTATGCATATTCTGGCTGGAAAACAAATAAGGGCTCATTTAGCTCATACAAAATCAAAATTAGTATTAATAGAGCATTTAGTTGAGATACATAACTCAAAAATACATTGGCTGGCCTAGAAACTCCTTGAAAATGTTACATTAAAATGTAACCATCTGTGGGTAGGATTAAAAATGATTTATTTTCTTCTTAGTGTTCACATATATTTCTCATATTTTTGGCAACAATCTCTCATTGCTTTTACAATTCGAAAAACTGCCATAATCTTATTTCTACAAAAAAATCCAAAAAACCTAACGTGAGTATAATTTTTTCTCTTTTACTTCTGTAGCATCAGTATTTAATAGTTTGTAGAAAGAACTTTATTTTACACCCAGGAACAAATGTAGACTCTCCCACTCATTAGGTTAGTATAAAAATGATCTATACTAAAACAAGCAAATTATTTTTGTATCATGCAGCCTCTGGTATTTGGTCATTTTTTGGAGAGAACAGTACAAAGAAAACATTACTACATAATGTTTGAAAAGATAACCAAAGATGCAAATGAAAAGATTACATTAAAATTCAAGATGCTTTGATAAAATAACAAATATTATCACCTGTATCACCATTTTATATAAGTAGAGAATAAAGTGTAACAACTTGCCCTAGAATCCAGGGAAAGCCCCAACAATACAGGCTATTCATACATAGAACTGGAACACCACAAATAGCCATTTTGCCTACCTCTGCCCTGCCTCTACCCCAAAGAAACCTGCTTACAGTAAACAGGATCTGAATTCAAGTAACTGAAAATGAACCCACACAACTTAGAAGGAAACAATTTCTTAAATGCAAATACCTTAAACAAGTTTTCAACCGTAGTCATTAGCAGTAATCTTTCAAAAATCATAGTATAACAGTGAAAAGAATTACAGAAAGCAACAATGTTACACAATACCTATTTTGCAGAAATTATTATAGATGGTAACTCCATTGGAAGTCATACTAGAATGACACAGCACACATTTCCTGTGGCAAACTATATAATTTGAGCTCTGTGGTACCAAGAACACAACTTAATTAGAAAGTCTTAGAATTTCACCTGTGTAGCTAACAGAGTATTTAGTGCACAGAGGGTGGAAAGCTTAATTAGATAAAGTTTTTAGAGTGGTTTGAGATCTCCAATTTTTATTTGATTTTCCTTTCTATTAATGTTAACTCTTTGTGGAAGTTAAGAGTCCTCCTAGCCATTTTCCCCACCCATTACTCAACCTGAAATTCAACCCCATACCACAAAAAACAAAGTTTTTCCTTTTGTAATAAATTCTGGTTTGATCTACATTAAAATAATTTAACAAAAGAGAAAGAAAAGAACTTTCTACAACAGAGAGCTGCCTACTGATTAATAGTAATGAAACTAAAGCCAAAATTTAGAAACTCTAAACAAAAATTTTAAAAAAGAGAGCATATACCATTACACACTGTTCTTCCAAGTTTAACATACTATAGTATGCTAAGTAATAGCTTAGCTTACAGTACTTACATTTTTCCAAAATAAGCTCATTTCTCAAAAATGACCGGTTTGGGGAGAAAATAATCCTTAAAGTTCTCAAAGAGATTTTTACATTTTCACCCATATATAAGGTATTTCTCCTCTAAACTAGCTTCACTTTGAGCTGGAAAGAATCTTAAAACCAATCTATAACTATGTCCTCATTTTCGAAAGAAGAAAACCGTGGAAAGAGTGGGGCTGTCATGCAGTTTGGCAAAACCATCATCTTGTAGTTATGTCTGAAGCAGCCCGTTGCTATGAGGCTTTAAGGGCTAAATGTACCCAATCAATTGGAAATTTTTAAGAGCATAATAATAGCTGATTTCAAAATGGATTAAAAGATTTTAGACATTAACTTGGAATGTCTTCATTTAGAAGAGCCCTGAGTGGGGATCACTGGTGAGGATCATACACTTCTTCCCACAATTTATTAATTTCCTAATGCTGTTAACTTAAATTCTTGGGGCAGGGTGCTGGGATGCATTCTTAGCATGATCCCTCAATTAAATACAATTAATAATAGCTTGCTGAACAGAGATTATTCTTATGGATTTTCAAATTAATAAAGGGCTCCCCCTACTGGTACCATGTCACATGCCAGAGGCAAATCCATATAAGAAAATGAAAACAAATGTTTCTGTTCTTTTCTTCCACCTGTCTCTCCACTCAAACATTTATCATCTACTCCAAGACACAGCATTAGGCACTTCTGGCTAAGTGAGATAGTATTAGGGAAAAAATGAGCTTTGCAAAAGCATGCAAAGGGCTTCATACTCTGATTCTGATTTCAGAGAATCACAGGGGTAGAACACAGTATAGTCTGAATGTTTGTGGTCCCCCCCGCCCCCCGCCCCAATTCATATGCTGAAATCTAATGCCCAATGCAATGGTATTAAGAGGTGGGGCATTTGGAAGATGATTACATCACAAAGGCTCCACCCTCGTAAATAGGATTATTGATCTTAAAAAAGAGGCTTAAGAGAGCTTGCCTGCCCCTTCTGCCATGAAACAATACAGCAAGGTGCCATCTTTGAGGAACGAGGCCTTCACCAAATACCGAATCTGCTGAAGCATTGATCTTGGACTTCTCAGCCTCAGAACTGTGAGATATAAGTTTCTGTTCTTCATAAGCTACCCAGTCTAAGATATTGTGTTACAGCAGCCCAAACAGACTAAGAAGAGATTGATTTAGTCAATGCCATTCTAATCGCTCACCTTTGCCAAGCAGTTCGAGTAGACTGAACACCTGGAGTCCCCTGGAACAGGGGAACTCTAACTCAAATGCCTAAAAGGTCCAGGCAGGGAACGTAAATTAGGGAGATAAACAATAGGGCCTAGCGGGAATGCAGTGATTTGGAGAGTTGCAGGCCTAACTGCTTATCATATTCAGAACTACTCAGCTCTAGTCACTTGTTGCCATGCAGTAGTTCAGGTCAGTGTTATCTAATTTTCAGATTTTTCCTAAGAGAAGCTAGAAATCTGGGTGTGAAATTTCCTAATTTTGAAAACTGAGCCAGCCAGAATATGTCGATAGGCCTATGTGGCCAACAGATCATTGCTTTGCAACCTCTGACCCAGAATCAGAAAGGGAACTCACCTACCCATTCCACATCTGGCAGATCCCACAATTTATTTCAGTGTATATAACAATTGAGCCAAGTTCAACCTTCTAGGGCCACATAAAATCAGTGTGATCCTTATTCCCAAAGAACTTGAATTTTCAGTTTTTAAAATTCATTCATTTATTTCTTCAAAAAACATTTGTTGTACACCTGACATGTGAGCCCCAGGGCTAGGATAAAGCAGGAAAGGAAAAGGACATGGTACCAACCCTCATAGTGCTTACAATCTGTAGAGAGGCTCGAAAGTGAAAGAGAGACTCAATCTAACAGAGACTGTAAACTAAAAACGAAATGCTCAGTGAAGGGAAGACAGGCAGTGTGCATTGGAACTGCATGAATGAGAGACCTAATCCAGTCTGGAGGGGTCATGGTCTCCCTACCCAGCCCCACCCCTAATAAAACATGGTTTCAAGTCCCCACCTTGGTTGAATATTTGATGAAGGAAAAACTAAATTACAACTAACTGCCTGCTTGAGATTCCTCTTCCCCATCCCTCTTATAAAGTGAACAAAACTCAATGGTACTTTGCTATAAATGAAAGTTGTTACATTTTACTTTGGGCCACACCCCCAACCATTTCCTTCTCTGCTCTAAGGAAGTTGATAATGAAGGTCAAAACACCCCCACTATTTGTCAGAAAGGCCAGGATATATCCTAAGAGGTGCAGCTGTAGGCAGGGCCATTCTCTAGCTTCTAGCTTATCCACCAAACCCAGTAGCAGCTTCAGAGTTCAGTATCATTTGCAGGAGTGGTTTTCCAACTCTTGCGTAGGGGCTGCAGGCAGCTCAGCTAATATTGTTTGGGCAGTGCTCATGTGAAAAGGAGTGAAAAGTTCACGGTCTCTTGAGGTCCAAAAATTATGATTAAAGGCATCAAAGAACAGCCTGGCCCAGAGAGGGAAGGCAACCCCAAATTTGCTAGGTGTTAAAACAAGTGATCTCAAATCAGAAACAAACAGTACAAACAAGATCTATTTTAAAACTTGTCTTTGGATTGATGTGAAAATCAGTACACAACCTGTTTGAAATTAGACCTATATTTGCCTGCCTCTGGAATTGTGGTACTTCTCCAATTTTCCATTTCTCTAACAGCAATCAATAGCAGTTCAACAATTTCATTAGCAAACTCTCTATTTTGGGATGGAAATCCCTCCAGGTATAAAACTGGAACTGTTTTAGAAAACAAATACCTTGAGGTTTGTCTCTACACTCCACCATTTCTGGTGTGAAGGTCATTGCTTTTGATGAAAAATAAGACTTAGATTTTAGTCACAGAGCATCTATAATCATAAGACGAAAACCCTATCTATAGGGACTTCTCTTACAGTTGAGACTGATCTACCTGCCATATTGATCACCTAAAAAGAATTTCTATACCACTCAACTTCTCTGCAGGGAACAAGAACAAGACTAAATTTATCCCTGAAGGATTTGAGAGCAAAACTGGAAAAGCAGGCAACAAGGCTTCAAAAACATCCCTGGTAAAGGGAAAGCCCAGTTAGTAAGCCACTGAGAGAAAGAAATAAACCCAAAATATTGGGTAAGGTTAAAAAGTGAAACAATCAAATGGAACTGGAGAGGTAAATGACCTGGAAGAGCTGTTTATGATTAAACATCAGGGCTAGGCCGGGCATGGTGGCTCACACCTGTAATCCTAGCACTCTGGGAGGGGAGGAGGGAGGATTGCTTGAGCTCAGGGGTTTGAGACCATCTTGAACAAGAGTGAAATCCTGTCTCTACCAAAAATAGAAAATAAACCCAGAGTGTATTGTGGCACATGCCTGCAGTCCCAGCTACCTGGAAGGTTGAGGTAGGAGGATCTCTTGAGCCCAAGAGTTTGAGGTTGCTGTGAACTACGATGACACCACTGCACTCTACTCAGGGCAACGGAGTGAGACTCTGTCTCAACAACAACAACAACAAAAAAAAAACCAAGGAAACTGAACAAACCTCCTCACACCCACCCCCCAAATTTAAAAAAAAAGGAAAACTGTTTCTCAACATCTATGAACCAATGAAATGGAAAATGCTTACGTTTCTCTCCTCATATATCCATATATATATGATTATAAACTATTTATTAAATGCATATAGAGAAGTGACTGGAAAGGAATACATTTTAAAAAAATCGGGGAATATTTTTGGGGAATAAATTTGGGGAATATAATTGGGGAATATTTCTTCCCCAATATTCCTCTGGACCACATCACCACCACTTATCTGGCAATGACCTGTAATTCCTTTGGTCTCAGGATATTTCACTTTTATCATTCTTCTACTGGGATGTGATATGATTTTTATAATCACCTGACCTACTAATCCAGGACAGGAACACGTGGACCTGAAGGAATGGAAAGCCAGGGCATTCAATGCTCAGGGCACAGCACAGACTTATAACAAGAAGCAGGGCCCCACCTAGCAAACATCTCCCAATTAGGGGCACAAGCCCAAACCTTCAAGGGCAAACTGACTTTACCAGTCTCTCCTTTGCCTGTTATTCCCTATCATGTGGGTTTGGTGAGAAGATAAAACTTGGACCAACATTGACGGTGAGAAGAGGTCTTTTGTATATAAGACTTTTTCAGTGAATTCATTGTGGCATTGGGCTGCAGACATCCATGTCCCAGTTCCCCTGATGCCCACCCACCATAAAACCTTCTAAGATTTGGTAGCCAGACCAGTTTTCATCTTCTTATAAGTTACCCTAAGGCTCTAAACAGCCATTGCTACTGAAAGTGTGATCCTGGCCCTGGGAACATAACACAGTCAACTAAAGAACAATAGGCACAATTCATCCAAATATATTACAGAGCAAATCACAGCGGCACCAAAGAGCCCTAAACGTGGGAGCGTCACACACAGAAGATAGAAGGCCTTTCTCTCAGTATGAATAAGATAAACACATATACCATAAAACACATATTGCCATGTCACTCTCCCACTAGAACTGCCTTTCCAAAACGCAGATTAGATCACACCTTACTTCTACTTGAAGGAGCCCAGCACCCAAGGTCCTGTACAATCAGGCCCTAACTTCCTCTTCTTGCCTGCTGGCTAGTCACTGCACATCGCTTGCCCCACTGCTCCACTCAAACCATTTGCATAGCTGAAGGGTCACTAGTCAACTGTGTTCAGAGATGACAACTACACTGGTCCTGCCTATAGTACAACAAAAACTAATCGGCTATCCTCCAGATGGTATTACTTCCATGATCCATTTATTCTCTAAGTCGAGAGTTTTGAATTGTTTTTCCATTAAAAGTGCACATCACAAAGGTACAGGAAAATTCAGTTTCATATTAAAGATAAATTAAGGGATGACTATTTGGCTTAATGAAGAAATATTTTAAATAGCAATCTCCCTTAATACTTTAAAAATGCGATTTAGTTTGGAAGAAAAAAAGCTTATGTACAAAAATTTGAAGCACATATCCAGTTCTTCTGCCACTAATACTTCCTATCAATATGGCTCACAAGTGTTTAATAAATTACCGTTTGTCTCGATTAACTCATTTCATAGGAACACATGCATATGACAATGTGAAAAAAGAAAGAGGAGGAGGAAGAATGAAGACGTGGGAGAAGCACTTTATAATTTGTCAAGATATTAGGAATGATACCTCATTTTTGTTTCATCATTTTTTTTTTTTTTAAAACTGAAAGATACTCTATAGTGCTTTTGGATTTGTGCTGTTTTATTCACACCTTCCCTTTTGCACTATTTGGTCTTTGCGCAGGGGCATGATGTGAGGACCACTGCACACGCTGATCTGTGCTCAGATGCTGCTTGAAGGATGCAGTCTGTGGCCATGGAGCACAGCAGGCTGACTGATTCTCACAGATTAAGGGCAGGACCGTGGCCTTTTATCATTCGTATTCTGTAGACTGCCAACCAAAAATGCATGTTCGAGGAGACAGAGGGGGCCAGTGTTTTACACCATAAGAGAAAAAAAAAAAAAAAAAAAAAAAAACCCACAAAAGTGCAGACAAGCAGGAGGTTATAAGAGAAAATACTAATGGATCTAGAGTAAAAACCTTACACAGTTTTTCTGACATAAGAGTTAAAATTATCAGGAGACTAATTTTAGCTAGTATTAATAATCCTATAAAACAAAATTGAAACGCTTGAACATATTTTATCATTAAGTCAGTAAAATATATTATGAAACACATGCACATTGATTTAACACTCATTAGTTTCAAGCATTTGGCCAAATGTACCAGCAAAGATATATCAAAATAACAGTACATATCGGTCATTTCAAAAGGCAAAAATCCTAAAATATGTAAATTGTAGGCTAGAAGTGATATCAAAGTCATAGTTGCAAATGTTTACTAAAAATGTTTACCACTCCTGAGTTTAACAACATTTTGAGAGCCCTTACTATATGATCTGGGCACTATTCTAAGAGCTTTACACACATTACCTTGTTTAATACCTCACAACTCTGTGAGGCAAAGAGAACTATCATCCTCAGTTAACAGACGAAAAGCTGAAGTACATAGGTTAAGTAATTTTCCCAAGGTCCAATATAACTAGTAAATGGTGGAGTTATTTAATTAACTTGAAGCCTCATGTGGATTATTAAAGAATAACTGCATTTATATAAATATGCTAAGAAAATACCTTCGAAACTGTACACTGTATTCACATTAACCAGGTTTTAAAAGCATCGATGTTGTGCATGTGGGTCTTGCTGCACGGTTCCACTTGTACCTCGTTTACCTCCTTAAACTGAATCTTCCATGACAAAAAAAACTTGGTTAATACAACAAAGGAAAAGATACAGGGGGAGTGATTATTTGTTTTACAAAATTGTCATTTTATAATATAATTCATTTGAAGTACCTTTAAGTAGCAAGCTACCAAATGTTATTTGTCTTCTAAAATTGAATTAGCACTTTTAAACCACATATATGTCACACAGGCATATGTGTATGCACAGCCATACATGAAAAATCGGGCAAGGCATAAGATTGTGTTCTTGGATTTGAAATAAACATGTAAGGGTTATTTATAGTTTCCCTCAGGAGATGAAAACACAAGGAAAATTTTTCTTTAAATGTTCACAATAGAGAAAAAGACCACAATGCCATAAAGTGAAAATTAATAATTAAGTTCTTATTTATATTTATCTGGTCAATTATAATAGTTTTGAATTAAACATTTTTTGATTTCCTTAAATAAACTAGTATGTATGAGTAATTGAAAATGGATTTCACTTTCTATAGGTATGTTCAAATTTAAAGTATCTGATACTACCCGTGGGAATTCTGTCTTAGGCAATATTTTTCACTGCTCTGGTATGTATGATCAAGGTATGGTATCTTTTCTGTAGTTACTGTTAAAATATAAGGAAAAATCGTGTGAAGATGCTCATGTTTGCTATGTATTCTTTCTTTTGGCAGATGCTGACTGTGTTGTCTTTGGTTGGCATATAAAGTTATACGGCTATAAAGCATGCTTATCAACTAGCAACTAGACTAGTTATTATGTGTGGCTTACAAAACTCACCCTCATTACTTTATAGTCCCGTAGTCCCCACGCAATGCTTTATCACAACATTTACCAACTCAAATGTATCACAGGGGAGACAATATAATTTATCAGCGATGAATAACATGTGGATGAAATCTTTGTAAAAATCAATCTCCAGCTTAAGGTGGGTTTTGTAGTCCCTGTGCCTACCACAGTGTTTGCATATAGAAGGCATTTAATAACTGTTGTTTTTAAAAAGCAAAATAATACAGACACTGTTTGACGTTCAGTTCTTTCTACTTTCTGAGGACATAAGTAAATAGACCACTGGAATGCATACACACATCTAAACAAGAGTAGACTGAAGTGAACAAGCTGATTATGTCAGTGTTTTTATATAGAAAGAACCAAAAGAGGATGGCATATTTATAAAGAAGCTGCTTACCTTACAAACGGAAAGAACGTTAATATTTATCAGTTTCTTGATGGTCTGTAAAAAAATTAATAATTTTATATAGATTTTATCACAAAAGTGACCCTATTAGATATATACTTAAGTAATCTAGAGATGCACTGAAAGTCTCCCCAGATATTACAGAGACCTTGCAAAATGACAAGAGTTGAGGTGGAGAGGCAGATTTTATTTTACTCTCAATGTTACAGCATTTTTCTAACAAGAGTAAATATGCAAAACCCAAGGTATATATGAAAGTAAAACCTGGAAGCAAAAAGACACATTAAATCTAAAATAAATAGAACACTTTGCAATTTCCTCTCTGCTAATATGGAGAATAGAAATTCTTGAACCTAAGATTTTCTATAATTTAAAAAAATTTACATAGTCCTTCAATGATATGCTTTTCTAGTTTTTGGTAAAGGATTATGCACACAGCAAGGGCGTAGCTTTCATTTTGGCAGAGCTGGTTTACCTGAATCAACCACGTTGCTATATATTAACATATCTGCAATTTTTAAATTGATGTTTAGAATCGTATTACTTAAAGTAGAGCTGTTTTGCTATAATACAAATCAAAATAAGAATAAAACTAAAGCTATTATTGAACCTGGCACTGTATAAATGAGATGGTAAATATTTTCTCATTCAATCCTTCTAACATCCCTATTTGCCTATTTTATGAGCAAGGAAACTGAGACTAAGTATGGTTAGGATCATCCCCAGGGCTACTCAGGTAGTAAGTAGAAGAGTCAGGGTGTGAACCTCAGGCAGTTGGAATCTAGGGCTCAGAGTCTGAATCATTATACCATATTGTCTCTCCATGACCTGCATATGTTATTTTTCCTGCCATAATATACAAAGAAAGACTTACATTGTCCAAGTCAGGAATGTCCAGAAAGTATTCAGGATACTCATATGACATTCCCACGTTGTTCACTGAAATAGGATAAGATCATTAGCTGACTAATATGTGTATATTTTAAAGATTTATTGAAATAATGGCATTAAAGATACTGAGGCTAAAATGATACATATAATTATATAAAATACCATTTATAGCTGGAGTGACTTTTCCCATACTTTTCTATCTAAAATCTGTCCATCCTTAAAAGTCCAGTTCAAATGTCTCTTCTTTCCTTAAGCCTTTCTGTACCTATCATCCAACCCTGACGAAAGAACTTATACTTGCCTCTCACTTTTCATAGCCCCTTGGGATATGTGTATTCTACCTCTGTAATAAGTCATTTGTAGATGTTACTGCAGATCTTAAATTTTCATAGTGTACTAGAAAGAGCAGAGATAACTGTGGCATAGGAGACTCGAAACTTGAATTCTAGTTATAACTGTTTTCAGAAAATGCATGAATTGGGACAGGTCATGTACAATAAGCATCTCAGTTGGTTCATCTCTAAAATGAAAACTCATTTAATCATTCAACAAATATTTACTATACACTTTTGGGCAAGACATGCTGGGAACCAAAAGAAGCAGGGGGAAAAAAAAAGTTTTGGCATCATAACATATAATTTAGTAGGAAGAGAAAGGCACTCAACAAAAAGAATCAAACAATTATTTCATTCCAGTGCAGAGTGCCGGGGGAGCCCATCTCTGAAAAGCCTGACTTCATCTGGGAAGTGAGAGAAGGCATCTTTCTGGTGGCCAAGAGAGTGGGTCACAATAAATGTCTTTAAGAAACCATCTATCAAAAGTTGAGATAATGTCTTAGTTTTCCTTACACCCTGCCATTTGCAATCACCTAAGTTTGGGGCTATAAGACAATTGACAAGATATGAATTTATATATAATTAGGTATGCAACTTTAATACTCAAATATCCTATGGTTTTCCCTAGCCCTGGAAAGACAAAGACAAACCTAGAATAAAGAACGTTTGCAGGAATCAAAAAATAAATAAAATGTCTTGGAATTTAACTAAATAACTCATGAAATGCATTATCTATCTAGCTATCTATCTACATTTAATTGTCACAACAGCCCTATTAGGTAGTTCCTATTATTATTTCCCGTTTACATATTAGGAAACTGAAGTTCAAAGCAGTTAAATAACTTGCCCAAGGTCATAGAGCAAAGCAGGCCAGGATTCAAACTCAGGAAATTTGACTTCAGAGGCTAGGCTCTTAACCACTACATTAAAGCATTCATATGCCTTCATCTAGTAGTCAACTCAGAAAAAGAAAATCAGTAATAACTGGATAATAGACAGAAATCTGATAGCAATGTTTAATAAAATTGTGAAGTATTTTTAAAAAGAGAGGTTTTGGATGCAAAAAGATAATGAAATTATGATCTGTCTGCTAAGGCTTATAAGGAATTGTGCTAAATAAACCTGATAGTAGTAATAGCAACTTTTGAATAGACTAACAAAATTGATAGTTCAAAGGAACTCAATAGGGCTCTAAATTTAACTGCAAGCCAGTCACTTGAGGCTGTGAGTCTCAAGATTCTACTTGCAAAATTCAGTCAGGATGCCTTGAACAATACCACCGAAATCTGTCTGACAATATGTAAGCAAAGGACGATGCCAAAGCAAACTGTATTTAATTAGTACTCATGCTTATCTGAATAGGGATAGTATCTAAACATAATTAATAACAGCAGGTCCAAATCCATTTTTATTTTATTCAATAGGTTCTCCATCCACCAGGGGTCCTAAGAATCAATGCTATAAAAGATCTGTTAACAACTAAGCCAAAACTAGTTGAAGGTAAAGCTTTATGTTCATTTGATTTTGCTTTAGCTACTATAGAATTATAAAGGAAGAATAATTTATTTAGAGTATAACTAAGAGAAATGGCAACACTCAAAATACCTGCTAAAATGTTGCATATAAACAAAATATTCTTTACAAAGTCAGTTTAAGATAACAGAATCCTCAAAGAAAGGCTTTGCCAAATTGTAACATTCTTCAGGATTAAAAAAAAAAAATCCATCATGTACAGCAAATTCTATCTCCCTCCACTCTTCCATATCTAAGAAACTTGCTTTCTTCAGATTTCTTTCTAGCCCATGGAAGTATTAATGCTATATTTTAAAATGCTAAGGAAAACTGAACAGTATAATTATAAATTTTTTAAAGTCCAGATTTGATTTTATAAAAACAAAAATCTGAGAGCTTTGTAAGCAGCAGTTGTAATCTTAACACGTACAAGTACAAAGTTAAGCTAAGAAAGTCCACGAATAAGCAAGCAGCAGCGTTATTCTGGTGAAGGCTGTATTATTAACAATACGGAGTCTTCAGATCTGTCTGCTAATTGAGCAAAGAAAAGCTATCAAAGCTATCTATTCACACAATGGAAATGTGAACATCTATTTAACATAGCTCTATAAGAAAACATGTTCAACTAGAAAGCTTCTGTACAGCCACGGAAACAATCAACAAAGCAAGGAGACAACCTGTTGAATGGGAAAACATTTGCAAATTATTCATCTGACAAGAGACTAATATCCAGAATATCAAGAATTCAAACAACACAATAGTAAAAAATCAAATATTCCCATGAAAAAGTGAGCAAAGGAAATGAATAGACATTTCTCAAAAGAAGACATACTAATGGCCAACAGGCATATGAAAAAATGCTCAACATCACTAATCATCAGGGAAATGCAAATCAAAACCACAATGAGATATCATTTTAACCCAGTCAGAACAGCTATGATCAAAAAGACAAGAAATGACAGATGCTGGTGAGGATGCAGAGAAAAGGGAACTCTTATACACCGTTGGTAGGAATATAAATTAGTACAGCCACTATGGAAAACAGTATGGATGTTTCTCAAAAAACTAAAAAGAGAACTACCATACAATCCAGCCACCCCACTACTAGATATTTATCCAAAGGAAAACAAATCAATATATCAAAAAGATACCTCCACCCCCATGTTTACCACAGCACTAGTCACACTAGCCAAGATATGGAATCAACCTAAGTATCTATCAACAGATGAATGGATAAAGAAAATGTGGTATATATATACAGTGGAATACTATCCGGCCATAAAAAGGAATAAAATCATGTCATTTGCAGCAACATGCACGGAACTGGAGGTCATTTTTTTAATTGAAAAAAGCTAGGCACAGAAGGACAAATATTACATGTTCTCACTCATATGTGGGGGCTAAAAAAAAGTAGATCTCATGGAGGCAGAGGGTAGAATGATAGATAACAGAGGCAAGGAAGGACGTGTGGGTAGTATGGGGGTGGGGGGATAAAGAGAGGATGGTTATTACAGAGGAATATGAAAAATAAAAAAAATGAAAAAAAAGAGAGGTTGGTTAATGGGTGCACATATACAGTTAGATAGCAGGAATAAGTTCTAATGTTTGATAACAGAGTAGGGTGACTATAGTTAACAATGCATTATATATTTCAAAATAGCTAGAAGACAGGACCTGAAATGTTCCCAACACATAGAAATGATAAGTATTTGAGGTGATGGATACTCTAAATACCCTAACTTGATCACTAAACATTCTAGGCATGTAAGAAAATATCACATGTATCCCATAAATATATATCAATAAAAAAAGAAAATGTTAAACACTGAGAACTTTAGACCAAAGAAATAAATAATATCATGTAGAGGGGCTATGCTTTTATAACCAAAAGTACACACAATAAAACAATGTTAAAGCTGGAATAGGCCATTCAGAACATCATGTCCAATTTTATCAGGGGAATTATATGCCAAGGTCACACTGGCAATTTGTCCTATACTAGGTATTAGGACTCTTAAATTCCTTCCTGCTTTATTAGTTTTACCTTTTGTTTGTGGAATGTATGCTACCCATAATCTCCCCACTATAGGTAATCATTTTAGAGTGCTATTACTTTTTTTTTTTTTTTTTGAGACAAAAGTCTCGCTCTGTCACCTGGGTTAGAGTGCCGTGGTGCCAGCCTAGCTTACAGCAACCTCAAACTCCTGAGCTCAAGCGATCCTCCTGCCTCAGACTCCTGAGTAGAGTAGCTGGGACTACAGGCACGTACCACCACATCCAGCTAATTTTTTCTATTTTTAGTGGAGATGGTGTCTTGCTCTTGGTAAGGCTGGTCTCGAACTCCTGTGCTCAAACAATCCTCCCGCCTCAGCCTCCTGGAGTGCTAAGATTACAGGTGTGAGCCACCATGCCCAGCCAAGGATGCTATTACTTAAGAGTATAAAGCAAAACAACTGTTGCTCTCAAATAGTTATTTCTACAAACTGCAGAATAGTGCAAATCTTTTGGAAAAGGCAAACCCACTGCAATTTTATTTTGAGACATTAGGTGGCAGCAATAGCCAAACAGCAGGCTGAAAGCCTTCAGGGAAACTGCAAAAGGAAGAGAACAGGCTTTGGGTGGGAGTGAAGGATGAAAATACTCCCATTGTAATTAAATCTCATTAAGAATGGGTGAACGCCATGCCATCTCTACGTATTACAGGATTCATTATAGGATTCACCAAACCAAACAATGCCACAAGTTGTTCAACATGATTCAGATAGTTGAAAATCTCTAAATGGTAGCATCTTAAATTAGCATTAAACATGTTTATTAGTGAGTTTGATTGAATTCTTCAAATGAGGCACCAGAGACAGATTACATTTTTTTTTCAGTGACTTGCAAACCCTTTTGTAACACACTATATCTTTCAGAAAACACAGGATATCTGTGTAATCTCAGAATTTCCACCAGTATCCCAGTAATCACTGAAGGACCTTGAACAGTAATAAAATCTTGCCCATCAGTTTCTGACTGGAGTTCTAAGGCTGGGAAGAGTACGTGAGAAGGGAGAAACAGAGAACAGAGGTGAAGATAGATCAGGAACAAGGACAAGGGAAGTGCAAAGGGAAGGTGGTGGCAGGCAGAGGAGCCATCCCCTTAGAGTTGATCTTGGCAGGGAAGAACTGACAGTGAGCTGTGCTCCGCCCCCAACCACGACTTCACAAAACACTAATATTACGTGCTGCATTTTAAAGACTCAGAAAATCCATGGAGTACTTCTGAATGGTTTGTAAATACATATTCTAAATTATATTAGACTACCTTTTAAAAATCATTTCCACAGCTCTATTTAAAAAAACAAAAGAATATACACAAGACTGCTGTTTCTTCTAAGTTCATTTGCTGCTGATCTCACTGACTTTGAATCCTCTATCATAACCAGCTGCTCTAGAGATATAATGATGTCATCAGAAAATTAGATTTTTAGTATATGGGTTGGGCATGAGAGAGGAGCAAACAATAAATTACTAGAAATTAAAAATCCATTTGAACAAACACAATAATGACAGATACGGGTAACCCAACACAGACCACCTTCAACCTGCTTCTCTTTCCAGATTAAAGACATAAGAAATTAAGGTGGTTTAAAAATACTTTGTCTAATGGTTGGGCTTCCCAATATATTAATATATATCAAATAATGCAAAGTATTCTCCTACATTTCCTTCTCATCGCACCAAAGCAGAAAATGTTAACATTTCAGTCACATTTATGGTTATATACACCAATCCACTTCCAACACTCATATTACAGTTCATTAATAAAAACTGATTTGAAAAGAATGCTGTCACCTCATTATATTTAAAAATAAACTGAATTTTTAAAATGTAGACTTCAGTAATAGTGTATATACCAAAAGTGGGGGAAACCCCTCCTGTCTTAACTTAAATTTTTGAGCTAAAAAGGCACAGATTTCAGAGTCCAATAGACCCAGGATTGAGTCCCAGCTCCACTAACACGGGCTCCTACAAGAGCAAATGATTTCACCCTGATAAACCTCAGTTTCCTCATTGTCCTTACATATAAAATAGAGATAATAATTCAAGGATTACATGAAATAATATGCATAAAATCTTTAACCAACCCAATGCTTGGAACATAGTAATAGCTAATAAATGGAGGAGGAGGAGGAGTTGTTATTTTTGTGTGGTCATTTATTCAACAAAAATTTACTGAACTCCTCGTTTGTGCCCAACACAAAGTGCCCTGCTTTTAAATATGACCAACACCAAAGTGGAGAGATCTTTCTGAAAGACAGAGCTCTGGGCAGCAGTTAACCAGAATAGCTGTTTATACTGATTAAATTTCTCCTAATTGTTCCTCTACCCTCTTTATTTCATTCAAGTAGATCTATCTAGTTTTACAGTCTATAGAGAAGAGTTTGGAAAGTGATGAAAATTCCTTCTTTGCCTTATTTAACATATTGCTGTAGCTAGCACATGTTCATACTCTGACAGATGATATTTGGAACACCATGTAAAACATTTTGCAAACTTTACAGTTTTCATATACTTGTGAGTAGCAATTTCCAAATAAAAGAGAGTTTACAAAGCTTTAAATTTGGAGTGCCTTTAATCAGAAATTGAAAAATTAAGATTGAGTCAGAAGGAACACAACAGAATATTTCATTTCCACTGTTTAATTATAAATGGCTATGTGATACTCATTACAAAACTAGGTATGAATTGCCATACATAAAATTAGAAAAGGGGATGAGGGAAGGAGGATGACATGAGGGTGGTAGTTAAATGTTAGCTAATAGGAAGAACATTTATCAATTTCATGATTTATGGTTCTATTTACATTTCTGAAATCACAAAGCTAATTATCCAGTTTTAGGTTAAAGGTTCTGTTTTAATTAATACCATTAGTGGTTTTTTGAGCAAAAAGAAATAAATTTGGGTTCTAAAACTTTTATGCTCACTTTGCAAATCCAATCTCAGTCAATACATCTAATGGAACTACAAGGCACTATACTTAGTCTGATAATGTTTCTGATGAATCTCCTAGTGTGTGTGTACACATACACATGCACATATATATGGATAGATAGGTAGGTAGGTAGGCAGGTGGACAGATAGAAAAACCCATGTACCTATTCTGTTTGCCATGATTGTCTACACCAGGCTTCTGCCTCATTCAACACCAAGGAAGCTCCCTTCCAGCAAAGAAGGGCATTTGTGTCCAGTGATCCAACTGTCTGTCTGAATCTCCACTTGGATTTCTCACAGTCATCTCAATTTTAACATATCCCAAAGCGAAATCATCATTTTCCTCTACAGCATTTGCTCCCCATCCAGGGTTCCCTGTCTTAGAGAAGTGACATCCAGTTGTTCAAGTCAGAACCTGGAAGTTGCTAATAATAACTAGTTGTCTAATTCTGGACGGTGTCTTTAACCTCTGTAACTCTGTTTCTTGTCTGTAAAATGGGTATAAAAATATTAGCATCTACCTTATAGAGTTGTTGAGGATTAAATGAAATTCATTAGCCTGGTATCTGACATATAAAAGGTACTCACTGAAGGTTGGCAATGATGATTTTAAAATAAAACAAGACCGTTATTATCATTATTCACTCAAGACCTCTGATGAGGACCTTCATCAAAAATAGGTCCTGTTTCTATTTCCTAAACATCTCTCTTAGTCAATCCATTTCTATCCTTTCCCACTGCCGTCCCACCTTATGCATCATTGCTGAAATAGCCTTACTGGTCTCATACCAAATGCTGCCTTCTAAAATGCTTAATATGTTGTCAATCCATGCTTAAAATTCTACAATGGCTTCCCATTGTACTTCCAATAAAGTCTAAACTTATTAACTTGGTTTTCAAAGACCTTCAAGATCTGGCTCTGCTTAATCTCCAGACTCATCTCTTGCTGCTGTCCCCTTTGAAATCCTTGCTCCAGACTCACAGGTCTTCTGTCAGTCCCTCCAACACGCCAAGCACATTGACTTCCGTGCTTTTGTACATGCTGTTTCTTCCACCCGGAAACCCTTCCCACATCTCTTTTCCCAATGTTAATAAGGCTTCAGGTTTCAACTTAAACACTACTTTCTCAGGGAGATCATCTGTGAGACCCTTACCCTTCTCAGGAATGTATTCTTTCATTATATACAACACATTTCCAAATACTTGTTCAATGGCTATTGTCCATAAAAGCAGAAACAATGTCTGTTTTGTTTGGAATTTTACCTGTTTATTGAATTAATATACAGTTCATTGAATAAATCAATCAATAAACAGGAAAGGTGCCGTATAATAAAAAATTTGTCTGCTCTTTGTTCATGGGATGGAGGTTCTACATCATTGGAATTTCCTGAGTGATAGGAGTGTCTTTGTTATTCATGGCAGGCCCATGATCACACCTGATTTTTTTTTTTTTGAACTTTAAAAAATTGATACATACTAGATGTACCTATTTTCAGGGTACATATGTGATCATTCAATACATTCATATAATCAAATCAGGGTAATTGGGATATTCATCACCTTAAATATTTATCCCTTCTTTACGCTAGGAACATTCAAATTATTTTCTTCTAGCTATATGAAACAATCAATGTTAACTATAGTTATCCTACTGATCTACTGAACACCAGGTCTTATTTATTCTATCTAAGTGCATAATTGTACCCATTAATCAACCTCTCTTTACCTGCCCCTCCCCACCCTTCCTAGCCTCTGGGTAACCACCAGTCTACTCTCTATCTTTATGAGATCCACTTTTTTAGCTCCCACATATGAGTAAAAACATACAATATTTGTCTTTCTGTGCTTGGCTTATTTCACTTAACATATTAACCTCCAGTTCCACTGATACTGCTGCAAATGACATGATTTCATTCTTTTTTAATGGCTGAATAGTCCAGATTTTCTTTACCCATTCAACCACAGATGGACATTTAAGTTGATTCCATATTTTGGCTATTATGAATAGTACTGTAATTAACACAGGAGTGCAAGTATCTTTTTGATATACTGATTTCCTTTCTTTTGGATATATTCCAGGCAGTGGAATCAAGATAACTCAGGATGGGGATTGGTCATTAGAAAGATCAACTATGTGACTAGAGGGCTGGGGCTTTGAGCCAGACCAATCCCAGAGAAGCGAAGAGGGCTGGAGATTGAGTTAAATCACATGGTCAGTGATTTAATCAAGCATGTCTACATCATGACACCCCAATAAAAACTCTGGACACTGAAGCCTGGTGGACCTTCTTTGCTGGTAAACACTCGGATGTGCCAAGAAGGTGAGGTGTCCCAACTCCACAAGAAGAGAGCACAGATGCTCTGTGTTTGGGACCTTCGCAGACCTTGCCCTATGTGTCTCTTCATTTGGCTGATTCCAAATTTATATCCCTCATAATAAAACTGTCATCTTTAGTACATTGCTTTCTTGAGTTCTGTAAATTATTATAGTTAATGATTGATCCTGAAGGGGTCATGAGAACCTACAAATCTGTACCTAGTTGGTCAAAAGTGTGAGTGACCTGGAGACCCCCAAACTTGTGGCTGGTATCTGAAGGGAGGGTAGTCTTGTTGGAGACTCTGTCCTTGAAACTATAAAGTCTATGCTAACGCTGGGTGGTTACTGACAAAATTTGATTGTAGTATTACAAAAGGGAAGTTTTGGAAGTGTCCTAAGCCCTTAAAAGGCACAAAAGTTGTATCCTGGCATAACAGAGAAACCCTGCCTCCTTCCCAAACCACCATCCTATCACCTATATCACCATCCTTTCCTATATACCTAGGCTAATAGCGTCTGCCTTATGTTAAGTCTGAGCCTTTTATACTAGGGCTACAGAAGAAAGGGGCAGGGGTGATATTTCCACATACATGAAGTTTATTTTTGATGCTCTCCCAACTAACTGTATTTTGCCTTTCTGCTCTTCCCCCGTCTGAGCACCCCACTGATCACCAACCTACCATGTAGTTTCCTCTTTAAGCCTTTCCTTCTCCATTTCAAAATGAGTTTCCCATGCCCTTTACTAAGTAAAATAGCCATTTTCTCGGGGTGACTGATCCAGCAAGAAGTAAACAGGTAATAAACTGAATAGACTAATCCCAATAAGATATAAACGATAGATGCCATCCACCCTTTCAGAGGCATTTAAATTTCAAAAGAGGGAAATTTAAAACTAATTTTTAATTTGTAAAGTTCTTGAGAACAATGAGAAGATAATCCATAGCTCTACATATTTCTAAACCCTCTGAAGAAGTAAGACTCTTCTATTTGTAACTTCCTTAATCAACCGAAACGGGGAAGCTGCATAACTTCCTGGTACGCTCAATCTCCCTTCCTTCCAAGCAATCCCAGAAAAGTTGTCCTCAGCACAGCTCCTGTGGCCCCTTGGTTCTCTCTCCTGGGCCTACCCCTATTCCTCCTTCTTTGATCCTTTGGGGATTGAACTATAAGGAAGCCCTCTCTGGATCCCAAACCAATTAACTAGCAGTTTGCCATCTGGAAGTCAACTAGTTCTTTCCCCAAGAAGCTAATAATCTCTGAGGTCTTGTGTTAAGAAACTTTGAAAACTTTAGCATACACAGAGACAGAGGTGACTGATCTTAACTCGGATGAATATCTCTTCTCAAACTATCATTTACTTTAGTAAATACAACATTTATATTCGACTACTCTCTTTCCCAGAACATTCTGAGAAACACTAGGTTTTAGGGGAGAAAAATGGAAGACAAATGCTTCCCCAAATCCATAAACTTTAATGAGGAAAGTGGGAGCATGGGCACGGATAACAAAGAGTTTGCATTTAGCTGAAAAGGGAAGTACGCTAATTAAAAAAATAACTCACCAAGTGTATTAGTGGAGCAAGCATCACTTATAAAAGGCATAGGAAGTAAAGAGAACAATAAAGTGTATTCCAGCTTTGGCAATCAGTAATTCTTTGCAATCAATTGATCTTTATTATCCATACATACTGTTGTTAAAATAAGGCCTCTTAATATTCTGGACAATGTATGGATAGGACCAAAAATGTTGATTGCTGACAAATAGTTCTGAATACACCAAGCCAGCACGGCAACACAGGCCATCCTGTACCAACAGATTCTCTTGATGCTATAGCTCATATACACCATGACACTATGGGCGGAGACTTTGAGAGCATTTGGCATGGGGAAATTCTGGTCCAAGATGAATTAAAAGTTTCCATAAACCTATGGTTGATTATCTTAAAATCCAATCACAAACTAAGTAACTGTATTTTTCCAAGAGGACCTTTCTACTTCTAGAATAAAGAATATCACTCTTTTTTAAAAGTTAAAAAAGTCACAGCAGAATTTGAAAAAAGTATTATCTGTGGCATACTTCAAATCCAAGGCTACTCCTTTGGCCTTGGTAAATTATGTCTCCCTGCAATGCATTGTGCAAAGCCCTCCAAACCAATCTGGAGCACACCTGAGAGTCTCTCCTGAGGAATCAAGTAAGCATTATAGCAATCACATTTTGTTAACCAATTGTTTGCTTATTCAAAGCAGTAAGGATGTCATTTTCTCTAAATAGTTGAAGTTTTTTAAGCTTTCTGAAATCTGTGTTTCTTGGCATTTGCCTGAAACAAGACAGCAGATGCTTATTTTTTTTTTTTTATGTAACAGGGTTAAGAATCCAACTTCTCAACCTTAAGCATTTATAGAGTCTCATCAAGTTACGGTGACCTTTCAGTATAAATTCACACAATTCATGGCTGTTTTCTTTCCACTTATCTTATTGAAAACTTAATGTTTCTTTCATGACAAAGGGCTTTAGCATTTTCCTTTGTAATTCTGAAAATATTAATTTTCTTTATTAAGTATTGACTGTAATTTGGTGTGTAACGTTATTCAAACAAATGGGGTGTACCTTGGTGATGTATTTTTCTTTTTATCATTACTAGTTTCATTAAAATTCAGTAGAAAAACATTACTTCCTATGACTTAATATGGATCGCTAGGTTTTACCAGAAATCAATCTATACATAGAATATTTTAGGGAATGTTATAAAGGTGAGACTTGTCTTAAACGGAAGAGGAAGGAGAATAAATACGATTATTTTGCCCTTACTAGACAGAGGCTGGGGTATGTGGGATCTGGATGGGGATGAGGGAGAGAGGCAAGAAGCTGAGGTGGCTGGAAACCTAGTCATAACAGAAAAAAACATATAAACATCAGATCTTCCCGTAAGTTCTAAAGGGTTATACCCACCCTAAAGAAGAAACTATAAGATTAGAGTTGAAATATGACCTAGTAAGAAGATTAAATTTTAGCTCACAAAGGTGTTTTAATAGTTTCCTCAAAAATCTTGACAAATTAAAATTACTGTGTATAAAATATTTGCTAACAAATGTCAATAATAATCAGGTAAAGCTTACGGTTAAGGAGACAGTTGTGGTAGAGTACGAAGAAAACCAAAATTACCACCCAGCTAATGAGATAATATACATGAGAGTGCTACTATGCACCTCAAAGGATTACATAAACATTAGCTATAATTACTTTTTTTATTGATCTGTAACCAACTAGAAATCAAAACCAAAGTTGTGTATGTTTCGATAAGTATTCAAACAGAACTGTCTGATGACAATATAACAAAGCAAGATTTCTCAACCCCAATACTACTGACATTTTGGGCCAATAATTCTTTGTTCTGGGAGGCTATCCAATATGCACTGTGGTATGTTTAGCAACATCCCTGATCTTTACCCACAAAGGGCCAGTAGAACCACCCTGCCCTAGCCAAGGAGGGCAATCAGAAATGCCTTTGAACACTGCCATACATTGCAAAATTGCTCTTGGTTGAGAACCACTGCTTTAAAGCATAAGAAAAATCTAGAAATTTTATTTATGGCTCTCCCATACAAACTGAGGGTGAGAGATGGCCAAGATGAACTAGAGCTGAGACATCAAATATAGTAGCCACTAGTCACATGTGGCTATTGAGCACTTAAAATGTGACTAATCCAAATTGAGATATGCTGTAACTGTAAAATACACACTAGATTTCAAAGAATCTAGTATGAAAAAGAATGCAAAGTATTTCAAAATTGTTTTATATTGATTGCATGTTGAAATGATAATATTTTGGATATAGTAGGTTAAAATAAAATAATTACAATTAACTTCACTTGTTTCTTTTTAATGTTTAAAAAATGAGACTATTAGAAAATTTAAAATTACATATGTAGCTTGTGTAATATTTCTATTGGACATGCTGAACTTATGGAAAAAACTATCCCTCCTTGACCCAAATACT
This sequence comes from Eulemur rufifrons, assembly GCF_041146395.1. Taxonomy (NCBI): domain Eukaryota; kingdom Metazoa; phylum Chordata; class Mammalia; order Primates; family Lemuridae; genus Eulemur; species Eulemur rufifrons. The sequence goes on along the minus strand of NC_090988.1, from coordinate 86,981,947 downwards.
CCAGGCAGCCTCTGATTGGAGGAAAGGAGCTCTCAAAGGAGCTCTGTCTTCAGTTTTCTCTGTATATTCTATACATTCTCCTTGTGTCACCTCCAGTCTCATTGATTCAATGAGATCACGACTCATAGATGGCTAATCTCCAGACAGTATCTCCAGTCCAGAGCGCTACTGAAATCTAGACCTATCCACCAACTGTCAACTTAGCAATCCCACTTGGACATCCTCAAGGAACCCCAAACTTAAGTGATCCTTACTCCCTACAAAAGGCTCCTCCTCAAGGATTCCCCATTTCAGTCAATGGCAATATTGATGCAGATGCTCAATCCAGAAACCTGAAAGTCATCAGTGAATCCATGAGTTCTCTCTTCTTCATCACACTTGCAATCTCTCATAAAATCATGATTTACCTATATCCTAAATATTTCTGGAATCTTCCTTTTGCCTACCCCGCTGGGTAGACCAATTCCCCTTTCTCTTATACTCTTATTACACCCTGCCCTTCTCTTTTCAAAGCACTTACCCCACAGATAACTATTTTGTTCAGTGTTGCCTTTCCTATTTTGTATATAGCTTTCTTGTACATTGTTGTATCTCCAGTTCATTGGTTGTTGAATTAATTAATTAATTAAATGAATGAATGAAGAAGAGTATAAATTGCTAACTAACAGCAACTTACTAAGGAGCTGGACCACAAAAACAATGGTTCATTTAGCATACAAGCCTGCAAAAATATCAGTCCTTCTGTCTAAATATCAGTGGTTATGTATTGACACAAGTTCTAGGATTCCAGAAATTGGGGAAAAGTGCTTGGGGATCATGTGTCCTATACTCTCATAGTCAACAGATTTATCTATCATGCCCAAACTCAAAGTGAAGCTTTTCCATACACTGGGTCAAGAATGAACAGCTAAAGAGTGCCATGTATAACTCTCCAGCCCTTCAGCAACCCAATACCCAATATTTTCCATCTCCAATGTTATAGTTCCACAGCATCTACAGTTTCATAGTCACCTAAAAAGAAGCAGCTAAAATTTATGCAAAACTAAGGACAACTGTGATGAACTGAACTACTTCTGAAAGAAAGTCATTCTCTAAGAACACAAGTTCTAGACAATAAGACTTTCTTCCAGTCTCCTCTCATTAGGGATTCTCCGTCCAACCTCCTGCCTAAGCCAGCCTTCCTTACTTAGTCCATCACTAGATCGAAAAGAGGTTAAGATGGACCATGGACGTGTCAATACTGACTAGAAAGTTACGCTGCTGATTTAAAAGTTTAAAAAAGTCAAGATTTATGCAGTTGTCAGTGGTACTTTATGGATTCCAGATCTAGGCTAAGGAAGAGAAACTTTAAAAGACTCTCAGCATATATGTTTTTATAGAAGAATGTGTAGACACAAAGGCAAAAACTAGACCTGTATTTTCATTCATGTTTTGCCTACTGGTTCTCATATAAGTGGGGGATTAATGGTATGGGAGTATGCAGCATGGTGATGTATGATATGGACCAGACAGGAGCTGAGAAAGGATAGCATGTCAAAAACAAGGTTAACCCGACATCCAAGGGTACTATGTGGGGCTATTACCTGTTCAATTGATTTTTTAAAATTGCCTTATCTAGAAATTACATAAGAGACCATTCTTGCCAGACATGGTGGCTCATGCCTATAATCCTAGCACTTTGGGAGGACTAGGCTGGAGGATCGCCTGAGGAGTTTGAGACCAGCCTAGATAACATAGTAAGAACCCCTATCTACAAAAAATAAAAAATTAGTTGGGCATGGTGGCTCATGATTGTAGTTCCAGCTACTTGGGAGGTTGAGGTGAGAGGATCACTTGAGCCCAGGAGGTCAAGGTTACAGTGAGCTATGAGTGGGCCACCACACTCCAGTCTGGGCAATGGAGAGAAGTCCCTACTTCTTAAACAAAACAAATAAACCACAAACCATTCTTTTATATATGAGGAAGGGAGGTGGGGTCATTATGACTAAAGAAATGTTAGGAAGTATTGAAAAAATTTCTCATTTTATAGCCCAATAAAGAAAACAATGTCAATTAGCAGGTTCCCACCATTTTAGGGAGTTGGATAAAGAATTAGTGAGAAAGTGAAGCTTTTCTGAACTAACTGCCTTCCCTATTTCTTTCTAGAAATGACTCAAAGAATGGTGGAAACTTATCAAAGCCCTTTTTTCCCCTTAAAATCTTCTGGTGAATCTTTTCTCTAACAAAGTTCAATACCACCATTATCTCAGCAAATGCATCTGTTCTTGGTAATAAGAGCAAGGGAGCTGAGGTATAACAAAAGAGAGTCACAGACTTAGAAAAAACAAATATAAGACTGAATCCCAGTTGCACTACTCAATCTTTATGTGACCTTAGGCAAATCACTAATCTCTCTAAACTATGCATTTTGAACCAGGGCATATCTCCATAAAGGGGACAAAATTTGGTGGTGGTGGAGGGGGATTTTATTCTTTTTTGTATAAATCACAGATATACATACAGTAAAGTACCTAAACACATATAGTGTTTTTCTATGGTATTAAAATTTCATGGGGGGGGGATTACATTGGGGGAAATATCTAAAAAGGTTTCGCACAGGGGCAAAAATGAACAAAAGGCTAAGAATACTTTTCTAAGTCAACTGCACATGGGTAGACATCACCCACCTTAAAGGATTCAACCAAGTGTAGACTGAAAATATTCGGGGAAAAAAAGTTTCCACAGTTCCAAAAGGCAAAACTTTAATTTATCACATGTGCAGTACTACATTAAATCCACGCAAATAAAGTGATGTGTAGGCATTGTACTAGGTATTAAAAGCAATCCAGAGATGATTTAAAGTACTCAGGAGGATGTACATAAGTTATGTGCAAATACTATATCATTTTTTATAAGGGACTTGAGCATCTGTGGATTTTGGTATCAGCAGGGGGTCCTGGAACCAATCCCCTATGGATATTGAGGGATGACGATAACATATACAGAGAGAATGAGATTGGAAATAAAGCAGGAAGGGAAAATTCCCAAAATTGTACATCATTAACATATAATTAAATCACAAAGATTCAATCATATATAGATTAATATCATCTAATGATCAATTAGATGATCATTAATGATCAATAGGACAATTTTCTTCTCACTAGTCATTTTACTACTAAACATCTAACATCCAAAGAAAAAATGTAAAGTCACAGTAAAAGTTAAATAATAATACAAGAAGAACCTATAAGTGTGGCAAGAATACAAACCTAATACGCCAATTTCAAGACCAGCCAAGCCTGTTTTAATTTTATCATAAATATCTTCTGATGCAAAGTCAACAGCAATGGTTCTTGTCTCCACTTTGAATTTTTCTTCTATGGGGAAAAAAAAAATGGGGAGAGAGAGGGAAAATTAATACATGGCAATTAGGACTAAAGCATTTGATAACATTATCCTTTCAAACTCTTTCCCCCTGCCCCAAGTTGATATGAAACTTAGACCAGGATAATTTTAAGTAGTCATGAGACCATCTAGGAGATGATATAGAGTCAACATAATAGTTCTGCAATAAAAATTCCAATGTTGTCATGGAACTGGCTAAATGTTCCTCTATCAGTTCTCCTTTTATAAATCAATAATGACAACTACTTTTTAGATCCTTAGGTACAAATAATAAATTATGATTCATATCATGTTATATGCTCTTTAAATATCATCACTTGCTTTGTGATTTTAACTGTAAATTGACGTTTCATAATTTCAGGAAGAAATTTTATGTTATAAAGTATTTTAAAGTATAATATATTTAAAAAGTCGATCTTATTAAAATAGAAATAAAATGTGATCTTATTGTAATTTGGGAGCTTGGTTAACAGTTAATAGTCACTACATTTAAAACTCCACATAAAATGCACAGTAATAAAGCTATAATGTGAAACAAGAAAGACCTCAGTGTTCTACTTTGCACAAGATTATTAAGGTCCAAACAGAGCTGATGAAAAAAATAGCTTCAGAAATGAGACCCTGGAGAAACAAACCTCATCTGAGGGAAGGTATAACGTTTACTCCTCCCTTCACCACTCAGCCCCTTTGAAGAGAGAGCACAGGCATTGAGGTCACACAGACATGGGTACCAATTTCATTTCCATGCTTATTTGCAAAATGACTTTGAGCAAGTTGCAAATACTCTTTGAGCCTCAACATTCTCTTGTGAAATTGAAGTTAATTCTACCCAATTTATGATGTGAGGCTTGCATAACACCCATTGGCACACAGAAGGCACTCCATAGGTGCAGGTCTCTCCTTGCCCTCCCCAGCCATCTCCACTCTTGCTTCATTTGGTGAAGTCCAGAAGGCTAGGAATGCTTATTCTTTGGAATTCAAAAGAGAGAATTCAAAAGAATTAACTTAAAAATCTTGCTTCCAAAAATAAATCTTACTTCAGTCCTAGTCAATGTCAGCTCATCACAGAGCATGCAAGATTAATCCTCATAGGAAGTATCCATTCTTGATCTAAAAGGATTTCTGTCTAAATCTCAAGAGCAGGTCCACAAGAGATTGGATTCTTAGTTAGATTCAATGAAAATTATTGACCCTAGGTAGAAATCCATGAATAATCTGGAGAAGAAGAATTGACCTAGAAAATACCTTGTTTGGTGTTAAAGGTATACTTACTGCTCCAATGTAAATGAGTGATTGTGTGTTCGTGTAATGGAGAGTCAGACACAGAGCTGTGATTTCACAAGAGCCAGTCCAACGTGTCATACTATGGTTCACAGAATTTACCACCAGTAAGTACAGATCACTGACCCTATTACAGCCACAGATTCACAAGGGAAAAAAGCCCCCAAACAATAGGCGGAAGGATACTATTTAGTAAATGAAAAACTTTATTCAAGAATAACACAAGATAAATTTATCCATTTATTTTAAAAAGCAAAGTATTTTTCCACACTAGCACTACGTACTGACATTTAGGAGAATTTCTCTTAAGTAACAAAAGCCACTTCACAACCCCTAAACCAGATTCACTCTTTTATATCTCAAATGATTTGCTGAATGTACTTATCTTGCAGAGTCTTGTATAGATGTGTTGCTAAGAAAATTCTATGACACTTTTGGAAAAAATGTTATTTAATAATGAACCCCCAAGTACGCTCTTTCTTTGTATTCATATTAGGACAAGTAAAATGACTTCAGGTGCAAGTTTTCAAGATAATTAAAATTTTTGATCTTGTACCTGGATTACCCAGTACCATGTTCTAGTTCAGTTAACATTTATTTTAAAAAAAAAAAAAAAAACTTTACTTTTACTGCCTCTATTGTGAGCGTTTCCTCTTTTAACATAGGTCAGATCATGTCATCCCCCTCCCCCCCACAAACCTCCAAAGATTTCCACATCACTCAGAGTAAAAGCCAAATGTCTTTGGCAACAGGCTAATACTCCTTTGAATTCATTTCCAACTAACTACTCTCCCTATTGCTCATCCCTTGTCTCTGTTGGGTCCTTGAGCAAATGTTACGTTCTCAGAGAAGCCTGCCTTGCTCATTCTTTAAAAAATGCAACCACCCCTCCCCCAGCATTCTTCATCTTCCCTGCTTTATTTTATTCAATTATTCCATTGCATTTACTACCTTCTAATATACTATGTAGCATATTTTAATAATATATGTGTATGTTGTCTATCTGCTCCCACTAGAATTAAGCTTCAAGAAGACAAGGAGTTGGCCCTGTTTTATCCAGTTGCTCAACAGTGTGTCACAAATAATTGGGGATCTTTCCACCCTCCTCTCTCATTCCCTTAGGTTGGCTTCTCTCCTGGTTTCAAGAGGGCCACTGCTACTCCATACACCACATGCAGACAAACAACAATGTTCAGAGGCAGAAATGATATGTTTTCGTGATATGTCCCTTTTATAGTGTGAGGAAAATTTCCCCAGAAGAAGCCAGCAGACTCCTTTCTGAGGATTATGGTGCATGCATGCTCTTGTCCAGACCCATGGATGGGCTTTGAGGATTCCATGAAATGCCCCCTGCTCCACCTCCACCATCAAGTTGTATGAATCAAAATAGCAGTGCTTATATAAGAATGGGACAGAAACTGCCCCTCTCTGGACCCAGACAATCAGATGAGAATTATGACTGGTGTTCTCAAAGGCTAAGGTGGGAGGTAGCTGGCTTCCTTAGGAACTGGGGAAGCAAATTTAGGTGTCTTTCCCCTCCTCAAAGCCTATCACCCCGCATGTGACCTTGCCCACAGAAGGCAAGACAAATGGACAGGAATCTTCTAAAACTTTAAATATCAGCACAGGGTGAATTAAACACCTGGAACAGAAGCAGATACCGGACACACGTAATACAACCCTCATTTCTAACTTTACTACCTCTCCAACCCAAGGTTTTTCATAAGGCCACCAGTTTACCACTCAGCAACAGCCCACTGCTGGGGAAGAATAAGCTCTTTACCAAAACCTTTGCAGTGGCACCTCTTCTGGGACTCTGATCCTTACCCCACCACAGGGGCCCAAAGAATGACATAGCTTCTGTCTTTTTCCCAGAGTAGGAGCTGAAACAAGTCAAAATCAATACCCTATAGGTGTGTAGGATAAAGATACACGAACAATTGAATCTGGAAGTTGCAGTGAACACAAGATATGCCACTCAACTGCCCCTTCCAGGAAACTCTTGTTGTCCCAACTGTGGGAGTATCACTAGCAGACAGCTTTCAGGTGTCAGTCCCTTTGGGATTGTCTCAGCTGCAGAGTTACCTTGTCCAAGACTCTGCTCTTCCTGTGGCATCCTCATCCAATGGCTGATCAAGATAGGGGTATAAAGCCATCAGACAGCTTGTACCTACCAGGTTCTGATTCCAGAATTACAGTCTGTTTATTATCCTATTTTTCTGTTCTTTCACAATGCCCTAGTTTTAGTTATTTTAGCTTTAAGATAGGTTTTAATGTTTCTAGTAGTGCAAGTCTCCTTTGTTATTGTTCTTTTTCAAAAATTTACTGCTTATCCTCATCTGCTTAGTCTCAGTTTTTACTGGTGTTGCATTAAACATTTCAATTAAATTTGTAAAGGATGACAATGCAGCATTCCCTCCAGGCTCTCCATTTATTCAAATGTTTTTAAATGTCTCATAGTAAAATCTTGCAGTTGTAAATACTTAAAGAAAGAATTAAAGAATTGCACGATTAGAATACTACACACCATTATATAAAGAGACTCAATCTGTTAACGCCTATTGACAAATCATTCAGTATTTGAAATCGGATAGGCTGACGTCCTGCAATTTACAGCTGTGGCAAAATACAGTCATGCCCTCTCCCCACTTTTTTTTTCAGATTGAAAAGATTCTCAGATGGTCTTAAGAGGCCCAAAAACCAAGAAGCAAAAAACTCTGATGATTGGTATGAACTGTTCAAGGCAGTCAACTCATTAGAAATGGAGGCGGAAACTCAGCTTTGGCTTGAAAAATGGGGAATGAAGCTAAGAAATAGCTGAGCTGATACTACTGTTCATGCTCTTTTTATCTATTGCTCCACTGATAACCACATAACTACAATTGTAGAAAAATAGAAAGCAAATACTACTCATAACTATAGAGCTACAGAATAATGAACACCCTCACTGGCCTCAGCCATCCCATCACCTCCAAGCATGGGTGTCCCATTCCTATAGTCACATTGCTGTTTTTGACTCAAAGTGTCCCAAATTAGTTCAAAGTCAAGTCTGGAATTGACAGAGAAGGAACTGAACCCACAAGCAGTCTCAAGATGCTGCTGAAACAACCTCTCAATGTAAAAACTAACACATTTTTAGGTTCAAGCCAAGAAAGGTCACAAACGTATTCAGAATAGCTATGTTTACCAAACATCTAGGCCTGGATATTATTATTTTGATTTTGCTCAACAACTTGGCATTTCCTTTTAAATTTAAGTCTCTAAGAATTATTTTATAGATTTGAGAGGTTTTCCTCAAATTTTTCCCCTAGGTGGCTGGGAATATTAAGTCTAAGAATGCTAGAAAAGAAGTCTAATCTACATAAGCTTGTGTATTATTTCTAATTTTTCTATTAATAAAAACAAACAAAATGATTCTCCTTTCTTCCCATATCTGTTCCAAATAAACAACCTGCTTTCCCCCGCTAAGTTTCAGGTACTATCCATCATGAAATACTGTTATATTCACCCTTCCCCATCTTTTCCATATTATAACATCCTTTAAGATTCAAGTCATGTCACTGCCTCTGTGGACATATTTTTCATGATTCCCATTTCCTCCAGGGTAAAACGACTTACTCTCTCGGCTGTCTTCCTAGAGACCTTCTGTATAATCCTATTACATACTTACCATAATAGAAAGAGTCTCTATTTCTCAACAGGGATCATGCTTTGTCATCTTTGTGTTCCCTGCACCTAGCACGGTCTGGCAGCAAGGAGAGGTCACTCTGCTAAATGTCTGATAAATGAGTAAATAAATCCAGGCCCATACAGCTGATTTACTAAAATCATCCTCTCAATATTTCTTGAACACCTACCCATAGAAATAAAACCACATGCTGGTAAGAAATGTCTAAGATATAACAACATAAGGTATTATTAGGCACTTTAAATGTAAGATAAATTGAGAGACAACTCAGTTCTTCCATTTGTCCTGCATGGGTTTGGACTATCATTCTCATAAAAATTCAAACATTTTAGAGTTATGAGAAGCCTTAGAAACTGTCCAGTCTCACGAATAAAGTACTGTAGGAGCTTAACTCAGGGGCACACATATGAAGGTTGGGGGCATTTTAATCATGGACCACTCTCCCTTATCCCAGTCCTGAAAAAGATAATGAGGGGGAAAGGAGAGACTCTTGGGGAAACAGCACTATATTCAACGCTTACCAATTTTAGCTTCTTAAATCTAAATTCATTAAATTCAGTTTACAACTATAAAAACGTCTTGCATGTTTTAAAAAAAACCTCTCCATTTTCACATGAAATTATCATGTTTTACATTATTTAGAGAGATAAAAAAATGTACGAGTCTTTTGTACTTTCTCTAATTTTAAGTAGAAAACAAAAAACCCCAAAAGTCCCTTAATCAAATTCTCATCACTCCTTTTCCTGTCTTCTTTCCCTCCTACCCCCAGCCATTACCATCCCCTTCCATCCCTACCCCTTGGGGTGAGACACCCCCCGACAGAGAAAGCCGCCTTATCTAGCTCTGGAGAAAAGGTGATTGTGCCCTAGAAGGGAATAATTGCTCTGACTCTGTTTTTTAAAGGCCCATTTAATTACAATTATCAGAGATGCTACACAAATAATGGTCCTTCTTTTTTTACATTGCCCTTGAAAATATATTCATGATAATTTTAACCTCATATGAAGAGACCCACTTTCAGTCAAGCCAAAAAATTAATCATAACTCATCAGGATTCTATCCCAAACCAAGTATTTCTTTATTTTAAGCCAAGGTTATTATATTTTATTCACCACAGCCTCTTTAACTAGAACAACCACCTGCAATAAATGAAAACCTTATGCCATGTGAATTTGTTCTATTGATAGGACATGAATAGGTTCTATTCCTTTAAAAGCTCTGAGTTCTACACTCGGTTCAGGTATTGTGGACTCTTGGACAAATCACCCTTGAAGAAATTTTCAAATAAGGATGTGTATTTTCTTCACAAACAAGAGGCCTGTCAATGGACGCACCTGAATTTTATTTATTTATATTTTTGAGACAGGGTCACCCAGGCTATAGTGGCATCATCATAGCTCACTGCAGCCTCAAACTCCTGGGCTCAAGTGATCCTCCTGCCTCACTCCCAGTAGCTGGGACTCACAAGTGAGTGCCACCAAACCCAGCTAATTTTTCTATTTTTAGTAGAGACAGGGTTTGATCTTGCTCAGGTTGGTCTCAAACTTCTGGCCTCAAGTAATACTCCTGCCTTGGCCTCCCAGAGTGTGAGGATTACAGGCATGAGCCACCATGCCCAGCCTGAATTTAATTTTTCGAGGGAGAAAAAAGCAAAAAATTATTTGTACATTACCACACTTAAGATTCCAAGATGATGTTGCTAGTAATACGGAAGCAAAATTTAATGGGAAGAGCTGGGACGCAGTTAGACGTAAGTGCCAGTTCATTTGGTTGTTGGCAGAGGGCTCCTCACTCAAGCATTTAACTTTCAAGAATTCCATTCCTTAGCCAGTAAACCACAAGAAACGATACCTACCCTAAGCAGTTCTTATGAGGATTACGTGTGATAGCACATGAGAATGTATCTTATGAAACTGTAAAGTGTTATACAAATGTTTTCTTATACAGTAGTTCTCCCTTATCTGTGGCTTTACTTTCCATGGTCAATCCTGGCCTGAAAATATTAAATGGAAAATTCCAGAAATAAATAATTCATAAATTTTAAATTGTGCATCGTTCTGAGTAGCACGGTGAAATCTCACATTGTCCTGCTCCAAACATGAATTATTCTTTTGTCCAGCATATCCACACTGTATATGATACCTGCCCATCTGTCACCTAGTAGCCCTCTTGGTTATCAGATCAAAAACACATAGTATATACAGGGCTCAGTACTACCTGTTTCATGCATCCACTGGGAGTCTGGTATCCCCCCACAGATAAGGGGGGGACTACTATATCTGCAATATCTACAAACATGGCTGCTTGACATATAGGTATTTTTGCCTTTATAGTACAGGCTGCTGTAGGTATTACCTGCACCATTAACTCTTATCTCTTTGCATCAGCTATGTAAATATTCTATTTCAAACTGACCATGAACATCCAACTCTACAAAGTGGTTTGTTACACGTATCATCCATTCAGTCAGTGGTCATGATGTACTACTTTTAGCCTTGCCTTTAGTGTCCACGTATTTCTTTGACTCAATTTGCTTGTGACTAACCTTTGAATTACTGTATTTTATATATTCCAAGATATACATTTTCATTCACTTTTTATCTTTGAAATCAAGGTGTTTTACAATCAATGGCATGTCAGTTTAATTGGCAAATTTTCTTTCTAAATGATTATAAGCTGCATCGATGTTTCATGATCAATGGTGTCTGAGATTTGATGAAAGAAGCCTGGGGACCCTGCTGACATTCTTCCTCCTTTTTTTAATGTCACAAAATGACTGAGGACAGCTTCTAAATGCAAAATTCCCAGTATCTTAGGGAGAAGTGGAAAGAAAAATTTTGTAGAAGGAACCTCGTGGAGGTTGTATGTGCCAAGACAAGAAGCAGGACCAGCTACGTAATTTGCAGGGCTCCTTTGTTCAAAAGTTATTAAGAATTGCAAGATGGCGAGAGCGGAGCATTAAACCAAGTATGGGCCGTTCTAAGTGTGAGGCCCTGTGCAAATGCACAGGTCACAGGCTTATGAAGTCGGCTGTATAACAAGTTTACATTTCATCCTGTGTGTTGTAAGTACTTAGCAGAGGCTACTAAGCTGGGGGATGACAAGATCACACTTGTTTTTTAGGAAGGAAATGATAGTGACAGAGTAGAGGATACACAGCCTGTTATAAAAAGCGACAGGTGGCAGGGAGAGGACAAAGCAGCTGCCTCATTAGTCCCATGAGAGAGGAGGGCCCGAAGGAGACAGACAGTATTGGGAATAGGGAGACAGGCCAGGCTGGGAGGGACTTCTGAGTGAGAGTCTGCAGGACTGTACAACCGAGTCGATAACACAGCTTTAGGGAGAAAGAGGACACAATGGTTTAATCCATTTGCTTTAGAAATCTGGTTAATAAACTATCCTATCTTAAAGCCAAAACGGTCTTTCTAGTTTCGCACGTGAAGCAATGTTCCTATGATTATGTCTCAGTATTTTTTAAATCATGAAATGCTTCTCTGTTATTTTGGAGTAAAATGAGTCTTTTCTTAAAGTATCTTACTTCTGTCTGTTGGCTTGCAATATTAAATGACTACCAAGGAGATTTGGGCCAGAGCTGACCAATTTTCCATGCTGCATAACCGTGACCTACAAATCAAGTTAGAAAGCAAAAAGATATTTTTGTAACCCACCGTAATTTTCCTCCCTTCTTCTTTCAAACATAAAGCTAGCTAAAATTAATTAGAAGCCAAACATCACACAGTACCTGTCTTCTAAAAATGCTGATTTAGCTATTTTTTTTTTTTTTTTTTAAGTAACCTCTTTTTATTTTAACCTGTCGCTTTGTTCTCACAAGATTCTATTTTGGTTTTGTGAAATCTAGCCACAGGAAAAAAGTATTATTTTCAAGACCTGGGTCTCGCACTTGGGTATTTAGAAAAAAGAAGCTTAACAGCTGATTTTATTTCTTTTTTTTAAAAAGGAAACTTTTGGGAAAAAAAGCCATAAAATTTAAAATAGCTATTGAAATGCATACTTTATTGCAATTTATAATTTTAACAATATAGTTCAATAACATTTTGCCAAAAGTAGGACCATTTTTCTGTTCAACATAAAAAACATCCCTCTTCATTTAAATTGTTAAAGGAGCACAGTTTTCACACATTAAACCAAAATAAAAGCAAAGGTGATTGACACACTGTCTTGTTCTCCAGTACTTTTAGAACCAAGAATAACAAGTTGACACAAATCGTTCTGACCCTAGGATGCCCCAAAGGACACAGAAGTACTATATAAAACGTGTAGAACCGTAGTTAATATTCTATCAACAAAACAGGAGTAATAATTATTATAGTTATCAATTACTGAACACCAATTATGTCAAGAACTGTACTAAATGAAATTATATCATTTAATCTGCACAATAACTTACTGATATATCTATCGCTGAAATTTGCAAATGATTATTCTCATAAATGTCAGTTTTCAACATCTGAAAGACTACAATTTGTGTATATTTTTTATACTTTGAAATAATCTCAAAGAAAGTTGCATATACCATGTAAAGTAGCTTTTTTCCCCTAAATTATTTTATTTTAAATTGCTGCTATGACATGTCCAGAACCCAAAAATATTTCAATGTAGTGGTTCTTAAAATGTGGTCCATGACCCCTGAAGGTCTCTAAAAGTCAAAAATATGAAGACATTCTTTGCCCCCTTCACTGTGTTGACAAAAGCAATGGTGGGTAAAACACCTAGGATCTTAACATGAATCAAAGCAGTGGCACCTAACTGTATTGGAAGTCATTATATTCTTCACATACTTCTAGTAAAAAAGAAAAAAAGTTAATTTAAGAATGTTCCTTGGCCGGGCGCGGTGGCTCACGCCTGTAATCCTAGCACTCTGGGAGGCCGAGGTGGGCGGATCGTTTGAGCTCAGGAGTTCGAGACCAGCCTGGGCAAGAGCGAGACCCCATCTCTACTAAAAATAGAAAGAAATTATATGGACAGCTAAAAATATATATAGAAAAAATTAGCCGGGCATGGTGGCACATGCCTGTAGTCCCAGCTACTCGGGAGGCTGAGGCAGGAGGATCGCTTGAGCCCAGGAGTTTGAGGTTGCTGTGAGCTAGGCTGACGCCACGGCACTCACTCTAGCCTGGGCAACAGAGTGAGACTCTGTCTCAAAAAAAAAAAAAAAAAAAAAAAAAAAAGAATGTTCCTTGATGAACCAGTACAAATCATTAGTTTTATTAAACCTCCACCATTGAGCACACATCTTTTTAGTGTTCTAGGGTGACAAAATGGGAAGTATACATGAAGCACTTTTTCTGTGTTCTTAATACAATGGCCGTCTTGAGGAAAAGCATTTGTGCAATTGAGTTGTAAACTGAATTAGCCCTTTTTTTTCATGCAATGCCATTTTACTTGAAAGAATAATTGACAGAAAAACTATACTTAGTTAGATTTGGCAGACATATTCTCAAAAATGAATGAAGTGAGTCTGTCATTTCAAGGAAAACAAGCAACAGCATTTGTTGTCTATGATAAAATCTAAACTTTTTTTTTTTTTTTTTTTTTTTTGAGACAGAGTCTCACTCTGTTGCCCAGGCTAGAGTGAGTGCCGTGGCGTTAGCCTAGCTCACAGCAACCTCAAACTCCTAAGCTCAAGCGATCCTCCTGTCTCAGCCTCCCGAGTAGCTGGGACTACAGGCATGCACCACCATGCCCAGCTAATTTTTTCTATATATATTTTTTAGCTGTCCATATAATTTCTTTCTATTTTTAGTAGAGATGGGGTCTCGCTCTTGCTCAGGCTGGTCTCGAACTCCTGAGCTCAAACGATCCGCCCACCTCGGCCTCCCAGAGTCTAGGATTACAGGCGTGAGCCACCGCGCCCGGCCAAAATCTAAACTTTTAAATGAAAATTAGAGTTTTAGAAAACTTGTAGCTACTACCATGGGCTCTGATGAGATTGGAGGAGATATTAAGAATTGTGATTTTTTTTTTCCTTGTAATGTGTCAGCATTTGGAAGTTCTGCAAAACTCAGGAACTAGTATTTTCCAAATGACCAATGCATAAAGTTATAAAATCACGATGGATAAAAGATATATTCAAAGGGCAAAATAAACTAAAGGACTTTAATGTAATTGAGTATGAAAAATTTATTGATAGATTTCAGATTCCATATTCCAACTAATCTTTAAGAAACTTCCATTTATGGAATTCTAATGTACCAAAAGAATATCCACAGTTATCTGAAGAGACTATTAAAATATGTCTCTCTTTTCCAACTACATATCTGTGTAAAGCCAGATTTTCTTCTTATACTTCAACCAAAATAACAAATTGTAGCAGATTGAGTGCAGAAGTAGATATGCAAATCCAACTATCTTTTATTATGCCAGATATTAAAGAGATTTACAAAAATGTAAAACAATGCCATTCTTCTCGCTAAATTTTATTTTGTTCCAGAATATCGTTATTTTTCCTCAAAAATGTGTAACGTTAACATGCAGTGGTTAACATGTAGTGGTTTTATTGTTATTTTTAAATGAATTAGAAAATTATTTTTCAGTTTCTCAGTTCAAATTTATAATATAATAAACAGTTGTATCCCACATGAACACTGTGCTCTTTACAATCCTCAACAATTTTTAAGAGTGTAAAGGGGCCCTGAGACTAAAAAGTTTGAAAATGTTCCTTTAGTATGTATTTCCTACAAAGACAGTCTCCTAAATAATATGACCATCAAATTCAATAAATTAACATTGATGCATCACTACCTTCCAATCCTCAGGGCCTGTTCTATTTTCGTCAATTATCCCAACAATATCCGCTACAGCAAAAGGATCCAAATCAGAATCACCCGGTGCATTTACTGCCATCCTGTTCAGCCTCCTTCAATCTGGAGCAGTCTTTCAGTCTTTTCTTGACCTTCATGTCCTTGACACTTTGAAGATTACAGGCCAAGTACTTTGCAGAATGTCCCTCAGTTTAGCTTTATATATTTCCTCATTGATTAGATTCAGGATATGCACCTTTGGCAGGATTGCATATTAGTGCGCCTCTCATTGCATCCCATCAGGTGGCACACAATTTTGATCTGCCCCATTATTGATGATAACTTTGATCTCTTATTAAGGTGGTATCTGCCAGTCTCCTCCACTATAAAGTTACTATTTTCCCTTTTTAATACACAAGTTTTTGGTATTTTATAGGAAGGTACTTTACGACTACATTAAATCCCAGTACTGATCAAAATTTTATGTCATTCATTTATTTATCTTTATCAGTATGGGCTCATGGTTTCCTATTTTATTCAATAGATTATAATTCATATCCATCGTTTTAATTTTAGTGCTCAATTTGTTCAGATTTGGTTAGTAGGAGTCCTGTCAGGCTGGATTCTGTGTCTTTTAGACATGTCCCCATTATTCTTTGAATATTTTCCTGCTTTCTGGCATAATGAGTTATTGCAGGCTCATTTTCTATTCTCCCTGCCCCAACCTAGAACTGGCCATTTCTCCAAGGAACCCTAGTTAGAAAACAGTTTACGGAAACCAACATCTGGGTGCTGAGCTTGCTCATTGTGATTGGAGTATTGCTGCTCCCAGAAAGACCAGAAGCTTTAGCACCCAACTTTTGCAGTGCCACAGGCACAGTACACAGACATATTGGGTAGTGTCCCAAAGAATAATTAGTTGCTGGCTGAGAGAAGTTATCTGAGAAGCTTTGATAGAGAAACAAAGATGCAGTGGGTAGGGTTGGGGTCCCTCTCGAGGTTGGGAACATTGTAAATCATCTTAGACACTAAACACACAAATATCTTTGAGATAGATATATATATATATCTCACATAATAAAGGTTGCAAAAATACTGTAATTTAAGCCTTGGTTTGAGAAGGGATAGCTTTCCCTTCCCCCCTTTCCCTCCCAATAAGGAAAGAGTAGAGAAGGGATAGCTTTATTTTTGACATTCACTTGGTGGATAAAAGTCTAAATAAATATTTGAGCTTTGTAGGGGCAGAACAAGCTCCTGGTTACTTACTGAGTTTCATGCTAATGATATATAAACAACTCCGTATTTTGCCCAAAGCATTTCCAGAAAGTGTACCAAACAGATATTAGAAAGCAGATCCTATTTGCCCACAGAAATGATTTTATAACTGGAATTTGTCACTAAAATCAATTGTAACTAAGCACAATAACCACAGCATAAACACACACACAATACCATTAGCCTCTATTCTAAAATATTAATAGTAAAATTATGTTCACAAATACTAATTGTCTTGAGGGCCCAATATACTATCAAGTATATACAGCATATAAAAAATGTGACTATCATATCATAAATTTGGCCTTAAAACAGATTAATCACACTTAATCTGCAATAAAATTGTCTTAGAATTCAAGAAAATAATTTGGGCAGTAAGGGAGGTTCCTGAACTCCCTAAAATTGTTGGCAAAATATCCTATACACATACATATTTTTTGTAGGAACATGCTTTATATTATTTGGATTTACAAGAAGGTTCATGACCCTTGAAGAGTAAGCAATTTTGGTTTCTATACTCCTAGAGATAAGCACTATGAAAGATCTATATTGTAATCTTGCAGACCTTTTATGATATATATCTACATATTATCTATACACAGAATTGGTTCATGAATTATGGTATCTGTGTGTATGTATTTTTCTTTTTAAACAAAAGACCAGACTTTTTCTAAATATGCTATACTGGCAACTTCCCTTTGTTCACTAAAGATGGCCTGCCAGGTCAATAAACACAGGAAACATAATATTACATAGAATAGCTGGGCCATAATTTATTCAAACAGTCATCAAAAACATAGTGTGAGTGAGCACACATCAAGGGAAGAATTCATTGCATTGGAGAAAGGGATTGTATCATGGCGAGTTAAGAGAAACAGAATAGGTGAAGCTGGTGAATTCAGAAGAACTTTTATTGGTAACAAAAACATAATGGAAAAAAGAGACAAAATAAGGACAAAGAAACTGCAGAAATGTTTGTATTTGTTACCACCAAAGCCAAAAGCACAGTCTGAGCAGGAGGAGCTATGGGTGCAACTAAGGCTGCCCATCCATATGCCCCAGCCTCCAGGACTCCACGCGGTGCAAAAGAGACACTATAATAATATAGAAAACAACACACACACACAAATAAAGCATATAAAATAAATCATAATCCAAGGCAGGTCCACATGTAATCTAGCTAAGACCACCTTGGGGAAAGGTCCAGGATGAAATTTGGGAAAAACTGTACCACAGGCAACTGACAAAAGCATGAAGTCATACAAGAAAGAACTGAGTAATGTATTAAAGAGCCAGCCTGAGCCAAAGCATTCAAGAGCATTTGTGCTCCTTGTCACCTACTTTATTCCAGTGACAATGGTCAAGACAGGTGATAAATCATGTGGCTACAGTTCTAATCACCCATATCTAGGTCTGGAATGACACACTGACCCCTGCCCTGTGTATCAGATGGTCTGGTGACACTGGTGACACAGAGTAATCTAGGAGCTCTTACTATCCCCACTGAGAGTTGAGCCCGTGCCTTGTCTCTGTTCCAAGAGGGGAATGGAAGAGGGAGTCACTGGCAACAGACATTTAGTTTCCTGGTTTTTCACTACTATAACCAATACTGTGTTGAATATCCTTTACATAAGTCTTTCTGTAGTTACCTAGTTTTTTCTCTAGGATAAATTTCTAGAAATAGAAAGGTCAGATCAAAGGATAAGTGTATTTATGGGGTTGGGTGTAGGAGCAAAGGGAATCAATCAACTTTCACTTTTTACAGTCCCGTACAGTTTGAATTAATTGATTTCAGAAAACAAGTTGTATTTTTATAACTTTAAAAGAAAAAATACTTCCTTTGGTCAGGATTCACTTCCAGGCCTACAAGAACTAGAAAGAGAGCCAGGCTACAGGTAGCAAAATATATAAAGAAAGCTAAGTATTGATTAGAAGATAGGTGTGCTGGAGATACCTGTATGTAGGAAAAATGTTGGAAATGTTCTCCCATGCACAGGCAGGGGGAGTTGGCCAGAGCTATCAAACAGTCAGGAATCCTGGCAAGGCTGCTCCCGCCATGGACATGGAGATGCTAGACTCTTTGCTTGATGCCCTGAAACCTTCAAACTCTCTGGGTGGGGATGGCCTGGTCATGAAATAAGCTTCTTGTTTTGTTCTGGCTTCCCTTGTACATCTGCCAACAGGGACCTGCACTAAAGTTTTAAATAAAACAAAACTTTTAAAAACAAAAACAAAAACTAAGCATTTGATTCCATTTATCAACCTATAAAACTTGGTTTCATGCAAGTTCACCCTTGAAAGACATGTTCTCTCTGAGTATCCTGACTATATCAGGTTTTAGGGCCTACAAAGTTTTATACCAGTTCCTAAATCTTCATTAATTCTGTAGGAGCTCCTTTTGAACCTAATTGTGGAATTTAAGCTTTCTGACGTGAGCATGAAGGCACATGGACTCTCTCCCCCACAACGAGCTAGTGCTCTCTACCAGACCTCATGAGTACATCACTACACAATAATTCTTTTAAGATGAGAATTTTTTCAGCAAAGAAACTGTCTATTCCAAATTTGTTAAACTGGTACAACCTTCTGTTTAAATTCCTATGTCAAATCCTAGTGTGCAACAATGTAATCAACGGATCAAATTATACAATTAATTGAATGCTGAATCCCCTTAAGAAGTGAATTTCAGGGCATGGTGGCTCATGCCTAAATCCCAGCACTTTGGGAGGTCAAGGTGGGAGGATTGCTGGAGCCTAGGAGTTTGAAACTAGGCTCCTGTATCTACAAAAAATATATAATAATTTAAAAAAAAATTTTTTAAAAAGGCTGGGTGTAGTGGCTCACACTTGTAATCCTAGGACTCCGAGAGGTTGAAGCTGGAGGACCTCGAGGCCAGGAGCTCAAGACCAGCCTGGGCAATACAGCAAGACCCTGTCTCTACAAAAAGTAAAAAAATTAGCCAGGCGGAGTGGTGTGTGCTTGTAGTCTCAGCTACTCAGGGGGCTGAGGCAGGAGGATCGCCTGAGCCCAGGAGTTTGAGGTGGTAGTGAGCTATGATGACACCACTGCACTCTAGCCAGGGGAACAGAGTGAGACCCTCTCTCAAAAGAAAAAAAAGTGAATTTTTATTTGTTTTTGCTGTACTTTTTGACTATTTCTATGCAAAAAATGAGTATCTGGAATTTTTTATATTGATAAATGTCACAAAATTTAATGTAAAATATAAAATATAATGTATCATTAATAAATTCCATGTCTCTACATATGTATTTTCAAATTTTTAGGAAGTCTGACTGGTAGTTTAGAGGAAACCAATTCATAAACCCTAAAGATAATAATAATTACCTAAAGGTAATAAACCTAGGTAGCTTCCTCGTAGTCAACAAACTGTTCTCTCAGCCAATATCTTTCCATGGCAAAATATCCTTTTTTCCTTTATAAGCTTCAATAATGACCATAGTATCACTCTCATGAGGAGTTCCCTTGAAAAGTAAGGACCGATATATATTTTCTCCCTTTTATCCTCTCCTGTTCCTTATTATTAAATGCTACCAGCAAACAAGAATGAAGAACTATATAAGCACATCACATTTCATTGGGAGGTTACATAAAGTACTTCCT
This sequence comes from Eulemur rufifrons, assembly GCF_041146395.1. Lineage (NCBI taxonomy): Eukaryota > Metazoa > Chordata > Mammalia > Primates > Lemuridae > Eulemur > Eulemur rufifrons. The sequence continues at coordinate 86,961,934 of NC_090988.1, read as the reverse complement.
TATAGAGAGTTTTGCTTAAAAAAAAAGAGAAGCTTCTAAACATATTCCTTCAAAAATTAAGATAATACATATGAGATGATATCCAGAGCAGCCTAATTTGTGTACAATTATGTATCATATGTATGATATGTACATATATTACATAGGTAACATATGATAATATCATACACACAAGATGATATGCTGAGGAGCAGGGAGTATATGAAGCAATATGATATGAAGTAAAGGTGAGGAGGGAGGGGGATTGAAGGATGGGAGGGAGCAGATCACCTGTATCCTGCTCCCAATACCTCCCAAGAAATCTCAGAGATTTTATCTCAAATATCCAAGTCAGCAAAATTATTTTGCAAATGTCAATGGATTTCCAATAATTCTTAAAGTGGCAGCCAATTAGGAGCAGAAATGGGAAAAGAAGCAAGTTTTCTTTATCAGTAGGATAAAAAGCAGAAAGATGAACAATACTCAGGAATACTCCTCGAGCATCTGACCCAATGGGAAACCAGTGGTGCATCATGTGGAAGACATTTTGCAGACTGTCCACGGCAGACAGCTGTTATATTTCTCATTCTGCCCCAAGAAAGCAATGGATATATTGTACATGCAAAGGCAAAGACTGAAATTTAAGCTTTCACCTTACATTCAAAAATTTCTCAAATATATTCTTCCTTGATCCTTATAACAATCTTCTCTGTTATCTATAACAGATATTCTTCAATCACAGATGAGAATATAAGTGTTTTACACAAAGTACAGTAGACAGTCAAGAGTCTCAGGTCACAAAGATTCACAGTGCAAGACCCAAGATGAATCTGGGTCTCCTAATGACTAATCTATGGTTACATTATTATGCTCTGGTAACAGTTCTTGGTATTTTAAAGAGCAATCTGGAAAAAAACCAATGTTGTAAATTTATTTCCCATTCCAAAATATTATTTTTTTTTAGTCTGGACTTCAGCCCATTTAAGAATCTCAATAACCATTAAAAATTAATAACTATGATTCATTCAAATTAATGCCTATAAAAAGAACCGATAAATACCTATTAGGTTTTCCTTAGAATTTTCATTGCCCACACAGAAGATTATACTACCTGTCATGTCCTCTCCACTGCTTTGGGCAGATCTCATTTCACATTCATATATTTAAAGGTAGATGAAGCTAAAGTGAAAAATGAGAAATTCAATCTCATGATTTTGAAATGTAAGACAAGCCATAAATTTTGAAGGTCAAAGTCTTTGAGATAAACTTCATTAATTAAACTGCCAAGTTCTAAAATATCCCATCATCTTTTAAAAATCTGAAACAAGGCCAGACGCGGTGGCTCATGCCTGTAATCCTAGCACTCTGGGAGGCCGAGGTGCAAGGATTGCTTGAGCTCAGGAGTTCGAGACCAGCCTGAGCAAGAGTGAGAACCCATTTCTACTAAAAATAGAAAAAATTAGCTGGGCATGATGGCGTGTGCTTGTAGTCCCAAGCTATTTGGGAGGTTGAGGCAAAAGAATAGCTTAAGCCCTGGAGTTTGAAGTTGCTGTGAGCTGGGCTGATGCCACGGCACTCTAGCCCCGGCCACAGAGGGAGACTCTGTCTCAAAAAAACAAAAAGAAAATTTGAAACAAGGAAAATAAGCTTTCTACAATACCACAAATAGCTTTCAGTAAATGCTTTATTTATATACTCTAAAATGCTGAGTATTATACTTTTATACCAAAGAGATTAGACAGAAAATATTAAAATTAGTTCAAAATACAGAAAAAAATATTACTAATAAACTAATTTTTATATATTATATGCAATTTAGGGAAACAAGTGAATAGAATAGAATAGAATACAATAGAAATAGTGAATAGAAAACTTCAAGAAATAAGTTTGAGTTGCCATAAAAAAGTGGATTTATGAAGCAGAACTTCATAGTGGAATATATACCTTGTGTTCACAAAGGACAGAGATGAAGCTTTAAAAAAAATTCTTACAATTATTTGTTCAGAGAGGTCTCTGGATCAGGAGCCACCAAATGATCTCCTGGAGGCAGTGAGCTCTGTAGGTGGCTGCCTGGGTCCAAACCCAGGTTCTACCACTCTATTCTATCGCTAGTCTACTGCTGTATCACAAATAAAACAACATTCACTTACGGTCTCACAGTTTCTGTGGTATAATTGGCTTGGTCAAGCCCCTCTTTTAAGTTCAGTGATTATTGACCAAATTCAGTTCCTTGAAGTTACAAAACTGGGGCCCTCTGCTCCTGGAGGCCTCCTGCTATTCCCTGACACATGAACTTCCCCATAACATGGCAATTTGCTTCTTCAAGGCCAAAAGGAGAGCATTTCTGCTGCTTCAAGTCTCTAACCTCAAGGAAGATTTAGACCCTCTTTTAAAGGGCTTGCCAATTAGGTCAGGCCCACTAAAGATAATGTCCTTTTAGATTAACACAAAGTCAAATGATTAGAGACTTTGCAAATAATTATATTTGCAAATTCCCTTAACCTTTGCCATATAATGTAACTAATCACAAGAATGACATCGATTATACTCGCAGTCCCACCTACCCTCAAGGGAAGGGATGTGTACTGCTCACTCTTGCCTCACCCCAGCCTACTCGGTTCATTCCTGTCACCTGCCTGGTTTCGATACACATATGCATCTTTGACCTGGAATCTAAACAGATCCCTTTCAGTCTACGCCCAATGTACAACAGAGAAACAGAAAAGACAGGCATATAGTAAAATACACTTTATGAAGACATTTAATGTTAAACTTAAAAAAAATAAAAGGGCAAAAAGCAAAAAAATATACTTTTCTATGACATTTTCAAACAGTCAAAGGAGGATAAGCTAAGGAATCCAAATGCAGTCTAGGAGAAACATTTTATAGGTATCACATAAAATAAAAATTTGAAATTTATTCCTTCCAGAAGCATTAAAAAATTTACACTACATTATAGAATTTACATGTTAATGATATGTCAATATAGGTTCATCAATTCTAACACATGTACTATTTGATGTGGGATTTTGATAGAAGAGGCTCTGCATATGTGGGGACATGAGGTATATGGGAAATCTCTGTACCTTCTGTTCAATTTTTCTGTGAACTCAAACTCCTTTCAAGAATAATGTCTATTTTTAAAATAAACAAACTACAAAATATTTTTAAAATCTGGTAAGACAAAAAGTTCTTAATATTCTTCAAGAAATTTCTGAACATTTTCAAAATGGCTTTTTTCCCCCCAAATCACAGAAGAATCTGTTAACTTAAAGGAAACCCATTCACAAAAAAGATTAGAAACAGCTCATATTCCCAGGATGCTCTCATGATGATGAATAGAATCAAGAAAAAATAATCACTTCTATGGGTTTACTCTCCATTCATACAAGATCACAAGCTAGTACATAGACATTTTACATAGTTTTTAAATATATTAATTTGCCTAAAAGGCAGTGCAGTAGTACTTGGTTTCATTCATCTACCATAAGCAGCTGCATTGTATAACAGTCCCGGAGGCAATGCTGCTATGTAAAATGACGATTTAAGTAACATGAAACTCTTCTTGCAAAAGCCATCTTGTAATTGTGCCAAGAGAAAATTCAATTAATAATGTTTATCACTGTGTGAATGGGTGGTGGAAAGAAAGCAATGCCATAAAAATGACAAAAATATTTTAGTGCATGATTTGCATAGACAGCACATGCCAACTTATATGAACACACCTATCTGCTCTATGACATTTTCAAAAATCAACTTTTAAGCGATCATAGGGGTGAGGAGCAGGGGGATTTTATGATGACTTATACTCTAATTAATGCAGTAAATTGCAGCATATTTAGCCTCCATCATTAACATGATCTTTAAAATGTACTTTATTAATATCTCCCCTATTAACAGCTCACCACTCAGAACCATGCCAAATGAAGGCAAACTTCTAGGTGAACCAACTTATAAAAACTTTCCTCTTAGTACTTCTTTTGCTGTATCCCATAGGTTTGGCTTGTTGTGTTTCCATCTTCGTTTGTTTCAATTAGTTCAATTTTTAAATTTCCTTATTAATTTCTTCATTAACCCATTCAGGAGCATATTGTTTAATTTCCATGTGTTTTTATAATTTCCAAAGTTCCTCATTATTGATTTCTAGTTTTATTGTATTGTGGCCAGAGAAAATACTTGATGTGATTTCAATTTTTTTGAATTTTTAAAGACTTGTTTTGTGGTCTAACATATGGTCTATCCTTGAGAATAATCCATGTGCCAAGGAGAAGAATGTGTTTTCTGCACCTACTGCATGAAATGTTCTGTAAATATCTACTAGGTCCATTTGGTCTATAGTGCAGATTAAGTCCAATATTTCTTTGCTGATTTTCTGTCTGAATGATCTGTCTAATGCTGAAAGTGGGGTACTGAGGTCTCCAGCTATTCTGGTATTGGGGTCTATCTCTCTTTTTAGCTTTAATAATATTTGCTTTATATTAATATATCTAGGTGTTCCAGTGTTGGGTGCATACATATTTAGAACTGTTACATCCTCTTGCTGAATTGACCCCCTTTTATCATTATATAATGACCTTCTTTGTCTCTTTTTACAAATTTTGTATTGAATCTATTTTATCTAATGTAAGTATAGCTACTCCTGCTCTTCTTTGGTTCCCATTTGCAGGGAATATCTTTTTCCATCCCTTTATTTTCAGTCTGTGTGTGTCCTTATAGGTGAATGAAGTAAGTTTCTTGAGTTTTTTGTTTGTTTTTGTGTTTTTTTTGTTTTTTTGAGACAGAGTCTCACTCCATTGCCCTGAGTATTTGCCCAAGGACTGCAGTCTTTGTGGCCTAACTGCCTTTCAAATTTATTCTGGGGCCCAGGCCACTTTCACTAGCTGATGGTGGAGCTGGCTGTAACACAGGTTCCTACCTATAGCGTGGAGGATTCCCCTCTGGCCTAGGCTGCTCTAAAAGCTTCCTCCATGGGTACCACTTTAATTCTGCCATGTACTGTGTTCCCCTGTGACAAACCGGCCCTGAGTTTGAAGGCAAAGTCCCACAATCACTTCGCTCTCCATGCCCCAAGCACACAGATTCTCTTTCCACATGGCACAGGCATGGTGCTGCCAGGTGATGACGAAGGGGTGGTATAGGCAATGCAAGACTGTCTTTCCTGCCCTCTTCAGTGCCTCTTTCCTTGATAAGATGTTAAAACCAGGTACTGTAATCACTCACCTGATTTTTGGTTTTTATAAAGGTGCTATCTTATGTGAAGAGCTGTTCAATTTGGTATTCCTGTGGAGGGATGATCACTGGAGAGTTCTGTTTGGCCATCTTGCTCTGCCCAGTCCTCAATTATTACTCTGACATATCCTTTCAATGATCCAATGATAATAACTCTAATAGGCAACCACACTCAGATATAGTTGTGCTGTAAATTAGTATATTTCTTATTCTTTTGATGTTATGTAATTCTGACATTACATTTTTGGAATGTACCTTCCAAAAATTACCATTCAGTTACCCAGGTACAACATTTAAAGTATATTTAAGAGCATGGAGTAAAGGAGAACACAGCACAAGATGCCAAAGAAGATCTGGACTCTGTCTACCTCTGCCATTAACTAGGTATGACTTGGTCTCTCAGACTTAGTTTTCATATTTATAAAATGAGAGTTTTAATCTATTAGTACTGTGGTTTCTAAACAGGGATGCCCTTTACAATTATGTGAGGAGTGTTTTTCAAACTATACAGTCTAAACATGATAATTCCACAAAAGTGAATATATTTACATTTGTGGCTTAATACTTTTATCAGAATCATGTTGTAGAGTGATTTCATCTTAGATTTTGTGTATCTCTATAGCATTAAACAGAATGAAGGCACAATAAAGCTAATTCCATGTCAATTTTTTCTACTAGTAGTGACCTGATATCATTAAATAGCAATTCTATTAGTTGTTTTATAACAGCAACAGAATAAGATCATTCAACATCTGTGAAAATTCCTCTTGGGTTTAATGGATTTATATTCTTTTTGATATTAATATTAGATATAGTACTAGGTCACTTGAATCACCTAAATAATTGGTTTGTAGTTATTTCAAAGGTTAGTATGTAACAAAAAATGTGCATTTAATAAATAATGGTAAAATGAAATTATCAAAACAACTGATAATTGACAAGAAAATACATAAGTTCACTTGAAGGAAAAATCAAGTTCAAGTGAACCTTTTCAATCAAAGTTTCAAAGTACTTTCTCTCCAAGATGAAAAAGGAAGCAATCCCTACATAAAACTACTAAACTTTATAAATGTTTCCAAGAATAAGCCTTTCTGCAAATTCTTTTACAGCTGAAGGCTGTGCCCCAAATTACAATTATCCACTTAGAACAACAACCAACAATTTAAAAGTGGGAGGAGAAACACTAATCATCTACTTAAATGGTACTCATTTCATAACACCTTGGTCCTGCATTTCCCAACCAAAAAAGGTGTTTTTTTATACAAAAGTCACTGAACCATCAATAATCCAATTAGAAAGACCACTTACTGTTTTAAAGAAACCACACATACATAGGCAAATATGTTAATTAGGAGGTACAAGCTAGTGCCTGGCCATGGTGCACAACACTCGCTCCCACATGCCTAATGCCAGCTGTAGAACAGCAACATTCAAGCAGCTGCCTTAATTGGAGATGCAGACCAACACATGCTAATTTAGCTGGGCCAACTAATTGGTAGGTATACTACATTTCTAACAAAATATCCACCCATATTACAGATGTTGTTCTTTGTCAGAGTTAATGATTGGTAACAAATAGTAAGGAAGCTGAAATGAGCTACACTTGAGGAAATTGTTTAGTTGGACAGCTTTAAAACAGGGTCCGACATTAGCTTAGAAAACCATGTGTGCCAAAATTGGGACATAAGCTAAATTTGAAAAGTATTCTTCTGTGCAAGATTAAGCATACGATGAAGTTTTACAACAGCTCTTCAGTCACCAAAACACTACTTTCTAAGTGCCCTCATCCTTCTCCTAAACCATGGCAGGCCTGGTTCAAACAAATACAAAAGAATTGGGTACTTTTCTGTCTTTAAAGTCTGATGTAGACCAAACATCTGTAGACATGTGCAAAGATGTAATAATAATTCTATTTACTAGCAAATCTATTATAGTAAAAAAAAAAAAAACAAAAACAAAACTAGAGAGGGGGACTTCTGCTTCCAGCCATGATGTAACAGAGACCAGATTTACTCGTTTGCCTTAAACTGAAAAATTTGACATCATTTGACTAGCCTAAAAAAAAATACCGGACAAAATATGTGGAATGATGGTTTTCCGACATCAGACAACAGACGATGCAGGGAAGCAATCCCTTAGAGAAGGGAAACAAGTGAGGTGAGCCCCATGACTGCTCTAGTTCATAGCCTGGCGAGATTTTCTAGGCCGTGGAACTCAAGTAGAGCCCTGCAGTCCCCCCTGAGTTTAGGAATTAGTAAGCAAAACATTAAGACAGTTATTATTGGTAATTCTACATGTTCAAGAAATTAGAGAGTGACCATTTTAAGAAAAGATAAGGAAGATATAAAAATGGCCTAAATTTTTAATATAGAGAAAAAATACGACATCTGGATAAAACATACACTAACAGGATTAATAGCAGATTAGACATTGCAGAAAAAAGGTTCATGAGTGTCAAAGCACATCAATAGACACTACTCAAAAATGAAACAGAGAGAAAGGAAACAAAAAGAATATTGGAACACAGTGTGAGGGGCAACTTCAATCAATTTAGTATATGTATAACTGAAGTCCCAGAAAAAAGATGTGAGATAGAAAAAAAAAATTTAGAGAACTAATGGCCAACATTTCTCCAAATATGATGAAAACTATAAACACATAAATTTAAGCTTAAGAAACTCCAAGTAGGGAAAACATGAGGAAAACTATACCAAGAGGCAAAAATAATCAAAAATCTTAAAACCAGGGATAAAGAGAAAAATCTTAAAAGTAACCAGAGGAGAGAAAAAACCCACATTATGCATGGTGATAAAAAAGATAAGAATGGGCCTGCGCAGTGGCTCACGCCTGTAACCCTAGCACTCTGGGAGGCTGAAGAGGGTGGATCGTTTGAGCTCAGGAGTTCAAGCAGCCTGAGCAAAAGCGAGACCCTGTCTCTACTAAAAATAGAAGGAAATTAGCTGGACAACTAAAAATATATAGAAAAAATTAGCCAAGCATGGTGGCGCATGCCTGTAGTCCCAGCTACTCGGGAGGCTGAGGCAGAAGGATTGCTTCAGCCCAGGAGTTTGAGTTTGCTGTGAGCTAGGCTGATGCCACAGCACTCTAGCCCAGGCAACGGAGTGAAACTCTGTCTCAAAAAAAAAAAAAAAAAAAGATAAGAATGACAGAAGACTTTTTGTAAGAAACAATGAAAACCAGCAAAGTATTAAAAAACAAAACAAAACAAAACAAAAACTGTCAACCTAGAATTTTATACCTAGAGAAAATACATTTCAAAAATAAAGGCTTTTTTCAGACATGCAGAGAATTCAACAACAGCAGACCAGTTTATAAGAAATGTTAAATTAAGTCCATTAGAGAGGAAAAACAAACAATCTTCCTGATTGAAATCATCTACACAAAGGAATGAAGAGCATCAGAAATGGTAATATGTACATAAATATAAAAGACTTTTTAAAAGAAAGATATACAACCAATAAACCATGGAAGTAACTAAAATGGAATTATAAAAAGCATACAGTTAATCCAAAAGCAGGCAGAAAAGAATGAAAAAAGGGAAAAGAACAGATGGAACAGACAGAAAAAACAAGGAGCAAATGGGTAGATTTTAGTCCAGTCAGCTCAACAATGACACTGAATGTAAATGGTCTGGACACCCCAATTCAAGGACAGAAATCACTAATTTAGACAAAAAATTAAAAAAAGCCCAACTGTATGCTGTCTACAAGAAACCCATTTTAAATATAAAGCACTTATAGATTTAAATTAAAAAGATATACCATGCTAACACTAATCAAAGAAAGCTAGACATAGTAAATTTCAGGCAAAGTATTAATAAATTTCAGAGCAAAGAATATTACCAAGAATAAAGAGGGTCATTTCATAATGATAAAAAGTAAACTCATCAAGAGGACATAACTCTAAACATTAGTACGTCTAAGAACAGAAAAATACAAAAATTGTAAAAGACAAATCTATAACTATAGTTGGGAGTTTTCAATTCCTTTCTCCCAATACTTGATGGAGAAAGTAGACAGAAAAACAATAAAGATACAGACTACCTGAACAACACTGTCAACCAAAACTCTTTTAAATTTAAGAGTCCCTGTTCTGGATAGTTTATAGAGACTTATACATGCTTATTTACGTCTAAGAAGAAAAAACTGAAGAATTATCAGAAAAGGTCAAACTTCTGGTGATTTAAATATGCTAGAAATCTCAGAAAAATCATTCCTCCACAGAAAGGCCAGCTTAAACAGTGATAGTTTAAAAAATTCAAACAAATGTTTGCCCAACAACTAATAGTTATTTTAAAATGTACTAATACCAGCACTTTAGGAAACTTGGGAGGGAGGATTGCTTGAGCCCAGGAGTTTGAGGCTGCAGTGAGCTATGACCTCGTCACTGTACTGCAAGCCTAGGCAACAGAGAGAGATCCTGTCTCTAAAAAAAAATAATAAAAAATAAAAATGTACTAATATAAACTGTTGAAACATTTTAATAACTGGTAAATAAATGCAGAGTTATATAAGAATCTAAGTTTCATATAATATTCCTAATTAAGGTAAATCTTTAGTCAAATTAGAACTGGTTTGATAATTTTAATTTTAAAAATAGCTATATGTGTTTTTTCTGATCTTATCACAGTATGAAATATAATGCCAGTGTGACATTTCATTCTTTGAACTTTTAAATTTTCTACATAGGCTTTGCCAGTTAGATATATTATCATTGCTTCCACAAACTATTTGAAGTTGTAAGAATTGATGTCTTTATAAAAGGCTTGACTCTTCTGAACTCTGAACAATGCCCAAATCATTTGAACTTAATAACTCTTTCCTCCATGCGTGGAAAAATTTCAAATGTCATCTCTTTGACAAACATGTTATCAATAATGATTGTGCTCCTCTACAATGTCAACTTAAATATAATTCCTATGATTCTTAACTGACCTTAAGATACCATACAAATATAGTTAGTTAAATAATGAGGAATCGTTAGTTATCTGGACAGTTTCTAAAGATTAAAATTTATGAAGAAAATTTCACTGAGCTCAGGAGTTTAAGACCAGCCTGAACAAAAGCGAGACCTTGTCTCTACTAAAAATTAGAGAAAAATTAGCCCGGTGTCCTGGCACAATCCTGTAGTCCCAACTACTAGGGAGGCTGAGGCATGAGGATACCTTGAGCCCAGGAGTTGGAAGTTGCAGTGAGCTATGATGATGCTACTGCGCTCTACTGAGGGCGAGACAGCAAGACTCTGTCTCAACAAAACAAAACAAAAAACAAAAGAAAGAAAGAAAACTCCAGTTAGGATGGCAAACTCAGTGTGGTATGTGTATAATCTTATAAATAATAACAGAACATAAATTTAATATATTTTAAATTAAAGTTGGAAGTGTTAACTTGTCCTCTAAATATAAGTATAAATGGGTATATGTAAAAATATATTGAAATAAACAAGAAAGCTTATGAATTAAACTGGTCTGTGACCAGTTGTTGAGAAGAAAATTGATCTTTGAGAATATAGTCTTCTATTAATAAGAAAGCTATAAAACATTATTCTGTCCCTTCAGTATCCAGTCTGGCTAGCAAAGGTTCCTTATCTCCCGAGAACACTCTTACTTCCTAAGAGCCTGTTAACTCTTTGAGCTTTTATATTGACTTTTGTCATGCTGTTGAATGATTTTTTAACAAAAGTTTCTTGTTTCTTTAAAAGCTAGATCTCCTAATAATTATTGTTTCCTATAGCTATAGCTATGCTTTACTTTAATTACTGTCATGCTAAACCAGGACTATAATCATTTCTTGTCTTGGACACCTATGAATTATGCTTGTATTTTAGTACAACAACAAATCTTCTGGCAACTCTTTATGATCCTGCCTTCACAAATTTGGGCCTCAAATTAACAAAAATAAAATTGTTAAGATATATTTTATACCCAAACTCTCTTCGGTGCTTCTCAGATAGCCACTATATAGCACTATAGAGCAAGGAGGATATTAAGGGTAACTAGATATTAATATGTAGTGTATTCTCTATATCTTTAATTAGTTCAACTCTCTTATGAGAGCTGCTCTGTTTATCAAGCCCATGATGTGGGAAGAGCTATTAAATCAATAAGAGAAGTTCAACATCCTGGTCAATTATAAATAGTCAAGGTGTAACTAATAATGAATATGGCTCAACACCTGCAATACTTTTCAAGATGTATAGAAACATATTCATGATCCTATGCAAAGATTAGCACAACTGTGAACAAAATTATTTCTAAGATTATGTTCCTAAGTATAAAATACTCTTAGTTAGTGGTAATTTTAAAATGTACTTTATGAAAGTCCTGGGAGATTTATCAATGCCTTTAGTGTCCATAATAAGGTTCATGCTCCCAGGATGATCATTGACTAAATCATATTAATTAGTTCTATATTATACCCCAATAGGGGATTCCATTATGACACTGGTAATTACAATAATAAATTAACCATCAGTCTTATTAACAGGTGGTTCCTACTTTTCCTTCAAGCTTGCCTAAAGGCCCTGACCATAAACTGGAGGTTAGAAAATTGAGTCTTTAAGAATCATCATCAAAAGAGTAATTAGCCTCAGTAAAGTCTGTGTCAGTACTCTTGGCTATAATTGATGCTGCAGAGAATCAACTCATGGGTGAGGTTTCCTTCCCCGTGTAACTCAACACTGTCGCCAAGAGCAGACCATCAGACAGATTATACCAGAAAACTGAGTCAGTATTTATAGGACTCTATATTCCAAAATTAAACATTTTATAAAGGCATACTACTGACGAATGCAACAAGAATTAAGTTTGCAAGACTGAATGGAACTGATGAGAAAAATGTAATGGTTATTTTGAGAAAGCAACTTTTCCTAATTTTTCACTAACCCTCATTGTGGCTGGCTACATTTCAGCAAATTAGAATGAACATTCTTTGAATGATATGTTGTTCCTACTGATCCCTCAGAATTCAGGAAAAATATTTTCTGGGAAACATTAATATAGCTTATAAACTATAGCAGATTCTATTTCCCAAATCCAGACTGTATTTTCCAACAATATCTCCCCCATCTCATATGTTCTTTGCCAAAGTTACTACGCTACTTCCCCATCAAGAGGTAGAATCTATTCACCTCCCCTTAAATCTGGGCAGACACATGACTGCTTTGACCAACAGAGTATGGCAGCAGTAATGCAACATGAATTCTGAAACTAGGTCATCAAAAGACATCAGCTTCAGCCTGGTTCTCTTGGAGTGTTCACTCTTGGGGAAGATAGTTACCATGTAAGAAGTCCCGTTACCCTGAGATAGCCATGCTAGAGAAGGTACATGTATAGGCACTCTAGTCAATAATCACAGCTGAGTGTAGCTTTCCAGCTATCCTCTGCCATAGCACCAGACCTGTGAGAGAAGCCATCTTGGATCTTCCAGACCAGCCCATCCACCAGCGAAGTATCACTGAGTGACTGCAATAATTCCATGAGAACAAAAGGATTGTCCATCTGAGTTCTGGCAAACTTCCTGACCAGCAGAATTTGTGAGCATCTAAAATGGTTGTGCTTTACCTCAATAAGTTTGGGATGGTTTGTTATGCAGCAATAATAACTGGAACACAAACTAGTAAACTGTTAAAGATGGTGATTGTGTAGAAAATATGACACATATTGGTTGTTCTTATCTGTAAAATTAATCAGAGCAATGGACAAATATTATACAACATGTCTTTATTGAGTTCTTTACTTTACATGGCAATGTAACTATTTGCATTGGCTCAATAAGAATCTATCCTTCTCCCTACCAGGATATAATTAGATAAAACAAATTTGAACTATGACTGTGCCAGAAATGTTTCAGTTAATGGTAAATCTCATGTAATTAGGCATGACAAGCCCACTAGTAAGGAAACAGGATTGCACTCTCATATGTGGAAACAATGCTTCAAAGACCTCCCAGGAAACTATCCTGGGACTTACTCTATGGCTTGTGGAGTCTTAATCTTATAAGTAGTACAGAAAGTCACTTTCTGGAAGGCCAGGAGTATTGACAAATTTGGAGATCCTGGAGTTAGAGGATACCTCTACAGTTACAGGTACTATAGGCAAAAGCAGTAGAGGCAAATTGGATGGGTTGTGGTTCCTGTCCTTGGAATATATGAACTCTAGGGGCAATAAAGATATTTCTCGCATTACAGAAGTGATTTAAAAAAATATGACTCTAGGGACTGTATCAGATGAACTCTCTAATCCTACCATCATCTGGATCTAGTTTTATTAAACATAAAACAAAGAGGTCCTTATGTGTTTACACTAATGCCTCTTCTTGCCCTTATGAAAATAAAACAGGCTAAATATAATAAGATATCACATTAATTGATACTGTTACTGCCTCAGAAAATTTTGGAACAAACTTACTTGGTCAACTCCACATCTTAACTGCACAGATTTGATCATAAGGATTGAAAAGGTGGAATGGACATTTTTTTCTTTTTACCTTACCCTATTCCTCTGTTGACTACAGACCAGTAAGATTTACATTTCTAAAAGTTTTATATTTCAGAAGATGAAGCCATGGAGTTATAGGACCATTCAAAAGCTTTATACCCTGAGGCAAGTTATAAAAAAGAGAAACATCATGGTTTGATTTTTTTTTAAATCAAAGTCAGAAACATGGGGTTTTTAATCAAAGCTGATTAAACTGCACCTGATCAGAATTACCAACTAATGCATATCAATAATATGAATTGTAAATATCACCATCTCTATTTTCTGCAAGCCAAAAGGTTGTTCTGAAAGCTAGTGTCCTTTGTATTATGCTTTATTGCAAATAAAAACTCAGCTCAGCATTCAAAAATTATCTAGAAGGTATTTTTCTTTGACAAATCAAAATTGACAAAAATACCTAATATATGAATCCTGGCTAAGAATGATAATAAAATAAGCTTATTATATGTGTGAGGGCTTTTAGCTTGTCTTAATTAAATGGGTGATGGGTATCCTTACAAGGAACTGTTAATTTCATCAAAGCAGTCAGTCAATCCTGACAAAGCACTTATCCATTGTTGGTGAAACATTTAGTTCCCTGCTAAACTATATATAATCCATTTAAAATTTGTCTGAAGAACTTTGACATTGATGAGTAGGCTACCTCCACATTCAAAAGGAATTACTTCTAAAGGCATGAAAGGCTGAAGTATACATGACAGGAGAGCTGGAAAATTACAGCAGCCATGAAGAGGTCCCCTACTTTTTCTTAGGTGGGAAGTAGTTTTCTCTTCAATCTCCTCCTTTCCTATTTTCTTCTTTCAGTCAGACATGGAATGAATTTAGCCCACTGGAGTGAGTATAAGTGCTGGACTAGAAAAGACAAGTTAGCCTGGTTAAACTAACTAGTGTGACTTCTGTTTCCTGACTGGACTCTAACTGATAAATTAGTATCAAGAGTGGGATCCCAAGAAATAGAACTCAAAGAATTTTTGTACTGGTTTGATTGTGTCCTTAGGCTTAAACATCGTGCCAAGTTCCTTCCCAGTGGGAAACGAGATGCTAGTGATCTGTGGTGCAGTAAGTAGCATCACGATTAATCAAATTAACCCTGGTGGCTGTTGTAAAGAAGTACCTATTAAGGAAGTGTCTTGGGGAACCAAGTGGCTGCTACTAGAGTCTGGCAGACTGTGGTATGGTCTGGCTTCTTCTGAACGCACTGGAACGCTTACAGAATGACAACGATAAGCTCTAGTCATTAAACTTTCGGTTCACATTTACCATGAGAGAACCAGAGAACTTCTGTGGTTACCCTAATAAAAAATTTTATGCCTTATAGTCATAGAGCTTACCTTGCTAACATCAGATTTAAACGTGCCAGTTACAAAATTACAATGTAAGTTGAATTCTACACACTCACTATGTCTCACGTGTGAAAGTAAAAGCACTGAATGAGCAAAAGTGAGACCCTGTGATTTGGGATGAGTGGCCTCTGCTGAAACAGAGAATCTTTAATTCCCTAGCTACTTCTGAGTCTCCCCTGCCAGTGAAAATAGAAATAGCCTGTTCTCCTTCCTGTGTCTGAGGAGATTAGTGTTCCCTGGCTTGGGGATCCTGTAACAGCCTCACTGTAACAGTAAGGGCAGTTTCCTTGCAAGAGAATTCCTTATCTCCTCAAGATCCAATGCAGCTAGGCATGGTGGAACACACCTGTAGTCTCAGCTAGCTACTCGGGAGGCTGAGGCAGGAGGATCCCTGGAGCCCAAGAGTTCAAGACCAGTCCAGGCAATATAGTGAGACTCTGTCTCAAACAAACCAAAGAAACCTCAACTCACATCCCTTACTGCCATCCATAACAGGACTAGATCACAGTACAAAGTCTGATCCATAAACCAATAACTTATACACAAAAATTATCACAAAATTTGCTAATTTGTATGGTTAGAAATCTGGGAATACATGTGGATTCTAAGAGTGTAAGACCAAGGGAAACAGAATATAACACCAGATTGAGCCAAATTTTTTTATATGATTCACTTACCAGAGATTTAGCATAAGGCTAACTAACATTTGCACTCCATGAGCCCACACTTAATGAGACTGCAAGGCCACAACTTGCCTGGCATAACATGAAAGCAGTATCCAAAGGCTTAAGAAAATAGAAATGTTGGAGTGATTTATCAAGTGCAATTTGCACATACACAATCCCTCCACCATTACACTCCCAAAGGGGCCCAGAGGATACGGCCTTCACTGAGGCTCCAGCTTCATTACTGGAGTGCCATTATGGGCGACAGGCCATTATTCTGGTCCCCTTATCACCGTGCCAATCGCAAAACTCACCTTGTTGCCACAAAATAAGAACCTCTTTGTTATTAATATTTTCTCTCTAGCCCTTTGTTTCCTTTGTGGCATTCAATATAGACTGCAGTTATTTACTTGTCTGATTTTCTGTTTTGGTTTTGGGTTTTTTTACCCATTTGTTTTCTCTGTTTCGTCCACTAGAATGTAAATTCCATGAGAGTAGGGACTGCATCAACCTTGTTCACCTTGACAGCCTAGCACAGTACCTGGTACACAGGAATTCAATAAAGATGTGCTAAAGACATAACCAAAGAAATGAAGAATTAATCTGGGCCGGGCGCGGTGGCTCACGCCTGTAATCCTAGCACTCTGGGAGGCCGAGGCGGGTGGATCGCTCAAGGCCAGGAGTTCGAGACCAGCCTGAGCAAGAGTGAGACCCCGTCTCTACTAAAAATAGAAGGAAATTATCTGGCCAACTAAAATATATATAGAAAAAATTAGCTGGGCATGGTGGCACATGCCTGTAGTCCCAGCCACTCGGGAGGCTGAGGCAGTAGGATCGCTTAAGCCCAGGAGTTTGAGGTTGCTGTGAGCTAGGCTGACGCCATGGCACTCACTCTAGCCTGGGCAACAAAGCGAGACTCTGTCTCAAAAAAAAAAAAAAAAAAAAGAATTAATCTGTTTTTGTCAACCATTAAATCCTGGTCCTTCCTTCTCCTGGAATAGATATGTTTGTGAAAACATTATCCTCCCAAAGAGATGATTTACATCTCAGATAAAAACTTATCCTATCTTACATCTCCTCTGCGCATTTCTTCAGCTTAGAACAGACGACATAGTCTGCTGATATCACCTCTTCTACTGAATGTATATTATGCTCAGAAAAACATTTTTCATAATTTTCAACAAGGAAAAAAATATTCCTTTTAATAAAGGTCAATTCAGTGCCTTTACCATCTGTTCCTTCATAAAAATGTTTGAACAGGATCCTGTCTTTCTCCAGAATCACATTTCTGCCAACAGTCACATGTCATAGCATATCACAAGTTAACCAAATTCTCAACTATCATTAAAGTACATCTTCTGACTCATTGAGCAATTTTTGCACAGACTGTAGTACTTGTGGAAAGTGTCATGAGATAGCTTTTCTGGTTTCTGTATCAGGTAGATGGCAGATTCTTTCATATAGCATTTCAAAATTCAACATTCCATTTAATTAAAAGTTTCTGTTGTCTGTCTATGAAGCTTTACTTCTAGCAACTAGTAGTTGCTTTCATTAAGAGCCAATTTCTGCACACACACAAACACATTTTTATTATTTTAAGAGTTATTCTGTACACAACTACAATTAGCTAACAATTAAATAGTCCTAAGATCCAGGCTGTATGTTAAGTTCACCTACTATCTCAGCAAGTACTTTAGGCTCATTAGCAGGATGGCTTAATTCAAATTCACACCTCAGCAAAACTGCAAAATACCGTATGTCCTGGCCTTTCAGGGTTGCATTTATATAGTTGAAACCTTGAATGTTAAAATCCTTAAATGCCAAAGATCCATTATATATCTATATACTCTATGCTCAGCTCTGTAAAGATCTGTGCTCTCAGCAAGGCTAAACAATTTTTTTAAAGATTTAACATACTTATTAATAATATTGGAAATCTTCGATAAAGCTCTGTTCTAGATCTAAAAATGAAGTGTACTTATATGTAATCTGTCCAGTAGGACCAGCTAAATAGTAATGAAAACATGCCTCACAAGGATGTTGGAAGGGTCAAAGAAGATAACACATATGAAGGAATGAACAAATAATAAAGCACTATAGAAATGTTAGTAGTAGATGGTAATGTTAATAATAAAATAGAAGAAAACTTCTCTCATGGGAAAGAATTGGGACAATTTATTAGTTGGCTACTCACAGAAGTTAGTTAAAGGAAGGAGTCATAGACATATAATACATGGTGTAACCATTTTCATTTAAACCATATATAAATGTAAGTCATTCACCAATCCTCTGTGTAGAGTCAAGTCCTTGTCTTTGAGATTGGATCTGGAGACTGGAATTCCATAGTCTTTCCGGCATGCACCACACCCATAATGTATCATTTATGATTGCAGCTTCTGTTCTTATAAAGTGCAGCAAAAACTTCAACATATATCAATCAGTGGAGCAAATTTCTTACTACATTTTATAAGTTTTTCCAATATTTTACATTTGTCTTGTTCACCACTAATTTGACAGCCAATTTCTTCTGAAAGAACTCATTTTACTCACTTTTCCCCAGAACATTCAACTTAGTTTTTATAGAAATAACTCCTCCTCTTATACTAATGATTCATCATTTTACTGAATATTTAATAACAAATGTACCCAGCAAATGTAAGTTTGGAAACAAACACAATTAACTCTTAGTAAGTAAACAATTTGACTTGTGAGGGTTTCATAAGCATCATACCATACCAAGAAGCTTCTCGGTCACAAATAGCATACTGGGGAGGTCAGTCAGTATGTTTTATCAAGGACCTGAACAGCATTGGCTTATCCATTTGGTTAAGTACAAGTCAGTTAAGAGAGTCTTTGCCATATTGTTATGCAAGTCTCAATCACAGCTAAGAAGAAAGCTCAAAATAGTTGCCTTCTCACAAGTATATCTGCTATCTTTTATATTTTTCATCAATCATGTATGTTATACATTTAGAGACACTGACATCAAAATGGTAAAAGAAAAATTCAAGAATATTGAAATGAAGCAACAGAAAAGGAATTCAGATGTTTCAGTAGAACATGATAAAATAATCAGAGAATCTGACTCCTGACAATAAAAACTAAATGAGTCAGTAAGATATTTTAAGCAAATTACAATGGGCCTAAAACAATTTTTAAAAATTGATGATCCATCTTTAAAACGTGCCATGAACAGCATGAACTATAAATAAATGTCAGTGCTAGATAACATTAACGTTGTCAGTGCTTTAAAACATTAAACTCTGATTACCCATATTCCTTTTGTCATCATGAGGTGTTTGACGTTAAAACTTACTTATTTCACTGGAAACCTGATTCAGTTTATCCTGTGATCTGCTGATAAGGACAACCTTCATTCCACGCTTTGCTAACTGAAACAATAAAACATTTGAATCACACTTGTGTATGTCACTTGAAAATATAAATTAGATATATCCCCATTTTAAGAAAACCTGACTACATAATTCAAATTAAAAAAAATAATAAGCCTGAGTGTATGAATAGGCAATCCAAAATGAAGACTTTACCCAAACGGTTATCTTTCTAAATCAAGCTAGTATTTAAAGGTCAAAGGGTTTTCTAAGAAGGGAGACTTTTACTTCTCATTTTGTACCATCTATACTATTTGGCTTTTTTAAATTAAGTGTCTACTACTTCATAATTTAAAAATTGGCTCTAAAAAAATTAGCTTTAAGAAAGTTTTTGTTGCAGACCAGATATATAAAATACAGACCAAAGGACTGACAAAGAAAACCACAGTTAAAATGTTAGGAATTTCTAAAAATATAATTAGTTTTTAAATTTAAATTTGGGTATTATACTTTATGGACAACCAACGCAAACTAAGGTAGGAAATTGAATAAATTAATATTATGCTTCCCCATCACTGCATTACAGAGAACTTAAATCTTCTGTCAGTATCTTTCTGTTAACCACAGTACTTCTTGTGAAAATTATGCCATGGACTAGCCTGGAAATATAACCACCTATGGTAATATTTCTCTTTTTTTTTAGAAAATAGTTCAAAATAATTGACTTTAAAAACTGAGGACTGTCCACACTTACATGATATAAAATAAAATTACACTAAACTTTTCCTAATTTCAACTAACCAGCATAGAAAGTTTAATACCTATTTTGCACAGAAATTTGCTTAAAATATTTTTATTTAAGCAAACATGGTATTTCTGACAAGGTAGAAACAAAGACCATTTATTGTATTATACAACATTATATTTGTGTTTTTAACTTTAAAAATCAAAACTATTCTAAGAAATCATTCCATATTTGTTCTCCTTTTTTTATACCAAAAAGAAAGATCTTGAAAATCACCTACCTCTTCTGCATATGATTTTCCAATTCCATCAGTACTACCTGTGACAACTGAGAAAGGGAAAAAAAAAAGTAATAGTTTATTTTTAAGAACTACAATGAAGAACTGGTCATAGTTAGGACTCACCAATTACATACGAGAGGACGTGTGTAATACTTTCTATATCTTTTCAGAGTGACAGTTACCACTGTGTGTTTATGTGTGTGTGTGTGTGTGTGTGTAATTCCACTGCACTGTACCACTTAAGTACATACTTACTGTGTATTTAATACCTTAAAATACTCATTTTTAAAATTAAGGGTAGAAAAAAGTAATTGAATAAGATTTAATTCTTCTGTGAGAAACCATATTTCTTTTATAACCTCAAAAAGTTTATGTGGCAGAAATATTTGAAAATTATAATGGGTCAGATTATACACCATGGTATCTTACCTCTGGAATACGGGAATCATGTTTGTTATAAGTTCAGAGCATAGGTGCCTGCTTCAAAAGATGAGAGACACCCCCTCCCCCCAATTCTCTAAATATGAGTTTTCCAAGCCATTTACAGATTATAAAAAACAAGCTATGGGTAAAATGGGATTTTCTTATATTTTTCCTAGAACCACTTCTTTCGAATTATAAAAGAAGGTCTCTAATTTTTCTATTCAGAAATATGGCAAACACATCCATATTCTTTTTAGCCATATCTTTCATAATCTCATAGACTTTCACCATGTTCTTGCTCAGCTGTCATCCTTACAGAATTTTTTAAAACTTTAGATTAAAAAAAAAAAATCAAAAATATCCAGAACAGTATGACAAACACCCATGTACTATGGCCCAAGCTTCACCAATGATCAATCTGAGGTTAATCTTGCTTCATCTATACCCTCACCTGCTTCCTCTCATATTATTTTGAAGTGAATTCTGAACATCACATCACTTCATCCATAAATATCTCAGTAAGTATCTGCCATTAAAAATAACCACAATATCATTATCATATTCCTGAAATTATAAATAACAATTTCTTGAAAATAAATATCTAATCACTATAAATTTTCCCAAATGTTTCCAAAACTTTTAACAGTTTGTTCTAACCAGGATTTAATAGGTTCTATACCAAAACTGGTTAAGATGTCTATTGAATGTTTTAATCTGTAGGGTCTATTTACCCACCTAACTACCTACCCATTTCTCTCTTCCCCACCCCTAATTTATTTGTTGAAGATATTAGGTCATAGCTTTGTGTTTTCTCAGCCTGGCATTTACTGAATGCATTCCCCTGATATCATTTATCATGTTCCTCTGTCCTGTAGTAGTGGATATAGATGCTTGATCAAAGACAGGTTTGATTTTTTTGGTAAGAGTACTTTATAAGTGATATTGCATATTTAGAAGAGGAAGTACATGTCTGGTTATCTTTATTATATTAGCAGCCACTGATGATAGCTACTGAGATTCATTATTTCATTAGGGGCTACAAAATGGTGGTATTTGAATTCAATCATTTATCTTAGTTTATTAGCTAAAATATTTCCATAGAGAAATTACTCCTTGTTAGTTGGCTACCATGATATATAGCTTGCATAGGAACAAAAGATAACTGTGATTTTTTTAAAGCTTTATTTATCAGTTTTCAGAATAAATTGGTTCCCTGGCATCTTCCAAAGGTAATCCATGTGTTTTATCATTACGATTTTATTTATAAGAAACATTATTTACTCATAGATTTAAATGATTGTGTAGAACCTAGCTACATGAAATTGAGCACCATATGAAAGTTCCTCCAACCTCATAATCAATTCGATTGTGCTTTTCTGTAACTTTTCGTCTCCTGGTTTTAGAGTCATGGGAATCCAATTTTATACCATATTCTAGTTAACTGATTTACTAATGTTTCACAGGCGAAGGATAAACATATTCTAATTGTATTCAATTTCCTCCTCTTCTTTCTCTCTGTGGTAAACTTTTCTCCTCTCTCCAAGGTCCCAGAACCTCAGCGCCTACGTTCTTCTGTCAAAGCCTTGTTGAGCAAACAAAAGAAAACTTTCTCTTTTCTAAACTCCCACAGCACTTTAAACATCTTTATGTCTTATGACACTTTACCACTCTGTATTTTAAATAGTATTTCTTTATGTCTACACATCTTAATAATTCTATCAGATTCTAGGTTCCTTGCTACGTGTGACATACACAAGGCAGCTGCTCAGCAGACATTTGCTGAGTCCCTGGATGATGCTCAAGATTTAATTGGTCTTACAAACTGTAAAACACACAGGACTTAGACTGCTTTCCTGAGAAGCCAGTTTCTCAAAGGTCTTCACTTTACAAATACCGTATCTTATACTTTCCTGCACTAACACCTATTACCCACTGACCTATCTATTTACAAAGCCTCTTGTACCTAGATTATTCTGTTTAAGCCTACAACGATGGAGAAAGCAAACCACATACAGTCATGAGCTGCATAATGAACGACGTTCAGTGAACATTCTATAAAATTACCAACCAGTCAAAAGTTTCAAGTTAAAGGAGATGAAAGAGATGTGACAACTAAATGAAACACATGATTCTGGATTGGATCCTGGTCAAGAAAACTTTTGGGGAGGGGAAAGGTAGGGGAGCAGGGGGACAGGATCTCTCTCTGTTGCCCAGGCTGGAGTACAGTGGCATGATCATAGCTCACTGCAGCTCTGAGCTCCTGGGCTCAAGTGATCCTCCTGACTCAGCCTCCTGAGTAGTTGGGACTACAAGCACGCACCACCTCGCCCAGCTAATTTTGACTATTTTTTGTAGAGATAGGATATCACTATGCTACCCAGACTGGTCTTAAACTCCTGGCCTCAAGCAATCCTCCCACCTTGGCCTCCTGAGTAGCTGGGATTACAGGCATGAGTCACCACTCCCAGTTTATCTTTTATACCATATTTTTACTGTACCTTTTCTATGTTTAGATACAACCATACTTAACCACTTTCTTACAATTGCCCTCAGTATTCTGTACAGTAATGTGCTGTACAGGTTTGTAGCCTAGAAGCAATAAGCTATATCATATAGCCCAGGTGTGTACTAGGCTGTACCATCTAGGTTTGTACACTCTATGATGTTCACACAAGGAAATCGCCTAACGACGCATGTCTCAGAATGTATCCCAGTTGTTAAGTGATGCATGACTATATACAGTTACAGCAATGAACTGATGGCAATATCAGATTGCTCAGATTAGGGGCTTAAAATCTCTTAAGAATATGCTCAAGAATTAAACTATAATAAAGTCACTCAATATTCTGCATCTAGAATTTTTGGCTGAAATATATTTCAAAAGAATACAGACAACTGTTGTATGTGCATATCTACTTTTACAATTGCCAACCCCAGACTGACCTATAAACCAGCATACCATAATTTCAAACTAAAACAGTCCTAGCAAGCCCAGAATATGCCAGGTCTAGAGGTTCTGAAATCTGCCTAGTGGATATCAAGTCTTCCTTTTCCAGATTCTCCAGTTTTTGGAGTTTGTAGTGGATACAGTTAAGTACACCAGCCAGATCCTACCTTCCAGCACAGAGGTACGCATTCATTCCTCTCATCAGGAGCGTTACCTGCTGTCAGCTCACAACCGAGTCTTTCTCAGTAACTGCCCTCAGCCAAAGAGAGCTTGCCTTGCTGCCCTGGGCAGTACATGCCTAATGACTAGTCAACACTCAGGGACAAAGGTCAGGTCCCTTACCTCACTTGGGCGTCTCTGAAGGGCCATCCTAGGTTCAGAGTTTCCAGTGGTATCAGCTATGCTTTGCTGTAGCTACGTCACAGTTCAACTTCTCCCTCTGCTCGACTCTGCTTCTTTCGTTTCCTCACAAGTGTTATTCCTAAAAGTATTCTTCAATACAGCTCACACACACACCTCAACATCCAACTCTGTTTCCTGATCAACTTGACTTCTGATAGAGGTGAATTACTGAGAACCTGCAGTCAAGCTCCCTTCTTTTTAAAATTGATCTTATTTATACCAAAGTCATACATGCACATAGTTTGAAAAATTAGTTATAAAAGGTTTAAACTGAAAAACAGCACTACCTTACCTCATCCTTCTGTGCCCTCCTATCCCATCCCCCAAAACTACTTTTATTTCTTTTAGTTGCTTTTTCCTCGTGTTTACATACATGTTCTAAATCCTTTGTTTACACTATTATCTCTTGATTGGTCAACTTTTATACTACTTGTTGAATTATTGTATTTATAGTTGATGATAGCGCCCCTCCCCTTTCAATGTCCCTGTCCTTTGACTGAAGTTATATCACAACGTTCTGTCATTAGTCAGTGTTTACATTATTGTAATACTACAACTCAGTGCTGATGTTCACCACCCAGAGTTAGTGAAGATCCCACAGGGAATGGGCATAGTCCCCAACAAGACTGCCCTTACTTCAGATGCCATCCACAAGTTCAGAGGTCCACCAGGCCACTCACTCTTCTGACCAACTGGCTACAAATTTGAGGGTTTACACAACACTCTCAGGTTTGATAATTCACCAGAACAACTCACAGAACTCAGGATAACTTATGGTCTTATTATAGACGCTGGAAATCAGGACCAACCAAATGAAGAGACACATAAGGCAAGGTATGGGAGGATCCCAAATGCAGAGCTTCCAAGCCCTCTCCCCATGGAATCAGAGCAAGTCACCTTCCCAGCACATCAATGTCTTAACCAACAGGGAAGCTCCACTGAGCTTACTAGGTTTCATTACAAAGGCATTATTGATTGAATCATTGGCCACATGATTGAACTCAATCTCTAGCCACCCTTCCCTTCCCAGCTATTGGAAGATTGGGCTGATATCATGTGGCTCAAAGCCCCAACCCTCAAACCTCATGGTTAGTCTTTCTGGCATGACCAGCCTCCATTTTGAAGCTGTCTAGGGTCCCACCATGAGTCATCTCATTAGCAAAAACAATGAAGGCCCACCATGAATAACAAAGACACCTCTATCACTCAAGAATTTTCAAGGAAAGGACAGGTATGGTGGCTTGGCACACACCTGTATTCCCAGCTCCTCAGGGGGCTGAGGCAGGAGGATTGCTTGAGCCCGAGTTCAAGGTTATAGTCGACTATGATCCTGTCACTGCATCCAGCCTGGGCGACAGAGTAATACCCTCTCTCAAAAAAAAAAGAAAGAAATCCCAAGGATTTATAGTCTCCCTCCCAGGAACCAGGGACAAAGGCCAGTAAAATTCTTTATTATAAAATAATTATTGTGGTTAGACAAATATACAGCTTACCCTTGAACAACATGGAGGTTAGGGACACCAACCCCACACATAGTCAAAAGTCCACATATATCCTTCGACTCCCCCAAAATTTAAGTACCAATAGCCTACTGTTGACTGCAAGCCTTACAGATAACATAAGTCAATTAACACATTTTGTGTGTTATATGTATTATATATTGCATTCTTACAATAAACCTAGAGAAAAGAAAATGATATTAAGAAAATCATAAGGAAGAGAAAATATATTTACTACTCATTAAGTGGAAGTATATCATCGTAAAGGTGTTCATCCAGAAAATCCACATATAAGTGGACTCGGGAAGTGAAACCTATGTTGTTCAAGGGTCAACTGTACAGAGAGTTACCTATACTCCAAGTCCAGTTTCTCTTACTACTAATATCTTACATTACGGTGGTACATTGTAACAATTCATGGATCAATATTGATATAATTAACTAAAGTGCGTATCTTATTCAGATTTCCTTATTCAATACTGAATGTCTTTTTTTAAATCTAGGATCCCAACCAGTATATCATATTACATTTGGTCATCAGATCTCCTTATGTGATGATAGTACAAGAGACGACATTTTTAAATTTTGCATTTTTTTTTAAAGTCTATGTTCTAACGTCACACATAATAGTTTAACTGGGTATAGAATTCTAAGCAGGAAATCATTTTTAATAAAAAATTTTAGACAACTCTCCATTGTCTTCTAGCATAAGTTTGTTTAAAAAGTGTTTCACTATTCTGATTTTGGACCATTTGTATGTGGCCTGCTTTTTCGTCCCTGGGGCTTTTAGGATAATTAATCTTTAGGACTCTGTCATGATAATATATCTTGGAGTAATCTTTCAATTTATTGGTGCTAGGCATTGATGGGCCTTAAAATTCATGACCTTCAATTCTAGGAATTTTCCTATGTTAATTCTTTGATTTTATGTTCCCCATACTTTCCTCTTTCTAGAATTCCTATTAATCAGCATGTGGACTTAACAATTTCCCTATTAATCTTAGTTTTCTTTTTGTTCTACTTTCTGTAAATTTCTTCACCTGTATCTTCTAAGCGATTTACTTTTTAAATTTAGGTTGTCAATTTTTTAATTTTGAAGAACTCTTTCATATTTTGATTGCTGTTTCACATGCTCCCTTTTTTCCCTCTCTCTTAACAGTATCATATCCTTATTACAGATCCATTATCTTCTCTTATCTCTGAGGACATTAATAATATCATTTACATATTTACATTTTCCTCCACTTCTTAGATTCTCTTTCCTCTAAGTTTTTTCTTGATTGTTTTGGTCTGTCTCATCTTGGAGGCATTAAAATGTCGAATAGAGTGCATAGATGTGGTGATTATATTGTGGTCCATACTACAGGGCAATCAATAGGCAAACCAACTTTTTTATCAGGAAATCCACAAAAGTCAGTATCTGTCTTCTCTGGGGCCCTTCACTGTCTCTTAAAAAGTGTTCCCTGATTTCCAGTCTTCTGGCTGCTGGCCAGTTGGGCAGCCATTAGTTTGCAGACATTTCACTCATGCCCTGTTCTCAGACAGGTAGTCGTACCTCTGCCTTCTTCTCCCAACCCCCCTGAGTCTTAAACACATCTGGCTCTGTGCCCTGCCCCACTTCTGTCTTCTCATGGGGCAGATACTTCCAATTCTTGTGTTGTTCCAAGGTCCCAGGGACAAACTTGCTTATTTCCCAATGGCGGCCCCTCTATGAGCACTCGGGTGTCTGCTCTGTGAAGTCACTTACCACCGCTCTGCTTTCTGTTGCTGTGACTGTAGATGAGGGATGACAGAAGCTCCCTAGTTGCATCAAAATGGAGCTTTCTGTTTCTCATTCTTCATTAATAATTTTTAGAGAGGATTTCCAAAAAAGGCCAGAAGTATTTTTACTTTGTCATTTTTTAAAACTAGAAGGTCTCCAGGTTCCTCTTAAATATATTATACTAAAGTAGACTAACTTTAGTTGAGAATGAGGTACTAAATACACTTCTCAAAAAGATTTCACTTTATGCTCCCAGCAAGAACATTTTTTCCTATCTCTTTTGAGCAACTATCAAATTTAAATCAAACTAATAGTCTTTAGAAACTATTATGTGCGTGACAATGGAGAATACAATGATGTATAAGATCCACTCTGGATATTAGATATTCTACAAATCACCCATTTCATGGTTAGGACTTTAAATATTCAGCAGAAACAATATGACTTTAAATTGTACAAACATTAAAAACTTACCCTCTGAGATTTTTAGATAGATAAAATTATTACTTTTTCATTTTCTAATAGTCTCAAAACTAAATCCAACATTGCACAGTTTCATGTAAGTCAAATATTGCCTTTCAAGTAAAATTTTTCTGAGAAAATAGAAGTATAAAAATCAGTTATGGACACAAAAAAATAAAAAATAAAATGGGAAACTCAGAGCCTCTCTTAGCCATTTCTATGGCACCACTGTAGTTCTATAATAATCAGCATTAAACAAAATGGCCAGGTAATGGGGACCAAATATCACTTCCCCAGCAAAGGAAATGACAAATCCCTTAGTTCTCCAAGACACAGGGTATATAATGTATTTGCAATAATGTACAAACATAACCAAGTTATCTGTCAAACCTCAGTCCATTATAAAAGAAAAATTTTACTCAATGAATGTGGAAAAATGTAAATTTATCTATTTAAGACGGGGGGGGGGGGGAATTGACCTGCTTTTGCTTTTAAAAATATTTTCTTTGTTTTAAAGCTACATATCTTCCAACAGTAGTAGCAGAGATAGCAGCTGTAGTTGGATAGAAAACCTCTCAATCAATTTCAATAATTTTTTATTCTTATAAAATAATAGTATGACTCCTACTATTAAAATGATACTGTATTATCTGGGGAGTTAATTCTTCATCCTTAATTTCAGAAAGCTAACCAAAGCATACCATTTTAAATCAAAAGTCTGTTGGTAGTTGCTTTTGGGGGATTAGAGAAACACAGGAAAGAGACTTTTTTTTCTTTTTACTCTTTTGCATTTTTTCTAACCATGTATATGGACTGCATTTCCAAAAAGAATTCCTTTCCTACTACAAATAGAAAGATAGTGTAAACTGAGCCAGTAAACTCTTCATCTACTCCAGTTTCCCCAAAATCAGGGTAGCATCATGTAAATCAGTGCTTCCCGAGGTCATTTCATAATTTCTTAAAACTGACCTTTTCTTCTTAAATAAAATTTAATAGAAAACTTATTTACATAATTACTACTTAATTACTTGATTCTTATACAGGACCACTAGTTTCAATTAATATATACTATTAGTATAGACAAAAACATACATAATATTAAAATTTAAAAATATTCATCAGTGTAGAACCTAAGATCATCTCTTGGTTTATCTTTGGGAAACAATGATCTAAACACTCCCACCCTAATATTCCAACTTTCAATGAATACCAAATGAAACAAATATCAGCTTCCAAATCATCCAAATTAGATGTACTGCTTGTTTTCGTGGTTTCTTAAAATGAAAAATCTAAGCATTCACAGCAACACTGAAATGATAAGATGCAATGTGTAAAAACTATCCTAGGAACCCCATCCTTCACGTGTTAAATGGATGTTTGGGCCAAAGCTTGCTAGTTGCCTTCCTTAATATCCATTCTCCCTTCCCCCTTTGTAAGAGAGTGCTGACTTTTAGCCCAGCACACTGTGGCCTGGAATACAGACTATTTTCTAACCACCCTAGCAGCTAGGTATGGCCATATGAGTAAATTCTGGGAATAAGACGCACACGGGGTTGTGAGGGACTTTGAGACAGGATGCTTAAGGGAAGTTGACTCAGCAGAGAGAGGTGCCCCCTTTTGCCCTTCATCTGGCCAATTCAAAAGTGATCGCTGTAGCTGCAGCAGTTCTTGAACCATGAAGTAACCTTGAAGGTAGAAGCCATGAGCTAGAATGATGGAACAGAATCATAGGAATCAAGGTCTCTAATGACACCACTGAATTACCATGCCATTTTTTAAACCAATCATTTCTTTTTTTATTTTTTACTGCTTAGCATAAAGAATCAAACATATATAAAAGTTCTAGTCTTTAAAGTGAGTGGAAAAAAAAACTTCTTACTAAAGTCACTATATATAGGCCCAGAAAAGCAAGAATAAACTATCAGCAAATTGAGAAAACAAAATATTTAGTATTCACATCATTATAAGAATAGTTGCTCAAGGTACTTCATTGATAATATCTAGTTAATTCTTACAACTACCACCCCAATCTAAGCTATCATCCCAAGGACTTCTGAAAGGAATCTTTCAGTCCCTCTTCACTCAATTCATGCTATTCACAGTCAATTATCTTTCTCAAACACCATTTTTATGATCTCATTCCTTTGCCAAGAAGTGATATTTCCCTATTGCCAATTACATAAAACCAGAAACACAAATCTATTCACTTCGTCCCACTGCCACCACCTGCAGCTACCATCATTCATATCCTGTAAGAACTACCTATAACAGCCTTCTAATGCATTTGCCGGATCCCATTCTTACTCCTTTCCTATTCATTTTCTATACTTTGGCAAAATGATCAAAGTACAAATCTAAACATCCCTTCCCTGCCTAAAACCTGTTAATGGCCTCCCACTCCCCTTACTCTTTACAAGGTCTTCCATCAGCTGACCTAACCTCCCACCACTTTCCTCCTTCTACTTAAGCATGCCCAACAGTTGTGCTGAAATTTTTCCATTCCTCCAAGGTAACATGCTTTCTCTTCACAAATGTTGTTCCCTAGACTCCCAATATACACTCTGCTATGGTTTGAATGTGTCCCTCCCAAAAGTCCCTTCCAGGTGTTGAAACTTAATGGCCAAAGTGATATTAATATTAAGAGGTGGGGACTTTAAGAGGTGATTAGGCCATGAGGGCTCCTCCCTCGTGAATGGGATTAAGGCCCTTATAAAAGAGTCCTTGTGAAGCATTCCTTCAGCCTTCTTGCCTTTCTGCCTTCCATCATCAGGACACGGCATTCCAAGGATCAAGTGCCATCTTAGAAACAGAGAGTATTGCTCACTATGTAACAGAACCTCCCAGCGCCTTGATCTTGGACTTCTTGGCATCCGAAAACATAAGAAAATTAATTTCTGTCCTTTGTGTATTTTGTTATAGCAGCAGAAATGGACACACTCCTACTTGTGTTTCTCTACCGTCCTTGACGTTTTCACTTGAACATCTTCTCTCCTGCTAAGCCTTCCTCCTTGACCTCTAGACTAATTTAGGGCCTCATAATTCTCTGCCCCCACAGTACTCTGTACATGCCCTTAGTGACATTCATCACACAGGTTTTCAAAGGGCAGAGTCTATCTGGGTTACCACAGTCTAACTGCTAGCACAGTGCCTGGCAAAAAGCAGACGATTAATGAGGTTTTGCTGGATGAATGGATGAGTAAATGAATGAAAGGAGATTATGAATGGAAGACTAACCTCTTACGACACTATCCTGCTTTTCCACATGGTATTTAGAAATACTGTATAACCCCATACACTCTTCAGCCCCCTCTCGACATCAAAAATCAGTGCTCTATAATAAGATTTAAGAAATTCAAAAGAAGTTTAACTTTGTTTATGATGAACCTGTAGATTTACACTTTCAAAGGATTGCAAGAATGTCCTTGAAAAGGTATGATTTTCAATGCCAGAGAGAACCACTTCACTCATAATGTGCCAGGGGGAATATGAAGTGAACTCTAGTCCAAAACAAGATCAGGCAAAGAGGAAATTAACCACTTTGGTGTAGTAAAGCATGCTAAATGACTAAAGTAGTGACAGTTCACTATTCTTGTCACTAAGATTTACTTCTTCAATTAACACTGGGTGTCCTCGGATTCCATTTTGCTATGGAGTAAGTGAATAAGTTAAGGTAGCCGTTAACAATACACAGAAATAAGCTACAGGTATCACCCATAACCCAGCAGGTTGGGGGAGTACATATGACCATCATGGGTGGAATTGAAGTAGAGGAAGAAAAAAAGGGAAGAGGGAAAAAAGGAGACTAAAAAAGGCTTATGTCTTCATATATAAATATAACACCAGAACCCAAATTTACAAGCTTTTGAGAAGACAGAAACTGACAACTATAAAGAATATCCCAACTTGGCATCCAGAAGTGTCTAGCTTGTTACAGATTATATAAAATACTGGCAACTGACCAGGGCTCCACTTCCAGATTTTATACAGTCAACAAAAATACTTTAGTTTGTGTAGGTTAAAAATATTCTACTCTTTTTGTCCTCAACTTGCTAGGAACAGATATTTTTAGTAAGAACCCAATCAACCTTATCAAAATCAAACATCAAAAATAGACTAGAGGAACACTGGAACCAAACACACTATTTTTAGCTCCTCTGTCTATTCCCTGCCACTACCCACCAAATTCTGACTGCAGAGCCCATGCATAAGAGCTTAGTTATTCCAGGCAGGTTCCTTCTCGCGACCCTTTTTCTGAATGCAGAAAACACTTGATTGATTAAAGATTAATACTGCCGCAAACCATGACAGCTGCCTTTCCTCTGAGTGCTTGGGATGGGGTGGGGGTGGTGGGGAATAGAAAACGACAGAGAGCTTGCATCAGTATTCCTCTTGGGGATCTATTACATGGAAAGAAAATTGCTATTTCAATTCCCTTTTGTTGCTAAAAATAGCAGTCTCAATTGATTCAAGCAAACAGTGTAGGGGCTTAACAGTGCTGAATTTAGAAACCACTGAAGTCCCTGAGAGCAAATGCTAACGTAGTCTTAACATATGCCAGCTCATATTTAACAAAGAACAAAGAAGAGAAGCGGTGCAGGGTGCAAGTTAATAAAACAGCAGCAACTTCCTACATTTTTATTAAAGACAAACAATGAAAGTGATGCAAAATAAGAAAAGACAACTATAACTTATTCTACTAATCATATTTTAATAAAAAATAATTTTACATAAAAATAGAAGTTTATGCATAAATCCAGATATTGTGGGCATTTTCGCATATGGTTCAGGGAAGTATACATCTTTTTTCAAGGACAATAGATTACTACAGAAAAAAAATGCCCAGTTTATAAATGTCCTGTCCCAATATAGAGTCCCCTTTATCCCACTCAGTCTTTTCAGGTTCCCCACTGAGCAGCCCTCTCCCCTAAACTTCACTTCCTTTTCTTGACCCAATCGGATACTGTAAACAGTTATACTTACCACTTAAAAAACTAATAAACAAAACCTAAACCAAAACAAAACAAAATTCAAAGCACCTATAGGTTCAGAACAGAGAAATGCTAAGAAACTGTGAAAAGCAGGATATAAAGGCAGCTACTGCCCTGGGCCAACTTCCAGGCAAGGCTCTGTGATTTCTTCTGGTGGCACCATTACCCAAAAATATCCTTTGCCTGAATTTGTCACTTCACTTAGTTAACTGAAAGCCTTTCCAAATAATGATTCATTTCGGTTAATGCCACATCTTCTTTAAAAATGCAAACCCTTGTATAAGAATTAAAAGGATATCAATCCTTATGCCTCAGTGTGATTTAGTTGATTCAAACTACTTTGTGGCTTCCTTTGGGAATACCCAAAATGTGAAGGTAACATGGAAGGGGCCTCATGAGAGAAGGAATTCTGACTGGGGACAAAGAAGTTACTACTTTTTAATTGCATGGCCTAGTAAGGGACCCTAATGGAAAGATGTGGGCTTTTGCTATTCTACCACAAAAACAGTATGAGGAATGGTTAAGAACACAGGTACTAAATATTAGACCAGCAAGGTTGAAGTCTAGATTCAGATCCCAACTTTGCCACCTATCAAAGGCTAGTTAACCTCAATCGTCTCGGTTTCTTTATTTGTAAAGTGAATATAATACTATCTGTCCCAGACAGTCATTGTAAAGATTCAATAAAATAATGTTAATAATAGTACCCACCATACAGGACTGTTTGAGAATTAAACAGAACAATGTATTTAGCCTGAGACCTAGCACAGAGCAAATTCTCAATAAATGTTAGCAATTAGACCCTGTACTAGAAAGTAGAAGGGATATAGAAAAGAAGATAAAAAGCTACTAAGGTTAGATAGGACACCAAAAGCACAGCAACAAAAGAAAAAATAAGTAAGCTGAACTTCAACAAATCTAAAATTTTTTGTACATCAAAGGACACTATCAAGAAAGTGAGGCCGGGCGCGGTGGCTCACGCCTGTAATCCTAGCACTCTGGGAGGCCGAGGCGGGTGGATCGCTCAAGGTCAGGAGTTCGAGACCAGCCTGAGCAAGAGCGAGACCCCGTCTCTACTAAAAATAGAAAGAAACTATATGGACAACTAAAATATATATAGAAAAAATTAGCCGGGCATGGTGGCGCATGCCTGTAGTCCCAGCTACTCGGGAGGCTGAGGCAGTAGGATCGCTTGAGCCCAGGAGTTTGAGGTTGCTGTGAGCTAGGCTGACGCCATGGCACTCACTCTAGCCCGGGCAACAAAGTGAGACTCTGTCTCAAAAAAAAAAAAAAGAAAGTGAAAAGATAACCCATAGAATGAGAGACAGTATTTCCAAATCATATATCTAATAATGGTCTAGTATCTAAAATATATAAGCAACTCCTACAACTCAACTAACAAAGACAACTCAATTTTAAAATGGGCAAAGGACTTGAATAGACAGTTACCCAAAGAGGATACACAAAAATCAACAAGCACATGAAAAAACGCTCAACATCATTAGGGAAATGCAAATCAAAACTACAATGACACACTAGGCTGGCCATCATTTTTTAAAATGGAAAATAAGAAGTGTTGGTGAGAATATGGGGAAAGTAGAGCCCTCATACATCGCTGGTGGGATGTAAAATGGTACAGCCACTGAGGAAAACAATTTGGTGGTTCCTCAAAAAGATAAACAGAATCACCACATAACTGGCAATTCCACTCCTAGGAATATACCCAAAAGAACTGAAAAGCAGTTTTCAAACAGAAACTTGTACATGAATATTCCTAGCAGTGTTACTGACAATAGCCAAAAAGTGGAAACAACTCAAATGTTCATCAGTTGATGAATGTATAAACAAAAAGTGGTATACCCCTACAATGTAGTATTATTTAGCCATAAAAAGGAATGAAGTACTGATACATGTTACAATGTGAATGCACCTTATGTATTAACATCATGCTAAGTGAAAGAAGCCAAACACAAAAGGTCAAACACTGTATGATTCCATTTACATAAAACATCTAGAATAGGTAAATCCATAGAGAAAGAAAGCAGATTAGTAGTTGTCAGGGGGTGGGGGAGGAAGGATAGGGAATGACTACTTAATGGGTATGGTGTTTTCTTTTGGGGTTGATGGGTTTGATGGTTGCACAACATTGTAAATGTACTAAATCCTACTGAATTGTACAGTTTGAAGTGGTTAATGTTTAATATTATGTAATGAGAATTTCACCTCAATTTTTTAAAAAATCCCTTTTAAAAAAGGTTACTAAAGATTAGCTTTTACCAATGCCTAGACCAAGAAAGGAACAGAAATTGCTATTTCTCTTGGTGCATTGTTCCTTGAATGCAGGAAGTAAAGCTCTAATCAATATATCATCCAATTTACATTACAGAATACAGAGGAACCTAAGTATGGATTGTTCCCATGGATAGAGCAGCCTTCTTACATATATCTAGATTTCCTGAGTACCGAACAGGTGCCAAACATGGTAGCAGACACTTTACAGATACCATCTGTTTAACTGTCCCAACACTCTACAAGGTACAATCAGTAGCTGCCCAAACAACTCTATGAGGGTTGTAGATAATAAGACCTGATTATAGTATCTAATTTTACAGATGAAGAAACAATCTCAGGTTAAATGACTTGCCAATTGTCACATCATCCTAAATCTAATCACCAGAACATAAACAAACTACACAATAGAGTATTGCCTTCACATTTAGCAATGATGCACTGTGCGTACGCAAATACTCCAAAGTGTACCTTCCTCATTAATCTGATAATGCGGAATCCAGCTTTATTTTGCATTATTCCTTAACCAGCCTCTTAACTCTGGCCAAACAGTCTTGTGTTTCCCAAATATAACGTGCCCAGCAATCAGCTCCATGTCGTGCCCAAGTCACTCCTCACTACTGAGAATGACATTTTGCTTTATCCCCCATTCCCATCCCCCAACTAACATTTTAATAACTTGAACTTCTAGGCTTTATAGATCACAACAATCATTAAATTTGGCTGGTTATTTGGCTTCTAGCATGTCAAAGTCTTGAGTAATCTTCCTATCAGTAGAGGCTAAATAACATACACAAGTTAAAAATAATTGGAAGCAAACAAATAGGACCAAAGTTCCCTGACTTTTCATCTGGTTCTTAGTCCTAATGATTAATTAAGTCATGAAATATAGCAAGGAAAAAAAATGAGATGATAATATAGTTGTGAGACTCTTATCTCTGATAAGTTATAATATATATAATCCTTGCTTTATTTTCTTCTTAATGTGGAGTGGCTAACTTTTAAATGACAATTGTCCATTCTATGCAACTGTTTAATGTTCAACATAAACCCTAACATTCCCTCTACTCCTATGTAAGAAATTTACACCCAGTTAATGCCTACAGGCTTTAAGTTACTTCCACAAGTCCAAATTGGAACAATATTATAGCTCAAAATACTACTAGCTTTTGACATATCTCATGATCATATACATTTAACTGGTAGAGTAATAACTAAGTTAAACATTTCCTTAGCTTATAAACAGTATGCAAACACACCAGTAGGACAATAGTGCCTTGAAATAAGTACCCTTGAAATACTATATACAACTTAGGTCTGATAAAAGTAAAAGAGATGTAATGAGATCTACCTGGTAATTCCACTAATTAACTTCTTTTTAGTGATCTGAATTTATATACACCAAGGTAGATAAAAATATAGGGAGGGTATTTGGGTTATTTCAACCTCATTTATCCAGTTTGAGATTTTAATAATATTCTTCAGATAAGAAGTGGGTGAAATCTCCAAAAACAAAAAGACGCTGGATTTTATTTACTGTGTCCCTCCTAAGAAGCTATTCTCCTTTAAGCCACCAGGCTTATCACAATTACTACAATAAAATCCTATTTTGAGCCAGAGTCTCCCAGTGAAGGGAGGATCTGTTTAAGGATTACATCTTGTTTAAGGATTAAATACTGCATTAAAAGCATGTATTTAAACATATTGATGGTGCAGCTTGGGCCTCCCCCTACCCCTAGGTATTTTACACCTAGGGGAAATCAAGTCAATCTACTTGTCATGCCTAACTCAGTCCTCGTCAAGAACTTCAAAACAGCTTCCCCCAAAAGATAGTTTGATAAACAATTTACTATATATTTAATATATCTTGAAACTAAAATAAATAATGGTAGTATCAACAAAAAATTTGAGGAAGTAAAGGAGGAATACCCATGTATTCTTGCCTAAATTCTTTTTCTCATCCCTAAGGAGCCAAAACCATGGAAGCTCAACACAATTCTTTCTTGTTATAGAACATCTGTATGGATCCTCTTTCTGCTTTTTAGGAAAATCCAAGACTGCCAATGAAATTATGCTAAGCAACTTACAACTAACACACTTTTCAGAATAAACACCCAATGAAATTCACTTCCAACTGAATCTTTTTAAAGAAGTTTCCTGTAATCCAACACAATTTTCCTCAGTTACAGGGATTATACTCTTACACAAAACAGTGTGAGTTGACCAGCAGTCAGAAAACCTATGTTCTAGTCCTGGTGCTGCTAGCTAAATGAACCTGGACCAGTGGTTAACATTTCTGAGCCTTACTTTCAGCATCTTTAAAATGTAGTCACAAACTAAATGAACAGCCAAGACCCTATGATTCCATGACTATGATGAGTATAAAATCATAGTAATGATTTATCTTTAAGTCTTTTAATTTCTCTAAAAATAAATCCACAAGTTTTAGAAACAGTATAAGTGAAGTCATAGCTGTGATTTAAAATAATAATTTAAAAAAACCCTACAGCTAGCTCTTCTTCAAAAATTCAAGACAGAAAGAACATGGGTAACTGAATTTAAAAAATAACTTTTAATTATTTTCAACTTCTCTCCCATAGACCTTTAACAAGAAAAGAAAACTTGAGGCTAGTTTCTCCTATGAGTCTTTAGGCAGAAGTACTAAAGACAGTGAAATAATTTTCTGCTTGTCATTTGAAATTTGTCTTATTCAAATTCATAGATAAGCTACTCTCCTAGATGCAGTGGCTGGGTAGCAAGTACAGCTGACTGGGAGCATTATGGAATCAAAGGACGCTACCTCCCTTCTAGAAGCTACCTCTCACAAATAGAACCTCTAATAAAAGGCTGATCTAAAATGTCATCTTATCTACTTTTCAGTGATTTCATTTATTTACTTACACTTCTCTTTATTTTACAAAGGCATGGTAGAAACTTAGTGATCTATAAGGAAAGTTTCAAATGTAAATTATTTAACAAAGTTTCACTATCTGGACTAGAGCTCAAAGAGAGAAATTATCAAGTCCTTTGATGCCTGAAGTTGTAGCTGTACTGTTGACTGACTACTCACCTACCTTGCAGGTATGTTAAAAAAATTAAAAATATCAGCTATTTAAAGTTTTGAATACATTTTCAATTCCTCACAAGATTAGGACACTGCTAAACTTACAAATTCAGTATTTTATTAGAGTCTATTAGATGTACAGTAGTCCTTGTTTTTCTTAATTTGTCATTGATCTTTAAGATGCAAGGACATCTGAAAAAATTCTTTAAATGTCATGTCTTTCTATGCCATCTGCCAGACCTTACTAACTTACTACTCTATTGCCTTTCCTTTTTAGTTTTTCAGAATGAACATGACCTTTAAGATCCAGGTATATGATAACACTGTTTACAAGAGCAAAATTGAAACCATCTAACAATAAGAGACCACTAAATAAATTATAATATGTAATTATAGGACACATATAGCATATATATAGCATTTATAGGATATAATTATGGTATATATACTAATCTACAGAATATCCATACCTATGTTGTATATAGTATATCTATATATTTCATTAAATATTATATATTCTAGCATATCAATACAATGGAACACAGTACAGCTATCAAAAATTATGGCATCAAAGAATAGTGACTGGCAATGAACACTGTGTATGTTACATTGCTAAGAGAAACTGGAGCAAAACAGACCATTTTTATTTCTTTATTTATTTTTTTGAGACAGAGTCTCACTCTGTTGCCCAGGCTAGAGTGCCGTGGCATCAGCCTAGCTCACAGCAACCTCAAACTCCTGGGCTCAAGCAATCCTACTGCCTCAGCCTCCCAAGTAGCTGGGACTACAGGCATGCGCCATCATGCCCAGCTAATTTTTTTTTCTATATATATTTTTAGTTGTCCAGCTAATTTCTTTCTATTTTGTTGTAGAGACGAGGTCTCGCTCTTGGCTCAGGCTGGTTTTGAACTCCTGAGCTCAAACGATCCACCCGCCTCGGCCTCCCAGAGTGCTAGGATTACAGGCGTGAGCCACAGCACCCGGCCAGACCATTTTTATTTTAACAATGTTTATTTCTTCAAAAGACCCTTACCTGGAATTTCTAATGACCATTATCTAATGATGAACCAAAAGAAGCTTACCAATAATCTAGCTTATAAATCAGCCAACTTCCAGATGCAACAGGAGTAACAAGTACAGAACCATTTTTTGTATTTGGAAAGAAATCTAAAGAATCAAAAGGGTCATACATAGACCAAAAAGTTGTCTGTAGTTACCTCTAGGTAAAGGAATAGAAGTAATCTTCTTCTTTTTTTTTTACTTAGCTGTATTTTCTAATTTTTCTATAAGTAAATGCCTTTCCTTTTTTTTTTTTTTTTTTTTTTTTTTGAGACAAGGTCTCACTCTGTTGCCTGGGCTAGAGTGTAATGGCATTATCATAGCTCATTGCAACCTCAAACTCCTGGCCTCCAGTGATTCTCCTGCCTCAGCCTCTAAAAGTGGTAGGATTCCAAGCGTGAGCCACTGCGCCCAGCCTAAATGTCTTTCTTATATAACATTTTTATAAAGTTTAAAATTCAAATAAAACTTTATAAAGTTTAAAATTCAAATAAAAATTCAAATAAATAAAACTGTAAATGCTAACTTAGTTAAACAGAATTACACTATGCAAGCCCCCGTGTGATTACTGCCACAATAGATGTTTGTTTAATTCAATTAGCTTTGAGGCCTAGTATAGAAAAGCACTTAAACTAAACCTATTCTACTACTTCTGGAGAAATGCGAGGCCATTTTCCACTGTATGCCGTAGTCCATGGCTTCCAACCTGAGATGAAGAGGTACACTATGCAAAGTGCAGGAAAAAAGGTTTGCTCAAAGACCAAAATGGATAAAAGGATAGAGAGAGGGCAAATAATTGTAGGTTTTCTACTGCTTTACCATAACACAAAGTACTTGGAGAAAGATAGTTGTAAAGCTCAGTATTAAGAGAGGTGGTTTGTTCTATGAGGGGAATTTATATCAACAAAATGCCTTATAATCATGAGTTATTCCTCTAACATGCTAAAGATTCAAATGACTCAAAGTTGACACAAAGTTCCCTCTAAATTGGGTCTTCCCTGAAGCCTTTTAAACTCAGATTTTATTTAAATACAACAGAGCCATTTTCATTGAGTTAGTTGATACCAATAACATAATAGTTATGGAAACATCTACTGAAAATAACAAGGACAGCTGTAATATTTCACATTGGATGTTGTATGATGGAATCTACTATTCCTTCTGACAAGGGCTCAGTTTAACAGGACCAGCAAGGCCACACTCAGCTTTAGCAGACCTCTTGGCCTGTGACAGGCCTCAGTCCTTTCTATCATACGATATCTGACTTATACAATTGTCCCCTTCTCTGAGAATGAGCATGACATTGTATCACGACTAAATCCTTAATATAAAGTATACTGAAGTAAGTTTACCTTTTATGTAATAACTCTGGTATCACATTTATATACTGTATAAATAAAATCTGTTCTTTGAATCATTATGTAACAGAAAGTTCCCCAATTAACTTAATGGAAGCCTTAAGAATTTTTTTTAGGAAGGCATATATGCCCCCCCATTTTAGCTATTTTTATAAATTTATTTTTTCTTATACCAGGTTTTAAGAGTAGACCACACCTGTATTCTGACAGACTGGCAGCTTCTAATTTGGGACAGAACATGTACAAAAACCTAGACAGAAATTTTAATAGACAGTATGTGTCATAACATTTGTTCTATAAGAGCTATTCAGATGCAATCTAAATGTGCTTAATCTTGGGAATTCGGTCCATTGGAAGGCCCGTGTGGAAAGTGGGAAACTCTTTCATTTAAGTCAAGAGATAACCACGTAAAGAAATGAACAACAAAAGATACTTTCTTCGTAAGTAAAGGATTCTAATGGCACCTGTTGAGTAAATTAAAGTATATGCTTGATGCTTAGCAATGGGAAACCTGTCCCTGAAATATGACAGAGCTGTGGTCCAAATCACATCTAATGGTAAAATTCAACCAGGTTTGTGGAAATTAGGGGAACTGTTTATAGGAGCCATCTCAAGCTCAAATAAACAAGCTCAACTCAAGCCCTCAATTTCTCCTTATTTCCTTTGCCCAGACTTTAGGGATTCAACCTACTTATACTCCTTAAACATTACCTCACCCACTCTATCCCCTGGACTATGGAATGAGATGCTATTTCTTCAGTTACCTCTTTTCTTACTGTCCTCAGAGACAAATACTCCTGGCCCAAGGTACTTAACTACCTAAATTCATTCACCTGTAAAATGGGACTAGCATTAGTACTTGACTCAGAGATTAGGATATGAATGTCAAATCCTTAGAACAGTTTCTGGCATGTAATTAGCATTGTAAGTGTCAACTATTAATAGCATGTTTTTATTATCATTAGTATTATTAAGTGTTTAGAACAATGTTTTAAAAAAGCACTACATATTAGTATCATTATTATTAGTTTTAAGTATCAGATTGCTAATTGTTATATAAAGTAAACATAACAGTAACAGAAAAAAAATTTAATTTAGAAATCTAACAAAAATCTTACATTCATGGCTCCTGACTACTTGATGACTAACACAGCACTCTCGCCAAAAGTTCATTTTGAGATGGCTCCTCCATCCTGTCTTACATCTGTTCCTCTGTTGCGCTTTTCATTTATCTAGCCTTCATTTACTAAAACTCTAATGTTCCCTTATGGCCTAACTTAAATGGGCCCTCCTTCAAATATAATAATAAACTTATATTTTTATATTAGTTTTCTTTTTTACCTCTCTCCCCAGTTAGAATACAAGCTTCATGAGAATAGGAATAATTGCATTTTATTAAAAGATGAATCCCCTGTGCCTAGAACAGTACCTGGCATATAGATTAACAATAAATATTGTTGAATAATGAATATTCCATCCGGCCTACCCCAGACTTCTTGTTAGATAAATAAATTCTTATCTGTTTAAGCCACCATAGTCATGCGCTTTGTTACTTACAGCTGAATGCATTCCTGATTGTTAAAGCACTACAGAATACTAACAAAATACTTGTTATCATCCCCACCATTGTTATTACTATTATGAATTAACTAGCATTTATTATGTACTTACTATGTTCCAGGCATGATGCTCAGTATTTTTAGCACATTGCTAAATAAGCATCATCTTTTATAACCTTTACAGTAACTTCTGAGGTTAATATCGATTTTATAGATGAAGAAACTCAGGCTGAGAAAAGCACTTGCCCAAGGTAATACAATTTTTTTTTTTTTTTTTTTTTGAGACAGAGTCTCACTCTGTTGCCCGGGCTAGAGTGCCATGACATCAGCCTAGCTCACAACAACCTCAAACCCCTGGGCTCAAGCGATCCTTCTGCCTCAGCCTACCGAGTAGCTGGGACTACAAGCATGCGCCATCATGCCTGTCTATTTTTTTTTTTTTCTATATAGTTTTAGTTGTCCAGCTAATTTCTTTCTTTCTTTTTTTTTTTTTTAGTAGAGATGGGGTCTCGCTCTTGCTCAGGCTGGTCTCGAACTCCTG
Source organism: Eulemur rufifrons (assembly GCF_041146395.1). Lineage (NCBI taxonomy): Eukaryota > Metazoa > Chordata > Mammalia > Primates > Lemuridae > Eulemur > Eulemur rufifrons. The sequence continues at coordinate 86,919,490 of NC_090988.1, read as the reverse complement.
AGCTCAAACGATCCACCCGCCTCGGCCTCCCAGAGTGCTAGGATTACAAGCGTGAGCCACCATGTCTGGCCCCAAGGTAACACAATTAAGAAATGACAGTTATAAATTGTAAACTCAAATTTCTGGCTCCAGTGCCTATACTCTTACCTAGCATGCTATCCTGCCATGTATGTGAAATATCCATATGTAAGTCTTTCCTTCTTAAAATAAGCTCTACAAGTAAGGAATCCTGTTCTTCAAGCCATGCTATCCACCAGAACAATTAATTAATACATTAGGCCCAAGCAACTACTCAGTAAATGTTTATTACAGAGATAGACAAGTGAATACCAATCCTGCTTTGGAAATCTGAGCTTTTATAAAAATGAGATATGAATAAACATTGTTAAAAAAATTTACTATATTTATGAGTATGTGTTCATACTTTCTCTTGATCACAGGGATTTTCCTTCTGTTTTGATTGTATTTGCCATTCAAGCATCTGGAATCTAAAAACTGTCTTTGCTATGGTTTGAATATTTGTGTCCCCCCAAAATTCTTATGTTACATCCTAACCCCCAACCTGATGGTTCCAGGAGGTGGGGCCTTTGGAAGGTAATTAGATCATGAGGTCTAATCCCATTGATGGGATTAGTGCTGTTTTAGAGGTCAGGGAGAGTTCATTTGCCCCTCTGGCTGTGTGAGGCAACAGCAAGAAGTCGCCATCTATGAACCAGGCCCTCACCGGACACCAAATCTGCCAGCGGTTTCATCTTGGACTTCCTAGTCTTCAGGACTATGAGAAATTAATTTCTGTTATTTATAAGTCACTCAGTTTATGGTATTTATAGTTATAGCAAAAACAGTGTCCTAACAAATTAAATGATTGTTGTTTTACATTCTATGTATTTAAAGGTAATGACAGATGTATTTTCAACCCAAGCCAGTAGGCTTTCTGCCACATATAGTAACCCCTAGGCCCTTAGGCAGCTTTTTTTCGTGCAAAATAATGCCAGTCCCTTGTTGGGTAAGACAAGTCAATAATTGAAAACACACACACAGAGCATATACATATACATAAAATAACTTATGTAGAAGGCAGTCAAAAACTGACTGAACTCATGAAGAGAACTTCCAATGCACGCATTTCTCTTTTCCTTGGCTTCAGCTAAGTGATCTACAACAGTTTCACGTATCAGACAATAAGCAGAGATATACACACAGCTGCAGACAGATGAATGAACTGTGTGATGCTGAAAATCTGTGAATTGAAGTCTCTAATACATGAATTGAAATAAAAAACATTCTCCTCCTCCAAATAGTTGTATGAACAAATCAAAGAGAAAAGAAGAGTTGGAGGGAAAATGAGATGAACAAAATCTGGTCTATGTGACACATTTATAAAACTGATGGCCTGTCAGCAAGATACTGATGAATATTTTTACAGGATAAAAATGGCAACTCAGGTCTAAAAATAAACCACTGCGCTGCAGACCTGTCTGGTTCAGCTACACCACTGGAATACAAACATCCTCACTCACTAGTACATTTTGACTCAAGGTTTGACAAAGAAGGAGAAACTGAACAATTCATTAATAAGATATTTTACATGGTTTTAAATCACTTATGCTCTCTCTGTATATACTGAGTTTAAGTTTAAATGATCTTCATTTTCTAAAAAAGGTAAAATAAATGGTAGTAGCAATAAACCATTAACCCACCTTTTATAAAAGATTATTTCCTCCCAACCCAATTATAATAAGAGTGGTATTATCACCATCTCATGATAATATCCTAAAATAGGAATTTAAAAATAAAATTATAAATTATTTCTAAGCCATGCTGAGTTGAATGGCAGATCTAGTCAAAATGCTATCTCCAAATGACTCTGGAGATAGGATGTAAAACCTATTATCTCATTTTGTATCCGAACTTACAATAAAAAGCTGTTAGCTAAAATACAAGAGTGAATTTACTGTCCTTTACAAGCAGCACTTTAATTCATTAAATCCATTCACCTTACTCAATCTTGCCTTACATAGTTATCACTCTGGTCTTAGCTAAATGATGATTTTGATTCTAAGAAACCTCTGGAAGGCTCTCCTAGAATATTTTGAATACTATCATGCTACCTGTTTTAATAATAAAAATGAATTAATTCTCTATCACAATAAAATATGAATAAGTTACATTTGATCCTTTATGACCACACCCAACTGGAATAAAAAGAAAAAAGGAAAACAGACCAACATTTCAAGAACCAATGAAGTTCCCACAATAGTACAACAAACACTAACTCCTGACAGTAGATACTACAGATTAAAATATAAATACACCCTCTAATATACATCCACATACTCCCTCTATTGCAGCTTGTGTCTCAATCTAAACAATGTCAAAGTTTTCTAATAGGGAAAAAATATATAAAAAGCATAAGATAAAAACAATTTCATTTTAGGGGTTTTTATTATCATCAATCTTATTTTTGTAGCAGGCATCACAAACTTAGTAACAGTCAAGATAAAACACCTGATTTCCACTTCAAGCTTGCTCCTCTCTCAGAACTCCCCATGGGACCCCCCATTTATTCAGCTGCACAAGCCAAAAGCCTCAAAGTCAGCTTTGATTCCTCTCCTTCCCATAGCCCATACTCAACCCATCATAAGATGATCTACTTTGTCTCTCAAATACGCACCATGTGTGACCACTCCTCACCCACTAAAGCACCACCCCCTAGTTTGAGGCCCCATCACTCATACCTCCCCTAAATAACTAGAAGCCTCCTAATGTCCATCCTGCTTCCACCCTTGGACACTACAGTCTATTCATCACACAGCAGCCAGAGGCATCTTTGCAAAAAGTAAATGACATCACATCACAACCCTTCTTCAATTCCTTCAATGACTTCCCATTACTCAGAATAAAATCCAGAGTTCTTTCCACATCCTAGAGGATCTTTCATGACCTCATCCATGCCCTTCTACCATCTTCTCTTACATGCTCTACCTATTCACATAGTGTAGCCAAAGGCTTTGCCTTTCCTCAGACACACCAAACCCAGTTCCACCTGTGGGTCTTTTCACTTGCTCTTCCCTCTGCCTGAAATACTCTTACCCAGAGCTTCGCATGATTCGCTCCTTCTCATCACTAAGCTCCACTCAAGGTCATGTCTTCAGAGAGGCCTCCCTGACCACCCTATCTGAAGTATCCCCACCCCACTACTCACATACCAGTTACTTTCTATCCCAGATTCTTGTATATTCCATCTCCACCTGCAATTACATTATCTGTCTAGTTGATTACTGTCCATCTTCCCCTACTTGAATGTAAGCTCTAGAGCAAGATAAGTGTGTTGCCCATCATTGTATTCCTTAATAAAGCTAATGTATAAATTAATCATCTACAGCAGCAAAGATGGCAAACTCAAATACCTATAGGAGCCAAAGAGGTAATGAAAGTGAGAGTAAAGCAAGCAATTTCCAGCTAATATAGAAATGCAGTCTCAATACAACAGCAGCTTACTATTTTTCAAGAGAGGTCTGATATCAACCTTCTTGGTGAAATCTTCCATTTGCTCAATATTGGCAAATCACCGTGTTGGCTTTTTAAATTAAAACTCTACACAAGTAAACCATATTTGTGAGCCAGATACATACACAGGCCAACACTTGTTAACTTCTCACCTATAGTAAATCTCCCAAATTTAAATTTATTAGGTGAAATAGATTATTCTAAAGATGACTATAATAATCTCTCCCATTTCATATGTCCTCTTGCAATGTGAATTTGCCATTCCTGCCCTCAAGAGATGGAATCTATTTTCGCTCCCTTGGATATGTGACTTGTTTTGACCAACTTGCTAAAGGGAGGTGTCAAAAACAACCACCCAAAATATGCAGCATTGGTTTTGGGACCCGATGGAAGGCAGAAAATGGAAATGTGGCAAGTAGGTTGTTAGCAAAGGCCAGAAGAGCCATGAGAAAATTGCTATCAGAGGCAGGAGAAAGAGTAACTCATGTTATATAATGGTGGAATAGCTCGGTAAGACTGTTGCCTGCAATAATATTTACCTAATTTAATAATTATATAAGATACAAATTTACCTAATTAACTTATGGAACTGGCTAACAATATTTCCAGGTAGAACATTAAAAGTGCCAATTGGCTCCTTTTAGCTGCATGTGATAAAGTACTGGGAAGAGAGAAATAAACTAAAGAAGGTCCTGGACTAAAGAAGAAGCAGAATTTAGAGGAAGTACAGAGGGTTGAGGACAGTCTCTACAACTGGCAAAAGATTCTCAGTTTAACAAATGGGTACTCTGGGATGTCAAGGTGGGAGGATGGCTTGAGGTCAGGCATTCGAGACCAGCCTGAGCAAGAGCAAGAGTTCTCCTCTTCCCCCCCAATTAAAAATAGAAAAATTAGCCAGGCATGGTGGCACACACATGTAGTCCCAGCTACTTGGGAGGCTGAGGCAGGAGGATTGCTTGAACCCAGGAGCTTGAGGTTGCAGTGAGCTATGATGATGCCACTGCACTCTAACCGGGGTGACAAAGCAAGACTGTGTCTCAAAAAAAAAAAAAGAAATGGTCTCCAAGTAAACATCAATTCAAGAGTTTGTCCATAAACCTTTTGTTAAAACCTTGAAAATACAGATCCCTTAGTTAAAACAAAGCATCATGAAAAAAATTACAGATCCTTCTCATCAATACAAAGGGATTTCTAAGAATCTTAAGGACCTTTTCCAAAAACAGACAGATATATCCAAAGTAAAGAGATATCTGTCTTGGAAAGGAATTATGGATATGGCTTTTAAGACATAAAAATCAATCCCTAATAAAATTCAAAGTAAACTCTCAAAGTTTTAAAGAAAATTACAGTACTAAAAGTATCACCAGTTTAGACTAAAAGAGACCAAAACAATTCAAAATGGAAAAAAAAAAAGAGTTTCTACGGATCCTCAACTTCATATAGGTAGGAAACAGGTTGAAAAAGCTACTCAGCTACAAATATGACCTATTCCTTACAAAAAAGAAAAAAAGCAGCAGAGGAGACAGCCAAAGGTCTAAAGGGCAGAGCTAACAGTCTTAGACAACAATGTATTAGGGAACAACTCCCAAGGGAGCAGAACTGGGCACTAACCAAGGTTCAGTCTCAATATATGGGGCAAGATATAAGGTAGCATGTGCCCAGCTGAATTTCAAAATTGCTATGGAGCAGTGATGGCTACATTCTTCCCCTTCTTCCTCTTTTCGAATGAAAGGGTCTAAAATAGTTTTCTTGTCCCCGTCTCACAACTGTATGTTGGATAGTGTGCAGTGGGGAGGCAGCAGGGGTAGTTAATTTGTCTTTTTAGTTCACAGATTTCTAGATCCTAAAAAGCTGCACCAGAGCAGCTGTGACTGAGAAATTCCATAGGCATCTGGACTTTAGTTAGATGGTAAGACACTGGACTCTAAATTAATGCCATAAAAGGATAAGACTTCTAGGGGAAGTAAGTTTATCTTGCACATGTAAGAAATGTGAATTTCTTTGCTTAGAGGACAGACTGTAGTAGACCATTTCTAAAGATGGCTGCAACAGTATCTCCTGTCTTATGACACTTTGCTATGGGAATTTGACATTCTCCCATCAAAAGGTGGAACCTTTTCCCTTCTGCTTAAATCTGGGCTGTCCTGTGACTTTCTTTGACCAACAAAATATGGTAGAATTCACATTGTATGACTTTCAGATGAAGGCTTTAAAATACCCTACAACTCCTGTTTTTACTTTCCTGGAACAATCTCAGTACCATATAAGGAAATTCAACCTAGTCCAGCGAATGATGAGAGACCATCTGGAAAGGCCACATGGAAGAAAACTGAGGCTTCCCAGGTAACAACCGGTATCAAGGCCCCAAACATGGAAGACCCTCTTGAATCCTCTAGCCCCAGGGGAGTTGCCCAGCCAATACCATGTGGAATAGAGAAAAGTTGTCTCCAATGAGCCCTGCTCAAATTCCTGATCCACAAAACCATAAACAGTATATGGTTGGTTGCTTTTTTAAGCCACTAAGTTTAAGGATAGTTTGTTATGTACCAAAAGGTAACTGAAACACTGAGGAAAAGGACAGTCTGAATAATGGAAATGTTTGAATTCTTGAATTTTTAAAAAACGCATTTTTAATACACTTAAACATTCATACTGACTTTTAGGATAATAACTTAGGGTTCATTCCTTCATTCACCAAATATTTATTGAGCTCCTAATATGTGCTGGGTACTGCTGAGGCCCTGGGAAAATAGTAGTGAATTAAAGCCCTTATGGAGTCTATATTCCAGTGTGGGGAACAAGGATAGGCCTCCAGGAATCTGCTTTAAAAAATAAAATGATTTCTAATTAGCACATCAATATTGTAAGTTGTTTGCCAAATAACTAAATCTAGTTTTAACCTTCTCCTTGAAATTGCTACTTGGATGCTTTATCACTGTACCAGGAGCTATTTTTAGATCAGCCTTTCCTCTGACTGAGCTAGAAGAAAAACAAGGTCAAGATAATGTAAGACTACTAGTAAATTTTGTGCACCTGAATTTTCAGGTATCTCCTATGTACTAAATTTATTGCCTGATTTAGAATGTTAGCACTTTCACACCTTTGCTCTGCTGGAGTACCCTCCCCCTCCCTTCCTCACCTGGGAAAATCCTGGCTCCCTCAGCTCTCACTGCCACGCCCGGTGTTTCTCCTTGTTCTCCCACTGCATCCTATGCACACATATAACACACTATTGAGTATTGCAAATTATTTCTTTTTTTCCTTGTTGAATTGTACACACTAGATTATTAGTTCCTCCAGGGAAGGAAATGTTCTTTCATTCATTCCTAGCATAGAAACCTACATGAATACTAAATTATAATAAATGTTTGTTGAATGGATGAGCCTTAAAACCTTAATTAAGTCATCGTTCCCTCATCAGTAAAATAGGGCTAATATCCCAAGGAGAAGATGGAATTGTAATTGCCTAGGAAACTATAAAGAATTACTCAAATATTTTATCATTATTTATCAGACATAAGCACAAATTGCCTATTTCCAATACTCAAGTTTATCCCCAAAGTAGGAAGACTTGCTACATTTAAGGACATTTGGAAAAGCATACCAATTTCCAAAGTTCCTATGCAGGTACATGTAAGTTCTGGTTTGTTGTTGCTTTTGTTTTGCTTTCATCAGTCATTTCATTTTGCAGTCACCTGTCATATCCTGTCTATCTGTATTTTAACTCAAAAGCACAAAAGAAAACCTTCAGGCTTTGAGACACATCCAAAGGACAAACACAATTTAATTTGTGGGTTTTAAGAAAGTCACAAGATTCTAGATCAAGAGTTATCAACTTAGTTTTCAAGACACAATTTCTATTTTCCCATAAATGTGGTTATTTGAAAACAAGGTGTTTACATGTTATAGTACTTCAGGAAGGATTATACAAGTACAGAGGACTAGAGATACGCATACGTACCATGAGGGTCATAATTCTATCCCTGATATATCTGTCACCTAGCCAGAGGGACTTAAAATCTGGGCTTTTCAACACAGTAGCCACTGGACACATGCGGCCATTAATTTTAAGTTAAAATTAGGTAAGATTAAAAATTCAGTTCCTCGGTCACACTAGCCACATTGCAAGTGCTCAATAGCTGGTGACTACCAAACTGTACAGTGTAGATATAGAATAGTTCCATCATCACGCAAAGCTCTACTGGACAATACTATCTTACATGAGTGAAACATAGGTTTCATATCAAATTACTGAGAGTTCTAATATGGCTCTCTGACTGCAGTAATGAAAACAGTGTAATATTTCAGAAGAAATGTTAAACAGAGACATAGTCTCTGGAAATACATCATTTTTTATAGGTTGATAGTATGGAAAAGTTTACATTAAAATTCATTCTTTGAAGTGATCAATATTCCAATCAAAGACAATTCATTTTGTTTAGCAAAGTTTAGTCTCTGTATCATAGACCTTTTTGTTAATGTACATCTTTAACATCACCATCTTTGGAGTTTGAGTTAAGGGAGCATTTTTCTAAAAGCCCTCCCATCTTAAAAGTCTGGAATATTTTCTTCAAATTAATATATCACACTATAGTTTTAAAGTATTCTACCTGCTAAAATATACGAAGCATAATTACTTGGGACTCTAACAGCTAAATCTTAATTCTATAAAATCTAACTTTAGAGTACACTTTTTGAATAGCTTCTAAAGATAAAATAAATATCTCCGCAAACTTAACTAAATTTAAAAGATGATAAATTATAACAGCACTAAATTTATATTTTATATCCATGAAATAGGTTCTTTTCTTTTGAAATATTAAAGAAGCTTTCAAAAACAGGATTCAAAGGTAGTGTACAGAAATTCCACAAATTCAATGGAATTTTCAAATAGTTTCAAAGTACAATGGGAAATTAAACAATTAAGAAAAACAATTATTTTTGCTCAGGGCCCTCTTGGGAGGCAAAATATTTGTTTATTTTCAAATAGTAGACTAAACCTCAAAGGAAATTTCATTTTATTTTATTTTCTATGTTGTCCAGGCTGGTCTTGAACTCCTGGCCTCAAGCAATCCTTCCAACAGGGCCTCCCAAAGCACTGAGATTACAGGTATGAGCCACTGCACCCAACCAAAACTTCATTTTTTTTTTTTTTTTTTTTTGAGACAGAGTCTCACTCTGTTGCCCGGGCTAGAGTGAGTGCCGTGGCTTCAGCCTAGCTCACAGCAACCTCAAACTCCTGGGCTCAAGCGATCCTCCTGCCTCAGCCTCCCAAGTAGCTGGGACTACAGGCATGCACCACCATGCCCGGCTAATTTTTTGTATATATATATTTTAGTTGTCCATATAATTTCTTTCTATTTTTAGTAGAGACGGGGTCTCACTCTTGCTCAGGCTGGTCTCAAACTCCTGACCTCGAGCGATCCACCCGCCTCGGCCTCCCAGAGTGCTAGGATTACAGGCGTGAGCCACCGCGCCCGGCCCAAAACTTCATTTTAATAAAAATCACCTTCAATATAAATTTTTAGAAAGTCTTTGGTGCTCATCAGCACCCTCTAGAGTCAGTTATAGTTCAGAATGAACCAAATCTTAAAACATAGTAATACATTATTAAAAATAAAAACAAAATATGGGTAAAGAATTTTTAAGTAATGTAAATCATAGTCATATCATAATTTCCCCTCAAAAACTTCAAAATTTGGGCCAGGCACAGTGGCTCATGCCCATAATCCCAGCACTTTGGGAGGCTGAGGCACGAGGATCTCTTGAGCCCAGGAGTTTAAGACCAGCCTGGGCACCATGGCAAGACTCTCATCTCTATAAAAACATAAGAAAAAATACCCAGGCATGGTAGCATGCACCTGTAGTCCTAGGGAGGCTGAGGCAGGAGGATCGCTTGAGCCCAAGAGGTCAAAGCTGTAGTGAGCTATGATTGTGCCACTGCACTCCAGTCTGGGAGACAGAATGAGACCTCATCTCTTAAAAAAATAAAAAAATAAAATAAAAAAATTTAAAAAGAACTACTTCAAAATTCACCTCTAAAAGTCCACATGTCATGCTGGTTTTTTTTTTTTTTTAGTTCAATCTGGCAATGTCTCTTTAAAATATTTATGTCGCTTTGCAAAAGATTGTTCAAGTGAAAGATACTATGCATTTGAAAGTTTACAATGCAAGGATTCCTGCTTAAAAATCTTTAAGTTATACATTTTTATGTCTAATTGTCCTCCTTATGCCTAAATTTTAAGAATCGCTCTGACTCTAAAAAGGTTTTCATAGTACATACTCCATTAAAATAAGACAAAGAAGGAAGCTTATATTTCTGGAATATGTAGAAAACTTCAAGTGATAATTCATTGTAAAGATAGTTGGCCCAAGTTTTTGTAAGCACTAAGAAAAAAAAAGCCCCTGCTTACTGTTTCTCAAAAATCACCCACTAAATTCTTCTCCAAATTTCCACCAACACAAAACTATCAAATCTCCTTTAACATTTCAGCTTCAGCTGAGTGATCCAGTTCTCCCTCCCTAGAAGGGTCGAGGCACACAGAAGTACCTGTGCACAATGTACACATCATCACTCTGCAGTGCATGCCCTAAGGCTGACTCCATTCCCCAGCCCAGAGTTGCACATGTCGCTGCCCCTGTTCTGAGCATGTGCCTCTGCAGTGCTCTCAGGGTCTCCGTCACAAGCAGTCACCATTCATGCTAATGAAGCCCAGGGTTCACAAAGTCACAGGACAACAGCTCTTCCTATTCAAAAAAGAGGGAGCAGTACACAATTCACAGTCTTCTGAGTGCTTTGATTATACATAGGAGTAGCAGCAAAATGTTTCTCGTTTATACCACTTGTTAATCTGGGGTTTTCTTTGGTCTTTTCAAAAAATTTAAAGAATTAAAAGTTACCATTTGAGTTCATTCTAGGGGGCAAAATCTAATTACTCCCTACTCTCAACTTCTATTAGACTTGACTAACGTTTCATATACCGAATATGTCATAACAGAGGGGATCAAAAGCTGTAAAGCATTGCATCAAAGGCGTTAAGTCAAGGTACTGCTAATATATCCCTCTTTGGATCATCAACAAACTCATAAAGAGGAAGACTTATGCATAATAGTCTTGCTTATAAAGGGCAAAAACTACTTCTTTCATGCAGAAATTAGGTGTGTAGCTTGAATCTTAACCTGGCTGTGCTACATCTTCTCCTCTCTGCTGCTTACTACCTGAGCTATTTCACTGTCCTGTGTTTTCTCCACTGGAGGGCACAGTTAGCTAAAAAGAAAATTTGGTGACATCTAATTTCATCTGTTGTACAGTTCCAGAAAAAGTATGGATGAGAAAGAAGGTTAAAGCTGCTATTGGGAAGGATGTTTCAGTAATATTTTGGAATTTCATTTATCTCTGTTCTCCTTGAAAACCATTATAAAAGATAATCACTAATTGGCTAGTGGCCAATTACGCTCCAAATACCACTGTCTATAAAGTATAAATAAAAGATGAGATGGAAAGCAAAGGAAGATAAAACATAATGGTAGAAATGACCCAGTTTAAGCACAGATTTACCTAAAGAATACATAAAAATAGAAATTCTTCTTTTCAATAATAGTACACCTGGCCACTACTGTTCCAGTAAGACATCTCCACGAACATGTGGTGTGAAACCACTCAGTTCTTTTGCAATGACATAAATCATATACTCAGCAAAAAATAGGTTTATTTTTGTTTTTTGCATAATCATTTTAAAGTTAAGCCAATAGGGGATGCTATTCAGCAGCAATTCATTCAGAACTGCCTTTTCTTTATAACCCTAACCAGTTCTAAGAGTGTAGCGCAAAATATTTTCAAATGTTTAGGCCAAAAAAGATTAGTAGAGACACATAAATACTGCACTTCTAGATAAAGTCAATAAATCTACAGTTTTCAGAGAAGCTTACAAAACAATAGCCTTTTGTTGTTTTAAAAATTGCTTTAGTATAAAACTATCAGGCTTCAACTTACCAGTAAGCTTTCTAAGCTTTTATTTGTGTAAAAGTAATGTAATAGGACAATTCTCTATGGCTATTACCCAGGATATCATGTTTTATTAGGTCGACAAACTATTGTAATTTATGCTATGGACTGAATGTTCATGTTCTCCCAACCCCCAATTCATATGTTACATAATAGCTTAAATCTCCAATGTGATGGTATTTGGGGGTAGGGCCTTTGAGGGGTTATTGGGTCATTAGGGTGGAATCCCCATGAATGGGATTAGTCCCCTAATAAGAAGAAACACAAGCATGTGCAAATACAATGAAAAGATAGCCATCTACAAACCATGAACAATGCCCTCACCAAACATCAGGAGCTTTGATTTTGTACTTTCCAGTCTCGAAACTGTGAGAAATAAATTTCTGTTGTTTCAGCCCTCCAGTTTATGGTATTCTGTTATAGTAGCCCAAACTGATGAAGACAGGTCAGTTTTTTGTTATAATAGTCAAAGTTAATTTTTGTAAAGTAGCAAGTGGGGCAAAATAACTTGGGTGGGATTAAGTTTTCAAAAAGATCATCTAGGCTGGGTGCAGTGGCTCACATCTGTAATCCTAGCACTCTGGGAGGCCAAAGCAGGAGGATAGCTTGAGCTTAGAAGTTCAAGACCAGCCTGAAAAAGAGCGAGACCCCATCTCTACTAAAAATAGAAAAAATTAGCCAGGAGTGGTGGCATGTGGCTGTAGTCCCAGCTACTCGGGAGGCTGAGGCAGGAGGATTGCTTGAGCCCAGGAGTTTGAGGTTGCAGTGAACTATGATGACACCACTGCACTCTACCCAGGATGATGTAGTGAGACTTGGTCTTAAAAAAAAAAAAAAAAAAAAATTCATCTAAACATAGTCTATATTTAAACAAATTATGCATGTTATTTTAAAAGTGACTTATTAAAGAAACCCAAAAGTCCCAACTAGCGTCTTCTGCATAATTCAATGGCAGCCAGACTTATCCTCTGCAGTTGTAAGGGACTAAGGAATTCCATTTGCCTGATAACACAATTGATCGTTCCCAGTCCTTTCCCCTATTTAAATCATGGCTATCTATAAAAAGAGTATTCTAGGCAAAAGGATAAGTTAATATAAAGTTTGTGCTGTAGGTGCACAAGAAACGGCAAGGAGGCCTGTATTGTTGGAGTGAGTGAAGAAATTCTATATAGGTCTCAGCCTAAACATCACCTTAATGAGAAAATCTTCCCTAATTACCCTATGTAAAATAGCAGAGAAACAAACTTTGTCCCCATCTTCCTCTGTCATTTTCTATTATTTACATTGCTTTATTTTTCTTCTTAGTATATCTCGTACCAGACTTACCAAATATTTGTTTATTGTCCATCTTTCCCCATTAAAATGCAAGCTCCATAAGAGTGAGGACTTTGCCCATTTTGTTCATAGCTACACCTCTAGCACATTGCAAAGAGTCTGACACACCAAAGATGATCAAATATTTACTGAATCAATTAAATAACAATAATTATGGGAGCATGAAGAGAACCTAATAGATGATATAACCTCCCTGATGTTCTATCCTATCCTTGACAATGTATCTGTGATATATGTCATATCCCTATATGAGGTATCAGTAACAAATAAAGGACAGATTTGATAGTAATATAAAAAAAGTAACAAAAAATAAAGAGGAAAAGATGAATAAAAACTCCAAAATTAAACCCCGTAATAATAGCTTTCCTAACCTTGTATTTGCCTCTGACCCATTATCAGATTCTTTTATTAGTCAACAATAATACTGTACCTTAAATACAGAAGAGTTGTCTTTCCAAAACCAGTGAGTGCTTCTCCTATAAAACAGGAAGGCAAGAAAGAATCTACACCACACACCCCCCTTCATTCTCAGGGCAAAGTTTGACTAAGTTATTGAATCTCTCTTATCAGAAGAGATACTCCCACACAAAACAACCACAGTTTCCCTTAAACCCCCAGTGATAGTGAAAGATCAGAGTCTTCACAGACTGAGAGGATTAATTTCATATTGTCCATTTAGATGTTGGCCTTATATTACTGGTATTCAAGATAAATAACCTCTATCTTCTTTGTAAAGCAATATTGGTACACATACGTTGGGCTCTCCTGGTTCTTAAAACACACTCAGCCTCAGGAAGCCCACATCCCCAGCGGGGATAAAAAGCAAGTCCCTGTTCCTGAGCTCCATATACTTTGCTCCCGCTTTTCAGTAATCCATATGGCACATTTCTCCATCATTTCAATTTTTAAAATAAAGGAATTTAAATACCATGGAATCTCTAACCTTATACTTTCTAACCAGGAATATCTGAAATGGATTACATATCCTTTATACTTAATACATTAATATGGGGAAAGGGCAGGGTTAAGACTGTACCCCCAGGCTAATGAACATTATTAAATTCTTAACGGCCTTGGAATGTAATTAGACAGAAATATGCACTAAGGACAGTAACATACCCGCACATACATGTACCTACCCTGCCGTCACTTCTTCATACCCTGTCCTGATCCTTTTCAAATTCAGTTGAACTACATTGGGCCACAGTCCCCAGATTACTGGGCACTTGCTAAAAATAGTTATTTAGAGTAACTTAAAGTAGACCATCCTAAGAATCTTACTTCAAGTTAATTGAAAAAAACCAATATTCCTGAATCATTTGTTAAGAATGCTCAAAGAATAATGGCAATAAGACAATTCCCACACATCCCTACTCTTTGCTTTTATAAACTGTAGACCTGGGCACTAAAATAATTTAATGACCTAATATAGACAAAAACTCAACGACCAGCATAATCAAGAATGAGACTTTGTTTATTTAGTGAGACTTGCAGCCATATCCCATACAAAAGTTTTCTTCCTTTCATCCATTTCAGTATTCAAATGAACAGTTCACTCAAAACCACAGGACTTTAATGATAAAATTTCATTCAAAACAAGAAAATTTCCCCCCTCTTCTACTGAATCTGTAGCTTAAGATGCTTTCAGCTGCAAGTAACTGAGCTCACTTATGAAAAGTGGGATTTATTATTTCAAAACAACAGGAAGTGTAAGGCACTTCCAGAGAGTGAACTCAGCAGCTTAGTGACAGCATCAAGGTCTCAGGTGCTTTCCCTCTTTCTGCAGTCCTCAGTGTGTTGGTTCTTTCCCCAGCTTGTTTCCTCTAGTCTCAAGGAGGGCTCCAGGCATCACATTCTCACATAAGACCCTTTCTCCTGCCCTTTTTAAAGCTAAGGAAGCGCTTCTTCCAGCAGATCTCTCATGTTTTGTTGGGCAGAACTGCAATAGGGCCCATTCCTAAACCAACCACTAGTAAGGGGAAAGGAATCTCCAAGGTGGGCTTAAACTAATCAAGATTTGACCCTTGGGGTTGAAGATGGGGCCAACTTCACCTGAAGTATATGGTTATCCAGTACCTATACAAATTTGGGATTCTGTCAATAAGCAATCAACTATTAATATATCTGCTACAACTTCTCCAAGTGTTGTACTCACTCTGTACTGATCATGTGGAAATTATCGCCCATTCGGTAGATCAGAATTAAATTATGAAGAGGAAGAGATTAATTCATACTTTAACACAAACACAAACCTTCAAGGTCCATTCAATATTTAGTCAGCAGAAATCTATATTTATAGAAAATGTTAAAATACTTAAAATAGACCAACCCATAAACCACCCTGAGAGGTGGCAAAATCACACACGTGAAAGATTATAACATACATCAATTTATGCCTCAAATCTATTATATTTCTTCTATTATCTCCTGGAATTAACTTCTTTTCTACATTTTCCTCAGGCTTATTTTGTTGCTTTATTTCAAGAAAATGAAATCAAGTGCAAATATTGTGATAGGACTTACAGCTAAGCTGGTGGTGCCTTGCCCATATCCTCTCTGACCAGACCACTGGGAACACATTCCAAATGCATCTGTGTGGCCAAGGACTTTCCCTGATGACTGATGCTGCAACACCCAAGTGCACAGCAGACTAGAAGCACTAGGAAATTAATGCTCCTTCCTACCAGCAGCCCTCATCCAATGACTAACGGCCACTGGTGTATAAATACCTAAGCTTCCCGGCCCCACAGGTGAGATAACTGAAACTTGTGTTCTGCACTAGCTCCAGAGTTCCACAGTAGGATTAAGTGCCAGTTGACCACAGTGTTTGATAATGCCCCCTTTATTGGTCAAATTCCCTTCTCTGTCTCACTCTCCACTGGTGTTTCTTGGGATCACGTTTCAAATAAACTGCTTGTATTTGTTTTTTTTTTTTTTATTTCATCTTGTTATGGGGGATACAGAATTGCAGGTTACATACGTTGCTCCTGTACCGCCTTTCCCCCCAAGTCAGAGCTCCAGGCGTGTCTGTTCCCCAGGTCGTGCGCGTTGCACCCATCATGTAGGTATATATCCCTCCCTTCCCCACTCCCCCCTTTCCGAGTCAGCACCTTCAAGTGTTACCATTCCCCAAACGGTGCGCAATGCACTCATTGTGTAGGCATACCCCCATCCCCTCCCCCAGCCCCCACCTCAGTCTGATATCCGATTGGTGTCGTTCCCAGATTTGTATTTAGGTGATGATCAGGGAAACCAATTTTCTGGTGAGTACATGTGATGCTTGTTTTTCCATTCTTGGGATACTTCACTTAATATAATGGGTTCCAACTCTCTCCAGGAGAACCATAGAGATGTCGTATCTTCATCATTCCTTATAGCTGAGTAATATTCCATGGTATACATATACCACAGCTTACTAATCCAATCATGTATTGCTGGGCATTTGGGTTGTTTCCACGTCTTTGCTATTGTGAATTGTGCTGCTATAAACATTCGGGTACATGTGTCTTTGTTAAAGAATGACCTTTTTTCCTTTGGGTATATGCCCAGTAATGGGATTGCTGGGTCAAATGGCAGGTCTACTTGAATCTGTTTAAGATACCTCCATAATGCTTTCCACAGGGGTTGCACTAGTTTGCAGTCCCACCAGCAGTGTATTAGTGTTCCTGTCTCTCCACACCCGCACCAACATGTGTTGTTTTGGGTTTTTTTGATAAAGGCCATTCTCATTGGAGTTAAGTGATATCTCATTGTGGTTTTGATTTGCATTTCTCTGATGATTAGGGATGTTGAGCATTTTTTCATATGTTTGTTAGCCATTCTTATATCTTCTTTCGAGAAGTTTCTATTCATGTCATTTGCCCACTTTTTGATAGGGTTGCTTGATTTTTTTCTTGCTGATTTTCCTGAGTTCTAAATAGATTCTTGCTATCAGTCCTTTATCTGATGTGTAGTATGCAAAAATTTTTTCCCATTCTGTAGGTGGTCTGTTTATTCTCGTGACTGTTTCTTTGGCTGTGCAGAAGCTTTTTAATTTAATCATGTCCCATTCATTTATTTTTGTTGCTGCTGTGATTGCCTTGGGGCAATTATGCCTTCTTCATAATTTCTTTGCCTAGGCCAATGTCTGTAAGAGTCTTTCCTACATTTTCTTCTAGAATTCTGATTGTATCACGCCTAAGGATAAACCGCTTGTATTTGAATGAGTCTCAAACCTGTTTCTGTGAGAACCCAAAGTAAGACAGGAACACAAAAGGGGAAAAAATTGAGTTTCCATTTACAGTAATATTAACAAATAATTTGAAAAAATAGAAAGTAATTCACAATTTTCAAAGAAGTAAATATATGTATTTTGAAGCAAATATATTATGAGATTTAGATATTTATATATAATCCTAATCCTTGCTGTATTTTTAAAAATTAGATTCAAAGTACATTCTGGAAGATATTCCCTCATTTCAAAGATGATACTTTTGCTATAGATATCTAAAGGATATTGTTATGTCATTACATCATAATTCATAAGAACTTTGCTTAAATAAAAATGAAAACAATAAAAAAATCTCTAATGAAAAAGAACTCTCTAAATATCTTTTACTCTGAGAAAGGAACGGTGGGGTATTGACTAAGAAATGACAGGAACTTATAATCATCTCTTATAATGATGCTTATAATATAATAATGGGACTTTAAACAGTTATGTCAAGCTAGTAAAGTCTTCCAATTATACCACAGTTGAAATGACACCCCACTAGCAATAATTTAACTATATCCTTAATCCATTATAGTACCTAACCATAACTTTTGTATAGGTTAAAAATAAATTTGAAGCTTAAGGCATTTCTTTAAAACTAACAATTAGTGGTTAAATCAGATTAACTTTAATTTAGAAACCCAGCTTACATTAACAAAATCATAAAAAAAAAAAAATCTGTTTTAAGTATATTCTAAAATTGACATACATTAGATAATCACATCAAAAGAGACTTAAGTGTTAATCACAACAAAGTTGCTACAGATCCCAAAATAAATCTTGAAGCAATCTGAACCTCACATAATCTGATCAATTCAAGGGGCAATTCTGTTTCTAGGTTCCTAATTGAAACCTTTTGTACTTTCTACTGTGCTTCCAAAGACTCTTAACAACTTAGACACAGTGGGCATTTTTAGACACATTTGACAGATGAAACAAACAGAATGGCTGACCAAAGATTCCACAGCTACTAAGTGTTATAGGTAGAAAGGTGGGAAAGTTGAGATATGAACTCAGGATGATCTTGTGATAATCCAGAGCATTTGCCACCATACTTCTTGTCCAAAAAGGAAACAGCAAACTGATTTACCAAACCATAGCACAAAGTGCTATGTGGGATACACTCAAACTATTCAAAAATAATGTTTTCCCTTTCCTAAACTATGACATGCTGAGGCGCCAAACTTTTCTATAGACTATAAAATATAGCATATAATTTAGGACAGCTATAAATGATGGCTGGAGAACTTAGGCAAGGAATTTAGAACATCTGGCTCAGTTTGGCACTAATTTATAGTAAGGTTGCCTGACAGCCACACACAACCTGTCAGAAATCAACCTCATTATTTTCTTCCCAAAGCTGGCTGCTTCTCCTTGTGTTTATGTCAGTGCCCAAGGCTCAGACAAATCACAGTCCTTCTGGACTTTGCTGCTTCCTTCACCCTCACAACCATAAATTTATGACAACGGCCCCTGACTGCCACCTCCTCTCTTGCCTGACTCCCTCTCTCGGTCCCTACTGCCATTACCTTAATCCAAGCCACCATCACCCAATGCCTGGTTTACCACCACCAGTCTCCTCCTGCTCTCCCTGGTACTGGGTTGCTACTTTCACATCCATTCTCCAAAATACCAGAGGAAACTGTCCAAAATACAAATTTGATCATGACACTTTACTGCTTAAAATCTTTCAATGGTTTCCCACTGTCCTTCAGATAAACAAACCCCTTACTATGGCCTCTAGGTCCTGTAGGATCTGGCCCCTGCCTGCATTTCTCTAGCCCCAACTCTTGCTTTTCTCCTTTACCCAAGTTGTTTCCTCTGCTTGAAATACTCCCCTGTCCTCTGTCATCCCTCACCTGCCTTTCTCTAATTGGCAAATGCAGTTAGCATAGTGGCTGAGAGAGGAAGCTCATGAGACAGATTTGAGTTCAAATCCCTGGTGCTCCTCCACTTACTAGCTATGTGACTTTGGGCAAATTCCTTGACCTCTCTCTGTTTTAGCTTTCTTTCAGTATAATGGGGATATTCATAGAACCCACCTTATTGGATTAGGTGCAGATTAAATGAGTTAATTCAGATACACAGAGAAGTACCTTTCTACTCTTTCGTCACCTTCTTTCTACTCTTATTCTACATCTTAAATTAAATGTTACTTCTTCCAGAAAACCTTCTCTAAACACCTGAACTGTGTTAGTGCCCCCATAGCTGGCTCCTAGTACACTTTCTGGAGCTGCATATGTAATGTCTGTGTCCTCTGCCAGACCAGTGGAGACAGAGATTGTGGCTTTCTTGCTCACCACTATATCCCCAAACCCAGCACTGGGTCTGGCACATAATCAGCACACAATAAACAATTATCTGCTGAATGAAGAAATGATCCAATTCCACTGTATAATCATTACAACGGCCATTCAGAGAGCCAATTAAAGTCTAAATTTCTTGTGGTTAAACCTAAGCCCATTTTCCTTCTTTCTCATCATTTGGAGGACTTACAAAAAAAAAAAAAAAAAAAACTAGAACATCTTCTTCAGTCTATTGGCTCTTTAAGAATCATCATCAAAAAGTATCATTAATATTATTTCCCAATAATTCTTTTCAAGTTCATATATTGAAACACAGTAATTTCTTTATAACCTACCTCTAAGAAAAGAAAGCAGACTTAAAACTTTCTTTTCTCTAAATATAATAAAAATAAACTAAGATATGGGGCCACTAAAAAATAAATAAATAAGAACAAAATACTATTCTCTCCATTATTATAGTTAAGTTTCCAAAGTCTTCACCTATGCTTCTATGGACCTACTTAAACCAAAAACAAATTAAAATTCTATTATTTTGCATTTACCAAACCCATTCTTACTGACTCCCTACCTTCACCAGCAATGTCCAATTGGTGGGAAATACTGCATGTGCTGTGTGTGGCTCTCACTGCACAGCCACATACTGAAGTTCCAAGTGTTGTGTTTTTAATTGATTTCAGAGGCACACATACAGAACTGGCCTATAGCAGAATCCCTATATAACTGCCAAAATTATGAGCAAATATTTAGTACAGAAATCATTGGAAGTTTTTGTTTGTTTGGTTTTTGGGGGGTTTGGGTTTTTTTTTTTTTTTAGAGCACTGGAAGTTTTAGCACTATTATAAATCATGCCCTGGTATCAATAGATATCTGGCTAAAAAGTCTGCATGGATAATCCACTGTCTTCTTCTAGGGCTACTCCAGTGTTTCCCAAAATGCGTGATGTTAAGACTCATCTAATTTGTTAAAAACGCATGGTCCCGTGTTCTTCTCTTTGATTCACTAAGTCTGTAGTGAAGCCCTACAATATGTATTTAACAAGCACACTGAACTGATTCATATGATCCATGTGAGTCTGGATACTGCCATGACATAAAAAGATTTTAACTTTCAAGCAACATTTGAGGAACTCTCCGACTTAGAAGCTCTTGTGCAACTATTCCAACTTGCCTTAAAGTCATTCTTATTCAGGAACTTTGGCAGTAAATTGGAAAGAACCTGGAGCCTAGAGTCAGAAAACCTAGATTCAATTTCTTCTGCTATTTACTAGCTTTGTAATCCTTACAGTGTCACTGCATCTCCATATCGTCTTGGTATATTATGTGGAAATAACAAAACCAATCCAAACCTGCCTTGCAGGGTTGTTGTGGAAAGCTTTCAAGAATACTTGAAAAGGACTTTGTAAATTAAGATGTCATCATTACAGTAACATTTCATTAATTCAGGCTCTCTAATTCAAAATGTGTGAATGTTGTTGTCTAGCCCAATGTGGTTTTTTCCCACATTATCTATAAAGAGATCATCACCTCCTTTCACATAGCAGGCAATGATAGGCATTGAACACACAGATAAGCACTAGCTCACTGATCCACAGCAAAATTATAAGGTTGAATGTGCAAGGTCACTGTATAAGCACTATTTGTGACAGGACTAGAGTCTCAGCTATCACTAAAGCAAGGCTGCCAATATTTCTACTGGAAGGTAGTTTGGTTGTAAGCAGTTCATGCCAGTCATTAGAGTAAAACCAATCTCCGGAATGAGTTTTCTACATACTAAGAATGTTAAGGGAACTTTAAAACTGGTATTTAAATTTCTAAAAAATGCTGCACCCTTTCCTGGCCACCTTGAGAAGCATATAGTAAAACAACACAATAATTCCTTGGCAATTCAGTGTCAACATAAATGGCAGTTTGGGGTATAAGCACAGCTGAGACTATAGGTAAGAAGTATTGGATCAACCAACTTAGCTTATACCACTATAGACAATGAATAAGTGCCCCCCACTCTTAACGTCTATGCAGGGTGTACTAAGAGCACAACATAATGGTGCCCTCAAGGGCGAGATACTTGTCATTTCTTTGAGAGTCAGGCTCTTGTACAGAGAGGGCTGTTTTTTTCTCATACCAGTTGAAGGAATGTGTGCTAAAGTCCAGTTCTGCCAGCATCCTCATCGTTACTATTAATCACCTCTGCTTTTCCTCCTCGCCAGTTTTCCTCTAATTCATCCCCGTCAAATCTCTTCTACTCTGTTGTCAGCCTGCTGCTCATCACTCCTGTCACTGCTTTTAATCAATCTACGCTAGATGCGTCCACCATCTTCTGCCCTTTGCCACTGACCTGTCTTGCCTGGCCATTCTCTAACTGGATGCATAATCTTCAGCAAGTCATTACCTCTTTCAGCACATATATCCGTAATATTTGAAGAGGTTGCTAACATCTCTTCCGGTTTTGCTATTCTATCATTATTCTCTTCTGCCTGCTGATGAATTTTCCATATTCTCAAGTTTCTCACAAAATGGTTTTTGCAAAGATTGTCAACCAACTGTAGGATTCATTTCTTTCCATAAGGCAAATAAACTATATACTCAATGCTCTGTGGTTAACTTTCTATCAGTTATTGGCTCTATATACTTAGCATTCAATACCTTTACCAAAGATTTTCCAGGAAATTTGGTTCAGTTGTCTCCAACAATTCTAAAAGTTTGACACTTACAGAACGCTTGGATTCATTTTATCAGGACTTCAAAATTAAAAATTACATTTTGGCCAACATATCCTAGAATTTAATTTTTCACAAATTCATCTCAGCCTCACCAGTTAGCAAGGTTCCACTGAAACTTTAATTGGAAAAATCTTTCTTACTAAAAGAAAACCTACTTGTAACAATTTTGTAAAGAAGCCTTGGGAATGAATAATAAATATATTACCAAAATTCTATGAATATTTAAATGTTTATTATATGTGGCAGAGTGCTCAGTTCCCTGTAACAATTTTCTAAAACCACAAATGAAGAAAGGTCAGCTTGTTACCAATGCTACTCAAGGACATCTTTTTGATCTCACTGCATTTCACACTTTCAAAACTATTATCATGGCTGTGCTATCAGAACCCTGTAAACCAGACTTTGTCTAACCAGCCTTGGTTTATTTTCAATCTAGCCTTTTAAGGTATGTGGCACTTGAGGATTTAAAACAAAGAGGGAAAAAAAGTGAACAAATTATCTTGCAAAGTAAAACAAAAAATACAAAACCAAAGCAAAAACACCCCATCCCCAGTTGAAACACACCAGAACTTCAAGGAAAAAAACATTCATTCACTAAATACTGTAGTACACTCTGGAACAAATGACGTAATACATGTGCACACACATTTCTAATAAATTAAAGTGTGAAAAGGCCCACAAAAAAGAACAAAACATGTACTATCAGAGTACCAAAAGTGCATAATCAGTTCCATCTGGGCAGCCTCCAAGGAAAAAATTCATAATCTGCACTCTGAAAAGTAGGTAGAATTTCACGAACAGAAAGAGTGAAGAAGAGTGTGGAATAGGAGAAAGAGGATCTCAGACAGAGTGAAATCAACATTCAACCACCACTGAAACCTACTAAACGCCTCTGCACAAGCAGGGCCATGGAAGCAGGAAGTAGGAAAGCACAAGCACATCTGGAACACAGGAAGTCATCCAGGGATGCATCCAAGGAAGGTGCCTAAGGAGATAACACCAGAAATAGACATAGGAGCAGGATCAAAAAGGGCCAGTGAGTTTGATGTTTGCAGAAACATTATGAAACTTCTGAAGTTTTTGTGTAAGATAAAAGGAAGGGGTAACTTGGTGGGAGGCTTTACTGGTAGATTAAATTTGCATAGGCGTGCATATAAGATTTGGTAGGGATGTGATATATTAGGGGAACACAGATGAAGGGATAAATGTGAGAGAAACTGCAGGAGTAGATTCAGTAAGAGTTGGGAATTTCCTGTCTAGATGTGGAACACAAAGTGTGATTCTAAGACTTAGAAATGAGGGAGCAAACTGGCCACTTGCTGCATTTGGCCCATTGACATAATTTATTTGGCCAACAGGGTAAACTTGAGAAATTTGCATTAACGTTAAAAAGAAAATTCCCATATGAAAACTAAATTTGAGACTTTAGTGAAAAATCTCAGGGGAATATGCCAATGTCGCCTGAACAGTGTCCCAAAATGCTTTTCCACCCGGCCCACTTCGCTCACTCACTTTATCTGCCTGAGACGTTTGAATTTGCCATCCCTGATTTAGGGCTGGATGACTAGCAAGATGATGACATAATTAGCAAAAATAAGTAAGTCTAGAGCAGGTTGGAAGAATAGAAAAGCTAAATTTTAGACATGCTAAGATTGAAGTCTTTGATAATCATCCAGAAGGGATACACAGTAAATCATTAGAAATTTGAGGAAAAATCTGGAAAAGATGGATATAGATAAAAATAAGAATCATCCCCACAGATAAAAGTGACAGCAGATATAACAACAATAATAATATCAGTTAGCATTTCTATAGCATTTACTAAAGAAATGTCAAGTACTTTCTAAGCATTTCACACCCATTAAATTATTTAACCTCATTTAATCAGTACTTCCAACCTGTTATTATCCCCATGAGGAAACTGAGGCACACAGAAGTTAAAGTGATAGAGCTTGTAAGTGGCAGAGCTGGGATTCAAAACCAGGTAGAGCAGAGCCTTTTCCAAATACGAACCACAGCAGACAGCCCACAGAGGTCGGCCTAATTGCCATGAAAAAACACAACAAAAAAACAAACCTCTCAGGCCAATCACTGCAAAGTGATGAAATGTTAAATCATTTAGGCAAATATACAACAAATGAAAACTATAACACTCTACACACTTTCTGGAGACATTTTTTTAAAAAGTTTCTTCTGTAATTATCTATTAATTTATAGATCAAATACCTGATACCTTGGCAAATAGTTTATTCAATACTTTGTAAAGTCCTACTCATATACCAGCATTGTGAGCAATGATGCCAAGAAAATGCATTTCATTTCTCAGAAAGAAATAAAATAGGAGATGATTTTTGCTCTTCGAAGTACAAAAAAAAAAAAAAAAAAAAAAACAGGTAGAGCATAGTTCCAGAGTCTATGTTAAGAGAACTTCTTTCTGAGGTTATAGTCTATTTTGGTCTTAGATAAATAATTTCATTTTTAAAGGTTGGGGTACTGCTAATATTTCTTAGATTTGTAATAACTTAAGAGACTGTAGAAAGGGAAGATAACCCACAAAAATACATTACCCCATAATCTCAAAAATACTGGAAGCCAGATGCAGTGGCTCATACTTATAGTCCCATCTACTGGGGAGACTGATGCGGGAGGACTGATTGAGCCCAAGAGTTGGAGGCCAGCTGGGGCAACAAAGCAAGACACTCCACACTTTAAAAAAAAAAAAAAAAAAAACCTGGAGGCTGGGCACAGTGGCTCACACTTGTAATCCCAGCACTTTGGTAGGCCAAGGCAGAATGATTACTTGAGGGTAGGAGTTCAAGACCAGCCTGGGCAACATAGCAAGACTCTCAACTCTACAAAGAAAATAAAAACACTAGCTGGGCCTGGTGGCATGCGCCCATAGTCCCAGCTACTCAAGAGGCTGAAGCAGGAAGATGGCTTGAGCCCCGAGGCTGCAGTGAGCTATGATTGTGCCAGCGCACTCCAGCGTGGGCGACAGAGCAAAACTCTGTCTCTTTATAAAGAAAAACAAACAAACAAAAAATGAGAATACCTTAATAGATCTTTTCATTCATGCAACAAATGTGTACTGGTACTATGTGTAGGCCCTGCTCTAGGTGCTGAAGATATATAAGTGAACAAAAAAGACAAAGATCCTTTCATTTATGATACTTTACATTCTAACAGGGGTAGACAAACTAGAAACATCATGAGTGAGCAAAGTATACAGCAAGGGAGATGGTGACAATTGCTATGACAAAAAGGAAAAGTAGGGTAGGGTAATAAATAGGATTGGATTGGGGGTAGGGGAGAGAGGACTATGAGTTTAAAGGCAGAAGGGTTAGTTCTACTGAGAAGGTAATATCTCAGCAAAGACTTGAAGAAGGTAAGAAGGGTCAGCCACATGGACATCTGGGAGAAGAGCATTTTGTGAAGAGGGAAAAGCAAAGATCCCAAGACAGCAATGCCAACCCCGTTCAAGAAACAGCAAGAGGTGAGTGTGGCTGGAAGGGAGAGAGTAAAAGGAAAAGTGTGCAGAGACGAGGTTAGAAGTAAAGGAGGCAGGAGGCAGGTGGTTTAAAGCCTTCTTTAAAGCACAGAACAAATTTTGGGTTTTAATCTGAGTGGATGAGAAGCTGCTGGAGAGATCTGGGCAGAGCAGCACATGAGCTGACTCAGGTTTGTCAAGGATCACTCCGGCTGCTGTGTAAGAACCAACTGTAGGGGAGCCAAGGCAGAAGCAGAGAGACAGGAGACTGTTACTGTTGTCATGGAAGCAAGAGATTTTGGTGGCTTAGAAATGACTGCATTCTGGATATTCTGAAATTAGAGTCAATGGGATTTCTTCACAGACTGTATGTAGAGAAGACTCAAAGGTGACTCTAAGGTTTTTTACAAATGTAATTGAAAAGTTGCACGTAACCAAAGTTTTCTAAGTCCATCCTGTCTTAGATTCACTAAGGAGAACCAAATATAAAGGAATTGCTTAGTAAATCTTTTCAACCAAGCAAGGAATTCTTTTGCAGTTGCACTAATCACCTCCTAACTGATCTAGTCATAACTTCAGATTTTCAGTAGTATAACTGCTGACTGAACTACGGTCAACAATCCCTTTTCATCAAGTAAGAGTAATTTATACAAATAAAAGATGTTCTTGGCTAGGAGTAGTGGTTCATGCCTATAATCTTAGCACTTTGGGAAGCAGAGGCTGGAGGGTTGCTTGAGCCTAGGAGTTTGAGGTTGCAGTGAGCTATGATGACACCACTGCACTTTAGCCCAAGTGACAGAGTGAGACTCTGTCTCAAAAAAAAAAAAAAAAAAAATGCTCTTTTAAGTACATCTTATTTGATATCCATAAAAACATACAAAAGACTACACTAGAACTTCATTTACATCTAATTTCTTCATAGTAAGAATCCCAATGAAGACAATTATGCTGAGAGGTTAACTATCTTTGCCTCAGGTCAAATGGCTTAGTAAGCAGCAAAGCTTGTCCTTGCGCAACTGACTCCAAAGCCAATCTGTTTGTTAGCTGTACTGTTTCCCAATTTAATACTCTTTAGGTACACTAATTGTTCAAATTCTTAAATTGTCTAGCCTTTCCACCCTTCCTGCAATAACTAGGTTATTTAAATAGAAATAACTTCACTTAATGGTGGCAAAGATAACTTTCCAGAAACTGGATAGTCTCCCTTAAATTACCAGTTAGGGAGAAGACAAAAATGCCTTGTTTTGCTAGATAAAAATCAATAAAAAAAACAAAGCATTCCTTCTGATACAGATCTGTGGCAGGCTTTTCAAGTATCACACCATGGTATTATGTTACCATGAGAAGCAATAACCCAGTTTCAGGGTTCATTCAACAACCCTATCACTCAGGTCCTGGTAAGAAAAGAACTTCTCATACCATAGTGATTAAATTCTTCCCCCAGAGAGAAATGGTCTCCGAGAGGTGATAACCAAGAAGTGCACGAAAGTGGCCACCCTTACTATAAAGCATAAAATCCCATCTTTTTAAAGGCAATTTTAACTGAGATTATCTGAATGACTCATACTGGTATAACTCTGTATGGCAATGTTTTCTCAAAGAGGGCCAGCAAAAACTTCAGGGAGGTCACAGAAACAAGAAACTCTGTTTAGAGTTGCAAACTCAACAATGTTATCTTTCTGCTTAAAATCCCCTCAATTGCTTTCCATTGTTCTTAGGATAAAGATTAAGGGACCTGTTTGCTGGCTGGCCTCTTCCCACCTCTCCAGTCCCACACTGTGCCCACCCTTTGCTGGCTGTAGCCACTCAGGCCTGGTTTCATGAACACCCTGCTCTTTCCTGCCTCTGGAACTTAGCATCTGCTGTTCCCTCTGCCAACAATGTCTTTCCCTTTGCTATGCCTGTCACTCTTCACCTGGCTAACTCCCACTCAACCTTCAGATCTCAGCTCAGTTATCACTTCCCTAGGGCAGTTCTAGTACCTTTTCACACACAGCACAATTTGTTCATTTGATCACTGTTTGCCACCCCTCTAGGCTAGCATAAGGTCGGCACTCAATTGTATTTTTGGTGGAGGGATGTACTTGCACTCTCCCCCAAGCCCAGCAAAGGCTTTTGCTCACCTTGCCTCACTAGTCTTAATCTCAGTCTATCCCAGAAGAGATGCACGTGAATTGCTACAGTTTGATTTTTTGCTAAGGATGAAAAGAGAAATGAAATAAAGGATCCACTATTTTAAAAAAAGTTTCAACTTACGCTTATCTACAAATAACACTTAACAGCATTGGAATGATGATTCAAATTAATGCAACTAAGGCTAATAATACTATTAATAATAACAAGTTATTAAGCACTTACGTACTACCTGTTTTACATAGAATAAGTATTCTCACTTACCTTTCACAATAAGCCTATGAAACCTGCTTCTCTAGTAGAGAAGCTAGAATTCAAGTCTAGATTTGGGTCACCAAGATCTCAGGTTTGACTTCTAAATAGGAAAGTTAGTGTTGCACAAAAAGGAAGGAGAAGAACAGAAAAAAAAAAAAAAAAGGGCAGGGAAGGAGAATGGGGGCTGACGGAGGGTTGAAGGGAGAAGATATTCTAATTTGGGGAGTTCAGGGGCTGAATCTATAATCCCAGGAAACCTCCCTCTTTAGTTTTTCCTCCAAATCAGGTCAAGTAATGCTTTTAGGTCTAATCCTTCAGCTGCAACTAGCACTTTAAGGTTGCCCTGCCAACTCCAATCTGGAGAACTTATTCCATTTAAGCACATGGACTCCCTTTTGGGA
This sequence comes from Eulemur rufifrons, assembly GCF_041146395.1. Classification (NCBI taxonomy): domain Eukaryota; kingdom Metazoa; phylum Chordata; class Mammalia; order Primates; family Lemuridae; genus Eulemur; species Eulemur rufifrons. The sequence continues at coordinate 86,891,087 of NC_090988.1, read as the reverse complement.
GGTGAAGTGCAGAATGAACAAATATTCAAAAACTTCTATGACTAAGTTTATTTGTTCCTCTCCCCTCCCTCACTTGCCCTGCCTTTTTGAAAAACATGGCCTTTATAATGACTACTGTGATCAACATCAGCTCACCAGCAAGAACAAGTATCTACACCCTAATACTAGAGTTTACTGAATGTCAGCAGGAACATGTTACATTTACCTAGCTGAACCTCCAGAGAGTTGTTAAATCCATTCACGAATGCCAGAGTGATAAACAGAAAATTGCATTCAAAGTCAAGTCCAGCCATTCTCATGACAGTCAAACCCTTCGCTTTGTTAAGCATCTCAGTGACTTTCCACTATTTTCTCATGCAGCAACAAGATTCATGAGTGCAAATTTGAAGAAAATCTCAAACTACTTGACCCTAAAATGTGCTGACTATTCTGCAATGCTTCCAGAAAAGCCACACACGTGCAAATTTGAAAGTGTGCCTTCAATCAAAAAGCTTTTAATAAAGTTCACAGAATATAAAGAAATCCACTCCCAAGTACTTATCCTGTCTATAGGCCAATCACCAACATACACAGTGTGTGAATGTTGCAGAATAAATGACTTGGGTTCAAATCCTGACTTGAAATTCACTAGCTATGAAACCACAGACAAGGGAAGTAATTTACTTAAGCCTCAGTTTTCTCCACTATCCACCGAGGATAATGGAGCACAGCTCAAAGAGAGATTAAAAATAATCGGTCAAGTGTCCAGCACACTTCAAGCATTCACTCGATAAACGGAGTGATGCTGGGCACAGTGGCTCACACCTGTAATCCTAGCATTTTGGGAGGCCAAGGCAGGAGGATTGTTTGAGACCAGGAGCTCAAGACCAGCCTGGGCAACATAGCAAGACACTCCCTCTCAAAAAAAAAAAAAAAAAACAGTCTTATACTCAGAGAGGGTCTGAGGCCAAAAAATAAATAAATGGTAGTTATTAATATTTCCTCTGGGTTTACCAATTTAAATAATTAACATTTCATACATAATTTTTCAAATCATGTGATACCTCAAAACCTAAAGAAAGGCACCTACTATTAATAGTTACTCAAACAGTTGTCAGCCATTTGAGGTAAATCCTGTGCAGTTATCCAATGTGAAAATAGAAATTGTGATCACACCTGTGATTTTGAGAATCCTTTGATTCTTGGAGGTTGGCTATGCAAAGCATGTTTTGATGAATGGCTTTTCCAGGAGAATCTCACCACCCTACTCCCTTTTTAAGACATTATCCACTGAATTAGGGAAATTATGAAATACTACAGAGCCAAATGAGTTCCATCAACACCCAAAGCTGCAACATCTTAGGGATTTACTAATGTACATGTGCAGAGGGCAAAATGCAGAGAAGACTATTTGTAAAATGTAATCTCACTCCACAGAATGGAATACTATCCAGCAACGAAAAAGAAATGGAAGTACTATTCCATGCTACGATGCACAGGAAACTTGAAAACATTATACTAAACGAAAGAAGCCAGTCACAAATCCACATAGAAAGTAGATTAGTGGTTGACTAGGGCTGGAGTGGGTGGGGCTTGGGGAGTGACAGCTAATGGGTACAGAGTTCCTTTTGAGGAGGATGAAGATGTTCTGAAATTAGATTTGATGATGGTTGCACAACCCTGTGAACCTAATAAAAACCATGAATTGCACACTTTAAATGGGTAAATTGTATGATATATTAATTATATCTCAACAAAGCTGTTTAAAAAAATCTAACTCACTGATTAGTGAATCCTTTATTATTTGCTGCCTGGAGCAATAACCTCTCCATTAAAAACTAAAAATAAGTGCTCAGAGTGCTGTCTTGTGTTTAAACTTATAAAATATTTTGACTTTGGAAGTATACTCACCTTGCCTTTGCATCGATCATCTCCACTTTATTTTGACAGCAATCATTTTAGATGAACTCCAGTAATGGAAACTGCTCAAATAAATGCAAATTTTATCTATGTTCAAAGCAAATTTTACAGATTACATTCTTTATTGCTCTATAGCAATGACTGTTTTTTGCTTTATTTTGTACAAGCTGCCTTTGCTAGCAATCTTCTTTTGATTACTTGCTACACTGACCTTCAAACAACTGACACTCTACTTTCACAGGATCTTTTTGTTCTCCTAGGAAATACAGGGAGCACCTATATAACAATGATAGGCAAAGGAGTCTTACCTACTAAATTGGCTATACCCACCTGCTAGGGGTCTAAACAAAGCTAATTCACTTGAAGGGGAATGTTACTGGAAAGAACTCGGAAAAAGAGATGACCTAGCTCTTGATCAGAAGACAGAGATAAATTAGAGTATGGGCCAAGTAATAGATGGTCTTAAAAACCTAACCAGACTAATAAATCTGTCATCTAGAATATTTTTACTAATACAAAGCATACCTGTATTTCAGGTTTATTCAAAGTTTTTGTTCCTAAGTTTAGAAGAGCTTATCTGATCAATATGCCAGTTACTGTGGGAAAAGACAAAAAGTGAGAATCCATGGTCCCTGCCCCTTAGATCCTAAAATCTAAAATAAAGATCCTAAAATAAAGTGAAGGAGATAGATGCAAATTAGACAGACTGACATGAAGAAACTAAAGAATAACAAGAATAAAAATACGCTCTCAATTCAACATACTGGTATAGAATACTTAAAAATATTTAATTGGTTATGGAGAAGAAAATATTAAACAAACATTAGTACTAGAAAGGAGGTAATGCCTCCCTTAACACTGCTTCGCACTAGCATTTATTCAAAGGAGTCTGCATGGGAATAAACAGAGCCTTGAGAGTAAGATAGCAATTTAATAGGGGGAAAAAACTTACTAGTGCTATCTATATACAACAATTAATTCCAAAATCATAACTTTAGTTAAACAAATTATCTATTTTTAATCACATTTTAACCCTAATTATTCAAGTGTGATCTCTGCTAGTTTGTTTTTTTCTAATTATTTCAGTTCACCCCTCCAACTGATACAAAGAACCTGTTTAAAATGAGCTGCTCTTAATTTTCTTTGTTTTTGAAAGGAGTCCCTGAATTTGGAGAGATAAAGAAAGCATTTTCTTTTAAGATCCAGGCCACTTGTAATATTCTAAGTAACAATTTGATCACTTCTGCTTAAGCACTTAAAAAAGAAAGATTTTCCAAAAATCCAGGGTAAACTGAACCCATCAATATTTCACTTCAATTATGACAATGGGATCCTCTCTGCCGTCCCAGCGTTCTAGTTCAAATTTCATATCTAAATCTTATAGAAACACTTCCATTAATTTATCAACTATCCTGCCTCTGGGGCCAAATCTTTTCAATACAAATGTTACTTATGAGATGACAACGTCACATCACTTGACTTTTAAGAATCACATATACATGACTTGGACTTACCATTTGAACAATTAGCCAGTAGATAGATAGTTAAAAAAATAATTATAATTGTAAGGCTGGTGGTGGGCACCCCTCCCCTCCCTAATGGAAAAAGAAGCCCCTCCTATTCCTCCATCCCCGCCCTAAAGCTGAAACAAAGAAATTCCTCACTCTTCCCACCGAAACCTTCCCTCCAGAGAAACTCCCACCCCTCCACCCCTAAAAAAACGTATATAAGCCCACCCAGACTTCTGGGCGGGGCGGCTTCTCTGGTTCCACTCCTGGGACCATGAGGCTCACCCAGGCCCCTTTCTTGGGACCCGTTACCCCCACCCGGGAGCACCCCAATAAAGCCTCTTTACTTATCTCTTTCAACTCTGCTCGTCTTTCTTTCTCTGGCGCCAGCCAATCCAAAAAACATTACAATGATAACACCAGTCTTTGCTTGCAAATTACAAAATGTTATCTTGATACAAGTCCCTATGGCATTACTGTCTTGTGTAACTATTGCAAAAGTCAACAAATTTTCCAAAGCTGACAAAAAGAACTTGGGCAAGTCAATTGTGAAATCATACATAAATTATAATCAAATTGAACACTTCACTTCCTTTATCAGAGAATATCAAAAGATATCAGGTGATTGTGAAACAGAAGTATTATAATGTTAATAGTGGCCTCACATAATGGAAAGATCTCACATTATGTATGCATTACTACTTGAGATGTTTTCTTTTAATGTTTATGTTAACATAAACCCAAAAGGTTAAAGTATTAAGTCTTTCCTACTAAGTCGTTTAATGTTTTTGAATGAACAACGTAAAGAACATGGAGTAACATTCATGTATCTTACTTGAGCCTAGTCCGCAAGCTATGTATGCCTAACCACCCCAAAATTAAATAAAATGCTTAGGAAGCGAACGTTCAATTATAAAACATCAAAATAAATAATCACATTAGGGAATAACCACAAGCATATAATAAGCAATCATTTAATAAAAAAAAAGCCAAAGGAGATGAAAAATAAAGCAAAGAAGTAAACAAAAAAAAAGGCAGAAAAAGAAGAAAAGTGATTGCAAAACTTCCCTGCTGGTAATTTTCCCAATTTCTCCAGTCTGACCTTTGTCCTCCATTGTTAAAATCCTCCGACTAGATAAAAAAAAGATCCAGGTGTTTAGCTCATTCTTTGTGGGGATACTTTTTCCTACAAACGTCCTTCTGCAAAAAGTAGTGTTTTTGCTTTCTACAAGAGTTATCACTTTGCGGATTGGGAGTCGAACAATTTAACGAGGATTTTCTTTTTAAGGGCTTTGTAAATTACATGAAATAGCCCAAATCCATGTAACTGGAGAGGTAAGTTTCCACAGAGCAAAATGACTTTTGAAATTCCACTAACCCCCAAAAAGCCAAGAGAATACTATGCATCCTTAGCGCAGGGCCAGTATTCACGCCAAGGGAAAAACTTTATTTTAAAAACACAAGTGGCGAACCCCTGAGTCGCGTGTGACTAAGAAGGAAGCAAGGCGACTGACTGCGCGCCACGAACCCGGAATTCCTTAAAGGACACAAGCTCCAGGGACTTAAGTTTTCTCCCGCACCCACCAAGCAACACTTTAGATTCCCGGAGTTGAGCCACCAATGTATTCGGTATTTTAAAATTCTACAAGTAGTCTAAGCAAGCCATAACATGACGAAGGGAGGAGTCAGGGTGGGTACGCGAGACGCGAAGCCTCAGAGAGGAGAAGAGAGCTGGGGAGAGGAAGGCCAAGAGCCCGGCCGAGCCGCGAGCCGCAGCAGGAGGGAGATCGCGGCGCTGCATCCAACTCACCTGCCCATTCACCGAGCCCGGGGCCAACCCCTGCCTCGTTACCCACGCCCCAGACCCGAAGGGCCGTGAAGAGCGAGTACGAGATGCGCAGGGCCAGGTAGGCCAAGGTGCCCGCGCCCACCCAATACAGGAAACCGGCGGCCGGGACAACGCTCTCCATGGCTTTCCGCTAGGCCTCACTATCTCCGTGAATGAAGGTAGTGAAAAATGAATGAATGAAGCCAGAGGGAGGCGGAGGCGGAGGCGTCGGCGCCGGTTGTGACGGCGAGAACGGTACTAATAGGCGCAGCTCTTACACCATGGGTCGAAACCCCGCCCACGTCGCCATATCCGTGTCGCCATTGGTGATTGCGCGTAGTGCGTCAGGCATTGGCTGACTCCATTTCATTGCCCCGCCCACGCCTTCTCCAGCGCGCACCGTGCTGGGTTTCCCTTCTGAGGCGGTGGATAGCCCACCTGCCAATCAAGCTTCAGTCCCTCCTAAGCGCGTCACCACTCTTCCTCCAGCCAGCGGTCTGTCTCACCCCACCAGAGTGCCCCGATCTCTCATTGGCTGCAGCGTCCTCGCGACTGCGGAAGATTGCGCTCCGATTGGCCAATCATACCCAGCCTGCTTTGCGCTCTGGTTTGAAGAGGGAATGGAATTAGTGAAGCCGCTAATGAATGGGAAGGTGGTAGTAAGAAGTGGGCGTGGAGCCTTGGTTTTGTTTTCACTTCTTTATTAAACACTAATATATCACTAAGTGTGCTGTCATTTGTCCCATAAACTTTTCCGAAAAACGCTTCAGTCCTCTGTCTCGGTGTCTTCCCTGCCGCACGCGTTCGCTTGGGTTACACTCACTCACTGATGGCCCTCTTAAATGCCAGGCCTCCCTTCCGCGCTGAGCGTTAACAGCACTGAGTTCCCAGCGACTTGGAGTTCAGGGCAAATAACTTGACGGAGTCAAATAACCATAATACACAACGGCATAAGAGCTGTAAGATGAATGAAAAGTAGACTATAGGAACACTTAGTGCTGAACAATTAGTTTTGGAAAGAGAGTCTATCTTTTAACTGTTCCTTAAAGGAGGATAGAGAATTTGACTTTTTTTTTAAATTTTCGTTTGGTGCGGGGAGGGGATTGTGAAATGGAGTTTCGAGTGGGTACAAAAGTGTGCAGTCATGAGAACTACCTCAGCAAAGTTCCAGAGGAGGAAGACTACAAGGTAAGTTTAACAATTGTGTAAGGTGATGAAGTGCTTCACACTTACTCTCTCACCCTCCCTTCAGGAGTTTTTGTTTCCTTTTCTTGCATGTGTTTGAACTCACATAGGTACCTAAAATTTATTCTTAGCCAGTAGGAGCTGCTGATTCAAGATTTAAGAGTTTTTGTAAAGCTATAACTTAAGGGTAATAATTCTAAGGGTAACAGTTTTAAAATATTTAGTTTGAGTGCTATCTCTTCTTGCCCAATCTCCTCTTCTCTATTATGTGATCAACTAGGTCCAACCCTAAGGCTGTAAATGTTCTTCATAAACTGTCAATTGTCCAGTGGAATTCAGCCATGTGAGTTGAGCTGCACCATATTTTCTTTTAATATGAATTTAGTACCTTTGGCTGAGGCCGCCTCTTCAGTTCAACCAAAGTCCCACCACTCGTCTCCCTCAGCTTCTCCCTCTTCCCCAAATCTTTGCCTACAGTATTGCCCCAAATTTATATATCCCTGCTCATCACTACTCACCAAAAAAGTGCCCTCCAGATATTCAGGCCCATTTTCCTTAGAATAGGGTAGAAGGAGGATAAGAGAGTTATTATAAATGAACAATATATATTTTTGTTACGTAAGTATGTATGTCTGTGGCCCCCACTAGAATCTATGATTACTGGGGACACTATGTTGTGAATCCATAGGACCTAGAACAGTGCCTGGAACCTGGAGGAACCCACCAAATATCTGACAAATAAGTAGAAGTGCAGATTCATTCATTCAATAAATATTATTGTGCTCTGTGTGCCAGTCACTGAACTAAGCACTGAGTAAACAATAGTAAGCGAACGGTCAGTTCTCAGTCCTAATCCTTCTCTACCATTCAACAGTGGGTGACCACTGTTTTCCTCACCAGCTGCTCCTTCTCAGTCTTTGCTGGCCCCTCTTCTTACCTCTAAACAATGCAATGCTCTTGGGCTCAGATCCCAGCTCTCATTACTCCTCTAAGCAGTCTCCCTATGTGATTTTATCCAGTCCCTTGGTAAGCTGATGACTTCCACATGTCTCTGTCCAGGCTCACCTTCTGCTTAGAGGTCCAGGCTCCTATACAGTGTGTGTGTGTGTGTGTGTGTGTGTATGTGTGTGTATCTCCACCTGCCTACTCACATCTCCACTCAGATGTAAAATAAACATCTCAAACTTAACATGTTCAAAATAGAACTCTACCCCCAACACACACCCTCTTTCCTCTTTTCTTTCCCATTTCTGTTAACGGCACTACCATATACCCCCTTTGTAATGTTAGGGATCAACCTTAATTCTTTCCTTTCCATCTTTCCATAACCAATTCTTCAGCAACTCTTGTTCACTCTACTTCCACAATATATCTTGACTGACCACTTCTCCCCATCTCTGCGACAACTAACCTAGCCCAAATCACAAGTATTTCTAGTCTGGAATGTGGTAATAGCCTCCTAACTGGTCTCCCTGAAGCCTGTCTTGGATTTGTTCTCCATGCAGCAACTAAAGTGTTCGTTTTGTTTTATTTATTTATTTATGAATGACAGGATCTCTATTTATTTATTCATTCTATTTTATTTTATTTTATTTTTGTTTATGACAGGGTCTCACTCTGTCACCCAGGCTGGAGTGTAGTGGAGCAATCATAGCTCACTGCAACCTCAAACTCCTGGGCTCAATTGATCCTTCTGCCTCCCGAGTAGCTGGGACTACAGGCATGCACCGCCACATAGCTAATTTTTTCTGGTTTTTTGGTAGAGATGAATTCTTGCTCTTGCTCAGGCTGGTCTTGAACTCATGACCTCAAGCAATCCTTCCGCCTCAGCCTCCCAGAGTACTAGGATTTACAGGTGTGAGCCACCGCGCCTGGCCAAGTGTTTATTTTTTTAAAGTAAATTAGATATCATTTCTTCTACTCAAATCCCTGCAAGGACTTTATGTCACATTGAGAAGAAAATCCTCCAAGACTAGTTTATTTGCCCTAACCTTTTCTGCAGCATCAACCACCCTTCTGTGCTCACTTGATTCCAGCCACACTGACTTCTTGAAGTTCCTCAAATAAGTCGAGTTCATTCTAGTCTCAGAGCCATTCTACTTCCTGTTTCCTCTACGTGGAATCTCTTACCCTTTATCTTCCCAAGGTTCACTCCTTTATATTATTTAGGTTTTTGCTTACACATCATCCCCCTTAGAGTGGTTTTCTCTGATCACCCTTCATTAATATACCAAATTGCTTCCTCTCCTCTGCCCTATCCATCCTATCCTCTTACCCTACTTTGTTTTCCTTATAATACTTTCAAACTGTCTACGCAATGAAATATAAGTTCATAAGGACTGTGACCTTCTCTTGTTCACTGTATCTTTTACCTAAGATGTGCACCCAAGAGTACCTGACACTTAGTATAATAGGTATGCAATAAATACCTATTAATGAATAAATGAAAATAGACTGTCTAGTGGGAGAGACAGCAAACTTCCAACTAGTCATATGAAAAAACTGTAATAAATACAAACAAGAAAAGAATAGAACCTAAGGAAAGGGGATAATAGGAGGGTATAATTTAGATGAGGGAAAGGAGACTGCCCCAAAAGGCCTTCCTAAGGAAGCAATATTTGAGCTGAGATCAGAGAATATGTACAAATCAAGTGGGGTGGGGTAGAGGAGACAGCAACAACCACCCAGTGGAAGTTCTGTTGTGGTTTTGAAGAATATTCTAACGTGCCTCTTGCAAATACCATAGCATCTGGCATAAAATTAAATAGGCAATAAATAATAATTGTTGATACAGGATTTTTTAATAAATAAGGATGGGTACTATGGAAATAGACTTTCCCTTGCTGTTAGAATTTATTTTGAGTGTATTATTTTAACTAAAAGGAATATTAACAATTGAAACCATCTCATTTTGGTATCCATTCTTTTTCTATAATGTCTAGATATAACCCATGCAATTAACAAGAATATTTTTTATAAATATTGTACACATTTATTCTGATTACCTCAGCCTCTTTTTAGGAATATTAATTGTTTTACCTACTAAAATAAAAAAACAGTAACTTCCAGAAAGTGAAGTGATATGCACCACATAAGCCTTGGGATTTCAGGTGATTATATACTTTCGGAATTGAACAACAATCTTTCGTGTCTGAATAAATTTATGAACCACTGAAAACTCTAATGTATACAGGACCCTATAATGCTGTCCCACTTGTATTGAACAGTATTCTGTGCTAAAATATAACATAGAAACAAGAGTTAACAGAGCCATACTAACCAAACATATGAAACCATTAATAGCTCTCTAAAGAAGAACCAACACTATGTAACTCTGGGCTTTAGTGTCAGGTAAATCTAGAACCAGATTCCGATTCCAGCTCTTATTAGCTGTATGATCTTGTATAGATTTAAACATTCAAACTCTACATCGGTAAAATGCGGGATAATACTACTGAAACATTTAGCAGTGATTGGCAGAGATTGTGTTCAGTAAGTTAGGTACTAGTCTTACCCCCACTTTACAGATGACGAAACTGAGGCTTAAAGCATTTATGTAACTTTCATATAGAGAGTAAGTAGGCAGAATCGGGATTTGAACTAAACAGGTGTGGCTATGAAATCATGTCTCCAGAACCAGCTCAGAGAAGGCAGCATTAAAAAATGGCCAAGGGAGAGTAAAAGAGTCTCTAGTAATATTTTGTTGTTACACAAATAACATACTCAGACACAACAACATTGGATTTCAGTCTCATTTATTAAAAATATGTAGAGTTTCTAATAGTCTTTAATATAAAAATTTAAGCAACAATATGGTATCATATTAGTATACAAATGGTCCCATTTAATTTGAAATTCATTTTCAGTATTTCTGTAAATCAAGTTTAAGATCAGGTTTTTGTGATGAAATTATGACTAGTTCGATATTATGAAAGAAAATTTCATACAAGCTAGGAATTTTTAAGCATACCATCTTGGTCAATCCTTTCAGACACCGAGCTGAATCCTTCATTTGGCTATATAATAAAACTTTTTAACAGTCTGTCTTCTTCTTTCTCATCTTCATTTAAATGCAGTTCAAAATATTGAACTTTAATTCACTTTTAACTTCGGTTGTCCAATCCTAGGTTAAAAAAAAAGAAGTGCTGTGATGAACAACCAATTTAAAAGAAACTGAATCTTCAGCATTAGAAATTGGGAGGTTTCCAAAAAGCTCATATTTAATTTCTTTAACAAACAATATTACCATAAGAAAGGAACACTAACATTTATTATGCTTCAATATTGTATTATCATTTTCAAAGTGATCTCACATGCATTACCCCATTCAAACATCACAATAATACCCCCATTTTCCAACAAGGAAACGGGCTCTTTAACTTGAACTTCTTGCATAAGGACCACTTTAGTACAGTAGGCCTGTTTCTAGAACCAAGTCTGCACTAAAAAATCCAGGGCTCTTTCTACGCTATCACCTATTTTATAAACGAACTTATCCTCACATTTCATGGAGTCTTCGATAAATATATTCCTCAAATAAAACAGAAATCAGTCATTTGCAAACAAGTAATTTAAAATTATAGTTTTATCTTATTTTATTTTTTAGAAACAGGGTCTTGCTTTGTCAGCCCAGGCTGGAGTTCAGTGGAATGATCATACACCCTCGAACTCCTGGGCTCAAACGATCCTCCTGCCTCAGCCTGCAGAGTAGTTGGGACTACAGGTGTGTGCCACCACACCTGCATAAAATTATAGTTTTAATATTTTACTTATTTTTGAGTTGCAAAGGCCACAAAATTATATAAAATGAAAAGACATACCACCCCATCTCTTATTCCCACTAATCATGGTTGGCAATTTATAGTGTATTCTATTTCTTTTTCTATGTGAGTACAAAACTATATGATATATACAACATACTACACACACACACTTTTTTAAAACTAAGAACTGATCATATAAGAATAATTCAACAACTTTCTTTCTCCACCCAATAATATACCACAGAAAATACCATAGTGAGGCCAGGAGCAGTAGCTCAAACCTGTAATCCCAGCTACTCGGGAGGCTGAGGCAGGAGGATCTCTTGAGCTCAGGAGTTTGAGACCAACCTGGACAACATAGTGAGACCCATCTCTACAAAAACATTGAAAAATTAGCTGGTTGTGGTGGTACATGCCTGTAGTCCCAGCTACTTGACAGGCTGAGGCAGGAGGATCCCTTGAGCCCAGGAATTTGAGGCTACAGTGAGCTATGATGATGCCACTGAACTCTAGCCTGGGAGACAAAACAACACCCTGTCTCAAAGAAAACAACAACAACAAAAAAAAAACCATAGTGAATTCATGATATATCAATATTACACATTAACTGATTTTCTTTATTGCATCAGCAGATCTAATAGTCATTCCAGCAAGCCTATTCAGAATACTTTGCTTAGGAAATTAGTGCCATGGCAAACAAACCAGTACAAAAGTAGGTGAAAGGGAAAGTAAACCACGATATTTTCCCAACATCATACTTCCAGCCAAAAATAAGAAAACCTTAAGACAACTATGCAAGCAAACTTAAGGTAAATAATTTAGCAGAATTTCAGGAGAAGATTTTCTTCGCTTGAATGCTTACTTCAGCAATGGACTCAAGATTTGCTATCTTTACCCATATTTTTTTCTAACAATTATAGCTAATTTAGCTAGAATCTTTTTATTACTTTTTCCTACTTCTTTCCTTCACCTTATTATCTTTGTAAATATATTTGATGCATACAAAAAATTAGATGAAACACACAAGTTAGTTATAAAACACAATGTAATGAAAAACTGTAAATTTACCACCCAACTTAAGCACCTCCGCCTTTGCTTGATACAGTCAAGCCATCAGGGCTTCTCTACAGTCTTCAGAAGCACCAAGGTCCATCCTACATCAGGGTGTTTGCACATATTGGTCCCAGTCACACTTTAAGATCCATAAAGTCCTGTTTGTCTTATTGACCACTGTAGCCCTCATATACATTCAATAAGTACAAGTTGAGCATCCCTGATCCAAAAATTTGAAATCACATGCCCTGATATCTGAAACTTTTTGAGCACCAACATGAATGATGCCACAGTGTAAAATTCCACACAAAAGTACTTAACACAAACTTTGTTTCATGCACAAAATCGTTTAAAATATTGCATAAAATTACCCTCAGGCTTTTATATAAGGTATATATGAAACATAAATAAATTCCCTGCCAGACTTGGGTCTCATCCCCAGTATATCTCATTATGTATGTGCAAATATTCCAAATCCCCCCCAAAAGCAGAAATCTGAAACACTTCTGGTGCCAACCATTTTGGATAAAGGATACTTAATCTGTACTCACTAAACAAACAAATGGATTATTATTGTAGAAGGGAAACTTTAGTTCGTTGCAAGGAGCAATAACTTCTAGTTGAAAAATAAAATCAGTCACAATTTTAAAACTACATAGGGTATCGGTTAACTCTACTTTTCTCTTAATTTATAAAATATAGATTGTTCCTTTACAGAAACAAGAAGTGAAATGGTATAAAAATGGAAAGAAGCCATGGCTTTGTTGTCTCACCTAGCCCAAATCAGTTTGTTTACTATCTATAGGGAATAAAAAACAAGCTGTTAAAAAGAGAAATCCCTTGTCAGATGGGTAGTTTGCAAATGTTTTCTTCCATTTTGTAGGTTCTCTCTTCCCTTCGTTGATTGTTTCCTTTGCTGTGCAGAAGGTTTTTAGCTTCATGTGATCCCATTTGTCCAATTTTGCTTTGGTTGCCTGTGCTTTGGGGGTTTTACTCAAGAAATCCTTGCCTGGATCAATGTCCTGAAGTGTTTCCCCAATGTTTGCTTTTAGTAGTTCCATAGTTTCAGGTCTTAGATTTAATTCTTTAATCCATTTTGATTTGATGTTTATATATGGCGAGAGATAAGGGTCTAGTTTCATTCTTCTGCATGTGGATATCCAGTTTTCCCAGCATCATTTATTGAAGAGACTTCCTTTCTCCAAAGTATGTTCTTGAAAACTTTGTCAAAGATAAGTTCACTGTAGATGTGTAGATGTATTTCTGGTTTCTCTATTCTGGTCCATTGGTCTGTGTCTGTTTGTATGCCAATACCTGCTGTTTTGGTTACTACAGCTCTGTAGTATAATTTGAAGTGAGGTAATGTGATTCCTTCAATTTTGTTGTTTTTGCTCAGGATGAATAATATTTTTAATATGTTGTTGAACTGGGTTTGCTAGTATTTTGTTGAGGACTTTTGCATCTATTATATGTTCATGAGAGATATTAGCTGATAGTTTTCTTTTTTGTTGTGTTTTGTCTGGTTTGGGTATCAGAGTGATATAGGCTTTATGGAGTGAGTTTGGGAGTATTCCCTCCTCCTCAATTTTTTGGAATAGTTTAAGTAGGGTTGGTATTAGTTCTTTGACTGCCTGGTAGAATTCAGCAGTAAAGCCATCTGGTCCTGGGCTTTTCTTTGATGTGAGACTTGTTATTACTGCCTCTATTAATATCTCGTTAATTGTTATTGGTTTATTCAGGTTTTAGATTTCTTCCTGGTTCAATTTTGGTAGATTGCATATTTCTAGGGATTTATCCATTTCTTCTGAGTAATCCAATTTATTGGCATATAGTTGCTCGTAACAGTCTTTAATGGTCCTTTGGATTTCTGCAGTGTCCATTGTAATATCTCCTTTTTCATCTTTGATTTTATTTATTTGGGTCTTCTCTCTTTTTCTCTTAGTCTGGATAAAGTTATGTAAATTTTATCTTTTAAAAAAACTAACTTTTTGTTTCATTGATCTTTTGTAATTTTTTTGTTTAAAATTCATTTGTTTTTGCTCTGACCTTTATTATTTCTTTTCTTCTACTAATTTTGGGTTTGGTTTGCTCTTGTTTTTCTATTTCTTTGAGATGCATCATTGGGCTGTTTATTTGAAGCTTTTCTATTTTTATTTTTTATGTAGCCACTTATTGCTATAAACTTTACTCTTATTACTGCTTTGGCTGTGTCCCATAGGTTTTGATACGTTGTGTTTTCATTTTCATTTGTTTAGAAAATTGTTTAAATTTCCTTCTTAATCTCTTCATTGACCTACTAGTCATTCAGGAGCATATTGTTTCATTTCCATGTGTTTGTATTTTATCCAGTGTTCCTCTTGTTATTGCCTTCTAGTTTTATTTCATTGTGGACAAAGAAAATACTTGGTATGATTTCACTTTTTTTGAATTTTTAAAGACTTGTTTTTTGGCCTAACATACGGTCTATCCTTGAGAATGGTTCACGAGGTGAGGAGAAGAATATATACTCTGCAGCTGTTGGATGAAACATTCTGTAAATATCTTTAAGGTGCATTTGGTCTATAGTGGTGATTAAGTCCAATGTTTCTTTGTTGATTTTTTTCTGGATGATCTATCCAATGCTGAAAGTGGAGAGTTGAGGTCTCCAGTGATTATCATATTGGGATCTATCTCTTTAGCTCTGATAGTATTTGCTCTATATATCTGGGTGCTCCAGTGTTGGGTGCATATATATTTAGAATTGTTATATCCTCTTGCTGAATTGACCCCTTTATCATTACATAATGACCTTCTTTATCTTTTTTTACAGTTTTTGTCTTGATATATATTTTTTTCTGATAGAAGTATAGCTACTCCTGCTGTTTTTTGGTTTTCATTTGCATGGAATATCTTTTTCCCTCCCTTTATTTTCAGCCTATGGGTGTCTTTATAGGTGAACTTTGTTTCCTGCAGACAACATACGGTTGGCTCTTGTTTTTTAATATCCATTCAGCCACTCTGTGTCTTTTTATTGGAGAGTTTAGTCCATTCACATCCAATATTATTATTGATACATAAAGACTTACTACTGCCATGCTATTATTTGATCTCTGGATGTTTTGTGATCCTCTCTTTCTTATGTACTTCATTCCTGTCTTTCTTTGTAAAAAGTAATTTTCTCTGATAGCATGTTTTAATTTCTTGTTTTTTATTTGTTGTGTATCTGTTGTAGGTTTTTTGATTTGAGGTTACCATGGGGCTTGCAAAAAACCATTTTATAACAAATCATTTTAAGCATGTGACAATTCTGTTTATAAACAAACAAATAAACAAGCAAAGAGAAATCTAACAGAAATTCTACCCTTTAACTCCATCCCTCCCCCTACTTTTTAACTTTTTGTTTTTTCCATTCATATCTTTTTATGTAATACTATCTATCTCTCAAAAAGTTGTTGTAGTTATTTTTGATAGGTTTGTCTTTAAGTCTTCCTATTCAAGATATAAGTGGTTTATACACCACAATTCCAGCAACAGAGTGTTCTGTATTTGTGTACTTACTGTTACCAGTGAGTTGTAAACTTCAGATGATTTCTTATTATTTATTAATGTCCTTTTCTTTCAGATTGAAGAACTCCTTTTAGCATTTCTTGTAGGAAAGGTCTGGTGTTGATGAAATCCCTCAGCTTTTGTTTGTATGGGTAAGTCTTTATTTTTCCTTTATGTTTGAAGGATATTTTTGCAGGATATAACATTATAGCATTAAGGTTTTTTTCCTTCAGCACTCTGAATATGTCATGCCATTCTCTCCTGGCCTGTAAGGTTTCCACTGAGAAGTCTGTTGCCAGACATATCAGAGACACTTTATATGTTATTTTTTTTCTTTTTTCCTGCTTCCCTTAGGCCCTTTTCTTTATCTGTGACATTTGGGAGCTTGGTTATTAAATGCCTTGAGGTAGTCTTGTTTGGGTTAAATCTGCTTGGTGTTCTATGATTTTCTTGTACCTGAATATTGATATCTTTCTCTAAGTTTGGAAAGTTCTCTGTTATTATTTCTTTGAATAAAACTTCTACCCCATTGCCTCTGTCTGCCTTCTCTTTAAGGCCAATAACTCTTAGCTTTGCCCTTTTGAGGTGATTTTCTAGATCTTGTAGGTGTGCTTCATTCTTTTTTATTCTTGTTCTCTTTTTTCTCTTCTGTATTATGTATTTTCAAATAGCCTGTCTTCAAGTTCACTAATACTTCTGCTTGGTCAATTATGCCATTGAGAGACTCTGATGCATCTCCCAGTTTGTTAGTTGAATTCTTAAGCTCCAGAGTTTCTGCTTAATTTTTTATTATTTCAATCTCTGTTAAATTTCTCTGATAGGCTTCTGAATTCCTTCTCTGTGTTATCTTGAAATTCACTAAGCTTCTTCAGGACAGCTATTTTGAACTCATTGTCTGAAAAGTCACATATCTCCATTACTCCAGAATTGGTCACTGGTAACTTATTTAGTTTGTTTGCTGAAGTCATGTTTTCCTGGGTGTTCTTGATGATTGTGGATGTTCACCTATGTCTGGGCATTGAACAATCAGGTATTTATTTTAATCTTCACAGTCTGGACTTATTTAAACCCGTCCTTCTAGGGAAGGCTTTCCAGATATTCAAAAGGAATTGAGGGTTGTGATCTAAGTCTTGGTCACTGCATCTGTATCAGCACTGGGGGTACTCCAAGTCCAGTAATGCTGTGGCTCTTGCAGGCTCCTGGTGGTAACACCTTGGTAGACTTGAGTAAAATACGGGAGAATTCTCTGGATTTCCAGGCAAAGTCTCTCTCTTTTCCCTTACTTTCTGTGCTGGACTGCTATAGTTGGGGAAGTAGTGATGTGAGCAGTGCCTCACCAGCCCAGGTGACACCTGAAGCCAGCCAGCCCAGTCTCACCCAAAGTCCATGGTGACTGTTGCCTGGCTACCTCTGATGTTTATTCAAAGCCCCAGGGCTCTTTAGTCACCAGGTGTTGAATCCTGCCAGGACTGGGTCCTTCCTTTCAGGGCAGCCTGTTTACTTCTGGCCTGGTGTGGGTCCAAAAATGCCTTCCAGGAAGTAAGGCCTGAACTCAGGGGCTTCAGGAGTCTTCTTGGTACTTTATTTTACCGTGGCTGAGCTGGTACCCAGGTTGCACAACAAAGTCCTCTGAATTTTTCCCTTTCCTTTGTCCAAGTACAAGACTCCCTGAGCCACACTGTCTGTAGTTTGAGGGAGGAGGCATGACACAGGCATTGGCTTGGCTGCTACTGCTGGTGTCTCACTGGGTTACATGCACCCAAGTCCACTGGCTCTGAGCTAGCACAGCCACAGGAATTGCCCAAGGACTATGCCCTTTTTGGCCTGACTGCCTTGTGAATTTAGTCCAGGCTCCAGGTTGCTCTTTGTCTGCCAGTGGTCACGGGGCTAGTGAGAATTCAGGTTTCAGGGTGGAGGATTTCTCTCTGGCTGGGCTGCTCTAAAGGCTCCCTCCAGGGACACTGGCAGAATTCTGCCTTGTGCTGTGCTGCCCTATGCCAGGGTGGCCCTGGGTTTCAATGCAAAGTCCCACGATCACTTCACTCTCCCTCCCCCGAATACACAGATTCTCTCTTCACTCCAGTGCTGGCACAGCATTGCCAAGGGAGGGGGAGGGGTGCGGTAGGCAATGCAAGATTGTCTTTTCTGCCCTCTCTAGTTCCTCTTTCCTTGATATAATGTTAAAACCAGGTAGTATGATCACTCACTTGATTTTTTATTCTTCTAAAGATGGTTGCTTGTGTGGATAGTTGTTAAATTTGATATTTGTGTGGAGGGATGATCACTGAAGGTTTCTATTCAGCCATCTTGCACTGCCACTTCCCATTCCTTTTTATTGCTGAGTAGTATTCCATTTGGTTATCCATTCTTCAGTAGATGAATGTTCGAATTGTTTCTGATTCTTTACTATTATGAATAAAGCAGCTATGAACATGAATGTATAAGTCTGTGTGGACATAAGTTTCATTTCCCTTGAGTAAATACTGATGAGCAGAATTATGGCTTACACGGTAAATATTTAATTTATAAGAAACTGTCAAACTGTTTCCCAGAGTGGCTGTACCATTTTGCTCCTGTTGCCCCACACCTCATAATATCATGATAGGACAAAACAAAATGGAAATGCACACATACATCATCAAGAGATTTTCAACACACTTGACAAGGTAAGTCAGTAGGGAAAAGATAATCTTTTCAACAAATGGTGCTGGAAAATTTGGATATCTATATGCAAAAAGATGAGACTTGTCCCTTGCCTCATACTGTATTCAAAGATTAACTTGGCATTGTTAGTCTTTTTTATCTAGTTGATATGTAGGGATATCTCAAGGTGGCTTTAATGTTAATTCATATTTAATTAGCATTATTTTTACTGTAAAGATAAGGAGGATCTTTTCGTGTGCTTGTTGGACATTTGTTTATCTTAGTTTGTGAAGTGTCTGTTAAAATCATGTAGAGGGTTTGAGGGATTTGGGGGCTATCAAGAAAAAAGACAAGAAGCAGTAACAGATAACAAGCTTTACTGGGTGGTGCTTGGACAGGGTTGCATGAGAGAGGAAGTCCTTCACAGCATGAGGCTTTCTCGACTAACATGAGGGGACCAGGAACTCCCCAGGGTGAGGGAAATCACAGAGGGAGCTTACATGTCTAGGTGATATCACTCCAGCAGCATGGCAAGGCATCTCTGGGTCAGAAAGCTTTGAAGACAAGCAGTGATATGGGACCTCGATCTTATCTATTGCCAGCAGATGTGGGGTGGTTCCATGGGTTATGCAAAGCAGGCAGGTTCTAAAGTGCTAAAAATCTTGTTTGGGCTATTTTTAAAATAATTGGTTGTGTAAAAAATTGTCTTTGGCATTGGTAGGCTTGTGAACAAATTGGAAGACACCCAGCTGGAGTCCACTGCAGAATTGACTGCTTGGTGTGTGGGGGGAAAACTGCCCATACATTTGGTCACAGAAGTTTTCTGTGTGGTATGCGGAGCAGAGGAAAACCAGTTTGAGTTGTTTTTCCTTACTTATTGATTTACCTACCTATCTAAGTCAAAATCACGCTATCTCAATAACTACGGTTTTAAAGTAAGTCTTAAAGACCAGGTAGTGTTAAGTCTTCCAACTTTGTTTCTTGTCCTGGCTACTCTAGAGCCTTTGCATTTCCACATAACTTTTAGAATCAGCCTATTGAGTTTGTATATGTATATATATAAAAAGTCTACTGGTATTTTGGTTGGGATTGCTTTGATACTATAGATCAATTTGAAGAATTGAAATGTTAACAATATTGAGTCTCACAATCTATGAACATGGGACCTCTCATTACTTAGGTATTAATAATTTCTCTGGCCGGGCGCGGTGGCTCACGCCTGTAATCCTAGCACTCTGGGAGGCCGAGGTGGGCGGATCGTTTGAGCTCAGGAGTTCGAGACCAGCCTGAGCAAGAGCGAGACCCCACCTCTACTAAAAATAGAAAGAAATTATATGGACAGCTAAAAATATATATAGAAAAAATTAGCCGGGCATGGTAGCACATGCCTGTAGTCCCAGCTACTCGGGAGGCTGAGACAGGAGGATCCCTTGAGCTCAGGAGTTTGAGGTTGCTGTGAGCTAGGCTGACGCCACGGCACTCACTCTAGCCTGGGCAACAGAGTGAGACTCTGTCTCAAAAAAAAAAAAAAAAAAAAAAATTTCTCTCAGCAATGGTTTGTAGTTTTTGGTGTACAGGTATTGCACATAATTTGTTACATGTATTCCTATGTATTGCATGTTTACTGGTGGTATTTAAGTGGTTTTGTTTTCTTAATTTCAAATTACAATTGTTTATTGCTAGGATACAATAATTTTTAAGGACCTTGAATAAATACTGTCCTTTATAAAGTCTTACCAATTTACATATCCAACAAGAGATTGACCACTCTAAGTATTGATTTAAAAATTTGTGGCAGCTTTAAAATAGTTCTGTTCTTCTACTTTACATTGATCATTTGACAATTATTTTCTCTTCTTGGAGGGAGGAAGCATTGTGACCTCTGGCACAGAAAAGGTTAATCACATGCCTTGGTTCACTGCACACCATCATCACTGGCTTTTTTATTTAGTATTTATTTTTTATCTTATGCTCCACTCCTATTCTCTCTCCTTCTTCTTCCACGGGCAACACTTTTCATGCCATTAGGTAACCATTCTAATGTTCTTGACACATCTTTTTGAGCATTTCTAGATTCCATTATTATTTTCACTAAATGCGATTATTCTTTAAATGTGTAGTCAATATATGTAGTCTTTTGCTTCTATCTGATTCATAGTATAGTAGCCTCCTCTTACTCCTCTTAGAATGCCAAGACCCCCAGTGGATGTCTGAAACCAAGTATAGTACTGAACCCTATATATATCATGTTTTTTTTCCATCTGGTAACTGAGATGGCTACTAAATGACTAACAGGTGATCAGTGTGTACAGTGTGGATACACTGGACAAAGGGATGACTCACATCCTGGGTGGGATAGGGTGGATGGTGTGAAATTTATTTCTCAGAATGTCACAAAATTTGAAACTTATGTTTATTTCTGGAATTTTCCATGTAATATTTTCAGACTGTAGTTGACTATGGGTAACTGAAACCATGTAAGCAAAACCACGGATAAGGGGGGAATACTATACTACATGTGTGCACCTACCATGTTTTACCTGTGTATTCCTGGAGGGATGAAGAATCTCAAGTGGTACCTAAGCCTCTGCCATCAAAAACAATGTGATGAATATCCTCATGTTTGTTCCTTTAGAGAACTGCTTAAGATTTCTTGAGGTCATATACCTAGAAACAATTTAGTAACTACATTCAACTAAATTCTGCCAGATTGCTCTCCAGAATAGCTCTGCCAATTTACATTCTCACCAGCAGTGTATAAGGGTTCCCATCCCCCAATCCCCACCAATACTTGGCATCATTCATCTTTCTAATTTTTGTTACTCAACTGGGTATAGATGTTTTATTTTTGCTTTAATCTAAATCCCTCTGATTAATGAGTTTGAGCATATCTGTGTATGTTGTAAGCCTAGATTTCCTCTTTTAAAAACTGCCCATTTGTAACCTCGACACATTTTTCTAACTGGAGCTCTTTTTTTGTTTGATGATTTAGGCATTCCTTGTCGATTGTAGATACCAGTTCTTTAAAATATAAACATTTCCCCCAGCATTTGTCCCAGTTACCTATTGTTACATAACAAACCATCTAAAACCTTAGACGCTTAAAACAAACCATTTTATTTGGCTCATGATTCTATGGGTCAGAAATTAGGAAGGGCTCTACTGGGTGGTTCATCTGATTTACACAGCAACAACTAGGGCAGCTGGGGCTGGAGGATACATTTTTAAAATGGCTTCTTCACTTAGAGTTCTGCTTCTTTGTTGCTCCTTGGCCTCTCCACTTCATGTCTCATCTGGCTTCTTCATGTGACTTTGGGTTTCTCACAACACAGTCATTTCAGGGAAATTCTTACATAATAGTTGGCTTCCAAGAGGCAGGAATCAAAAGTTGTCAAGCCAGGTCAGAGCAATACCTAGAACTGGTACATCATCACTTCTACCACATACCCTTGGTCAAAACAGTCAAAGGGCCTACCCAGATTCAAGGAAGTAGAAAGACTCCACCTCATGATGACAGAGTGACAATGTCACATTTGCAGAAAAGCATGTCGAGCTGGGAAGCCATCTTTGGAAAACACAATCTGCCACATTATTATTGCCATTTTAATTTTTTCTTTTGTGAATTGTCAGACCATGGCTGTGCCTTTCCATTTTTCCCTACCAATTATAAAAACTGTATTACATATCCCAAACCTTTTGTACTTATAAAACTTATGTTTTTTTCCAAGTTTTAATTTTAGAATACTTCCTCAAGTAGAAGAATATAATAATAATTAGTTTCATTTACTTTACTATTGGCTTCTTTTTTAAAATCGTTTGTTAGGATGAAAAACAACATAAATAACCCTGTGTCTAATAAATTAATATATGGGATCTTATCTAGGAATAAGCCATTTCACAACTATTTTAAAATTAACTCCACTATAATGTATCACAAATTCAATCAGAAAATAATTATAACAAATGGCACAGAAAAGTTAAAAATCATTGTCTGCATTTTAACCCTCTAGTACAATGGGCTCTTTTTCCTTTATAAACTGCACATATTCTATACTTTTGTTAATAGTAAAATAAAAAGGAACAAGTTGGCCAAACAGAGACTTATTTCAGAGTTTAAAAAAATTATGAAAGTGGTTTACAAATAATTTTTTAGATTAGTAAACACATATAGAACTCCTTTCGTCTTTTATGTGAATTCAGTGATTTCTTCTTACACTGTGTTGAGAAAATTTTAACAGTGTATTTCATGAGACTGTCAGACAAGGAATGCTTTTCAGATTCCTCTGAAGAGGCCAAGTCATCCATTGCTCTTCATTGCTAGACTGTTAATCACAGAAAAGGAAACTACAGCCACACATCCTAGATTTTTTTGCAGGCCAAACTCTGGAATTTTGTGGTGAGGTTTAAGGAAGTCATTGGCTCATTTTTTCCCAAGAAAGAAATTCAATATTTATAGCATTTTAATTATAAAAAATGTAATACAACAATAACACCTTATTAAAATGATGTCCTTATTGTGAATATTTTAGGTAAAATTTTTAAGCTGAAGCAAATAATTTGAAAAAATTTTTCCAAAATAAACAAAAATGTTATTTAAATTCCAGAACCACACAGATACACTGAGAAAGAAAGTTGGACAAAAAGAAAAACAAGGAAGGCAGAGGGCAAAGCAAAATGATCTTTTATGATTTTTGGTGCTTTAGGATATAGAATCCTTTAAATGGCAGGACATACGCATATAATCTTGCTTTCTTTCCAATGGAAACGAATTAATAGCTTTTAATCTACATTCAGTATTTTGAAGTAACTGGTGGTTTTCTCTGTCCTGCTCATGAAAATCCTATGATAAATTCTCCAAATTCAAAAAATAGGGCCTAGCAGCATAGAGACAATGTATTCTGTCCTGGAAATACATGTAGGAAAAATCAAAAATAAAATTCATCATTGATAGCCATGAAAGTTTTAAATATCTTTCCCCTTTATCCCAGAAACTTTATTATCCTCCAGGAGGATAGAGCGATGGGGTGGAGATACACTCCATGTTTAGAAGTATTCCAATCTAAAATCAAATGTATTTAACTTAAGAAAACCACATACAAATGCACAAACTACAATTAACAATTCTTCCTCTTCATGGCCAGGCGCGGTGGCTCATGCCTGTAATCCTAGCACTCTGGGAGGCCGAGGCAGGCAGATCATTTGAGCTCAGGAGTTCGAGACCTGAGCAAGAGCAAGACCCCGTCTCTACTAAAAAAATAGAAAGAAATTAGCTGGACGACTAAAAATATATATATATAAAATTAGCCAGGCATGGTGGTGCATGCCTGTAGTCCCAGGTACGCGGGAGGCTGAGGCAGGAGGATTGCTTGAGCCCAAGAGTTTGAGGTTGCTGTGAGCTAGGCTGATGCCAGGGCACTCTAGCCCAGGCAACAGAGTGAGACTCTGTCTCAGAAAAAAAAAAATAAGGGTCAGGTCCTGAATGGGTGATTTGCTATCTTGTATATGTAGTTTTACCACTTATAAATGTTCACAGATGCAGAAATGTATTAATAAAAACTGATTACTTTCAGCAAGGTGAACAGATATACGGGAAAACAAGAGATTAGAAAGGACCTGAGTAAAGGCCCCAAATGTAATAGATATACCTACCCAATTCCCTTCCCAGAGTCTCCAAATTTTGGCTACAATCTAAAATGAAAACTAATACTTTGTCATCTTCCAAATTCTATTATTTGGAAGTAAGTTTGCATTTCTTTTTTGAATGAACACCAAAACTAAAGGGTTTCATTTATAATATCTTGGACAAGAAAGTTATCCTTTGGTGTTATTCTCATGGAAAAGAGTTTTGTTGAAACCATGCAAACTTAGGTTTCAAAGAGACAAGCTTTTGACACCTCTATATGTGTACATAACCTTAGGAATCGTGTTCTCCAGAAAACATAAATAGATCTTACCACTTTTTTTTTTTAAAAAACAACTACTGTTGCCTTTGTATATTACAAAAAACATTTCACACCAACAGCAGAATTGGAGTAATGAAGGTGGAAAACAGAGTACCAAATAATGGCCTCAGGGATGAAAAGCCAGTATTCTGAGATATAAAACTTCACCGTTTTGTAGAGAGATACATCTACTTATAAAGGTCCAGAAGGGCTCTGTACAAATGCAGAGATAAGTTTATCTCTACACTTATCAAAGTAAGTACCCTTCCACTCTCATAGCACCTTCTAATGAATGGTTGGTTAGTTCTGCTTAACTTAAGTCAGAGTAACTTGGCAATTAAAAACTTAGGCATCTTCTTTCAAAGCAAATTAAGTGTGGCTGTGGTCAGTTTTGAATGATTCTACAAATCTACAAATTTTAGCCATCCAGTCTTTCTAAGATACAAAACCAATTCACCAGAAACAACAGTATTGTACCACATCCCCAAACAATAACAAATTTGGACAAGATGGAGCACTTATGAAGGGGGAAATTTCCCAATCTTTTTTCAAATGGAAAATTAGTTAATATTCTGAGACACATGGGGGCCAAGTCAGAGGGCAGGAAATACTTGGCTGACATCTGACTAGCAAGCCAACAATATCAGTCTATCAGTCTATACCTGAAATCATTTTCAACAGAATCACACATATAAACCCAGCTAGTTTTGCTCCTTTCTCTACCATTACTACGTTCTATGCAAATCTAGACAAAAGGGAAGTTATGAAAACCCCATTCAACACAAAACATCAAAGGGCTTTTTAATAATATGTAAAAGTGGCTCAGTTTTTATATGCTCTAAAATACCAAGAAAAACAGAATATTATTTTTTTTACTCTATAAATCATTTCTGTCATGTGGCTGCCCCTAAAACTAAAAATTGATAGCTGATTTCCAAAACCAATGTTGTACCTTATTTCAAATCCCCTACTTTACCAAACTTGAATGAAGAAACTTTTTAGATGCCACTTCTACTTGCGGGGGAAAAAAAATCTTTTAAATAGCTAATAATACTGTCTGAGAAATGGCTTTTCATGACCAGTTGGGCCTCCAGTACATGGACAACAACCAGACCGTGGAAATAAGGCAGAATTTATGGGACAGTATAGGGTGGCAAAGATAATGAGGTCCAAGTTTCTGTGGACAGTTAAAATAGGTACTGCTTTGCTATCTAGTGTTATCCTGAGATTCTGATACATGCAGTAACATGTTAGTGCTCCATTTTGCCTCAAGTGTTGAAAGAGTACCCAATACCAAATATCAGAGTCCCGACATGCAGAGAAACCCTATGAGCCAAAAGTTAGGTAACACAGCTCAAAGCAAACCTGATTTTCATACACGAACCGAAATAACTTCACAGCACCAGGGAAGCCCAGGAGGCTTGCTCCCTTGAACCAAAGGTACTGTGACACTGGCGTTTGCTTTAAAATTCAGTTTTGCACACATATCTTTCTACAAACAATTGCAAAAGAGTCCTCTGGAAGCTCCCAAAGGTTTAAGAACACATCCAAGTTAACAGAAAAGCATTTCACAAGTAGGAACTACCTGACACTGTCTCTCAGCATTTACAAATAAGGGGCAAAGTTCACCAAGAGCAGGAGAAAGCCAACCAC
Organism: Eulemur rufifrons; assembly: GCF_041146395.1. Taxonomy (NCBI): domain Eukaryota; kingdom Metazoa; phylum Chordata; class Mammalia; order Primates; family Lemuridae; genus Eulemur; species Eulemur rufifrons. The sequence goes on along the minus strand of NC_090988.1, from coordinate 86,865,088 downwards.
ACACTCTGGGACACGCTCATAACTCATGCAATTTCTTACATCCCAGACAGACAACACCCAGTACATTGCTCTACACACCTTGCAAACTTCCAGCTCTTGCATCAGTCCCGGGCGGCCCAAGAAAAAGACCGCCACCTAACCCCAAACAGGGTCATGAGTACCAAGAGCTACATAGACAGGGCTGAATGCTGTAAACAGTAGAGGGTGCAGGACACAAACCACAACATAAAGCACACCCCAAAACGTAGGCATTGGTCATCCAGACATTTCGAAGGTAGAAGGCAAGACGACCAGCGTCCAGCCGGCTGGGAATCCCCTCACCAAGCCCGTGGCAGCTAAAGGCCCCCCTGGCCCATCTTATGACTGCAAGTTCCAACATTAACCAGTCAGGCCGCTCGCCCACCTCCCAGGAGTACAACTAACAGACCCTTGACAACCTGGGGGGGCTCTTGGTGGCCTTCTGACGGGACAGCCAGCCCCCTAAACCCTCCAGAAAGCCAGAAACCCCCAACTCCCAGGTTCAGGGGCGGCCATCACAGCAGGAAAGCAGACTTTTACGACAATTCCCACAATGCCCGCGCCCGGGGCCTACAACTCCCAGAGTGCACCGGGCGGCGGCGCTGTTAACCCTGTCTTGGCGCCAGGGCTGACGAGGTCTGCTCTCCTCCCCCTCCAACACCCAATTGTTGCACTTACTTTCACCCTCACAATCCGAAACTAACTTCGGAAATTTTATCAAGCAGTTACAGTTATGATATGTCGCAGCCTTCCTTTACCACACAAACAACCTTAGCTGCCCGGAAAATTATCCCTGACAGAGTACTACTTGTTAATCTCCAGAGCACTCCTCTCAGTGTCAAATATTTACTATTTAAGGGGTACACTTAGCTTCAATCCTCCCCTTCGCCTTTATCATTTTCCAGCATTTTTCTAAATTATTACAGCCCAGAGATTCGTGTATTCCAAACTATTAATTTAAAGTCTGTTTTCTAAGTTCTGGGAATCAACAAGAGAGAAGGACTATCCTAAAACTGACCACAATGTTCTACATCTCTCCATTTTATAAGACAAATTTCCTCAAATATATTGGCTCAAAAAAAAATTATGCAACTCCAAATAAATATTAATAAGAAAATTAATTATGGGCAAAATATTTTGTCAATTTCAAGTTCATTGTTTTTAGGGGAAAACTCTATTGTGCCCATATATTTTGCTTTTCCTTTCTATTGATAGAAAGATAATCAGAAATAACATATAATGCTGCTTTATTCCCTCCTGACTTTAAAATGCAAACAAACAATAAAGAAAAATTTTACTAAAATTCGAAAAATAAACTAAGAGTTCATTCTTTCAGGAAACTGCACAATCACATATTTTATTCATGAATGAACTCCAAAGTCTTCCTCATTTTAATTAAAAATAAGAGTTTTAAAAATGCATTTCTTTTAAATACTTTGCCCATAATTTCAGTAAAGATTAACAATCATGTTTAGAGATCACTGTATCATCAATGTAAGTTAAATATCTAAAATGTACCTACACAAACTGTAACATGCCCAGACGTGTAACTGACTGAGAGACAAAATAATTGTTTGGTATTTGATGCATGCACTGAAACAACAACTAGAATGCTCCCAAAGTATCTGCTATTTTTCTCATACCCAAATATAAAACAAAATGTACATAATGTCTGATTTTTCCACAGAAATATTTTGTAATTTGAAAGAGCACTGAAAATATATGAATTTCAAATCACAAAACTCAGAAATCCTAATACACACACAAAAACCCAAAGCCTTGTTGGAAAGATACGTCTTCCAATATATCTTTACCGTCTTCAGAAAAACTCTACAAAATTCTATTTTAAATGTGTCCCTTAATGTTACATTTAGCTTACTAGTAAATTTTTTATCTAGTAAACTATGATGAGAAAATACCTCTCCATCATTTATTTTTTCACTCATGTACAATATGTAGTTTCCTAAACAATGAAGACAACTGCTATATACCAAGATATAAAAAATTATATATATATATTTTGAATATTAGTTGATTATACTATTTTAGCTTCTGTATTTTTCTGATTTTCACTTAACACTTTAGTTAGTATTTAGCTAGGCAAAGTTGCATTTTTTTCCCTCTATTTTTTAATACCTAACAGACCATAAAAATTTAATGCATATTTTATATATTATTCTCCAGATGTTAAAATATATGGTAATCATAAGAAAGGCTCAAAAACAAGTCAGAAATGAAAGTGATCTCATAAATTTATTACATGCTTACAACTCTCTTTTTAGTACTATAAGACTGTATTTTCCACTAAGAGGTTAGTCATTTTTTCTTTTAACCATCAAAATATGAGATTTAAAAACTAATATAATAAAGGGCTTTATGTAAAGATTACATTAGAAAAAAATGTATAATTTTTCAGATTACCACAATCCTTCTTTTAAAAATAACTTAGAAGTTTAGTATATCCTACGTAAGTAATTTAAGTAAGTCTCAACCTATATGCTTAATATTAACATAAATGTCTTTATAAGAAGAAAACAAATTTATTCTAGAAGTGAATACTTTAAAGTCATACCAAAAATTTAGTATTTTTCCTCAAAATTTTTACATTCTATTTTACCACATAATTTTTAACGTGTATTTTTTAAAACCCTAAACTCTATACCAAGATTTTAAAAATATTCATGTATAACAGTAATAATATATTTAAAATTAGGAGAAATTTTGTGTACTTTTGAGAACATATACATGTTAATAGAAGACAAGCATTGGAATCTATTTCTTTTTCTAAATGTGGTATTAGTGACAAAGCTAGAATGTACAAATTTGCATATTTATAATATATTTATGTATAATTTTTGTAACTACTTCTTTTATTCTTTTAATTGCATACAATACTTCAAAACACTTAAAATCTTGTTTAGATATTTTAATTGCATTTTTAGTTTATCTGCTTTAAAGCATCTGATTTTCATATTTGTAATTGATACTGTTCATGCAAGTAAACTGCACTGATAGGATTATTACCAAAAATAGAATGAGTTGCTAATATTCTAATATACTTAAAAAGTTTGTCTTTGCTTTTCTTATGTTACCAGTATAACACAATTACCAAAAACTGAAAAGAGGCTGCACACAAAGTAGTGGTTCTTGCCTGATTAAACAAATTGTTTATATTTACATTCTTGGCCCTACAAAACAACATTTTCCCAGCATGTGAGTATATCCTAGAGTTTAAGCTTTTCTGATATTGCACTAATTTTAATTAACTTTAATTCACTGGCCTGCTTTTAAAGCAATCACTAGTTTTTCAAATGTATCAAAATAGTCTATTGTTTATTATCATATTGGTTTGCATTTATGTTTAGGACTATTTTAAGTGGCTGAAAAATCTCTTCTTTCTGATTTTGTTAAATAGTATTTAAAACTTTATCACCAGAAACATAACTTTTTATTTTAATTTTGTTATGTCTTAAATACTTAAAAAAGATGTATCGTGGGAATCCTGTTATTATATGTCAGTCTAAGACAAAGTGCCTCATTTTTTTCCTCAACAAATTGATGTTTTTTAAATGAAAAATTTCTAACTATTTTGTTTTATTTAACTTAAAAATCTTGCTTTCTATCATCTTCATAATGTTTTACATCAGTTAGAATAGGCAAAGTTTAAGTACATGTTACTTCTTTCCTCTAATTGAAATGCTCTCTTTTCCACCCATGGATAAACAATAGAAAATGTTTCCTTACCTAAAGAAGAAAAGTTTCACCTTTAAAAGGACCTCCAAAAAAAAAAAAAATCTTCAAAGTTCTTCAGGAGATGAAATTTTTGATATTTTCCTATAGAAATAAAAAAAAAAGTAAATTATTATCACTTCTACTCTGCAAAAAACCATAATGTGCATATTAATATTTGTATTTTTTGAGTCCTACTTTTAGGTAGCAATGCTTAAATAAAATTAAATTAATGCTACAATTAAAAAATTCTGTTTTAAATTTTATCACAGATAGTAGCTTCTTGTATACTTAGTTTTTCTGCATTTTATTCTGCCATTAACATATTTTGGGGATCTTATTTATGACTCTGTAATTTTAATACTTTCAATATATTTAAGTCATTAACTATTCTTATTTAAAGATTTTTCTAATACATAATAATGTCTGTTTTATACATAGTTACTATAGTCTAAACTTCAAATAAACATGTGAAAGAAAAAAATCCAAACCATAAAATTTCTAATTTTTGAAAGCCTTTTCTACCCTTGAATAAATTTCCCCAAGAAGAGATATTTAAAATACTACATAATCTAAGGTAGAAATACTAAATACTCTAAGACAGAGTACAATTTAGGCTCAATTTAAAAAGACATTTATCCTGCTTCTCCCTCTCCCTCTTTCTGCTCATAATTTTCTCTCCATTTTAATGCAGGGTTACATTCATTAACACACATGCCTTCTCTCCAAAGAAACATTATTTTCTGCTTAGAAAATTTTCAGATTCCTTACACGTCCCCTTAATTTCCCATAAGGATCTACTATTAATACTTCAAACTCTAGAGGGGGGAATTGAGTGTTAATTATGCTGTTTCCACCCCCTGCCTGAATTTTTTTCTCCAGACCTGTTTTCTAATTCTTCCTTCCATATGATTCCACCATTCCCCACTTAGCTTTTTTTTTTTTTTTTTGACAAACCAAGATTTGCCCAACATTCTTCTCCCCAACATTTGAGGGCACATTCTGATTTTGTTTTAATGTTTTGATGAGTAATCACAGTCTAGCTAAGGTTACCTTCCTATACTCCAAACATAAACAATTTTCACTCCCCACTAGGGACTTGTGGAATTTCATTCGCCAGACCCTGACAATTTCTCATCCTTCACCAGGGCATCCCATTTAGGGTTGTCATACAGATGAATAAAGCTGGAGAGCACAGCTGAGTCAGAACCACGAGAAAGGACAGCCACAGACACCACCCCTCATATCACTGAAAGTATCTTGCTCAGAACTGACATCGGTGCTTTAGAGCAACATGGAACTCACACAATCCATATGCACAGACACTAAAAAATACCTTTTCCTAATGTCACTCTTGGTGACCTTTGATTTCCTAAGCTGTTTTTTTCCCCCCAAAGGATGTGATGTTTGGGGTACTAACAATTTTGCAAGTGCCAAGCAGAGGTTTCTTTTAAGGGTAGAAGAGTTTGCCACTCACAGGCCCAACGAAGTTCTAGGACAGAAGCAGCATGTTCTACTAAGTCTCCACCCAGACTAAAAGCTTGAGTTCTGTCCTTTTGCCTTGTAAATGTTCCTAAGAGACTATAACTCCACTGTGCCTCAGTTTCCTCATCTCTAACTTTATTCCATCACCCAGCACAACAAGCAGACACTGAAGTGGGAGCAGCCAGTGGAAACTGACTCAAAAGGCCAAAAGAAAACAGAGAGACCTAAACCAAGGAGCATTTACTTCCTCAGCTCCACTCATTTCCCCCAAGCCTTTCTTTCAGCCATAGAGGTGGCTGTGCTATTAGGCAAGGTTGAGCCGTGCAATATGGAGAGCCCCCAGTATCCCAAACCTTACAACAGCGCAGACAATAATATGGGAAGAAATAAGTACAATGTTTTTCTTCTTTAATAAAAAAAAAATGCCAAACTAAAAGCCTCTTAATAAAATACTTACAGACATGGTAGGTAAATGCTTTTTATAAAGAATAACACACAACTGGGTACAGAGCCACACAAATCTTATCTTTGCTTCACCCTCAGTGATACTGGCTTCTTTTTCTGCTTGTAAACAGACAGGAGATGCAGACTTCCACACGTCCTCATTCAGCGCAACCCAATGCTATTGTAACTGGGGAGCGAGCACAGTGGGGAGCCTTTAAATCTTCGGAAAGACTCCCTCCAACCCCACCCTGGCTCGGGGAATTTGTAAAGGAAATTTAGCAAAGCATTTTTAGTGTTCTGAAGGAGGATTCCTGTCCCCTCCCCTGCTCAGAATTCCATGCCAAATTAACCTCATTAGTTCCTATTGAGAAACTAATGATTAGTTCCTATTAAAAAGAAAGCACTAAACATAAAGTTAGTTAAAAGTGATTATTTAAAATGCCAAGATATATTCACCCTAAACAGTAACAGATTAACAGAAACTGCTTACCAGGTTCAATACCAGCTGCAGATGGGGTCTTCATTTGCTGGAATCATCAGTGCTGCCAAACTTTCCCCCAAACTTCCTTTCCATTTAAGGAAACCAAGTTCCTGGAAATAATAAAATAAGAGTTTTCCTTATCATCAACTTTTAAACATTCCCTACAAGTCCAATCTAAAACTGTTTTGCATAAAATTAGATTCTCTCTCTCTCTCTCTTTTTCTTTTTCCCTTCCTCCCTCCATCTTTCTCTCTCTCTTTTAATTCATTTGGGAAAATCCACTGCCTTCCCTACTCTACTCTGCTCCCTAGGCATGACTCTAAAACTGAAGGAACTTTGCTTTCCCTACATCTTTACTTGAAATCCCTCTTCAAACACATCACAAACCTCCCTGGTTTCACTGTACTGAATTCCTGGCCAAATTTCACCAAACTCTATCTTCACAGCAAAGTAAAATGGAAAATGAGGGGGTTGTACCAGACAATCTCCGAGGCCCCATTTAGCACAAACATTCTATATGCGTCTATGATGATCCAGAGAAACTGGAATAGCTCCACATAAGCACCCAAATTTGGACCTCATTTCTATATGTGTTACTGCTGTCTCTTTCAGTCTGCTTTCCCTCCCCCTCCCAAGCACTGATGACTTAGCAGAACCTTCACTGAAAATCTGCATTCGGACTAATGCCACAGAGCCCAGATCTATCTGTGACTCTGCCAGAGAACCCTCAAGTGCACAGAGGGCTATGGGGCAATTTTGCTAATTATTATTCATGGGCTTGCCTCACGTTAACCTCCTAAATAGAACCCCCTCCCTAGCCTTGATGGTATTCACATATTACTTTTTCTCTTACACATTATTTAAATTTCACAGCTTTAAAGACAACCTGAAAAATACATGCACCCATGCAATTAATTCATGGACACTGTGTTTCTGTGAATATTTTGCTGAATTACAATTTAACACATACTTTTCTTTGCTCTGCTTCTTCAACCTAATTCATTTCTTTCTCTAAGAAGCCATTCTGTATCACTGATGATCATAACAACATTCTTTCCGTCAAGATCAACATTACCACCAGCACCTCTTTCTGACCCAATTGAAGAGGTCTTAATACTACTACAATATATTCTTCTAAGAAAAACAATAGTGTCTACTTATCCAATCATTACTATCATCATCCTCATCTTCATCATTAGCTGAGATAACATTTACTGAGAGCTTCCTAGGTGATGGGCACGGTTCTAAGCACTGCACATTTAATCCTAACAACCTTATAATGCAGATTCTATTATTATCCCCATTTTACAGATGAGAAAATTGAGGCAAACAAAGGTCAAGCCATTTGCCCAAGGTGTATTCCTAAAGAGTGAAAGATCCAAGTTTGAAAGCCACACATTTTGGGTAAAGAGCTTGCACCCTTAACTACCAGGATGCACTGCCTCCCAGATTAAATTATTTCCATGGCTCGCCACCTCTAAAATTCTCTGAATCTCCAGCACTTGATTATCTCAGAATATCTAGTCTCCTAACTGTTGTATTAGGTATAATAAGAATATCTATAGAATCATGAGGATTAAACAAATTTAATGTAAAGCATTCAAAACAGTGCCTGGCACAGAGTAAAAAGTTTGAAGAAATATTAGCAATTATTATTTAATGAGGGTCTCTCAATCTGCAGATGAAGACACTGAGGTCAGTCGTTAGCTAGTGAAAAAACTAGGACTGCAACCCAGAAGTAGTACCCCTACTTCTTTTTAAAAATATCATTCCTTAATGCAATGGTACCTTCAGAGATACCCTTAAATTGTAAGACTTTAAAATATCCCACGTCTCATGTTTCTTAGTCCAGGACTTTATCTATTGAACTATGTTCCTTCTTCTCTTGCTAAAAGGCAAATTTGAAGGAAGCAAGGACCGTGGATTCACTTGTCCTTTCCTCCTAGGATTCAGCCCATCTTTGCTGCCAGTAAATCCACAGCGTCCAGCAGTTTTGGAAGAGCAAGCTTACCAAAGGCTTCGGATCTATTAAAATCACCTCCACGCTGAGTATAGGTTTAAAGTCTTTCCAAATGGGGATTTTGATTTGGAAAAATGAGCCTATTTTATATTTATTAAATAAAAAACAAATAGATGTTCAGAAGGAAAGGTCTCCTTCCCTATATAAAGAAAAGTGGGGTTTAAAAGGGTTGTGCAGGTAATAGTTTTATTTATATTTTAATAGATCAGTGTTATTTACATATTTTTTTAATAGTGAGATCAGTTTTATTTCTATATACATTTAATAGTTAGATCAATTTTTATTTCAAAATATTAAGGAGTTACAAACTTTTTTTTACATGGATAGCTTTTGTTATGCTTGAGTCAGGGCTATAAATGTGCCTATCACCTGAATAGTGTTCATTATATCCATTCAGTATATATTTTTAATATAGTAGATTTGGGCATGAATTTCTATACAGCAAGGAACTAAAGGACCTAAAGTCAACACCATTGGAGCCGGGGCTTCGTACCCCGGAATATTGCATAGAAAATATCCCTGAGGTATATTTTCCTTCTGTATCCCCATGGCAATAAATAAACACACACACATTTTGTGATAAACAAATGCTATACTAATATATCAAGAAAGTATTACATTACTTGGGTAGAACACAGCTACTGTAGTAATAACCATTCAAAAGACAAAACCATTTTTAAGAAGCATGTGAATCTGGTAATTCCAAAGGTGATTAAAAGCAAATCACCTCAGTATAGTTTGTGTTTTCATAGCTTACATCATTACGTGCAGACTTTCAGTTAGCTTATACCATGGTACTGGCTACTGCAAGTTCCCATCCATGAATTCAAGGTCCTCAAACCCTTTTGTATTTGCGGCCATTTTCAAGGAACTTTCCCCCTCGCCTTGGGGTCAGAACCCCAAACATTTCAGCATTTAGCTCAGGTAAATAATGATTATGTCTTCATTTTTTATGTCTGCTGTGCTTTTCGTACAGATTAATTCTAGAATGTAAAATGCATTTTAAAAATAAAACAAATAGTACTTTTTGCACAGGATTTTCATTTTATACTAGCTTAGGTGTTACCAACCATACCCTAAGAATTAAAGCCCCACCTCAGATCACTGAGTTTGCCTGTCAGTCCAGAGAAATTTTAAATCCATGCTCTCCTCTTGTGCACGCACATAAAATGCTATCTCAATAAGATTTTATCTTATTAGTATGTGTGGTATTTTTAACATTAAAATATTGGATCCCAAGGGTTTTCTTTTTTTACTAGTATTATGGAAATTTTCGAACAAAGTAGGAAGAATATAAGCACCCATGCAAACATCATCTCTATTTAATAGTTATTAATATTTTGTCATATTTTCTTCATCTCTCTTTTTTTGTCCTTTGCTGAAGTACTTTAAAGGAAATTACAGACATCATGGCATTTTACTCCCAAATACTTCATTTTGCACATCTAAAAAATAAGGACATTTTCCTATATAACCACAAGGCCATTATCACATCCACAAAATTAACAATAATTCTCTAATACCCAGGGCATATCCTAATTTTTCTACTTGGAATCTAATTTTCTTGACAATATACTGAAGTCTTTATTCTGTCATCAGTGACAGTTCACATGTATTCTTAAATAGAAGCCACCTCTAAAGTGGCTAATTCCAGCCAGTTCTGCTAAGGAATCAACGCCCCACTGAACTGCTCCATGCCCGTTTTCTGTTGGACCACCACGCATCATCCAGTCTTGCCCTTATGCCTGTTGGGGATGGGATGTCATTTTAAATCAAACACAGATGAGAACTGGGTAAAAGATCCTGGGAGATTTCAAATAGATATTTTCCCTCAATAATTAGTATGCATCGGGGAACAAAGAGAGTGGAAAAGGGGGACCACAAAATCTAAATATAGTCACATAGTTGAAAATGGGGTGGTTTTGCCTAACAGCTCAGTACTGGTCTTTGTAACCCAATCTACACTGGATGAAAAGGTGGTAATTTGCTACAGAGTCAAATTCACTGAGGCTCAGAGAAAAAAAAAAATTCACTTTTCCTGTAGTTATTTAGTTAATTCAGAAAAAATAGAATTATGTAGTTTTGGGGGATGGATCATTGGGATTTTTCTAGGAGTGAGGAATAAAGAAAGAGGTTTTGGTGGGAGAAGGACTAGAGCTCGACCTGACATATGTTTTAAGCCGTGCTTAGCCATTGAGACCAGGGTAAAAGGCATCTCTTGTCCTTTTGTAAGAACGGCTCAGAAGAACAGGGTAAACAGCTAGCCTAATGAAGATTATCTTTTCTCTTCAGTTCCATCTGTAAACTACTGTACTTTTTTTTTTAAAGAAATACTAAGGACTCTTATATATGATTCTTTCAAAAACTGATGCAAACAAGAGAAGATGGTCAAAGGTTTTATAATCTCTGACACCGAAAGCTGTCTTGGCGATGATTCTTCCATGCCATTTAGGGTGAGAACACTGCTTGGAACAGCTAAACAACATTCTTTTCCCACCTCTACCTTCACTCATTCCCCTTCTCCCAGAATCCACAAGGCCACCTTAAAAATGTGTGCTATGTTGTTGTTTTCAAATTGTGATTTTACTGATTCACATACAACTGAGCTACTTAAGGAAACACAAATTTTAATTTTTCCCTGAACTAAAACTGTATGGGGCAAAGATAAAGATACCCTCTCTTTCCATTATAACCAAAGCATACCATATGCTTTTCTTTTTTTTTTTTTTAATTCTTTTTTTTTTTTGAGACAGAGTCTCACTTTGTTGCCCAGGCTAGAGTGAGTGCCGTGGCGTCAGCCTAGCTCACAGCAACCTCAAACTCCTGGGCTCAAGCGATCCTCCTGCCTCAACCTCCCGAGTAGCTGGGACTACAGGCATGCGCCACCATGCCCGGCTAATTTTTTTCTATATATATATTTTTAGTTGTCCATATAATTTCTTTCTATTTTTAGTAGAGATGGGGTCTTGCTCTTGCTCAGGCTGGTCTCAAACTCCTGACCTCAAGCGATCCACCCTCCTCGGCCTCCTAGAGTGCTAGGATTACAGGCGTGAGCCACCGCGCCCGGCCCATATGCTTTTCTGTATTTTTTTCTTGTTTAATAAGAGAACTATAACAAAAGTATGAAGTGGAGAATGTTTACGGGTAGATTAGAATTGAATGAGGCATGCCCATCAACTCTCAGATGTAAGCCACTCCCTTACAAACCTCATTCTAGAGGATACGCCAACATGCTCAGATGTACATTTACAAAAATATAAGTGTAGAATGTTTAAGTTTCTACATATGATAATTTATCTACAAAAATAGTATGCAGAATCAAAGCGAACTGCTTCCAAAATGGGACCAAAACCCAGCGTGGGTAACTAGAATCCAAAAACAATTCTCAATATTTTCCTGTAGTCACCAAGAACTTTCCAGAAAACTTAATGAATAAGTTAGTTTGTTGGCTACCTCCCCTTACCCCTCACCTGAATAAATCCTTTAAAGCAAGAAAAATGGCAAATATGCAAGTAGTAAAGAAGAGCCATACAGGGTATATGGTGATCTAAACACTAGGAAATCCACCCCTGACCAAGAACCCTGGCTGCAGAGTCACCCCATCTATAAGCAGATGGACAGACAGGCTGTGTACACGTCCTCACACATGGTGGTCATGACTACTGATACCGTCCTGCCATCATTCAATGAGATGCTTCAAGAATCAACCTCAAAGCACACACATACATCAGAAAACTTTAAATGCCTTGCAGGAAAGGAACTTTTTTACATCTAAGAAGTGTCTTTTAAAATGAATATTACAGTATAAGCTGTGCTGTCCCACCCTTTCCGCGCATTCCAAGAAACAGAACGTCAGTAGCATCACTTACTCAATACTTGCTGATTAGCTCTACATGCCTATTGCTAGAAACATTGGTCTTAAAGTTAGAAGGGTCCTCAGAGGTTATCTAATTCAATTCATTTACTCTCAACATGAATACAAGAGTGGTAAAATGACTTACCAAGGCCATATGGATTGCTGAATTGTTCATCTTCTTAAATAGATGACAGAGAGGGAGCTGCCAAATGATAAACCAGGGTCGTGGTAAAGAATAATCACCAAAACCCAAAGATGAAGGACTGTACCTTCTGACAGCTTTTCGGAAAAAGAAAAAGATTCTGGCCACGTGTCCCTCCCCTCCTCCCCACTGCCCACTCCCTCACACACACGCACACATGCACTGCTGGGTGGTCACCAGCCACTGCCTCCCGGAGTCCTCTCCAGCCCAGCTGTGGTCCTGAGAGGAGGGATGAGAGCCCAAAGAGGAAACAGAGCAAAGGAGGCACAAGAGGAAACTGACAACAGGAAGTGGAAGCTACTAGTATGTAGTTCAATCCACAATCCAGGAAAAATGCCCAGGTCCCTACAGAGTCAGCTCTAAATCAAATACCAATAGCATAGTTACTTTATATCAGAATCCATAGCACGTTGCACTGTGTAGCTGCATGATGCCTTCAGACCAGAGCAGCTAAGGGTTTAATAGAAAATCATTTTTACCATGAAAGAAATGAAGGGAAATGAGAGAGAGAGAGAGAGAGAGAGAGAGAGAGAAAGAAATGCAGCATTTCTTTCTTTCTTTCTTTTCTTTTCTTTTTTTTTTTTTTTTTTTTTTTTGAGATAGAGTCTCACTCTGTCACCCTAGCTAGAGTGCTGTGGCGTCAGCCTAGCTCACAGCAACCTCAAACTCCTGGGTTCAAGCAATCCTATTGCCTCAGCCTCCTGAGTAGCTGGGAGTACAGGCATGCGCCACCATGCCCGGCTAATTTTTTCTATATATTTTTTAGTTGTCCCGCTAATTTCCTTCTATTTTTTTTAGTAGAGAGGGGGGTCTTACTCTTGCTCAGGCTGGTCTCAAATGCCTGAACTCAAACGATCTGCCTGCCTCAGCCTCCCAGAGTGCTAGGATCATTTATTTCTTTATTCAGTCATTCAGCCTCCTGATATGGGTCCTTACTGTCTCCCAGCATTAACTTTAACAGTCTCCTTTTACCAGATGGGTTAAGAGGAGCTGGTGTGGTGCCTATTAGGATTGACAAATTAGAAATTAGGGAAAATATCTGGGAGACCCTTTACTAACTTGGAGCTCTCTTATTAAATACTTATAAAGAGACACCTGAGATCCTTACATTCTGCCCATTCTGTATTTGTTGAAAAAACCTTACAGATTTTTTTTTCTAGCCAAACTACCCAACATCTCTTTTCCAATTGCACCAAATTTTAGTCTCCTTTGTGGTCTAAGTCATATGTCCAAGCAACCAACAGCTTCCATTTTTGAAAGACAAAATTACATTTTTTCAAAATAGAAATCTATCGGACTATTAAGATGTCATTTTAAGGCCAGTGCTTTGATAAAGACGACATATTAATTAAGGCAGTGAAAACTCAACCATATTGAACCTTCCTTCTTTTCACTCTTTCATTAACAAGTCATCCAGTTAAGTTCTTAAAAGGAAATGAACTTCACAGAAACACAGGAGTTGAGGTAGCTGAATATCCAACCTTCCCCCACAATATAAGATACCTCATTGCTGGGCATTACGACAAAAGTGGCTGTCAGAGATACCTGAATGCATGGGGGCTTGTCATGTTTTGGCATACCCTTCAAGACACCATCCCCCCCAAAAGTCAGAGGTATGAGAAGCAAACAGAAACGTAGGGCATTAACCCTGGCACAGAGAAAATAAAAGGGCACCCTATTAACCCCCACTTTGAGGGTAGCTCAGCACCTTGCAATTTTGTCAATGACAGACACCTGCCCTAACATTCATCATCCTCCCAAAACACAGGCTGGCAAAGCTGCAAGAGGACTTAGAGATCATCTAGTCCAATTTTCACGTTCTGTGGATAAAGAGACCAAGATCCAGAGAAGGGAAATGATTTGCCCAAAGTCCCACAACCAACATGCTGAAAACCCAGGACCTTTGCCTCCCCATCCAATTTTTTTCTCCATGGACTGGAATTTCACCTTTCCAAAATGTTTACGCAGCTGTCACCTCATTTAATACTATAAGGAACCACGTGGGATAGAGTTTAGCCCATTTTTCCAGACAAAGAAATTACTGTAGAAGTTTACACCAAGAGTCACTACCAGACCCAGAATCAAAGTCAGATCTCCCGGTACAGAATCAGATACTCTTCCAACTGGTGTCTGAAAACAACAATAATGTTTCTGTTTATTCATTGTCCAGACTGCACTTTGTATAGTATAATTTTTCTTTAGTATCCCAATAAAAAACAAATACATATTGTTTGAATTAATTCCAACACTGCATCCTCCCTACTTAACATTAAGGAGAACGTATTGATTTATAAATTCCCTTCTGGATCTAACATAAGGTTTTGTCATGGCTGGAAGTCCAACCTGATGGACTTTCCTATTCAGAGTGATAATTCAATACAGAAAAGAAGCTGCTGTCACCGGGAATTCACCAAATGAAATTAGTGCTAAAGCCCATTGAACTGGTGGCTGAAGTAGTATGTCCTTCCAGACACCTGAGGAGGGGGAACTTGACCAGGAAGGCACAATAAACTCCACAAATGGGACCACCAAGTGGTTTTAACCATCTGCCATTGGACAATTCTAGACTAAAAACACCGTAATCCATATTGGTTAGAGTCACACAATACATTTAAATGCAGAGAAAATTTAGATGCCGAGAAAATTCAACAAATATCAAGGACAAACAGAAATATAATAGTAATTTTCTAAAGGTACATTTAGAGCTCATGAGCCACACGTACTCCTGTTATGAACAAAAATACCACAGGTAGCCACAACTTTAATACCAGGTCCTTACAGAACCCCATTAGGATCATTTGACTCTAATCATTTGGGAAATTGCAATACCATAAAAATTATATTTTGTCAGGAGGTCTATCTAAAGTTGTTCAATGCATTTGGGATCGAGCTATTGCAAACAAGTCTTGTCAGAATCAGCAGTTAACCAGACCTTTCCAGATTGCATGGACAGAGAGGAAAAAAAGATGTTTCTTCAGATATAATCACCTGTTTCCCTAGCAAAATACTCCTGGGTAAATCAACTTCCAAATCCACCAAGGTGGGGAAAAATTGGTGGGGATGGGATCATGTTTGGACAAGTAATTGCTTGATATCAATTACCAACATAGATCCAGACATTAGGTGAAATATGGTAACAAGATAAATGGTATAGATTATTGGTCAGGATGAGTGACATTTTTAAATGCTCATCATATAGGGCATAACACTTTTGATTAAACAGTCAAATGATGTTGCAAAAGTCAACAATGCTTGTTTGAAAATTACTTAGATGAACCTCTGAGTTTTTTGAAAAATTATTTATTTTTTAAAGTATAGTTGACAAATAAAAATTGTGTATATTTATGGTGTATACAACGTGATGTTTTGATACCTCTGAGCTTTTAAAGAGAGGTCTGGGATAGCTCTATCAAAGGCATAATACAATATTATAGTTTAGATAGAGCCATGAATACAATAAACATGTAAAACTAAAAGTATATGAATGTCTGCTTCCTTACATTCCTTCATTTCTCATTGCTTTGACCATGGCTATAATGCAGGTTTTAAAAAAAGGTTTAGGAAGTTAACACAGCTCTGCAGACTTACCCTAATCCAGGCAATTCTGTATTAGAACACAATGTTTTTAAGTCAAAGAAGCCAGAAAAATTGGTTGGGGGTGAAGTGGTCTTGTTTCCTATTTTTATTAACATTTATATTTGCTGAACATCTGTTTGAATAGCTGATTTATTTTTTACCTGTAAATTGCTCATCTGAATGGCTGACAAATCTGGAGAATTAAAAATGCTTTTAAAAATCCTAGTCAATAGTGACAGTGGACAGAGATCGAGGCCAGAATGTTTTTTGTTTGGGGTTTTTTTGTAACATTTGGACAGCAAAGGAGAGATATATAGGTGATGGTTGCCAAGCAAGAACCAATAATGATGTCATTAAGAATGCTTAAATTAAATCTTTTTAATTTGGGGTAAGTTGCAAATAGAAAATTCTTCAGCAAAATGGAATATCACTATTAAAACAAGACAAAGGAAGCTAAAAAACAAAGAAAATAAAGAAAAATATTTGTTTATAAAAGGAAAGAAAATTTCATGAAGATGGGGTCCAATGTCCCTAGCAATTAAAAAAAAGTCTTTTCTTTGTAATATTTATTTTATGTAGCCTATTGCAAAACATTTAAAGCCATAATTTTATATTTCTTTTTCCATGGCATTTTGTGAAAAAAATAATAACGTCATGAAGACAAAAACTCTGGACATATTGAGAGTTTTCAAGCATTATTATTATTCACATTAAAAATAGCAAAAAGAAAATCTTGCCAGTGCATTTAAATTCTTTCTAATAATTCTATTTCAACACAGATAAAAATTTTTATAACATTAGGCAAAAATCAAAACTTAAAAAATATTTATCATGATTAAGATTTTAAGGATTGGCATTGTATCAGAATTCTTTAGTCAAAAATCTAAAGAAAAGAATATCATTTAGAGTATGTGAAAATATATTCTAGAAATAAACAACAATTCAATTGTTAAGGTTTCATTGAGATCAGCAACTAAGAGAGCAGAATACAGATTTTTTTAATATTATGTTTTTAAAAGTTAATTAAAAATTACATGCTAACAGATCTAACATCATCATTTTTTTAAAATTGTGTTTAATATCTAGTGAATGAATAATACTAAGCAATAATAAAACAGTAAAATGTCATTTTAGTTTTTATGTATGGCTCCTATTTAATAAGGTATCACTATAAATTTTTTTGTCTAATCATGTTACTTTTATTTTAACTTAGAGACATAGATATATATTTTTTTCTTAAATGCAGTTCATTGTAACAAAGTTTTTTTTTTTAATCTAGGACAAATACTTAAATATTTAGATAGCAAATTCAGGAGATAATTTGGCTTCTTCCTAACATTTCTATTAATGTTGGTATAGTTCTATGTTATCACTATAAAACCAATTACTATGCCTTCATAATGTCTATATGTCTGGATGAAAACCAAAAAAATGCAGAGGGTTATGTTGCCTGAGTGATGTCTAACAATTGGATGTTTGTAAACATCACGTAGATAGAGCTGAGTCATATAACCTTTTAGCATCTAAAACTAAGCTGTCTCTTCTTAAATATCAAAACTGTAAAATTAGTTAATTAACGTAAATGCAACTATTTAGCTATGGATTTGAAGGTTCTAAAATTGTATTAAAAATTACCTTTGATTGATGATAGTTCCTATTTTCTGTGTGATATCTTTTTTTTAACCCCATAGGATGTACAACATTTATTTCTACCTTAATGTAAATATTTACTTTAGTAAGATATGATTATGAACTATATTTTGAGTTACATTTTGCATCAAAGTTGTAATCGGCAACAGCTGTTTTATTTGTCTAAAAGTTGGTAAAATGGAAAGTTTGTAAAGGGTATTATGATTTTCCTTTAAAAACATTACTAAAGGTACTATGGGTCTCAGATAAAATAAAAATATTTCTTTTCCTGAAATCATTGTTTTAGCAATTAAAAAAAAAATAAAATGCCAGAAAGTTGAATATGACATATAGTTTCTGTTTCTTCTGCTAATTCATTTATTTGCATGTAAAATCAAAAACTCATCATTTTTGTATGCATTTTCAAAATCAACAAATGAATATGTGACAAGTTGTAGAATCTGTGTTCTACATTTAGAATTTATAAACAAATTGAAAAAAATAGGAGGTTTATATTCCAACTTAAAGGTACAAAAATCTGAGCAATAAAATACCAAGTTACTTAAATGGTTGGCATTCAAAGTAAAATTTTGTTATTCTGCTTTACAAATCTAAAAGAAGTTTAATTAAAATAATTATTCAAATTTTATATTTAGGTAATATTGCTTTTAGTTTTTTTTCTTTTTTTATTTTTTTAATCTTATCCACTTTCATGGTAGATTGCTTTTAGTTTTTAGCAAATGTTTTAAAATAGCATTTCTATCCAGAATGTATACTTTCCCATTGTCTTACAAGTGGTTACAGAGTTTTTTAATTTGATGGTTTTTAAAAAATTTAAAAATTAAAAAAAAGTCTTAAGCAATTAATGCCATCTTAGTAACTCTTTTCTTTTCATGAAAACTTTTAACTTATAAAACTGGTTCATCTTCCTTTTAGTAATTCATATATTAGTATTTCAAATATCAAGAATTTAAGCTGTTTTAAAAGGTATAAGAAGAGTTTTAAATGTTTGCAATAATTTTATTACTAAGTAGAAATATTTATGAATTAGAAATCTTTCATATGAAAATTTAGAAATTGCCAATAATTCCTTGTTTGAGAAAATAAAGAATTATATTGGGTTTTAATAGTAACATATGTTAACTATTAGACCAGAATTATTTGTTTGGGTCTTTTTAACATTTTTATGAATTATTATAGACTGAGATATCAGGACTAAATTGACAATAAACTTCTGTTGTTATCAATTTGCCTTAATCAAAATGTTCCTACTTGGCAAAAATTTAAACAATGTAATTTGTAGGGATAGAATACTCTATATAATTTGGTTGTTTTAAAATAAAGTTCACATAAACGTGTGATAAAATGTCTTGTAAACTTATAATATATTATATCTGATTCTTTAAAAAACATATTTTAGTCATATCTGCTTTTTCTGAACCATAAATCATTGGCATATTACATTGTTAATAATCAAAGTTTAGTTTTTCAGATTACTTTAGAATTATCTATTTTACTTTAATTCTGAAAATACATGAAGTTAAAAAATATAATTGTTTTTAATAATTGTTAAATAATTTTTAACAATATCATTAGTTTAGCATTTAGTGATTATAGCCAGCATGTTGCCACAGGCTTTAAAAAGCCTTATGTTAAGAATTTAAAATATTTAAATATGCCATCTTGAAAAAATTCTTAAATATTACAAAATTATAATAAAATTTCTTAAAAGTTAAATTTGGAGAACATTTAATTTTTGGTTTTGTTTTCTTCTTATATTTTGATAATTTTTTTAAATTTCATAAGTTGTAGGCTTTTTGTAAATATAAAACAGCCATTTCATGTCTGATATCTGGAAGCATTGTTTTGATAATATTTTTATTTGTAGATCTGCCCTTTAAATTCTGTGTATCCAACACACGGAGGAGCAGGCAAAAAAAAAAAAAAAAAAGAAAGAAAGAAAAAATAAAAAATAAAAATAAATAAATAAATTCTGTGTGTATCTGAACATTCCCTTAAAGCAGTATTAAAATTAATGTGATTCCAGTGAATATATTTTATAAATCCATATTTAAAGAACAAATGAGATAAATACTAAGCTTCCTTTGTATAATCATTTAACTATTCCAGATTTAAATATTATGTTTCTAATTTTCCAATAGAACATATGATAGGCCTTGGTAGTAGTAATTTCTGGCATGAATGAATTTCAAATTTTATTTTAATTTAAATATCTACTATATTTCATAGACTATTAGTCTACTTGATTTTTACCTCAAAATTTGCTGCCCAATTTAGTTTTATTAAATATGTGAATATTCACTTTTTAAAGTTTTAAAAAATATATTCATAATGGGTTTTCAAAATATTTACAAAAGATCATCTATATTCAGTTGACTGGATTAATGCAATTACTTTTGAATTTCTGAACCCTTATAATTTCATAGCTTGACTGTTATTTTAGCATCTATCAATAACTACCCTAGTGTGTACTAGATACACAGGTAACAATTCTTTCCTTTATTTAAATTATGTAATTCACAAGAATACACAAATATCACGTGAACTGAACTGCAAGGAATCACAGCCACTTTACAGATAGCTTAATGAGTCTCTTTTCTCTTCTGTTAAATCTTGTCCTCTCATGTGAAAAAGAAAGGTACTTACAGAGTTAGTCTTCAGAAAACTTTTTTTGGGGAAGGGGAGTCATTGCTAACACAACATTTGTCTATCCTTTATAAAAATAACTTTATATTTTCTCGAAAGATGGGTCTCCAAGAGTCTTGTTTTCTCTTCCTTTATATTATACAGATTTCATTGAGACTGAATGCACAGAAAAAAAAAATGTTCATGAAATTCCTCCCTGACTCAAATCTTGTGGCTCCTTTCAAACTCTCAAGGTGAAGTGCAATTATCTGGTGAATTGATCAGTGAGGACAAATAATCCAGATAGCTCGGGCTCCCCAAATCTTCTTTTTTCAGTGAGAAGATTTTTTTTTCTTTTGAATTATCTGAATAATTGCCTCAACTCTTCACTTCAATTTGCATGTCTAGACAGGAAACTAGACTGAACTAGGCTTGGAAGGACTGTGATTTTTGAAACTGCGTTTTGTTTTTTTGTTTTTTGGGGTTTTCTTGAAACTGCAATTTGAATTGTAGTTCTTACTGTCTTCCACATGTAACCTCACTGATAGCTTGCATCTGAGGGTTTCCAGAAATCTTCTGACATTTTAAGCAGTCATGATCCAGGAACACGTATATCTGTTTTAAAACTTACCAGGGCTTTACCTTTCTTCTTTTGAAAGCCCACCACAGATCTTCTTAATTTGACATTTATGTGCAGGAAATTGTGAATTACTGTCTCCTTCTTCCCTCATCCCCGGGTTTTTATGAACAAATAAAAGTATTTTACCCCCATTATACAAAAATTAAAAGAAATAAAAAAACTGTGTTTTTAAAAATACATTGCTGAATTACTACTTAAAGGTAATTCTTTTTAGACAAGAAAACTGAATGCAGGAATGGTTTAATTGGTTAAACATTTGTTCAATTACATATTGCTGAAATCCTTTAAAAAAAGTTATTGATCATTGTATAAGACAATAAATACAGGTTATCTTTTTTAAAAAATCATGTTGTTTGAGGAACATGCAAAAAAAATTAAAGCATTATTCATCATTCTTTCAAATGGCTAATGGCAGACTAGAAAACATTAAAAATATGATTGAATTAGAAGCTCTAATAAATGTCAGCTTATTACTCCAACAGTTATTATTACTATACTAATAAAGAAAGACTTGCATGGAATCCTTCATTTACAGCCATTTTAAATAAATTATTTTCTCTTTCTCCAGATTAAAACCTTGAAAATAAAGCTGTAGCCACAAGATCTAAAAAACCATACACCTACTTGAATTTTGTTAATCAATTGGGCTTAAAACATTACTCAAGCAACATTATTTTTCCTTTTTCTTGGTATTGTTGTTGGTATTGTTGAAACCCACAAAATGGTTGGTGAAAAACATGCTGTTTGGCATCACAAATGGGACCTGTTTATCATTAATCAGGTAGAGCTATCTCCCCCACCAAAAAAAAAAAAAAAAAAACCACCTCATAGGCCAGGGGAGGTGCCTCATGCCTGTAATCCTAGCTTTTTAGGGAGGCCAAGGTGGGAGAATCACTTGAGGTCAGGAGTTTGAGCCCAGCCAGGGCAAGAGCAAGACCCCACTGTCTACCAAAAATAGGAAAAGAATCACCGAGCATGGTGGTGCCTGTAGTTCCAGCTAAGCAGGAGGCTGAGGCAAGAGGATTGCTTGAGCCCAGGAGTTTGAAGCTGCAGTGAGCTGTGATGACACCACTCACTGTACTCCAGCTCGGGAGAGAGAGCAACATCTTGTCTCAAAAAAAAAAAAAGTCGATCTCAAACCTCATATAACTGTGGTCTCCATCCCAATGTTAAAATTCATGTGGTTGCCTTTCGAAATGGTCTTTTGTTAAGCCATTTTGCTTTGGGCTCACCTCGATTATGTATTCTTATATTCCTCCCCCCAAAAAAATTTCCTAAGGGGATTAATTTCTTTATTTTCCCTGTGAGGAAAAATAAATCTTTATTCATGCCCTCTTTCCTCTTCAAAGTGCATAAACTAGTAAAATCAAGGAGAAAGGAGGCAGGGCTAGTAAGTCTACAATATCACCTTTCAAAATAATTGTAGATTCCATCAATTCGTTGCAATTCTTTTCTTTATAAAATCTAGTCACCTTCTTTATCACCTCTTCTATTTATTCTAAAAGAAATTTTCAATATTCTGCCTGATAAAATGAAAGTGAGACTCTAAGTTTATTTTTTTTTTTTTTTTTTTTTTTTTTTTTGTTGAGACAGAGTCTCACTTTGTTGCCCAGGCTAGAGTGAGTGCCGTGGCGTCAGCTTAGCTCACAGCAACCTCAAACTCCTGGGCTCAAGCGATCCTACTGCCTCAGCCTCCCGAGTAGCTGGGACTACAGGCATGCGCCACTATGCCCGGCTAATTTTTTCTGTATAGATTTTTAGGTGTCCATATAATGTCTTTCTATTTTTAGTAGAGACGGGGTCTCGCTCAGGCTGGTCTCGAACTCCTGACCTTGAGCAATCCACCCGCCTCGGCCTCCCAGAGTGCTAGGATTACAGGCGTGAGCCACCGCGCCTGGCCGAGACTCTAAGTTTAAATAATAAAATCTATTATTGAGTAGTCGGGCCACAGGGCTCTGGGAAGTCAACAGGGATCAGTAGGGATCTAAACAATAAAACTCCTCATCCCCCCAGTGTTGTGCAATGCGTTCAGCTCTCTCCTTCTGTCTCCCTCCCTAGGATAATCCAACTCTGTATTACTCTCTCGAAGGACAGGGCCCATGCAACTTTACAAGACCACTTCAAATTGTTTAGGGTGCAAACCCTTTCCTATTTTTGGACAGAAGGGGAAAGTCTGGTACACCAGCTACACAATTGTTTCCGTGACTCAACCAAACCTGTAGGAAGGGGCAGATTGGTTTTCAGAAGAGCAGGCTTCACAACCCAGCAGATGGAGATCAGCTGAGATAACCTATAAGTATGGAGACCATTCAGTGTGGATTATTTTAGTGCAGCCCCAACTTCAGAAAATGTTATTCTTTTTCAATAAAAACAAATGATTAAACATGCACTAAGTGTGATGCAAGTTTATAACTCTGAAAGACTTTTTCTACCAATAGACTCAATAATTTGGGAATAAAGTCATCCTCCAGATCAAATATCCCCATTTCTATTTGGGGAATCATTGTCACCGTTAAGCTTAAGAATTTGTAAAATATTTCTTTATGAGAGATATAAGCATGAATTTCAAGTTTTCAGTCCCCAGGTTCCTCAAAAGGTACAATCTCTGGTAACCAGGATATGGATTTGCATTTCATATTGAGATATACTGGGTGACCACAGTCCCTTTACCCTTGATCTACCTATTATTTATATTCATATCTGTCTCCACAACCCTAAAATAACCAACCACTCTAATAAACTCCATCAGTTCTATAGGAACTAGAACAAGGCAAGTCAGTTGTTTGACTCTGTTAACAGGCTTGTTTGCACAAGAGACTCCATCTGGTTGGCCCGTGTAGCCATGGCCTTCCTGCTGATGACTAAGGGGTTCTCGTTAACTCCCTCAGGCAGCCAACAGAAGGAAGGGAGGGAAGGACCCCAGCCTTCTCATCTACTTCACTTACCACCTGTCAATGGTAAAAGTAAAATTAACTTGACATTGTGTCTGTTTTATTGTGGTGGTGATTTAAGGAACATCGTGTCTCAGTTTCACAGACTCTCATTCTCTTATGCCAAACAAGTAAATAAATAGCACTTTCTATATTATTGGTAACCTACATTATTGTTCCTGGGGGTTAGGGCTGAACTGCTGTGCAGATGTCTTCAACCTTTAGCAAATCAGTAAACCAGTGCAGCTCGGCTCAGAAGGAACAAATAGATCCAAGTTCTTTTCTTTGTCTTTTAGGCTGCTCAGCCTTCTAAAGAAGGACTCAATTTAAAATGGAATGGTCATTCATCCTGCCCGATTTATGTGACATATCATATTTAATATTTTGATGGGGTACTGTTAAGAAAAATAACTCATTCAGGAAATTCTAAGTTGATTTACATAGAACCAGTAAGCCCTGGTTTATAGGCATTTGAATGTACTTTTCCATGACCACGTCATGTAACCATTTTTCAGTTTTCTCTTTTCTTAAATGATCTCATTCTAACAATTATAACATCTTGCATGCGTATATGACTCTTTTGTGCTTTTACAAACATTATCTCTTTTGATCCTCACAGTGTCGATAATGAATCTATTATTAGCCCCATTTCAGTGTAGTTAAAAGCTCAGGCTCTGAAGTGAGACTGATGAGAATTTAAAATTCGGTCCTCTAATTTTCTAGCTGTATAATGCCGAGCAAACTTGACAGCCTTTTGAGTCTCAGTTTCCTCATCTGTAAAAAGGGGGTGATAACAATGTTTACTCCATAGGATTGTTGTGAGGTTTAAATGAATAAAAGGCTGAATATAGTGGTATAAATGCTCAGTCAATGGTGGTATTTAAAGGGGAGGTAAATGAAGTTTAGAGACATTGAGAAGCCTGCTCTTGGATGCAGCAAGGGCCAAGTTCTAGGTTTGCTGACTTCAGAGCCAATGATACAGCCCTCTCCCTTTGTTTGCAATGCTGCTGCTTTACAGTGTGACTCAGCATGGTTCCTAACTACCTTCGTACTGATCAAACACAAAAGCACTTTTCCTTTCTAACCAGTGGACTTCAATACCTTCCATAGATGCCTTCGGGAAAGTCGATTGACAACTGGACCTTATCCTGGTACAGGAAAAATGCAGCATGGTTAAAAAGGCAAACAAAGGCAAATCGCTGAGAAAAAAAAATATTTTACGAAGATGAGCTTCAGTGGTAGCTCATTGCACTAACAGGAAGCTGTTTCAAGAAGTAAATTTTTAAGTGAGATTGAGGAAAGGCTCAAGATCTTTACATCAACATATTTTAGGACATTCTTATACACATGATCCAGCTATTCTGATGGTTTAAAATGAAAAGTGCATTGGCTTGACTGTATGGTAAGTGCCCAGGAATTTCCAAAACATAGATACCAGTCCTCTTAAATCACCATACACATATTCTTTTCCATGTCTGTCGAGAAAGCTTATAAATGAAACTCATTTTGGTATTATGGCTCTTTGAGTTTTCTAACGAGGCTCTCTCCCTTGTGTTCTAAGTGGGGTTGTCAGAAATGAAGTCCCTTGTTACCTCTGCACGTCTTTGCTCCCTAGGTGCCTTCTGAGTCACTTATTTACCCTTTGGCTGCCTTCGAAGCACATTTGAGCCCTACTGACGTTCATGTGGGGTATGTCATAATCAAAGGCAATAAAACTGTGGTCCTCTATTTTTAACCTTGGAGCCAATACCAGTGCAGCGTAGATGTTGCATTCCAGGCCCTTGAGCCCTACACCGTGAAGTTTCTGGTTGACTTCTAGTTCTGGGATCCTCAGAAACTGATGGTGATGTTTCATTATTTCAAGTTCAGCATTTTATCATGTGGAACTTTGCAAGCAGTTTGCTAGAAGGAGTGATGCCCTGTGTTGTTTTTGGAAGAACTAAAATGGGGAAAGAGATGGGATAGAAACACAGCCAATATTTAACTGACCCTTCAGTAGGACATTTTTTGAGTTGGTTATTATTACTGTGGGTGACTCTCAAAACAATAGCTCCCAAATTTAACTAAAAATGTATAGTGCAACGTGGCTCAATTTCTTTGGTGAAATGTCAGTTGGAAGATATCTTTAATATACACAGTGTAAAAGCATATTTCTTGGTTTTATAGGAGGCATAAGTTGTCAAGCACCACCTGAAATTCTTCATGCAATAAATAAAAAACAGCATCAGGGTTTGAGATTCTTCTTCAACCAGCACAAGGAAAACAAAAAATTCTAACTCAGGTTCTCTGAAGGAGACACATATTTTTCATGTGGAAAAAAATAACGAACATAAATAAATAAAGTGAATGCTATCTTGGTGTTATTAGTCTTAGAGGAAAATTCCCTGGAACTTATGCATTTCTTTAGGTTCTTTCTTCAGCAGGAGACTCCTTCCAAAAAGAAAAGAAAAATAACAATTATACAGAATAATTGCAGAACTGTGGTTGACAAGAGAAAAAAGACACTAGTTTTCTTGTTCTAAAATTGGCCCAGGTAGATCTGTTCAAACCCAGGTCTTCCCAGTAAATAAGATGTTACACTTCCAAATACAAACTCCACCTATTTTGCTTCACAAACTGTAATTATCTAGCATAGTTTCATTACAAATAAAATGTGATATTCATAATACATGGCCCAATCCATGTAAAAAGATACTTAGGGAGATGATCCACTAATCAGGAAGTTTGCAGACAGCAGAGGGAACAGACAATGGCACCTCCTGTCTGTGAGGACATGAGATTTTATGACCTGGGATGATTTCTGTATAACGGACACTTGAAGGTCCACATTCGCTGCGAGGGCTGGGTTCTGGCATCACTTCTGACCCTCTTCACTGCCGTCCTCCTGCTGTGTGCTGGGTGACTCAGGGGCTTGGTTTTGGCACACACAGACACTCTCCTCTGAATTTCAAAGGCAGTTTAGTTCAACAGCCACTGAATTGAGTAGTTTGTGACTCAGGGAACAACTGTTTGGTGGCCAAAGAGAAATGATCTTGCCATAATAATGGTCTGCAATCTGCTGTCTCCCTTCCTGAAATCTCAGAGATCACAGGAAGAACTCATCTCAAGGAGATCTTAACTGTCAGATAAACAAGTGGAAACAAAAATCTTAGCGAGATCCAGTGTCTCTAGTTTGGATCCCAATCCACCCTCCCAATCTCACCACCCCAAAATCCGAAGCAGAACTAGCCTGAAAGTCTCTTGGTGTAAATAATTAATTTTTTTAGGAAAGTAATTTTTTTCCAAACAACTTCATATATTTCCAAAAAAATGGGTCCTCACAATTGTCATCTGATTTCTCAAGCAGTTCAGATTAAGCAGGTAGGCACTGAAAATCTCCCTGAGTCACTCATTAATTTTTGTCCATACTTGAAGGTCACTTGACCATCAAAAGACAGTACTGCTGACTGAAGTCGATAAAATGGAAGATGCTAAGAGAGCCAAATGTGAACAATCTGTAAACCAACACTGTGTCTATCTCTTCAATTGTCAAGCATATTTCACCAGCCCCAAGTCCCAGTAAGGTTTGTATAGCTCATCAAAACTTATCATGGAATTTTTTTTTGTTTGGGTATAGGGAGGTAGTGTGGGGGGATGATAAGATGACCCTTCTCTAATTTGAAGGCAGTATAAAGGTTAAAATGTAGATTTTTGGGTGAGATTACCTGGAATCCAATGCCAACCTCTACCTCTTAACCATTAACCTTGGGCAAGTTATGCCAATTCTCTGTATCTCAGTTTTATAATCTGTAAAATGGGGATAAAACAGGCAATGCCTAGTATACAATGAAGAAATCACTAGCTCTGCAAAAAAACAGAAAAATGTGATCCATAACCAAGGGGGGGAAAACAGTCAAAAGAAACAGACCCACAAATAACACAGTTGTTAGAGTTATTATTCAAAGACTTTAAAATATATCAAGAACTAAAGCAAAAACTAGACATAATTGGTGAACAGATGAGAAAACTCAGAATAGAAATAGAAACTATAAAAAGTACCAAATGAGAATACTGTTAAAAATTATGATGACTAAAACAAATAAAATTTACTGAATGGGCTTAAGAGCAGATTGGACACTGCAGAAGAAGAGATCAAAGAACTTAAAGCACAGAAAGTAAAAAGTCTGAAAAAATGGACAGATCCCAGGGAACTGAGGGACAATAAAAAATGGTCTAATATAGGTTTAACTGAATTCTCAGAAGGAGAGGAAAAAGAGATTGAATTATAAAAAGTATTTGAAGACCTAATGACCATTCCCCACCCTACATTTGATGAAAAGTATCAATCCACAGATCTAAGAAACTCAACAAATCTTAAGAAGGAAAACCACAAACAAAACCACACCTAGGCACATTGTAGTCACATTGATGAAATCCAAAGATAGATAGAAAAATCTTAACTAAACAGCCAGGCACACATACAGAGGAACAAAAATACAAATATCGATGACTTTTCATCAGAAACAATGAAAGCCAGAAGACAATGGAATGACATCTTTAAAGGGCTGAAAGGAAAAAAATAACTTAATTGAAAATTCTATATCCAGTAAAAATCTACTTCAAAAAATGAGAGCAAAATAAAGACTTTTTAAACATAAATATAAGCTGAGAAAATTCATCACCAGAAGACCTTCACTACAAGAAAAGTTAAAGGAAGTCCTTTGGGGCTGAAGAAAAACTACATACACAAAGAAGAGAAGAGTATCATATAAATCTGTGGATTTCCTTAAAAGTAATTGTGTAAAAGTATGGCTTATAATATATGTATAAGTAAAATATATGAAAATATCACACTGTAAAATTCTTACAGTATATAACAAGTGAAATGGCATCATATTAACACATGGAAGACTATGATAAGTTAAGAATGCAAATAGTAATTCCTAGAATAACCAGGAAAAATAAAAATAAAAAGTTATAGCCTTTCAACTGGTCTTCCTGGTTATATTTTTGCCTTTCTTCAATCTATCTTCCAGCAGCAGCCAGAGAGATGTTTTTAAGCATACGTCAGAGCATATCATTCTTTTGTTTAAAACCCTCCAATGGATTTCTCATTGATCTTGATATAAACCCAAATTCCTGACCAGGGCTAATAAGCCCCTAAACAACATGGCTCCTGACTACTTTTCTGATCTCACTGCACTTAGGCTACACTGGCCTACTGTTCCTCAAATATGCCAATCCCAATTCTGCTTCATGGTCTTGATGTTTATTGGGACACTTGTCTCTCAGATCTGGATGTGGTCGACTCCTCCTTCTCTTCATCCAG
The DNA here is from genome assembly GCF_041146395.1 of Eulemur rufifrons. Classification (NCBI taxonomy): domain Eukaryota; kingdom Metazoa; phylum Chordata; class Mammalia; order Primates; family Lemuridae; genus Eulemur; species Eulemur rufifrons. Next base: position 86,836,124 of record NC_090988.1, on the reverse strand, counting down.
TCTCAGAGCAAATGCCACTTCCTCAGAGAGGCCTCTCTTGACCACCCTATCTAAAGTAGCCACACACTGTGCCCTACTTCTTAACTCTCTTTCACTTTAGCCATTTGCATTTTCTTCATTCCCCAGTTCAATCTGCAATTTTGCTTACAGACTATCTGCCTCCTTTCCTAGACTTTACCTCTCTTGTTCACAGCTGTTTTTTCTTTGTCTGAAATAGGGCCTGGCATGTAGTAGATGCTCATTATGCCTTTGTTGAATGAACAAATGAGTCCCATCCTATCAGACTATATGTCTTGCTTGAGCTGCCACTGAACCAGGCTGCCTTTGGGACAGCCCACACCAAACCCAGACTTTCTCACAGTTTCCAGTCTACCTTTTAAAGGAAATAAATGCAATTTTGTTATGCACTATCTATCCATCTATCTCTATATATATGTATATATTTTTTTTGAGACAGAGTCTTGCTCTGTCGCCTGGGCCAGAGTGCAGTGGCATCATTACAGCTCACTGCAACCCCAAACTCTTGGGCTCAAGTGATCCTCCTGCTGCAGCCTCCCGAGTAGCTGGGACTACAGACCTGTGCCACGATGCTTGGCTAATTTTTCTATTTTCAGTAGAGAGGGGGTCTCACTCTTGCTCAGGCTTGTCTTGAACTCCTGAGCTCAAGCTATCCTCCCGCCTTGGTCTCCCAGAATGCTAGGATTATAGGCATGAGCCACTGAGCCTGATCTATTCACAATATATTTATTAAACATCATCCAAGTACTTGCTCTGTGAATTCAAAGAATAAGACAAGATTCCTACCCAGAAGGGCTTACAATGATAAAGAAAGACCAATAATAATAATAACTATTACTAATTATTACAAAAATAACTAAAATGAATTATATGATTTGATACCAAGGGAGTTACCATCTTTTTCTGCCATTATTTTCGGCCAGGAGGGAGGCAAAGGAAAGAAGATAGAACCACCCAGATACAGTGGGAAGAACATAGGATTTGGAATATGTTAGAAGATCTGTACTCATGACTTTCAAAAATAACAATAATGAGAATAATAGCAACCTCTATTTGCTAAGAACCTACTACGAGCCCAAGCAGGACTAGATTATGCCATACAGTTA